>NC_139678.1:16055702-16660416 GCF_964106915.1 Podarcis gaigeae | reverse complement strand
ATCAGAAAGACGCCCGGAGAGGTCTGTCTCATTCTGCTTGTGCCCTCCAGGCATGTTCCAACAAGAACTTCATTACAGACTTTGCCAGGAATGCATGCTACCCTTGCTCTGCCTCCTGCGGGATAGTTCCCCTCCTAAATATTTAGTACATAGAGACCGTCCAAACTAATGGGCTGGCAACCGCCATTCAAACACTGTACAGGATATTAGTTTCTAGCACCAGTTCAGATGCAGGTCCGGCATGCAATACCTGCATGTAGGTGGAAGTGGTAGGTTCACACGTAACTTCTTCCTCCCACCATCCATGTAGAACATACTAAGGTGTGCAAAGACACACACAAACACACACAGGTCCCACTTTTCTGAAAGCTTGCTATGCAAAAATTCACTTCTCCAAATATGATGAATTACGTAGTCTTCCAGGACTCACAGCTAAGATAGATACATGTGAAATTCTTTTCAAATGTTTGCATTGTTTTTAAATATGGAAGTGTTTTGACGCTTTCCCTCGTTTTATAGTTCTGTTTCATTTGTTTCATAAGTGCATGTTTTATCATGGCAACACACCCTGCAACCTTAAGGTAAAGGGAGGGTGTTGTTGTTGTTGTTTAGTCGTTTAGTCGCGTCCGACTCTTCGTGACCCCATGGACCAGAGCACGCCAGGCACTCCTGTCTTTCATCACTGCCTCCTGCAGTTTGGTCAAAGTAATGCTGGTAACTTCGAGAACACTTTAAAAGACAAAGTCAATGGATGGCAAATTGGTTTCTAGTTCACAAAATTGCATCTCATTTACTCACTTACTCAGCATTGACTCAAGAGGGATTAGTGGCCTGTTTACTTATTTAGGTTACTATTTAGCTCTTTTTTCCTAAAGTGTGGGAAAACAAAATATATGTTGCCAGGACTAGTACAATATAAACCAAGTCCACAGCCGGAATCGATGCTCAGCTTAATCACTGCGGCTGCTGGCTGCCTTCCAGAGCCAGCTATCCAATCCAACAGCCCCAAATGGAACTTGCCAGTCGGGGTAAGGAAAATGTCCAGGCTGTGCAGGGGTGGGGAATGTTAGTTTCTGTTTTGTCACTGTACAGCTGCTTAGAGTCACAAGGCTCTGTTTACATTCCAGAGACATTCCAGGCTGTTGGAAGTCTCAGGGGAGACAGGAGACGGATGTGACGTTAGTGTTTTTCCTCTGTTCCTTTGTTCCTTTGTTCCAGTTGCTCTCTGCTTTCATAGAGAGAGGATGTATTTTTCTTTGCTGTCTGCGTAGCGAGAAATAAAACTCTTTAGCCATGTTGTTGTTTAGTCGTGTCCGACTCTTCGTGACCCCATGGACCAGAGTACGCCAGGCACTTCTGTCTTCCACTGCATCCTGGAGTTTTGTCAAACTCATGCTGGTAGTTTCGACAACACTATCCAACCATCTCATCCTCTGTCGTCCCCTTTGCCTAGTGCCCTCCATCTTTCATAACATCAGGGTCTTTTCCAGGGAGTCTTCTCTTCTCATGAGGTGGCCAAAGTATTGGAGCCTCAGCTTCACGATCTGTCCTTCCAGTGAGCACTCAGGGCTGATTTCCTTCAAAATGGATAGGTTTGATCGTATATTGTCTCCCTGCTTATTTAACTTATATGCAGAATTCATCATGCGAAAGGTTTGGCTGGATGAATCCCAAACCGGAGTTAAGATTGCTGGAAGAAATATCAACAACCTCAGATATGCAGATGACACAACCTTGATGGCAGAAAGTGAGGAGGAATTAAAGGGAGGGTAAGAAATCTAAATCAACAAAAATGGGTGAGGCGTACAGCACAAACAACACAAAGCCTTGAGGCACCTCAGAGGCGGACAGCTTTATGACAGCATGGGCTTTCGTGGACTGCGATCTGCTCCATCAGATGCATGAAGTGTTCTCCTGTGTGTGCTCATGGTTTGATCGCAGCATGGGGTGGAAGGATTGCATGTGAGATTTGCCCTTGGAGGAAAGAAATACTGGCAGTGGGGGACTCCTTGGCTTGTCAGTCAGTTCATATCACTGAGGCTCCAATCTTGGAAGTTCTGAGACATTGTATGGCTTGTAAATCTCCATAAAAGAACTCCTGCCAAGGGTGGATTCATACCAATGTGTCCCTTTTATGAATGAGCCATGTGCAAATAACAAATGCATGAGAAACCGCACTTCCTGTTGCATAAGTTAATATTTTTTTCCCTGATCTTCCCTGCTGAATTCTTTATGAGGGTATGACCTCATGCCGAACAAGCATCTAGGCTTGCCTGCTAACTAATGCATGCTGTCTACATGGGGAGATCATGAAGCATGGACACTGTAGCTCAGAGGTGCGGCACAGACTTCGCTTACAGAAAGTTGGTGGAGCCAGTCCGGATCTGATCATCTCTAGTTAGAAGGATCTGGGACAGATTTCTTCATAACCTGTTCAAGTAGAAAGAAAGCACCCATCCAGCTAGACCAATGAACAGACTCAGCATAAGGTAGCATCACATTTTCATGATATACATTGAGCAACATGGTTTACAGCTTTGAAAGTAAGAGACTCACTGACAACCCCTAGGAAACCCAAAGCCTTTAACTAGGAATGGATGTACACCCAGGAAAAAACCCACTATAAATACGTCAGAAATTCAATTTTTTTTTTACTATTGTAGCTGAGTCCTAGGAATCTTTCTTCTTCTTCTTCTTCTTCTTCTTCTTCTTCTTCTTCTTCTTCTTCTTCTTCTATCACTCATGGCCAAGTAAGATTGTCTTCCATGATCACCGTTTTAATAGTGAGTCCGTAAGTGACTGTGGAGGACAATTCTGGATCCACATGTCCTTCCATGGTGGGAACATAGGTTTCTGGGTGGGAGTTGATTATGGTGAGGGTTTGCCAAGTGTGCCTTCCTCTTAGCGCATTTCTCCCTTTTGTCCTGAGTTTGAGCTTCTTCGGAACCCATGACACATTTGGTAAAGGCTGTTCTCCAATTGGAGTGCTCACAGGCCAGTGTTTCCCAGTTGTCGGTGTTTATACTATGTAATTTTTTTTAGATTTGCCTTGAGAGAGTCTTTAAACCTCTTTTGTTGATCACTAGCATTAAGCTTTCCATTTTTAAGTTGCTTTTGAAGACATTAATCAGGCATCTGCACAACATGACCAGTCCAACAAAGCTGATGTTGAAGAGTCCAAGGAATAATGGGAATGGAGGTCCCAAGAAACCAGACTAATTTATTTTTGTACGTGACAACAGCCGCTAGAACTTTATATGTACAGAAGTGGGAAGAAGGGTCACCAACCAAGGAGTAATGGCTTATAAAACTGATGGACTATGCTGAAATGGTGAAGTTGACTGCTAAATTAAGAGGACATAATGATGAAACGTTTAAGGAGCAATGGAGACCATTGATGGATTACCTATCAAACTGTCACCCATACATGAAGTTGCAGGCAGGATATAAATTATCAGCAATGGAAAAGAAAGAACCAATGATTTGGGGTTTAGACAATAAAAACATATGTGTTATAAGGCAGCTAATAAAAAGGAGTAAAACAAACAAACATCAGGAAAAATGGGGTGGGGACTCAAGAAGAAACTACGTATGCTTTTAAAAATTGTATGTGATGATAAATGCTTTGAAATATTTTTGGAGAATTAATTTAAAAAGTACCGGTATACGTACCGGTATGAAGCTCAACATCAAAAAAACGAAGATCATGGCCACTGGTCCCATCACCTTCTGGCAAATAGATGGAAGAAATGGAGGCAGTGAGACATTTTACTTTCTTGGGCTCCATGATCACTGCAGATGGCGACAGCAGCCACAAAATTAAGAGATGCCTGCTTCTTGGGAGAAAAGCAATGACAAACCTACGCAGCATCTTAAAAAATAGAGACATCGCCTTGCCAACAAAGGTCCGTATAGTAAAAGCTATGGTTTTCCCAGTAGTGATGTATGGAAGTGAGAGCTGGACCATAAAGAAGGCTGATCACTGAAGAATTGATGCTTTTGAATTATGGTGCTGGAGGAGACTCTTGAGAGTCCCACGGACTGCAAGAAGATCAAACCTCTCCATTCTGAAGGAAATCAGCCCTGAGTGCTCACTGGAAGGACAGATTGTGAAGCTGAGGCTCCAATACTTTGGCCACCTCATGAGAAGAGAAGACTCCCTGGAAAAGACCCTGATGTTGGGAAAGATTGAGGGCACAAGGAGAAGGGGACGACAGAGGACGAGATGGTTGGATAGTGTCTTTGAAGCTACCAGCATGAGTTTGACCAAACTGCGGGAGGCCTTGGAAGACAGAAGTGCCTGGCGTGCTCTGGTCCATGGGGTCATGAAGAGTCGGACACGACCAAACGACTAAACAACAACAACAACAACACCGGTAAATGGGGGGAGAACATAAGAGATGCTTGAATGTTGGCATTCTAGTACAGAGGCTCCCTTGGGAATCATTGTGCACAGCAATGTTTAATTAAAGGTAAAGGTAAAGGGACACCTGACCATTAGGTCCAGTCACAGACGACTCTGGGGTTGCAGCGGTCATCTCACTTTACTGGCTGAGGGAGCCTGCGTACAGCTTCTGGGTCACGTGGCCAGCATGACTAAGCTGCTTCTGGCGAACCAGAGCAGCGCACGGAAGCGCCGTTTACCTTCCCGCCGGAGTGGTATCTATTTATCTACTTGCACTGGACATGCTTTTGAACTGCTAGGTTGGCAGGAGAAGGGACCAAGCAACAGAAGCTCACCCCGTCACGAGGATTCGAACCGCCGACCTTCTGTTAGCTCAAGATTTCTTATCAAGGATAAACACTCCAAAGAGCCACTTTTCACATTATTTAATTTTTTGATCGATGTTTATAAAAAAGTATGCCCTGATTTTTACCCTCAGCAACAGAGCTGCTCAAAGCATTAAAAAAAAAAAACAACCCTCACCCTAATTCTAACCAATAAGCAATAGCAGTCAGCATGGGAGTTGAGATCCCATGACCTCCCAGCACTGGTATTGCTGTGGCTGACCAGGAAGGAGATGGAGAGTGAGACCAGCATGGAACAAACAGAATGTAAGTCCTGAGAGGCTCATTGGCTCATTTTTTCTTATGCCCCAAAAGTAATAATAATACAGTGCTACCTCGGGTTAAAACAAAAAAATTCCTTCCAGTAGCACCTTAAAGACCAACTAAGTTAGTTCTTGGTATGAGCTTTCGTGTGCATGCACACTGTGTATCTGAAGAAGTGTGCATGCACACGAAAGCTCATACCAAGAACTAACTTAGTTGGTCTTTAAGGTGCTACTGGAAGGAATTTTTTTGTTTTGACCTCGGGTTAAGTGCTTAATTCGCTCCAGAGGTCCATTCTTAACCTGAAACTGTTCTTAACCTGAAGCACCACTTTAGCTAATGGGGCCTCCTGCTGCCGCCGCGCCACCAAAGCACAATTTCTGTTGTTATCCTGAAGCAAAGTTCTTAACCTGAAGCACTATTTCTGGGTTATCGGAGTCTGTAACCTGAAGTGTATGTAACATGAAGCGTATGTAACCTGAGGTACCACTGTAATGTTTAAGCAGGTTTTTTGGTTTATTGGATAGATAAATTTGATCCCTTCCCACTGTCTCTGTTTTATCTGTTGTACGTGTCTCAGAGGTTTGTGTGTGTGTGCGTGCGCGCACGCGCGCAGTGAATATTCTACCTGGTTTCCATTATTCTTTGCTGCTTTCACTGGTATGTAAGCATAAGAATGCTGGGATATAAATATCTGCATTAAATATAAAAAGATACAGTGGTACCTCGGGTTAAGTACTTAATTCATTCTGGAGGTCCGTTCTTAACCTGAAACTCTTCTTAACCTGAAGACCACTTTAGCTAATGGGGCCTCCTGCTGCTGCCCCGCCACTGCTGCACGATTTCTGTTCTCATCATGAAACAAAGTTCTTAATCCGAGGTAATATTTCTGGGATAGCGTATGTAACCTGAAGTGTATTAATCCGAGGTACCACTGTAATAGCAAAGCAAGGAAACAGCAGCAAAAAATATAAAAATGCCAAATAAGATGGGTCAAGTATAATATTATGTTTTGTAAGGGAAGGGACCAATGTTATTGCCAGAGCACATGCTCTGCATGTAGAACATCCCAGGCTGGATTCAGACCCTGGTGAATCCAGAAATATGGGCTCAGATGGCTGGTAAAGTCTCTCTCCAGGCCTGGCAAGAGGAGGGATCAAGAGATGTTGCTGTACTCGACCCAGAGGCAGCAGAGACCCAATTCTCAGATATATATTTTTTGTAACAAAATTAATAGACTCCAGCCCTTGTAGCATGAGAGATACAAAGAAAATGTTCAAGCGACACACTAATCAATTGCAAATGCTGCTCCTGCCTTTCTGCATTTTTGGCCAATGAGTGAAGCCATGGTTTGATTGATGCGCATTATAGAAAATACTAGAGTCACACATCCATCAGTTCAGTATCGCCTACTCCGAAGAGCAGCAGCTTTCCAGGATTTCAAACAGGGAATCCCCCCCCCCAGTTCTTTCTGGAGATGCTAGAGCTGGAACCTTCTGCATGCAAAGCAGATGCTCTACCACCAAGCTATGGCCCTTCCCCACGTACAGACCCACCAAGCAACTTTCATCATTGGAAATCAAAAGCTAGCCTTCACACACGGACACCCAAGCACATACCCCACCATTTCTGCTTGCCGTACAGCAAAAGAAAGGGAAGAAAAAACTGGTGCAGTAAACCTCATGAATTACACAGTGTTCTCCCTGGAAAACAGAATTGCATAATATGTTGTTATACTACTGCACGTAGTAAAAATCATTCTTAGGTTGCGGAGCCAGAAAAAACAAGACATGAAAGGACAAACTGACTAGAAGTTCGCCGCTTTGGACCAGAGAAGGGGATCTGGCAAGATCCTGTTGCTTTTAGTCCATGTGTTTTTCATTTGATTTAGTTCATGTAAGGTTCTTTCAAGGGACATGATTGAAAACGCAATAAGCTCTGTAGGAATCGGAGCTGTGTGAGTTTGAGAAACTCACTGGGCCAATCAGCTTGTTTTTTCCACTAAATCTAAAAGGCTTGAAAGCTTACAATTCATTATGATGAATATTTGGGGAGTGGGGTTATGAAGCATTTTATGCAAGCAAGTTAGCATGTGAGGACATGGATAACACAGTTTTGTTCCCTTCCTATGTTCTTCTTGTTATCTTTCTTCTCTTCAACCAAGACAAGTCCATTAAAAAGGGGGGAGGGAGAAGCATTTGGAGATGTTCCATCAAGCTTTCTGTTGTTTCTTCACCTTTTTACATTTCCATGATAAGATCACTGAGATGGGTCCCTTCCAGCTTTGCAATTCTATGACTCTATGGTTCTATATGCAGCTGGAAGGGACCTCAAACATTTCCAAAGCATTGTGCATCCTCATCTCCACCAATGACTGACCACCTTGAATAGTATCCAAGGGTAGGAATAATAGGAACATAAAATTGTAGCGTTCGAAGATACCACAAGGATCATCTATGCAATGCAGGAATCTTTTGCCTGACATGGGACTCAAACCCACATCCCTGAGATTAAGAGTCTCGTGCTCTACCTACTGAGTTATTCCAGCTGTCTACCTCAAGGACAAATTGGCAGTGCTGCTGGCATTAAGCAGAGGAAACACTGGCCTGCAAGCGCTCCAGTTGGAGAACAGCCTTTACCAAAGGTGTCATGGCTTTTGAAGATGCTCAAACTCAAGACAAAAGGAAGCAACACATTAAGAGAAAGGCATGCTTGGCAAACCCTCACCGTGATCAACTCCTGCCCAGAAACCTATGTCCCCACTGTGGAAGGACATGTGGATCCAGAAGTGGCCTCCACATTCACTCCACACACTGTTAAGACCGTGTTTATGGAAGACAATCTTACTCGGCTACGAGTGATCGCCAAAGAAGACTCCAGTTAGAACATGCAAAACAGACCTCCCTCCTTTGTGAGTAGACAGCACATGACCCAAGCGCCCCATATGGTTTGGATGAAAGCAGTCACAAATAATCCTTTGTCGCTTGTTTCTGAAGAGGATCCAGTAGCCTGTGCCGGTTCCGCCACACATTTCTTATTAGACAAGCAACCATCAGTTAAGTCGGTGCAACAAAATGCATCATTTAGAGGTGACACTGTATTAGAACATTCTGAATTCCCGAAAGTCCAGTAGCTCACTTCCTAGCAGGGTAGCTTGGATAAGGAAGCAATTGCTGGCTTGAGCGTATTTTATTATATTGCAGTTAGCAACAGTTTTGGATTAAACCTTTCTGTAAATATTATAAACCTGCTTGTTGAAAATTAATAGAATTATCCCAAAGGGGTTACTGCTGTCTATCCATCATGTGCAGTTAATTCCAAGTGTTATTTCATATTTTCACCACTGTGTGGATGGATAGATCTTCTTCTTCTTTTCTTTCTTTTTGGTCTGTCAACAAATGATTTGTTATTTTGTTTACATTTTTCAACTTGGAAGAGAAGCTAGAATGAACAAATAGAAAGCGACTTATTTGGTGAGAAGACAAAAACCTGCTTCGTGGTGTTATACCAGCAATACATGAAATGTAAAATACTAACCCTCTTCAATCAACAGGGTTTCCCTCCCCTTGCATGGCGAGTTCCCGCCCCCCACCAGGGAGAAATAAAGACACTGGACACCAAGTATTAAGGTTAAATGGGTGAATTAGGACACAACTTTATTGATTTCAGGAATGAGAGGTATTGGCTTAGGCATTGGTCCTATCGACTAACCGGCTGCAGCCCGATTGCATGAAGACCAGCATGGGTTAACACCATAAGGGGGAGTTCTGCTGAGGCACATCAACTAGGAGCTTCCATGGGTCACCGCTCGGGGGCGTGCCTTCATCCCTCACCTCCATAGGTTTCAGACAGGGCCACGCCCCCCCCCCGGAATCCTTTCTCGGACTACCCTTAGCTTTTGGGGGGAGGTGATGGCGTTTCCTCCCCCACACATCCTCTTAACCCCTTCTTACCATTGCCTAACCACCACTCGAGCAACTGCTCTCCGCCAATACTCTCATGCCTGTAACCAATCTTGCAGGCTGGTGCAGTGAAAAGAGGGCGAGCCCGGCCGCGCCGGCCACCCAATTGGCTGGCTGGGTTGATGACGCGGCCGGGATTCCCTCGGTCTTGTGGGGGCTGGAGGGCACCCTCTGTGCCATGCCCCCCTCAGGAGGGTGCCCACCCTGGGCAGCATGGGCATATGCTCCACCGCTGGGCTTAGCTGTCAACATTTCCCTTTTTTTTAAAGGGAAATTCCCTTATTCTGAATAGGATTCCTCGCAAGAAAAGGGAAAAGTTGACATCTATGCCGCTGGGTGTGACACAGCAACAACCCATTCTGGAAGTGCGCGCTTCTGTTCCTCCATGATTTGCCCCATGAAAACAGGAAATGACTGGCAGAATCCGAGACCAGGGAGAAGAGCTGGTGGAAGAAGATTGGAGGAAATTTAAAACTTATTTACAGAAATATTGTAAAATTTTTGAATGTTGATGGCATTGAAATGAATTGAAGGGGTTCTAGCAACAAGGTAAAATGTAAGATCGGATTGACAAACTAATAGGATATGAAAACAGCAGGAAAGGATTGTATGTTGGTCTCTTTACTCACAGGTTTTGTCTTTTTACTGCCACTGTTTCCCAAGTTAAGGAGAGTGCAAACAAATAACACAGAAATTAGCACTAAACATGCAGTAAAATCCATTAGTTTTCCAGAAGTGGCTTCTACGTCATGTGAAAGCTCAACTATAATTAACTGTTAGGTGCACAGAGTTTCCCAAACGTGGGTCTAGAGCTCTTTTTGGACTACGATTCCCATCATCCCTGACCACTGGTCCTGCTAGCTAGGGATCATGGGAGTTGTAGTCCAAGAATAACTGGGGAAACCTGTGTTAGGGGAACTATCGATGGCTGCTAGCCATGATGGCCTATGCTCTGCCTCCATGTTCAGAGGCAGTCATGCTTCTGAATACCAGTTTCTGGAAACCACAGGGAGAGGAGAGTACTTTTGTGCTCAAGTCCTACTTGAGGACTTTCCACTGGCATTGGAGCGGGGTGGCGTTGTAAGAACAGGATACTGGACTAGATGGGCCACTGGCCTGATTCAGAAGGCTCTTCTTATGTTCTTATGAAATATCAGGAAAAGGAAATGAACTGTCATGGAATTCTACTCAATATTGATCCAGAGTAGTTAGTGGAGTAACAACAATGTATGGTTAGCGGAGTAACAACTTAAACATGTTGAAGGATTACCCCAAAAATAGACCAGAGGCAATTGTATTTCATCCAGCAGAGCTTTACTGCTCCTGAAGGCAAATGAGCATAATGGTCACAAATACATTCAGGCACTGAATTTATTGGCAATGTCCATAAAAAATCCAGTTGCAGCAGATTGCAAAAACTTATAATAAGCCTAAAACTTAACACTACATATAGAACACCATGCCAGATAGAAAGAGAGACAGAAAGAGAGAGGGTGAAACCCAGGCTCCTTCTGGCGCTACTTTTATGGTCAGCATGACCTTGACTGAAAGAGGTAAGAGAGCCAGTTGAAACCAACTGTACTCAGCTTCTCTGAAGGAATAACCCAAACATCATGAACCTTCTTGCTTGCTTCTTTCACACAGAGAAGCTTCCAGAACCCTCTTGAATTAATTAGAATAGGAAAGATCTCTACACATCAGATCAGTACTTTCTGCATTAAGAAATGCAAACTGCTATGAACTGCTATATGAATGCAGCCCCAGTGCGCTAAGCCTTACTCCTCCCTTGGTACTTTCTCAGAACGCATGGAAGCGAAAGCTTGAACGGGACTTATATGTACAGCCAAAGCAGGAAATGGCAGGGAGCTAGGATTGCACTTTGAGGAATATATTTAGAACATGTAGAACTGCAAGCTAGAAGCTCACGAAAAACTCGTCCAAAATCAAAACCCAAGAGTGTTGGCTGGACGCTCTGCAATGGCACGGAATTTAGTGTGGGTGGCAAGCGGGAGTGCCAGACATCTTTTCGGTGGAAAGGAAATTCCTGTATGTCAAAACACAGGCATTGCACTGACCATAGGACAGGTCTCAAAGACACTGCAGCTTCGAGAAATGTCTGCGGGCAGGCTGCAGATTCGCCATAGCATTGTTCTTGAAAATCATGCTCGAGAAACGGTTGAGGTAATGCGTTGGCAACGTCTGCTTTCCCCAGCAGAAGAGAGGGGAAGCCACCAGCTTAGCACCCAGCCTTTCTGCCAAAGCCACAAGCCCCCTCTCTCCTTTATTTGCAGAGGACCTACCTAATAAATAACAGGAGGAGAGGAGGAAATGGAAGAGTCAGATATACGAGGGGGCCGGAGTTGTAATTTACGAAATGCAATAAACTTGCTGTCAGTTAACTTCAACTGATGTGCAAATCTGTCAGGAAGTTCCAAACACTGCATACATTTTCTCGGTGGGGCGTTTTAAAAGGAAATAAAATAGCACCTGAGTAGAAAAGGAGGAAAGTGGAGACAAAAACAAATGGGGCAGAATGGGGAAATGGGGTGGGCGGTGTGGAGGAATGAGATAGGAAAAGCCCTGCTGGAATAACACCAAAGGTCCATCTAGGCCAGTACCCTGTTCCCACAGGGATCAACCAGATGTTTTGGGGAAGCCTGCATGCAGGTTATGAGCACAACAATGCTCTTTCGCTTGTGAATACTAGCATACCAGAGATAATCCACACATCTGCCAGCTCGTTATGCGAAATTTAAGTTACGTGAATTTCCTGCTATGGGCTGAACTTTGCTGTGTTTCTTGTCTGACGCTGGATCTCACACTATCATACCTTTTTTGGTTTTTAAAAACATTTTACAGATATCTGACATGTTTATACACTGAAGCATTTCCTCAATGGCATATGTATGTGTGTGTGCGAGCGCACTCATGTGCACCACTTAAAATAAAATAAATACCTGAAACATTGGTTGGGGGAGCAATGGCTTTTTAAAGTGTTGGTGCTGACCTTTAAAGCCCTAAATGGCCGTGGCCCAGTATACCTGAAGGAGCGTCTCCACCCCCATCATTCTGCCCTGATGCTGAGGTCCAGCGCCAAGGGCCTTCTGGCGGTTGCCTCATTGAGAGAAGCAAAGCTACAAGGAACCAGGCAGAGGGCCTTCTTGGTAGTGGTGCCCGCCCTGTGGAATGCCCTCTCATCAGATGTCAAGGAGATAAATAACTATCTGACTTTTAGAAGACATCTGAAGGCAGCCCCGTTCAGGGAAGTTTTTAATGTGTGACATTTTAAATCTTTGTTGGAAGCCGCCCAGAGTGGCTGGGGAAACCCAGCCAGATGGGCGGGGTACAAATATTATTATTATTATTATTTATTGCCATGCCAATAAATCAACACTCTGAATGACCAGCTGGGAAGGCACCTGATAACTTTGTGATTGTTATAGCTTAAGGACACCCAGCCTCCTTGTTGTCACACTGGCTATATTGACGCCCATGAGAAACCCGAAAGCAAGACCCGAGTGCAACAGCACTCTCCCACTTGTGATTCTCAACAACTGGCACCAGTGACACCGGTATTGTGGAATGCTGAAATACGAGAGGTCCCATCTGCATTGGCATCCCATCAGCTTTTGAAGACACACCTGTTTACATAGGCATCCCCTTGACCTCTCAACCTGAGTCTTCTGTTTCATTTCCAGTGTTCTTTTAATATGATAGTTAATATTGCATACTTAAATTATGGGTGTTTGAATTTTAATGCCTCAGTGGGATTGTTTCAATGTGCATTTTAATTAGGGATGTTTATATTTTAATGTTTGTTTAATTGCCATATAAATAATAATCACTGCTACGCCACCACAGTGTTTATTCTTGGCTGGAGGGCTGTGTTCAGCCGAGCGGGTCACATATTATGCTGGCATGCCTTAGTCATTCTATCAGAGTTTCCCAAGGGCACCAGAATAATAGAGGGAAAAGAGGAGGAAAGAAAGAATTAGCAACAGACTGACCAGCATTACGGACACAAAGGACGGGAAACCTCCATGAGAGAGAACAAACTTGAAAGGCTTCAGAAAATATTGTTCTGGACAGAGAACAAGAGGAATAGCTAATCATGGGCATTAGCAGACACAGCGCCCTCACACACATTGTGAGACTCTGTTCTGATGTCCCGCGTTAGTAATTCCTTTCTTGTTTATGGTGCAAGAGAGGTAGCAACGGATGGCGTAGTAAGCCCTGTTATGACATTAAGAGCGTTTGTGAACTACCTGGTATATTTTGGAAGGGTTTAGCATTAGACAGGGACTGCTTCAGGTTTTGGTGGAGTCCTTGGGCAAGATGTCAGCCGTGTGCCCCCACCTCATTCAGTGGGTCATAATCCACCCCACTATCAGTGGTGTCCACCAGATTGCTAGTAGGTAAGCAAGGGTTTGCAATTGGTCCTCATTCTTGTTCCTGCTGCTCATCTCCCACGAGCTAGAGTGTGGCTAAGCCAATAGAATAGCAACAGCAAGGAGGAGGAGCAAAAGGCTCCTGTCTGTGGGTCGCTCCTGGGGTCATGGCAGGTGCTCAACAATGTCGACCTTTGGCACTGGTCCTGTCTTTGGAAATTATTGTCCTGCGTCAAAGATGGTAGGTAGGGGAAGTACTTTTGGGGTATGACTATATTAATATATATATATATATATATATATATGCAGGTTTTGGTGTCCTCGGGTGTCTTCCCGTGTAAAAGTTGGGGTGTCTAGGCGACGTTTCGACGAGGTCTCACTCGTCATCTTCAGGCTGGTGCTTTCGGCTTCTTGTTACTGGAACAGAGCGGGATCTCAATGTTTGAGTTCCTATAAATACTGTAGAGGGGGTGTGGTGTCTAGCCTCCAATGTTCTGGGCAGAGAGGAAGTTCCCAGGCTAGTGTGCCTTTTCTTCTTTTGTTCCTTAATTACTTGAGAGATACCTTGAGTGATTTCTTGAGTGATATCCTGAGTACCACTTAGGTGGGTCATTAGGTGTGGATTAGTTGCTAAAGTCTTTGTGTCTTGACCTCTTGAACTTTGTGAAGAGTTTTCCTGAGAAGATGGCTGTATTGCACTTAGTTGTGCTTTGGCTTGGCTTCGTGTATAGGGGCGAGCTGTGGTTTTGTGGCTTGTGTCAGCCAGATCTGTGTAGGGATTGCAGGGGGGTGCAGCATCCGGAGGTGCCACCATGGATTGGCTACTGGATGGTGTCAGTAATTCATCTGTGGAGAGGGTCTGGGTTTGGGTCTGGTGTGGTTGATTGGTGTTGGCGTTCTGTGTGCCTCTGGATCTGGTGTCAGTTTTTGTGGGGAGGGCTAATTTCCAGATGTCTGGCAAGCGGGATGTGTCGTCACGCTTGTTCATGTTGTGAGGGTGTTTCTCTATCTCGATGGCTTCCATGATTATTCTCTTGTGGTGATGTTCCGTGTTAAAGAGCAATTTGGAATCTGCAAAATTAATTTCGTGTCCTGTTTCTTTCATGTGTTGGAAAAGACCCACCTAAGTGGTACTCAGGATATCACTCAAGAAATCACTCAAGGTATCTCTCAAGTAATTAAGGAACAAAAGAAGAAAAGGCACACTAGCCTGGGAACTTCCTCTCTGCCCAGAACATTGGAGGCTAGACACCACACCCCCTCTACAGTATTTATAGGAACTCAAACATTGAGATCCCGCTCTGTTCCAGTAACAAGAAGCCGAAAGCACCAGCCTGAAGATGACGAGTGAGACCTCGTCGAAACGTCGCCTAGACACCCCAACTTTTACACGGGAAGACACCCGAGGACACCAAAACCTGCATTCCTGTACCCGTGAAAATCTACGAAAGCATATATATATATATATATATAATTTTTATTAGTTTTTTTAACATATCATTTTCAACAATAATTAAACATACTTTTGCATCTTATTCAAATTTTTGACTTCCATCAATCCTGTCTGAAAATTTTCCAGTCTAATCTCTCAGTATGCATTTCTTATCTTCCCTATTACATTTCAAACTCATAACCAATATCTCTATCTTTTTTTACTTTGTAACACTTTGTATATTTCTCCTTACAAAACTTCTTGTGGTCCTACTAGCGTAATTTGTTGAATACAGTTGCTCTTCAAATAATTCATATACTTCTTCCAATCTTCAGTAAACCTCTTGTCCCGCAGGTTTCGAATCCTTCCTGTCATTTTCTCCAATTCTGCATAGTCCATTAATTTCAGGGGTATGACTATATTAAGGTTACCAGATTTTTTTCAATAAATCCGGGGACTCTCTCTATATATAAAATAAAATAAAATAAAATAAAATAAAATAAAATAAAATAAAATAAAATAAAATAAAATAGAATAAAATATTTTTTATTTTAAAAAAGAGGGGGAAAGTTATTAAAAAAATAAAGAAGTAATATCTTCTCTTCTGTGGTCTCCTCTGTTGCGTGGCCTTCCTCTGGGTCCCAGCCTTTATTGGAGCACTAGCCATGCTTCCCCTCTCCCTCCCTCCCTCTCCCTCCTTGCACTGCAATCCCCTGCAGGCTTATTAGAGAGTAAGCGTTAGCAGAAACCCCCTCCTGCTGCTGCTGCCCTGCCCACCTGTCTGGGCATCTCCTGCACAGGCATTGTCCAGCAGCCACCCATCCACAGTGTGGCATGTCCAATCAGAGGGTCTGGGGCAGAGCTGATGGCATGTGAGCAGGAAGAGGTGTGCTTGGACCAGATCAGCTCGTCTCCTGCTCGCCTCTTGTCTGCAATGGCCAACGGAGAGCTGGCCAACAAGCTGAGCCGCCACTTGCAAGTCGAGAAGCACAGTGGTGAAGCCGA
The DNA here is from genome assembly GCF_964106915.1 of Podarcis gaigeae. Lineage (NCBI taxonomy): Eukaryota > Metazoa > Chordata > Lepidosauria > Squamata > Lacertidae > Podarcis > Podarcis gaigeae. Next base: position 16,644,577 of record NC_139678.1, on the reverse strand, counting down.
GCAGGAGCCGCAGCCACCCAAGCACCACCTGGAGGCCGAGCTGCCAGCCTTGGACAGCGGTGGCGATGGAGAGCTGAGCACCAAGTTGCCGTGGCGCTCCGAGCTCAGTGACCCTGCGCAGCTCTCACCCGGCGGCGGCACCCAGCATCGCGTCTTCTGCCCCTACACAAGTCTCCATATGATGTGTCTTGTGTGCAACACATGATATGGGGACTTCCAGAGAGGCAAATGGCGGGCGCCACAGCAGCGGGCAGCTCCTGAAGCCAGCCAGAGCCAACTGCTCTACCAGGCTGGCTCCGGGCTGCTGAGACTGCTGCTGCCACATTTCCCAGGGACATTAGATAAAATCTGGGGACATTCCGGGGATGGAATTTGTCTGGGGACAAATTTGCAAATCCGGGGACTGTCCCTGGGAAACGGGGACGTCTGGTAACCCTAGACTATATTGTGTTTTTTTTAAGTGAGGGTTTGTTTTTCTGTTGCAAATGGCAAGAAACATTGGATCAGTTTGGATCACTCCCCTTCCTGCTTTCCTCTCCTCCCTGCAGGGAAACTCGTCACTCATCAAAGATGTTGTGAGGTAGTTTGGTCAAGCAGGACTCTCCAACTGTCCCACATTCCAGCATCATCTTTCTTCCTCCATTATTGGAACAGGCAGCACTTCGGCTTTTCTGGCTAGGACTTACGGGAAGAGTTGCTGAAGACATCTGGAAGGCATGAGATTGGGGGAGACACTATTGCACTAGATGGACCAGTGTTCTGACACAGTATAAGGCAGTTTCTGATGTGCCGTAAGATTTACAGTCCTCTTCATACCTTATAGAACCTGGCTTCTGAAGTAGTAGTAGTAGTAGTAAAATAATAATAATAATAATAATAATAATAATAATAATAATAATAATAATAGTTGCCTTCTAAACCACCATCTCAATGTTATTTACACAATATTTTGTTGGGAGCTGCCCAGAGTGGCTGGGGTAACCCAGTCAGATGTGGGGCATGTAAATAATAAAATTGTTGTTGTTATATAATTAAAAAATTGTTAAAGCACAAAAGCAACACTTAAAATAAGACTAAAACCTGAACAAATAGACAACCATAGTAAAGACCCATTTATCAAGCTGGGAACGCCAGATAGGGAAAGAAAATGACATTCAACAGAAAATGCAGGTGGTGGTCTCCTGCCTCTGACCATGGAGGTAGAGGGTAGAAAAACAACTACACCTGAAGGCAGCCCTGTTTAGGGAAGCTTTTAATGTTTAATAGACTATTGTATTTTAATATTCTGTTGGAAGCCACCCAGAGTGGCTGGGGAAACCCAGCCAGATGGGCGGGGTATAAATAAATTATTATTATTATTATTATTATTATTATTATTATTATTATTATCATGGCTAGATTTGACAGGACACCGCAGTCAACCCTGACCCCCCGATGAGTACAGGTCTGCAATATCTGTGTTTGCAAACATGTTGTTAAAGTCACTTTTAAAATTATTAGTGGTATACATAAAACATTCCTGCATAAAGTTAAAAAATGCATTGAATAAAGCAGCTGTTTGATACATAATTTGCTGCTGGATCTGTGGAAGAAAAGAGATGCACATGGATTGCGTGGAGATCACCAGAGCTGAGGCTTCATGATCCAAAGCTGATTGACCACCAAGAAGCAAAATTGCTGCATTGCTCATTCTGATAATTGGACTACATTACTAGGTTATTTTTGCTTGAACAGAGGAAACAAAATGGCCATAATTTCTGGACTGGGAGGATGTTAAGAGTTTTCTTATCTAAATGTTTACTGTTCACTGTTGCTGTTGGGTCTCTTTCCATTCCCTTGCTCTGATCTTTTGGATTCTAAGCACTCAGAAGAGTTCTAGTAAACTTTTAAATGTTTACACTGAAGAAGTGTAAATTGCCCTTGAGAATTATATGCACCGCACATGTGGTTGGCTGTTCATCTACATTGCTTCCAAACAACATATCTACAAAAGTATAAATCTAGCTGGCAATGCAGTGTTTAAGCAGCGCAATGTGAAGCGTTGTGAAATAATCCACCCCAAACTACTCTAGGTGTCTACACGCACTGCATGATACATTTGGTGCTGGACACAGTTGTCTTTGGGGTGTTGTATACACATCATCCCCATGTCATCCTAGTCCAAAAATAGTTGTCAAACTGAAGTGCAATCTGCTGAGAATGTACTTCCAGTGCTTTTTTTTCTGGGGAGATGCTTTGTTGTTGCTTAGTCATTTAGTCATGTCCAACTCTTCGTGACCCCATGGACCAGAGCATGCCAGGCACTCCTGTCTTCCACTGCCTCCCACAGTTTGGTCAAACTCATGCTGGTAGCTTCGAGAACACTATCCAACCATCTCGTCCTCTGTCGTCCCCTTCTCCTTGTGCCCTCAATCTTTCACAACATCATGGTCTTTTCCAAGGAGTCTTCTCTTCTCATGAGGTGGCCAAAGTATTGGAGCCTCAGCTTCACGATCTGTCCTTCCAGTGAGCACTCAGGGCTGATTTCCTTCAGAATGGACAGGTTTGATCTTCTTGCAGTCCGTGGGACTCTCAAGAGTCTCCTCCAGCACCATAATTCAAAAGCATCAATTCTTTGGTGATCAGCCTTCTTTATGGTCCAGCTCTCACTTCCATACATCACTACTGGGAAAACCATAGCTTTTACTATACGGACCTTGTTGGCAAGGTGATGTCTCTGCTTTTTAAGATGCTGCCTAGGTTTGTCATTGCTTTTCTCTCAATAATGCAGGGGTACACATACCCATAAACATTTTGTGAATCTAAGTTTGTCCTCATTGAGGGACAGTATTTCAATATGAGTAGGAAAATGAGAGTACCCCTAAACATTTATTTTTTTTGGGGGGGGACACTGTGTACTACTCAAGAGCTTACTGCCTACATGTGTACACAGAGAGGGCTATCTCAGTTGACCTCCTGTTGGGGTGGACCTGCTGATGTTGCAGAGCTACTCCACCTCACCAAGTTTAACTTTTCTATGAATGAAATAGGCAGAATAGGAAGCAGTACTGTAACTTAGCCAACTCTGTATATTGAGATATATATCCTCTGTTTATCAGTATATCAACACATCAGTTTCCAGCCCTTTGTTGATTTGAAAATATGCTCTCCTTGGTGTGAGGACAACACAGTTAATAGCTGCTGCTTTAGATAAAATAAAAGAGCGACTCCAAGGCCAGAGTGAAATTGCTGAATTAGAACTGATCAGCAAGTTCAATTCCATTCATTTAAGTCTCAAAGCAAACCAGGATTTTCTTTTCCACTACAAACATCAGAAGTGATTGGTGTTGCTGAAACTCCTAATGTTGTGCTTTGGAACACAAATTTGTCTGAGCCGTAATGCTTGGAAACAAGATGAATCAAACATTGTTTCCTTCCCCATTCTTCTTTGGTTTGGAGTAGAAAACAAGGCTCTGAACATTCACAGAGAATGCTTGTTTCTAACTTAAAAGCATTTTAAATTTAAGACCAATATGCCAATAGGCCCACAAAGAGGCACTGAAATCTCTCCCCAAGGGATTGTAAAGGTTCTTGAAACTAGGGTGCAGCCTTGGTGACTCTCCCAAGACGCAAAGAAAAAGAAGCTATACAGCTCTAGAACTTTGTCACTCTGTGCAGCTTCCTAAACCATGCAGCTGATAGTGAAAGCAACTGCTTCCACTTTTCTTTCCAGGTTCTGCTAGCTGTATCCCTAGCCTACATTTTAACAAAAACTTTAGCTCGTGATAAGTCAGAGGCAAAAAATAGACCCCCTGCCACCGTCCTTCTGTGTTCAGTGCAAATTGCATCAGTGCACGTTTATGCTACAAACACTTGGAAAAAGCAGTCAATATTCTCTCTATGTAGAAAAACCAGTGCTTTTTTTCTGAGGGGACACAGGAGTATGCATTACCCCTACCCCTACACGTATATCTGAAGAAGTGTGCATGCACACGAAAGCTCATACCAAGAACTAACTTAGTTGGTCTTTAAGGTGCTACTGGAAGGATTTTTTTTGTTTTGACTATGGCAGACCAACACGGCTACCTATCTGTTACAAAAGTTGCTAAGAGAGGGTATTCCCTCCAACCCCCGCTGCTGCTGCTGCTGCTGCTGTTGATGATGGATGAAGCAAGCTTGCCTTTTGTACACATGTTATGTTGCTAAGTGACTTTTGGCAAGGTGGACAGCTTGTTCCTCTGCCTCTTCCAAGCCAGCAGCCCTTTGTTTGCTACATTCCAGATGTCAGGGGAGATGGATGTCATCCTGAAAAGATGTGCAGTCAAATGAGGAGGGAGCGAGTGACTGGCAAGACGACTGGCAGATGTGTTAATATCAAAGATTTGTTGCGTTGCACAGTTAAAAAATGTGTTCTACTATAGGAGCCCCGATTGCTTTTTTTCTAAACAGCAGCTCCTTCTGCACCTTGGACATGGGAGATGAGACCACAGAAGGCTGGTCTGGGCTTTTGACAGCAAAAATCCATCTGGGACCTTCCAGCCACTGTTTCTCCACTGTGTGTCGTGAATTTTGCTTTGCTATGAAGACATCATGCCCAGGCTTAAGCCTTGTGTGGCTTCTGCAGCAGGACAAGGGAGCAGAGATGTTAAAAACACTGGCCAGAGCTTGTGGGACTTCCCAGATACCATGCACAGCCTCACATCCAGGTGGCACCTTGGCCATGGACCTGCTTGTTCCATGGACATTCCCCATGTTCCCTCCATCTCTCAGTGTTACAACCCTCACTATGAACTGGGTTGGTTGCTGATTGACAGAACCAGGAACAAAATTTTACGTACACCCACATTGGCTTCAGATGGTAATGTTTTTGCCTGGGTCCCTGTTAGGCGTTTACATTGCAAGGCATGCATTGGGTAGGTTCTCCAGTCCAGTCCCTGGTTGCCAATTTGCTACTGGGTCAGGTTCAAGGTTCTTATTCATTCGCAATGCCCTGAACAACTTGGACCCCAAGTTACTTAAGGAAAGACTGATCACTTTTACTCCACCTCAGTCACTGAGATTCTTTGATACTATTCTTTGCTAGAGACTGAGCCTTTAGTGTGGCAGACATGGTGGAACTCCAGCAGAGTTGCAGCAGGAACCATCCTTGTCATCTCTCGGACATCTCTTTAAAATTGTAGAGTTAGAAAAGGTTCAGAAAGGGGCAAATGATCAGGTAAGTGGAGTTCCTTCTCTAAGAGGAAGGTTGCAGAGTTTGGGGCTTCTTTTAAAGAAAAGCTGAGTAAGAGGTAATAGAAGAAGGCAGTGATGTCCACCAATTCAATAATAATAATAATAATAATAATAATAATAATTATTATTATTATTATTATTATTATTATTATTATTATTATTATTTCTACCCCACCCTCCCTGGCCAGAGCCAGGCTCAGGGCAGCTAACAGTAAAAATTACAGTAAAAACATAATTGGGGGGCGGGGGGCGGGGGGCGGGGGGCGGAGCCAATTTAAAATACAGGTTAAAATGCAATTTAAAATGCAGCCTCATTTTAAAAGTAGCCCATAGATCAAAACCATAAGGGAAGGGAAACAAGTGTCAGACTGAGTCCAAACCAAAAGCTAGGCGGAACAGCTCTATCTTGCAGGCCCTGCAGAAAGATGTCAAGTCCTGCAGGAACCTAGTCTTTTGTGACAGAGTGTTCCACCAAGTCGGGGCCAGTACTGAAAAGACCCTGGCCCTAGTTGAGACCAATCTAACCACCTTGTGACTTGGGACCTCCAAAATATTGTCATTTGTGGACCTTAAGGTCCTCCACAGGGCATACCAGGAGAGGCGGTCCCGTAGGTATGTGGGTCCTAGGCCAGATAGGGCTTTAAAGGTCAAAACCAGCACCTTAAACCTGATCCTGTACACCACTGGGAGCCACTGCAGTTGCTAAAGCACTGGATGAATGTGATCCCGCAGCAAGGACCCCGTAAGGAGCCTTGCCGCGGCATTCTGCACCTGCTGGATGACTTTAAAAGAGGAGTAGGCAAATTCATGGGGGATAAGACCACAGACGGCTCCTAACCATGATGGTTGTGTTCTGTTTCCACAGTTGGAGGTACAGTGGTACCTCGGGTTAAGAACTTAATTCGTTCCGGAGGTCCGTTCTTAACCTGAAACTGTTCTTAACCTGAGGTACCACTTTAGCTAATGGGGCCTCCTGCTGCCACCGCATGATTTCTGTTCTCATCCTGAAGCAAAGTTCTTAACCCGAGGTACTATTTCTGGGTTAGCGGAGTCTGTAACCTGAAGTGTCTGTAACCTGAAGCGTCTGTAACCCAAGGTACCACTGTAGTTGTGTTTTTGAATGCCAGTTGCTGGGAACCCTAGGAGGGGAGGGTGATCTTGTGCTTGGAACCTCCTTGGCGGTCTCCCACAGGCATCTGGTTGGCAACAGTGAGAAGATGGCTCATTGGCCTGGTCCAGCAAACTCTTCTCATGCTCCTATGACTATCTTCTTGGATTTGTATCATCTGCAGCCACCTGCAGACAACTGGCGCCCTGGAGACATTTTGGACTATAATTCCTATCACCCCCAGCCAGCATATGATAGGAGTCGTAGTCTAAAACATCTGGAGGGCACCAAGCTGGCAAAGGACCCAATAAGGATAAGGAGCAGCAATGTCTATGAACAACTCTTTGGAGACTCTATGAGATATCTGACAACACAAAATTCAAGTTTTGCCTTTTCAGCTGAGGACATTAGCAAAAGCAGAATATGCACGAGCTGAGGAATGTTGATGTGTAACGTAGCTGGACTCCAGTCCTAGCTGTTGGCATCCGTCTGCCTTGAAAAGCAATGGTGTGCGCCTCCGGGGATGAAGTCAAACCAAAGTCCTAGTGAAGAGCTATAAATAAATAAGTTTAATATACTGGTTGCGTGTAAAAGGCGCAGTGTTTGAATGTCATAAATGCCATTTAAATAATCACCAGACGGGAGTGCTTATAGTTTACTATAAATACTGTTTCATCATCCACCTCTTTCTCAAACAGAGGCATGAATCATGAAGACACCTCCTGAGCCAAGTCCATGGAAGCCATTAGATGTTCATTTTGGTGGAGAATTCCCCACCCCTTGATTTCCACTTGCTAATGCCATTAAACACATTGAGAACTGGTGTCATTTAGTGGTTGAAAGGATGACTCTGATGTCTCAGCTCCACCATAAACATATTGGGTATCCTTAGGCCAGCCATGGGAGAAGTTGTTGTTCCCTATCTCAAGGCATGTTGAGGAAGCTCTGGCCTCCATTCTATTGGAGGAAAATAGAAGTTGTGTCCAGTTTTGAGTCATTATGGTATCACCAACATACAGGGCATGAAATGTAGGGAATTTATATATAGTCCCTAATTTATAAACCCTTCTAGCAAATCTGACTGATTGGATATGTCCTGGGCTGCTAAACAGGTCTTATCCACATGGTTAGGTAAAGGGACCCCTGACCATTAGGTCCAGTCGCAGATGACTCTGGGGTTGCGGCGCTCATCTCGCTTTATTGGCCGAGGGAGCCGGTGTACAGCTTCCGTGTCATGTGGCCAGCATGACTAAGCCGCTTCTGGCGAACCAGAGCAGCGCACGGAAACGCCATTTACCTTCCCGCTGAAGTGGTACCTATTTATCTACTTGCACTTTGACGTGCTTTCGAACTGCTAGGTTGGCAGGAGCAGGGACCGAGCAACGGGAGCTCACTCCATCGTGGGGATTCAAACTGCCAACCTTCTGATCGGCAAGTCCTAGGCTCTGTGGTTTAACCCACAGCGCCACCCGCGTCCCTTTTCATCCACATGGTTACCTTAGGTTAAATTTCTATTCTCCCTTAGGCATTCTGTAAAACGTTTACAGTGGTATCTCGGGTTAAGAACTTAATTTGTTCTGAGCTTTCGTGTGCATGCACACTTCTTCAGATACACTGAAACAGAAGTTTCCAGACCCTTCTATATAGTGAGAAGGTGGGGAGGGGTATTACTCAGAAGGCTGGTGGGAATGGGTGATTGGCAGATAGCTGTGATGAGCCTGCTGACGACTCTTAACGACTGCAATAGGTCTTACAGGAAGAAGCAAGGGGTGAAAAGGTGAAAAATGGCTTTGTCATGTATAATGAGATAAGAATCCAAGGTCTTTGTTCAGGCCAGGTTTCTCCATGGTTTTAAGTTTGGTGATAAGTTGTAATTCAGCAGCTTCTCTTTCCAGTCTATTTCTGAAATTCCTTTGTAGTAAAACAGCTACTTTGAGATCTTGTATAGAATGTCCTGGGAGATTGAAGTGTTCTCCTACTGGTTTCTCTGTCTTGTGATTCCTGATGCCCGATTTATGTCCGTTTATTCTTTGGCGTAAGGTCTGGCCTGTTTGTCCAATATAGAGAGCTGAAGGACACTGTTGGCATTTGATGGCATACACAATGTTAGACGATGAGCAATTAAATAGTCCCGAGATGGTATGTGTGATGTTGTTGGGGCCAGTAATGGTGTTGTCCGGGTGTATGTGGCAGCAAAGTTGGCATCTGGGTTTATTGCAGGCTCTGGTGCCAGTGTCCGTGTTAGGTCTGGTTGTAGTATTATTGTGGGTTAGGAGTTGTTTAAGACTGGGTGGCTTCCAACAGTGTCCTTCCAACAGTGTCCTTCAGCTCTCTATATTGGACAAACAGGCCAGACCTTACGCCAAAGAATAAATGGACATAAATCAGACATCAGACACTTGTGATTGTTTATTCAAATCCTGCCAATGTGTCCAATTCTTTATGTTGCCTCTTCATATACGTTGTAAATGGTTCCCATTCTCTTTTAAAGTCTTTGTTATCCTTTTCATGTAATTTATCTGTTAATTTTGCCAGTTTTGCATATTCCACAAGTTTCCCTTGCCATTGTTCTTTCGTTGGTATTTCTTCTGCCTTCCAAGCTTGTGCTAATATAATTCTTGCTGCTGTTGTTGCATACATAAATAATTTCCAATTTTCTTTTTTTAAATCTTGATCTAAAGTTCCTAATTTGAATCTAAAAAACCCCTGCAGCCAACAAAACTGTGTGTCAGCTGATATCATTCCGTAGCCGCCACAATCCTTGTGTCCTTGCCTCAAGCATCCTTCACTACCTATATTTCAAGTCCATATATCTCCGTCTGAGGCCTGCTCTGCTTCCTCACTTCCTAGGGTCTCAGCCCTGACATTTGTTTGTAACATAAAGCAAATCCTGTTCTGGCAACTTCCCTTGCAAAAACTAAACTGCAAACATTCTGACAGCTTTCCCCCCTGGGCACTTGTAATACTGCTGAGCACATGAACTGCAGCATGGTGACAGCTTACAATATTATTATATACTAAGACCAGCAACAAATACGCACACTTTCACAACTCTCAACAAATCCCATGAACATTTTGCCAAACTTGATAATCAACTTTTCCTTTTCATGTACTGTCTTTAGGAAAGCTGTAAGGTGTTGAATTGTTTTATTTTATTTGTTTTATATTTGCTGATTCATTTTGTACTCTATATATTTCATTTCATTGCTGTATATTGACAAATAACATCGCAGTGATGACAAGCAGATAACTAGCGTGGGGCTGACTTCAAAAATTTAAATGGGGCAATATCACAATTTTTCCATAATAGGAAGGCAAACTTACTCATTTCAGAGAGCTAGTTCTGAATAAAGCATATCAAAGCCAGCCAGTTGTGTTTTGTTCTGTGAAGACAGCACACTTGGAGACTGTAATATTCTCACTTAAGAATATTACAATCATTGTTTGGTAAGATGATCCCTAGAACACTCCACAAAGGTTTGAGAAACTCCCCTATCTATGCAGGGTGTGGATTTGTAAATGTCAAATGTGTTTGTCTATGGTTCACTCTGCCATTGCAACCAATAGTCCCAGAGCCAAGATGGTGGGCTGGATATTCACTCACTTGGCGACGCCTCTGTCTCCTCCTTCTCCATCCACTTCTAGGTTTGTGCTGCAGAGCTGTGTGGTGTTGATATTTTTAAAGCATAGTCATTTTCAGACAGGTTTTCTAAAGTTCTTGCTTTATGGGTTTTGGAGAGAGGTTCTGGCGAGAGACTATCAAAAAAAGGGGGGAGTGGAGGGAAGTGTTTGCAGTCTTTGGAGGTTAATAATTCCTGGAAAAAACTCCTGGCAAATTCCAACTTACTGAATTTTCACAGAAAATGTTTGTTTGAATTTGACCACTTTAAATGAGTTTCTTGTGTAAGTGTCTTTACCTAGTGGAAGTCGGAGTCATGAATTGGTTTTTACACACAAAGTCCAACGGCCTGGCCAAAGCATACAGAACTCTTCTCTCTGAAATATTTTATTTATTTATTCTGGAGTTGGAGGACAGCTTGGAGACATGTCTCTTGGCCAGCAGCCTGTTACAGTGGTATTTGCTGTGATGTCCTTTCGTTTCGACACCGTGGACTTCTGCTGTATTTCTAGGATTGTGCGGTGAAATAATTTCGAACTAGTATAATTTTGGGTCTGTTTTTCAGCATCCCAGGCCAAAGCTTCAGTTGTTGACTTCAAGTATTTGTGTCCTTGCTAGACTGCAGTACAGAATGTACACCTTTGATCCCCCACTCATCCTGGGGCAGTCAATGAGACCACCAATGGTGCTTTTCATGCAGTCTAATATGTGTTGACCATTTGTAGCCTAGGCCAGGCATTGCCCAGGTCCACCTGGAAAAGTATGGGCTTTCTTCCAGCATTCGAGGTTCACTGAGAACTGCACAGCTTTTCAGCTGAAGCTATTGAGCTTGTCCTTGCTTTGGCTTGTATGGCTGGCCCGGAAGGTAGAGTGATGCAGCTGCTGGAAGAAGGGATGAAGAATCTGTGCCCCTCCAGATGTCATTGGACTACAACTCACATCATTCCTGATCACCGACCACGCTGTCTGTGGCTGAAGGTAGTTGGAGTCCAACAGCATCTGCAGAACTGCTGGTTCCTCATCCCTGGCCTCAGGCATCTGATTCTGGGGCATCGTATAGTGGTCAGGTATTTATCATCACCACCACCATCATTATAATTTTACTGTCAGGAAAAGGCCAAATATAATTAAGCCAGGGGATACCAAAACTAATAGAAGACAAGAGGCAGGGGTGCTGAATTTTGGCATCACACAGGCTGCTGCTGAAATTTGATCCCAAGATCAAATTTGGGATCTGCTACTGATGACACCAAACTAGAAGGGCTAGCTAATGCTGCAGAAGACAAAATCGGGGCTCAGTATGACCATAACAAAATGGAGAACTGTGACAAAATTAACTGTGTCTTTCTGAATATAGGGGCATAGAAGAAGATGAAGAGTTTGGATTTGATATCCCACTTTATCACTACCCAAAGGAGTCTCAAAGCAGCTAACATTCTCCTTTCCCTTCCTCCCCCACAACAAACACTCTGTGAGGTGAGTGGGGCTGGGAGACTTCAGAGAAGTGTGACTAGCCCAAGGTCACCTAGCAGCTGCATGTGGAGGAGCGGGGAAGCGAACCCGGTTCCCCAGATTACAAGACTACCGCTCTTAACCACTACACCACACTGGCATACAGAAGGTTAGGCAGGTATAACCAGCTGCACAATAGTACATTGCCAGTAATACATGTGAAACAGATCTAGGGGTCTGAAACTGAACATGAATCAACAGTGTGATGCAGCAGTAGCAGCAAAGAAAGAGCTAATGCTATTCTAGGCTGCATCAACAGAAGTATTGTGTGCTGATCAAGGGAAGTCATAGCACTGCTCTCTTGTCCCTTGGTCAGAACACACCTTGAGGCATGTCACACATATGAATGGGGGTGAAGATGAAATCAGGGTCATGAAAAGGTCTGCAGAATTTGAGGGGATAATGGCTTTGTAATAGGGCAGAAAGTGAAAAGTGTGTTTAGTAGTTGCAATGTGAGGGAGGAGGGAGATCATACTCTCCAAGTGTCCCGATTTAAATGGGACATCATGTTTTGACAGAAACCACCCTGGTTTATAATCCCAAACCAGGGTGTTCCATTTTGGCTCCCATGCTCTGGCCTTGCCCAAGTGCAGGACCAACAGGCAGGCATTTTGGGGTTATACGCTGTGGATAAACATTTTAGATAAGGGGTAAAGGTGAAGGTACCCCTAACCTAGATCCAGTTGCGGACGACTCTGGGGTTGCGGCGCTCATCTCTCGCTCTATAGGCCAAGGGAGCCGGTGTTTGTCCAGACAGCTTCTGGGTCATGTGGCCAGCATGACTAAACCACTCCTGGCGAACCAGAGCAACGCACAGAAACACCGTTTACCTTCCCGCCGCAGCGGTACCTATTTATCTACTTGCACTTGATGTGCTTTCGAACTGCTAGATTGGCAGGAGCAGGGACCGAACAACAGGAACTCACCCTGTCACAGGGATTCAAACTGCTAACCTTCCGATCGGCAAACCCTAGGCTCTGTGTTTTAGACCACAGTGCCACCCGCATCTCTGTAGATAAGGGATAGAGCAAGGCTATACTTCAGTTCCTGCATTGCAGGGGGTTGGACTAGATTTTCCACACAGTCTCTTCCAACTCTGTGACTCTATGCTTTTCCTGATCTCTCTCTCTCTCTCGTCACCCACATTTCAGTTCAGTTCTCCAAAGAAAGAAACCTTGCCGAAAGCAAATTTTATCTCACAAAGGCAGTAACTAAAAAACAGAAAGAACTCTACTCACAGAAGGGGAAAATAATCCAAATTCAGTTTTACAAGGAGGAAACTCAACGTTCCTCCAGCATTTTGGGACGGCCACACACCAAGACAAAACACACACACTTCCCCCTATTCCAAACTGTGCCCCACAAGAAGAAAAATTGCCCGGCATAACATTAGCCCTACCCACTGACATTAAAACAGTGGATCCAACAATCCATTAAGCAAGTCTGTCAACTCCAAGCATCCCTTTCAATCTATTGCTGTGTTTGACAGGCATCCAGGCCATACCACAAATCAAGATTGTGGTGTGTCTGTGAGTGAGTGCTGGTATTTGGGCATTTTGTCATAGTTCTGAAAACAGCCCACAGTCATATGCTACCTATGCTTCCATTTTGGAGAAGAACCTTACCACCTTAGATGTCCTCTCTCTAGGAAGCACAATTTCCATATTTCCAGTATCATGACCTAGACCCTTCCTTATTTATTTATTTATTTATTTATTTTCATTTTTGAGCACTTCAGCAGAATACTGTGATATACAAGTCCTTTAGTTCTCACATTTATACCATAGAGTGTTCATGCCCAAAACGGTGTATTATTTTAGGCATGTAACACTCACCTTGCATGTAAACACATAAGATCACGTGTGATTTAATCCAGAATCTTGACGTACTTAGCACTGTCCATTTGCAGTGCTGGATTAAACCCTGTGGAGACCCCTAGGCAGTTGAAATCTCAGGGTGGGGTGGGGGCTCACAAGTTATCTCCTAAGACATTTTTTCTTTCAAGATCAAATCAATATTATTTTGATGCATTGTTGCAGGGCCCCTAAGAGGTGCAGGGCCCGTAGTCCAGTGCCTAGTCTTCCTGGCTTTGACCATTTGAGCATTTATTCCCCCCTAAACTGCTGGTACAAGCTGGTCTTGCTTCGCACCAAAACTCAAATAATAATGATAATTTATTATTTATACCCCGCCCATCTGGCTGGGTTTCCCCAGCCACTCTGGACAGCTCCCAACATAATATTAAAAACATGCTAAAACATCAGATATTAAAAACTTCCCTGTACAGGGCTGCCTTCAGATGTCTTCTAAAAGTCAGATAGTTGTTTATTTCCTTCACATCTGAAGGGAGGGCATTCCACAGGGCAGGCACCACACCCGAGAAGGCCTTCTGTCTGGTTCCCTGTAATCTTACTTCTCGCAATGAGGGAACTGCCAGGAGGCCCTTGGAGCTGGACCTCACTGCCTGGGCAGAATGATGGGGGTGGAGACATTCCTTCATATATACTGGGCCGAGGCTGTCAGCACCAACACTTTGAATTGTGTTCAGAAACATAATGGGAGCCAATGTAGGTCTTTCAAGACCGGTGTTATATGGTCTCAGCTTCCACTCCCAGTAGGCAGCCCTGTTTAGGGAGGTTTTTAATGACTGGTGTTTTAATGAATTTTTAAATATTTGTTGGAAGCCGCCCAGAGCAGCTAGGGAAACCCAGCCAGATGGGCGGAGTATAAATAATAAATTATTATTAATTATGATTAGCTGCCGCATTGTGGATTAGTTGTCATTTCTGGGTCACCTTCAAAGGTAGCTCCATGTAGAGCACATTGCAGTACTCCAAAGCAGTCCATTCAAAGCCTTGATGCATGATCCCTGTGCCTAGTAACACATGTAGAGTTCATATCTCATAAGGACATAAGAAAATCTCCTCTAAATCAGGTCCAAGGCCCATTAAGTTCAGGATCTTGTTCTCACAGTGGCCAACCAGGTGCCAATGGGAAGCCCCCAAGCATGTCATGAGGACCACAGCTCTCTCTCTACTTATGATTCCCTGCTGCTGGAATTTCATAACATACTGCCTCGGAGACAATAGAGGTAGAACATAGCTAGTAACTACTGATGGTCCTATTTTCCATGAATTTCTTTAATCTTCTTTTAAAACCATCCAAGTCCATGATCCTTGCTACGTCATGTGGGAGCTAATTCTGTTTAAGCATGTAATTACTTCTTTTGTTTAATTATAAATAATTCTCTCATAGAGAGAACTCAATCCGTACTTAACCTGAAACTGTTCTTAACCTGAAGCACCACTTTAGCTAATGGGGCCTCCTGTGCCGCCGCGCCGCCGGAGCACGATTTCTGTTCTCATCCTGAAGCAAAGTTCTTAACCTGAAGCACTATTTATGGGTTAGCGGAGTCTGTAACCTGAAGCGTACGTAACCTGAAGCGTATGTAACCCAAGGTACCACTGTATTTTTGCAAGAAGATATGAATGACATTTATTTATTTATGAATGAATGAATGAATGAATGACACCACTTTTCATCTGAAGATCTCAGGGCGGTTCACAAAGCTTATAATAAAAACAAGAATGACACCAAAACAAACCAATAATATGTTAGAATATTCCATTCCACCTTAAGAGGAACAGGCATGACTGTTGTGTGTCACATGCCTGTTTACACTCCAGTGCAGCTTGCTGGGAACTTCCGTTTTGTGTATAGCTATTGCTTATGCTGCTTGCTTGGACATGAAAGGGAGAAGACATGTTTTTCCTTTGTCCTGATGTATGCTGAATAACCTGCCTGTAAATATGCTCATCACAGCCTCTCCTACCACTTCTATTGCGCAATGTTATTTACTCTCCTGATTAGAGCGTGCTCCAGCTTCTGAAGGCTTCTGAAGGGGTGGGTCGCTGTTCCATGCTGAGCCAAGGACTGGAGATTGCCAGGCTTACCGGCCAGTGGGCTGGAGCCAGCTGGGGGCTTGCAAATTGCCCCTGTTCCCTTGGATGCATCCCAACATAATAATCCCCCTCCCTCTCACAAACACATTTAAAAAGGGCATCATATGTCAAACAGCCAAAGGCCTGGTTAAAGAGGAACGTTTTCTCCAGGTGCCTAAAGATGTAAAATGAAAGTGTCAGATGGACCTCCCTGGGGAGATTATTCCACAGACAGGGAACAGCTGCAGAAAAGACCTTTTCTTGTGTTGCCACTCTTTGGACCTCTTGTGGAGGAGGCACATGAAGAAGGGCCTCAGATGATGATTGCAGAGATCAGGTTGGTTTAGATGGGGAGAGGTGGTCCTTGAGTGTAATGGTTCTAAGGGTTGCTCGTGTGTAAATCGGCGCAACACCTGGCTGGGTTGCCTGAGTGAACCCTTTCTTTTTTTTCTTCTTCTTTTTAAATATATTTTTATTAAGATTTTTAAACATAAATGCAAATATAATGATCAGTGTAACATATCATAACATAGTTTCTTAACTTCTTTGGACTCCCTCACGTCTCCCGCTCCCACTTGCATCATTGTCAATTCTTGCCCGCAATTTATCATCTTGTTTACATTATTATGTCCCATTCATTTAGAATATAATCTAATAATTCTCCCAAAGGTTTATGATTTTTCCTCAATCACATTTATCATCCTAATTGCATCTAATTTAGTGGTGGCCAATTATTTATGATCTAGCCTCCATCTTAACATTCAACCAAATTACAATGCTTTTTTAAATAAATCTTAAATTTCTTCCAATCTTCTTCAACCTTCTCTTCTCCCAGGTCTCGGATTCTGCCGGTCATCTCGGCTAGTTCCATATAGTCTATCAGTTGCATCTGCCACTCTTCCAGTGTGGGTAGATCTTGAGTTTTCCAGTGCTTAGCGATGAGTATCCTTGCTGCCGTTGTTGCATACATAAAAAATGTTCGGTCCTTCTTTAACACCTTCTGGCCGACAATACCCAAAAGGAAGGCCTCTGGTTTCTTAGTGAAGGTATACTTAAATACCTTTTTCAGCTCATTATATATCATTTCCCAGAAGGCCTTCACTCTAGGGCAGGTCCACCAGAGGTGAAAGAATGTTCCCTCATTTTCTTTACATTTCCAACATTTGTTATCAGACAAATGGTATATTTTGGCAAGTTTAACTGGGGTCATGTACCATCTATATATCATTTTCATTACATTTTCCTTCAAAGCATTACATGCAGTGAAGTTCAGCCCGTTGGTCCACTACCTTTCCCAGTCCTCAAACATGATGTTATGCCCAATGTCCTGTGCCCACTTTATCATAGCCGATTTAACCATTTCATCTTGTGTATTCCATTTTAACAGCAAGTTATACATTCTTGAAAGTACCTTAGTCTTAGGTTCTAACAGTTCTGTTTCCAATTTCAATTTCTCCACCTGGAACCCTAACTTTTTATCATTTTTAAAAACTTCATTAATCTGAGCGTAATGTAACCAGTCTCGCACTTTATCCTTCATTTTCTCCAAACTCTGCAATTTCCAATTGTCTCCATCTTTTTCTAATATTTCCCAATATTTTGGCCATTTGGCCTCCATATTGGGTCTTTTTCGGGCCTTAGCTTCCAGTGGTGAAAGCCACCTTGGAGTTTTATTTTCCAATAAGTCTTTATATTTTGTCCAGACATTAAACACTGCTTTTCTGACAATATGGTTCTTAAAGGCCTTATTGATCTTAACCTTGTCATACCACAGGTATGCATGCCAACCAAAAGCATTGTTAAAACCTTCCAAATCCAGAACGTCAGTGTCCTCAAGAAGTAGCCAGTCTTTTAGCCAGCAGAAAGCTGCGGCCTCATAGTATAGCTTTAGGGCTGGCAGGGCAAAGCCCCCTCTTTCTTTCGCATCAGTTAATATCTTAAACTTAATTCTGGGCTTTTTGCCCTGCCAGACAAACTTAGAGATGTCTCTCTGCCACTTCCGGAAGCACTCCGTCTTGTCCACAATCTGTAGTGTTTGAAACAAAAACAACATTTTTGGCAATACATTCATCTTGATAGCAGCAATTCGGCCTAGCAAAGAAAGTTTCAATTTTGTCCAACTATCTAAGTCTCTCTTAATTTCTGACCAACATTTTTCATAATTATCCTTAAATAGACTCAGGTTTTTTGCTGTTATATTTACCCCTAGGTACTTTACTTTTTAATTCTGTCTCTCTCTGAAACCGTTCTGACTCTGTATTTGTCAAGTTTTTTTCCAATACCTTAGTTTTCTGTTTGTTTAATTTAAATCCCGCCACCCGACCAAAATCTTGAATCAATTGTAATACTCTTTTCATACTAGATTCTGGCTCCTGCAGGGTCAAAACTAGGTCATCTGCAAAAGCTTTAAGTTTATATTGTTTCGCTCCGACCTGAATTCCTTTCACCAACCGGTCCCCTCTAATCATGTTCAGGAGCACCTCCAGAACCGAAATAAACAACAAAGGGGAAATAGGGCAGCCTTGTCGTATTCCTTTTTCAATTTTAAACTCTTCTGTAACCACATTGTTGACTATCAATTTAGCCTTTTGTTCTGAATATATTGCATCAATCCCATTCTCAAAACCCCGTCCCACTCCCATTTCTTTTAAATTTCCCTTCATAAATTTCCAGGAGATATTGTCAAAGGCCTTCTCCGCATCTATAAAAATTAACACTGCTTTTGTGTTTATATCTGTTTGCAAAAGTTCCAAGATGTCAATAATGTTCCTTGTGTTAGCAAACAAATGTCTATCTGGGAGAAAGCCTGCCTGGTCCTTGTGAATTACTTCATTTAAAACTTTTTTAAGTCTACTTGCCAGAATGTCTGCAAATATTTTGTAATCCACATTTAAAAGAGAGATGGGACGATAGTTCTTAAGTTGTGTCTTTTCAGCTTCCGATTTTGGTATCAATGTGATAAAAGCTTCCTTCCACAATTCCGGCGCCCTCTTCCCCTCCATGATTTCATTGCTGACCTCCATCAGTGGTTGTATCAAATAGTCTTTTAATGTCTTATAATACTTGAATCCCTCTGGAGCCCTCCCTCTCCCTCTGGCTCCGATGGCAGTTCCCTGACATTGAGATATTGATGACCTGAATGCTATTGTTGCAGAAAGAGTGCACTTATGCAAAAGCATTTTGGACAGGTTGCCATGTGATCTCTGCAAGCGGAAAGGATTTTAATGCACCTGATTTGTTGTTCAGAATGTGTATGTGAATCCTGATTTTTCTCCTCTTTTTCTCACATTGCTGCAGAGTGTGGCCCTGTTCTTC
This sequence comes from Podarcis gaigeae, assembly GCF_964106915.1. Lineage (NCBI taxonomy): Eukaryota > Metazoa > Chordata > Lepidosauria > Squamata > Lacertidae > Podarcis > Podarcis gaigeae. Next base: position 16,625,871 of record NC_139678.1, on the reverse strand, counting down.
ACTGTCTCCCTTGACATGTACAAGGATACAGTCATTTGATGACTGCAACATCAACTGATATCCGTGCCTGCATGAAACAGCCCTGTTTGTTTTAGAGTTTTATTAGCTGTGGCTACTCTCCACAATTCATCCTCCCCCTTTCCCTTTGAGATATATAATGGCCTACTTCTGAGAATTGTTTGCAACGATGGAGGAGATAAGGATCTGAAGTGCTTTTTGAACAGTTGAGTGATATTTATAAAAGAAATTATTAATAATAACTCATTGAATGCAATGCTGAGAGTGCCAGGTCTCAGATCACTGTGTGCTTGCAGTGAACTGTGAATGGCGCACACCCTTGCACTTGAAAGACAATAGCCGCACAATGTGATTAATTCGCTTTTCTCAAACTAAAATGTTAAGCAAGAGCCTGCAGTTAACCAGAAGCTCTTTTCCCTGGTTTTCAACTTTTCTAAGCCTCTGATTAACCCTCTAAATTGTGTAATATTTAATAAAAACTATATTTTGCATTTGACTAGTTCATACTTTATTTCAGGGATTATTAAAATGACCCTGTGAGTTTGAGTCAGAAAAATTATTATTATTCCCATTTTGCAGATGGTGGGGCTGAGGCTGAGAAAACCTGGCTTTCCACCTGGTAGGTTCATAGCTGGTGCAACATCTGAACTGTCCACACACTTACAAGGATGAATGAACCTGATGGTTTCTTTTTCTGTGTGTTTCTCAATTTTCTATTCTTACATTCAGTCGCCTCATTTCTGCTTCGGTTTGCAGTTTCTAATTTCAGTATTTTTCCCTAAGATATGCCTTTTTGTATGAATTTATTTCCTAAGATACACATTCTTGCAAGCAATTTTATAATGTATTTTAACATGTTGTTTTCACTTAACCAGTTTTTTTTTCTTTTAAAAAAATGTTTAGGGGTACTCTCATTTTGACTCAAGAAAACCCCCATTTTATAGTTCAAATCGGGGAAAATAAGTACAGTAAATGGACAAAAGTACAGTGGTACCTCGGGTTAAGTACTTAATTCATTCCAGAGGTCCGTTCTTAACCTGAAACTGTTCTTAACCTGAAGCACCACTTTAGCTAATGGGGCCTCCTGCTGCCGCCGCGCCACCGGAGCATAATTTCTGTTCTCATCCTAAAGCAAAGTTCTTAACCTGAAGCACTATTTATGGGTTAGCGGAGTCTGTAACCTGAAGCGTATGTAACCTGAAGCGTGTGTAATCCGAGGTACCACTGTACAAAGGTTCACAAAATGTTTAGGAGTAAACATACCCCTGCACACACACCCCCCCCCCCCGAAAAAAGCACTGCACTTAACACATTTTTATGGTAACGTTCCCCTAGAAGACACATTTTGACACCCATAACTTGGCTTAAAAACTGCCTCACAAAGTTCCCTGGTCAAAATTGCCCCTTCTGATGCTGCAGCGGCTGTTTCCTGGTTGATTGGAATGTTACTTGGTGGATTACAAGGCATCCGTTCCATTCAAGTTACCACTCTCCTTTTCCATCTGACTTGCTGTCAGGATACCAATTTGACTTTTGACTTTTGTAGGTCTCTTCAGCATCTCCAAGGCATGAGACTAGAAGTCGCTTTTCCCGCTTCCCGTTTCATAAACTTTTATCCAATGAGCTCCCACCAGTCATGTTGATACTCTAGTATAGTGGCAAATTCAGAAATGCAAGGTCCCTTCATGAGAGTCACAGCCAATGCTATTTTTCTAGGAAAAGAGGTGCCGGAACTCAAAATGAACACGTCTCTTGTTCTCTTAGAATGACAATAACGCCCGCTTCAGTGGTGCCAGAACTGAGTTCCAGTGAGTTCCAGCTGAAAATAGCCCCAGTTACATGCTCCCTCACAACCACAACCTCTTACAGCCATGCTGCCTTCTAAGATTATACAACCTTTTAAGATGATGCAATAATCTTAAAATAATACAAGGCCTCCTTGCAACAAAATAATTCAAGAACTCCTTGCAACAATGGAGATCATTGCAGATCTCCACGTGTTAGCTTTCTGGTAGATTGACTATTTTTAGGTCATGTACACAAACAAATAATTTGGAGAGGTCCATATCTACTTTCAGAGTGACTGAAGTTGTACACACAGTAACGGTATTTGCACATCATCCTCTTGAAATTGAAGCATCCTGCATTTTCAGCACTCCTAAATGCTCAGCTTTGGAACGTAGAGAACAACTCTATGAGAGTTGTCCTTCTCATGCGCCTTCTCCAGAGTGACCCTAGGAGCTAATCCTCATTGGCCGACTCATCTTCTTTTACTCTGATTGGCTCCAAACAGTACAAAGGATGAGAAGACTTTCCAGTGGCTACAAAGCTCTCCTTATATGCTGATTAGACAGCTCTACCATGCTGGACGTGGGGACCCACCCATGTATGGGTAATGTTGTTGTTGTTTAGTCATGTCCGGCTCTTCGTGACCCCATGGACCAGAGCACGCCAGGCACTCCTGTCTTCCCCTGCCTCCCGCAGTTTGGTCAAACTCATGCTGGTAGCTTCGAGAACACTGTCCAACCATCTCATCCTCTGTCGTCCCCTTCTCCTTGTGCCCTCAATCTTTCCCAACATCAGGGTCTTTCTCAGGGAGTCTTCTCTTCTCATGAGGTGGCCAAAGTATTGGAGCCTCAGCTTCAAGTGAGCACTCTGGGCTGATTTCCTTCAGAATAGATAGGTTTGATCTCCTTGCAGTCCATGGGATGCTCAAGAGTCTCCTCCAGCACCATAATTCAAAAGCATCAACTCCTTGGTGATCAGCCTTCTTTATGGTCCAGCTCTCACTTCCATACATCACTACTGGGAAAACCATAGCTTGAACTATACAGATCTTTGTCAGCAAGGTGATGTCTCTGCTTTTTAAGATGCTGTCTAGGTTTGTCATTGCTTTTCTCCCTAGAAGCAGGCGTCTTTTAATTTCGTGACTGCTGTCACCATCTGCAGTGACCATGGAGCTCATTAGTGTCCTCACAATTGGCGCATGGCAAAGAATTTGGGAAAGGGCCACAGTTCAGTGACAGAACATTCAATTCCCAGTATCTCCACATGGGGCTGAGAGAGAACCCTGTCTAGAAACCTGCAGAGCCACTGCCTGTCACTGTGGAAAAATCTGAGCTACATGGACCATTGGTTTTGCGAGTCAGGAACTCATCCTCTTGTGGATCTGGAATGATTTCCCTTTGTGACTCAAAATAAGGCATCTTCCTGTGTGTTATGTACTGAGTTGAATAGGATCCAAAATGCAGCAGTCTGATTGGTCCTAAAACAATAGGATTCAGAATGCAGCAGTCTGATTGGTCCTAGAACAATGCAGCAGTATGATTGGTCTGCAGGAGCCACCCAATCCAGCTCCAGATGGAAGTGAATCCACAACCTGATTGACCTACAGGAGAATTCCGGAATTAGCCAATCACGTGCAGCCCATAGTGTAAATAATATATATAAAGCAGATACTTTGGGGGAACTTCATTCCTCCTCACCACTATGAGCTGAATAAAGAGCATGAAATCCACTCTTGACTGAGTATATTTCACTGTGCCAAAGAAGCATTAGCTTGTTCTTGTAACTATTGGTGCTGAGAATCCATTGGATACTAACTATGTTATGCCAGCAGTTCCCCTTGCACAGTATCCAGGATCAGAGGCCTGGACGATCCTATGCAGACTTACCCAATGTTGCTACCAGACTGTTGCTATTTTCAGATTGGATTCAATACAAGCAAATTCAGGTTGTGCAATTAAACCTGGTTTGGCGCTCTTGAACAACACACTCACTTCCTTAAAATATTTTTTGTGTGTGTGATAAAGAATGTGTTGTGAATTTGCACTTGAAAGCGTAGGATAACAATGTCCAACTTTCATGCAAACATATCAGAATGAATGCTCATTGAATAGCCAACTTCATCTAATCTCCCCCCTCCCTCCCACAACAAATCAGGAATGAATGCTGAATAAACAGGTAGATGTCTGAGTGTAAGTCACATTGAATACAGTACAGTGGTACCTTGGGTTAAGTAGTTAATTTGTTCTGGAGGTCTGTTCTTAACCTGAAACTGTTCTTAATCTGAGGTACCACTTTAGCTAATGGGGCCTCCCGCTGCCGCTGCACGATTTCTGTTCTCATCCTGAAGCAAAGTTCTTAACCTGAAGCACTATTTCTGGGTTAGCGGAGTCTGTAACCTGAAGCATATGTAACCTGAAGCGTATGTAACCCAAGGTACCACTGTAATATTTGCATATACTATATATCATTCAAAGGCTGATTGCTGTTACAGGATACTGGATCATGGTAAACAAAATTCTCAATTCCATTCTATTTTTCTTTTCACAGTAATGTATTGGTGTTATGTTCCTGGTTGTCCTATAACCCTTAGTTTCCCTCTCTATATGACCCAGCATTTTTTCAAAATAACCAAAAGGTTTTGTAGTCCAGCTAATGTTGGCTAATTAAGTAAATACTGGAAATAATATTTTCCTATCCCTACTGGAAATGCTTCTTGGAAATATATCAGCTCTTTAGCATCTGTGTTTGCTATTAAAAGGCATTTTATTGTAGATGTCACAATTTTATGTTTCCCAGAGAAATTAACAGGAAAAACTCAATTCCTTGTTGTTTGACTCACAACAGACTAAAAAAAGAAGAAGAAAGCAAGAAAAGTACAAACTAACAAATCATCTCACTTCAAAGGATGTGTCCAGAAAATTATACCCCAATCCAATGGCATAAACCAATCAACAATGTGGCTGAGATGAGAAACATAGAAATATTTTTTCTTTGGATCAGCAAAAAATCAAACAAAACACATGCACAGACTCACACATACCCAAATCACCACACAATATGGAGGAACAAGAAAGCAAAATGGAGAGTCACATATCATCTGCACAGCCTTGATCCCCCAAGGTATAAAAAGGTAAAGGTAAAGGGTCCCCTGACCATTAGGTCCAGTCGTGACCGACTCTGGGGTTGCGGTGCTCATCTCGCTTTATTGGCTGAGGGAGCCAGCTTAGCTTCCGGGTCATGTGGCCAGCAAACCAGAGCAGCGCACGGAAACGCCATTTACCTTCCCGCCAGAGTGTTACCTATTTATCTACTTGCACTTTGATGTGCTTTGAAACTGCTAGATTGGCAGGAGCAGGGACTGAGCAACGGGAGCTCACCCTGTTGCGGGGATTCGAACTGCTAGATTGGCAGGAGCAGGGACTGAGCAACGGGAGCTCACCCTGTTGCGGGGATTCGAACCGCCAACCTTCTGATTGGCAAGCCCAAGGCTCAGTGGTGTAACCCACAGTGCCACCTGCGTTCCCCAAGGTATGGGTGGGTCTTTAAGAACATAAGAACTTTAAGAACATAAGAAGCTGCCTTAAACAGAGTCAGGACCATCTACTTCAGTATTGTCTACACCAGGGTTTCCCAAACTTGGGTCTCCAGCTGCTTTTGAAACTACAATCCCCATCATCCCTGACTGCTGGTCCTGCTAGCTAGGGATGATGGGAGTTGTAGTCGAGCAACAGCTGGAAACCCAAGCTTGGGAAACCTAGGTCTATACTGACTGACTGTCAGAAGCTCACCAGAGTTTCAGAGAGGGTCTTTCCCAGCTCTACCTGGAAATGCTAGAGATTGAATCTGGGACCTTCTGCAGGCAAGGCAGATGCTCTGCCACTGGGAAAACCCAGCCAGACCTTCTAAGGAAGGTGATTCAGAAATATTGCACAGAGGAATAGAGTGTCTCTACATTTGTGAGCACATCTACAGGACGATCGATACCAATGTGCACACCAGTCACACCTGAACACATAAGGCTGATGTGTGATCAGTTACAGATAGGTAGCCGTGTTGGTCTGCCATAGTCAAAACAAAAAAAATTCCTTCCAGTAGCACCTTAAAGACCAACTAAGTCAGTTCTTGTTATGAGCTTTCGTGTGCATGCACACTTCTTCAGATACACAGATCAGTGTAAATCTGAAAGTGTAAATCAGTGTAAATCTGAAAGTGGCCTATGACCCCCTCCAGGGTCTCCCTCCAAGTGGCCAGAAAACTTGATTGACCAGGTTTCCTCTCTCTGGAGGAACCTCAACACATGTACATCCACAGTCATGTTGGTCTGTCTCTCCTTAAGACTGGCACCGATAACATGCCAGCTAGAGTGTGAGGTCAGGACTAGCAGGCCCTTCCTATGTTTGGTACCTACCAAATGCCTGAACAGGTCTGGTAACAATTGCACTTCAGCAGCTGTAACCACTTGGCGCTTTCTACAACAGCAAGCAGGTAGGTAACTCTGGTCATCTGGGTTCCTTCAACCCACCCATCTTCCAAAAGTTAAAAATCAAACGCAATAAAACAAAATTAAATAGAGTTCGTTTTCTAAGTATGCTCTTACTCTGGCAGCTCATCTGAAAGAAAGATCAGAAAGTACCAAATAAATCAACGGATGGTCCTTGAAAAGCTCCAGGGTTTTATCGCTTCAGTGTTTAATTCATGATCTATGGCTTTGGCTTAGATAATGACCAGTCTCTGGACTGTTATTTCCCTTCTTTTATTGTTGTTTATTTGGGTTGTTAAAAATAACAATAGAAACTCCACTAGTTTTTGAGAAAATGCTCCATCTGTTTTTAAGTGGTCTTTCAAAAAGCTCAAGTGTTGTGATTCTCCCCATGTAGAGTTTGACTATTCCAAATGTGTTATCTGAACTTCCTTTTTTAAAGAAAAAGAAAGTGGGTGGTTGTAATGGTTGCCAGGACTGGATTTAACTGGTCTAAGGCACTCATCTTGAGAGGTACTGTCTCTCCAACTATCTAGTCAACAGCTGGGGGGGGGGCAGAATAGAACATGCAGGTCTGTTGTTGTTTACCACAGCAGGGATAGGAAATATTTGACCAACCAGATGTTGTTGAACATTGGCCATGCTGTCTGGGGATGATGGGCAACATCAGGTTGCTCACAAGTTTCCTATCCCTGTAATAGAGGGTGGGTTTATATGATATGCAACTATAAGGGCAATATGGTAAGTGTTTACTGGAGAGAAATCATGTCCCAAGAACCATCCCAAGGGGTACAAAAGACAGGTCTGGAGTGTTGCAGATATTATTATTGTGCAGTTTGAAGTGATGGGATGCAAGAAAACTGACTTCTTTTGGAAATGAACGAATGTCCAGACCCAAGCAAATATTGTTCAGATTTTACAAGCAGAACTCTTCAATATAAAACACGAACATCAAATGAGGCATTCAAAATATCCATACAATGAACTGACCAGCACAGGTTCAGCATCTTAGAAATAAAAGATAACTCCAAAAATAAAAATGGTATCTTTCTCCCCATTCCAGCCTCCCTTAGCCTGCCTAAGGCTCTTTTTGGAGAGCCATTATCACAGCCTTTTGTTCTCTGTCACATTCAGAGAACATTCACCCTTTCAAGATGGCGAATTTGCAACCCAATACCTTTGTCACCTGATCTAAGGTTACAGCAGCTTAGAGTAACACAGAACAATCAACAGGTGATCATTAACCCATTTAGGAGCTCAGAGTCCCTTGGAAAAACTACTGTGAAAACCTCCTAATGTTATTAATACACATTTTCCATTTTAAACCTTCATTAATACACATACATTTTCATTTCAGTGTCAATTAAATATATTATACTTAGTATGAAGGACCACAATCAGATCTTGGACACGAGGTTCCCACTTCTGCTTCACAGAAGAGGCAAAGGCTCACACCTTCTACAGTTCTGGATCCTCTAGCAATGTGTTTGTTCTCCTGGAATCATTAGGAATTAGGGACGACATAAAGCAGCCTGTTCTGTGCTGTTCTTCAAATGTTTCTTTGAAAGCATTTAGCCATCATGGAGACATTTTCTTTGATGACAGACTATTTACTTTTGGTTTAAGCAATCCTCACAATTAGACTTAATCGCCTTTGCACATCGTATGCATTCCCCAGAAGGCAACTAATGCCATGGAGGCTAGAGTTATGCATGAGGCCACACAGCAAGTAGGCCAGAGTTTAGAAAGAAACTGGGCGTTTCTGGTTTTGAGTGCTGTGTCAGACCGCTAGAACATATTGCTTCTGCAGTGGTTAGGAATCAAACCAACTCAGCCGAGGCAATCTAAGATATCTTGGCATTGGGGGCCTTGTGTGTAGTTTTAGTGTATTTATTTTATAATGTAATCAGTGGTGGACCAGACATCGCATCTTAGAAGCCACATACATGGGGTTTTAGCCCACAAATTATTGGCCCAGTCCACAGGAAGTTGAGAAAAGAAAATGCCCTCAGCAAACTGAAGTTTTAAAACCCACAATTTTATAAATGTCATACATTGAAATCCTGTGTTCCTTTTCTCCAAAGGTAAGAATTGTGGCAATTGTCTCATTAAGGTTATGGAGGTGCCAGGAAGGCTGGTGGGAGGAGAAAATTCAATACCTTGTTGATCCTTTCTTTTAAAATTTTATACTGCACTTTATTTTCCCAGGGTGGTTTACACAAGTTAAAATAACAAAGACAATGAGAAAAGAGCAAATTTCAAGCAGCATTCGGAGAACTGAATGAATTTTAAAAGTCTAGGAGAGTAGAGATTTAGACAGATCATGCACCTTCTACAGTTCACGTGTGTTGACTCAAAAGTACATTCTGTCTATTCACACCAGAGGTGGGGGACCTTTTCTGGATTGAGGGCCACATTCTGTTATTGGCAGTCATTCATGGGCTGTATGATAGTGGCGGCGGCAGCCAGAAGCAGATGTGACCAGGAGTAAAAGTAGGCAGAGCAATGGATGTGACTCTTCCTTTGGTTCAATAGGCTACATCCCAACCATATAAAAGTCAGGTCTTTACACACATGTGTGTGCATGCGTGTGCACTCCCTTGTCATGATTGCATGAGCTGGTGATGTTTGAACCAGAAATGTCCGTTCTCCTCTGTAATGGTGGTGGGCCTGTCTGGAGACTGATGGAACCTGGTGTGTTCCTGAATGCTCTGGGGGATTTTTCAGCAGACAAAGCTGGCGATCCTGACAAAGTCATAGCCTCACTATAGAACGCCGAGATGAAAAGGGCAGTTGACATGATTGCCTCTGAGTGTCTTGTCTGGCATTGTGGAACCCCAGTAGCTGCTTGGCATTCTGGGAAACTCTGGGCTATGAAGCAAGCAGGACAGACTATGGCCCAAGTGGCACAAGTTCTGAAACCAACTGAACACTTGTTAGTACACATAAGCATGCCTACCATGTGGTAGTGCAGGCTGCGAAGAAGGGTCGTTTTGCAGTTTGCCTCACATCCTATAGTAGCCAGCTGGCAGTTGTTTCAGATGGTCAGGGTTGCAGGTGGCACTGTGGTCTAAACCAGAGCCTCTTGGGCTTGCCGATAAGAAGGTCAGTGGTTCAAATCCCCCCGACAGGGTGAGCTCCCGTTGCTTGTCTCAGCTCCTGCCAACCTAGCAGTTTGAAAGTATGCCAGTGCAAGTAGATAAATAGGTTAAAAGGGTAAAGGTAAAGGACCCCTGGATGGTTAAGTCCAGTCAAAGGCGACTGTGGGGTTGTGGTACTCATCTCGCTTTCAGGCCGAGGGAGCCAGCATTTGTCCACAGACAGCTTTCCGGGTCATGTGGCCAGCATGACTAAACCGCTACTAGCGCACGGAGGACCATGACGAGTGCCAGAGCGCATGGAAACGCTGTTTACCTTCCCACCACAGCAGTACCCATTTATCTACGTACTTGCTTTCGAACTGCTAGGTAGGCAGGAGCTGGGACAGAGCAACGGGAGCTCACCCCATCATGTGGATTTGAACCACCGACCTTCCGATCAGCAAGCCCAAAATGCTCAGTGGTTTAGACCACAGTGCCACTTGTGTCCTAGATAAATAGGTACTGCCATGAACACAGTCTTAACAGTGAGTCCATAAGTGACTGTGGAGACCAATTCTGGATTCACACGTCCTTCCACAGTGGGGACATAGGTTTCCGGGTGGGAGTTGAACATGGTGAGGGTTTGCCAAATGTGCTTTGCTCTTAGTGTGTTTCTCCTTTTTGCCCTGAGTTTGTGCTTCTTCAAAATCCATGACACCTTTGGTAAAGGCTGTTCTCCATTGCCAGAGTGAGTAGGATGATAGTGTAGGCCTATTGGCTATAGCACAGGTCACCTGAGGCAGGCACCAAGAATTTCATATAATCGCACAACAATAGCTTCTACAACTTTGCTGTAAATGTTTTTGGGTTTTTTTAATATCCGTGGTCAATATCATGTGCAAAGCAAAAACTGAGTTAACTTGTAACCCAGAACCTTCATTGTCAACAGATCTCATCATTCTATTTAGTTAGAAAATGCATGCCTTTTTTTGGGTACATTACTTTTCTATGAGGAATGATGGTTTAAATTAACCAAAAATGGAAAAGGGAAAACCATAAACATTTTGTGAAACCATAAGCTTTTTCAGGTGGTCAAGCAATTGGTGTCTATTGGTTTTCAACCACAAAGTACCACCAGATTTTCCTTTCCTGTGGGGCAAGACTCAACATTAAATTACCCTTGACAAATATCCACCCACATTAACCACTGGACCACACTGGCTTTCTTAGTAGCCATTTATGCATCCTCAGTTCCCAATGTCTTTTAGATCTTACTTGTTCCAATAAAATGGTCAAGAAAACCTATAGGTATCCTATTCCAGATTTGGGCTCACAGGGAATACTGGTAAAGCTTGTCAGGCAGTAGATCAAGTCCAGGAAGACTCTAAATGCAAACCTGTTTGAGATCTTAATATCACAATTCCGATGGACAAACTTATAACCCATGTCCAAGAGAGTCAAACAGACAAGAAAACCACTAATTTTTAATTAACGTGACATGGTTTTATTAAATATGCTGCAAGGACATATGGCAACTTGTGGAATGATACCTTTGTGTAAAAACCGAAATGTCTGAAAGTTAAATGTAATTAAATAATTACATTTTTTTGAATATTTTTGAATATTTATTGTTGCTTCTTGTATAAGTATGTGAACACAACAAAATATTAGGAGCAAGGAGAGAGACCAGGGTTAACTTTCTGTGAAGTTGGGTAGAGTCACACTGGATAATATAGGGCATGACTACAACAAGTAAGGATGTTACTCCAGCAATGGTCTGGAACCAACTTAAGATTTAAGTAAATGATGGGGGGCCTTTTTTTGTCAAGGACTGCATTCCATTGGAGGTAATCTACCAGGGGCTATGTGGGTCTGCAGGGCTGAATCCAAAAGTGTCACAGAATTGTAGAAAGACTCGCTTTCTCTTCCCTCCTCTTCCCTCCCTGCTTCCCTTTCTAATACTCCTCTTTGTTTCTGACACCCCTTCTCCCTGTCTTCCTCCTCTCCGCCACAAATCCAGTGCAATTTGGAATGGTTCAGTCTGCCATCTTGATTCAGAACAGCGTCCGACGGTACCCCAAAATAAACAGCAGTAGTTCCTCCATCTTGGAACCAATGTACCAAATTTGGCAACGATATCTCTAGCGGCAGCCAAACGCGCAGAAAACAGACGGGCAAACCGCTTTGCAAAATATATAGTAGCGAATAAATGACAAAACTAGATCATCTGATAAGAAGGTTAGACAAAGTATAAATCATTTCCCTAGGAAGGTTGGGGGAGGGGGACAACCTCCCACATCAATCTACAGTGTCAATTGATCCACAGAAAACATTGCCTTCTTCTTTTCTCGCAGCCTCCCGGGGACTACAGTAACTTTGCCTCAAGGCCTCCCTTCCACGGCAACCTTGCAGTGACCTAAATATGATAAACTGTGTCGAAAGAAACATTCCCTCTCCCGTAGGCCCTCTCCCTCCCATGGCCCTAATTTATTGGCCACCCAACCCCTCTTTTGATTCATTTTTCTGTTTCTGTCCAAATCCCCCCCCCCTCCAGCCTATGCTTTAAGATTAAAAAATACTTATTTGGCAGGCAGTATAAACACTGTACCTCAACAGATGTTTTTAGTGTCAGTATTTTATTTTTTTAATAAAAAAACAACACGGCCACACGCTGATGCGGTTCTGTTTGGCAGGCGCTCATGTCTGCAGCTTAATATATCTCTATATATCTATAGATATATATTCCCCATAGTTCTTTTTCTCCCTCTCCAAATCTGTGGCAAGTTTACGCTTTATGAGCGCCATCCCCCTTTCTTTCCCCTTCCTCTGATTTGCTAAATAACACACACACACACACACACACACACACACACACACACAACGAGTTCCCTCACCCTGCTGGTCTCATTATGCAGACACGGTTGTCCTGACGTTACCTTGAGGCTCCTCTTTCTACACATTTGGTTCCAACATACTGTTTACCAGAAATGCATTCCCAGCATCGCTCCAGCCTTTACCAACTCTTTCCATGTGTCTCAGTATCACTCCTTCTCTCTCTCTCTCTCTCTCTCTCTCTCTCTCTCTCTCTCTCCAAATGCATTGCTATGTGGGCAACATGTATCAAAGTAGCTGGGACCTCAGTGAGTAATATATTCTGCCGTTTTTCTATTTACTCAGCTGGTCATGTTATTGTAGGAAATCTCTCCCCCCTCCCCCCGCCCCGGGATTTTACACTTGAGGAAATGAGGAGGTGGGGGGTGCACGAGTTACCATATTTTTTGCTCTATAAGACTCACTTTTTCCCTCCTAAAAAGTATGGGGAAATGTGTGTGCATCTTATGGAGTGAATGCAGGCTGCGCAGCTATCCCAGAAGCCAGAACAGCAAGAGGGATTGCTGCTTTCACTGCGCAGCGATCCCTCTTGCTGTTCTGGCTTCTGAGATTCAGAATATTTTTTTTCTTGTTTTCCTCCTCCAAAAACTAGGTGCATCTTGTGGTCTGATGCGTCTTATAGAGCAAAAAAAAAAAAAATACGGTATATAAGTGTGTGTGTGTTTAAGAAGTGTATTCTCAGAAGGTTTGATCCCAAAGGACTTCTGTCTCCAAATACCCTTTTTTGATTGCTCTGCTCGGATGTTATACCCTGAAGGGCAATGGGATCTTTTAGATCAGGCATTGAGGAGGTTGTGATATACAATTCAATATCTACTACCCTCCGAAGTCAATCAGTCAATCAATGGATCTTTATTTCACAGTCAGAGCGCATGGCTTCTCTCTCTATCTCTCTTCCCACCCCCCAAAGATGGTGGAAGAGGCTCAACTGTAGGCAATGGAGCAGATTTGCAGCTGTTTGAAGTTGCAATATTTGCCGTGTGTGGAAAGAACCAGCAATGCACATGGCAACTCCATAGGACTTGGTGCTCTCTGTGCAACCTGACATAATGAAGAAGAAGAAATTCCTTCTTTGGCACAGATTTAGATAACGGAAGTAGGTATTTCACAAAATTTCAAACAGGAAATAACTGTGGTTCCCCCAGTGCTCTGAAGTGGTGAATACTGACATTTTGGTGGCAATCACTATATGCAACACATACTTACACACAAACTCAGGGCTCTTTCTTATTCACCCAAGACTGGGGATGTTCGGTCCATAATTTCTGAGTGAACCAACCTAATACATAGTTTGGAACATAAGGCAAGCACTAATTATCTTTTGGATGTCACACTTTTCTGAGTTTTGTGATATACATCTATGCTCTAAACAGAGCCTATTTTTTATATAAAATACATATAGAAATGTATTAAACTGAAAGGTAATACTATTTATATGTGGATCCTGTGATGCATTGTAAATCTGTATTCTATGATACTTGTATTGGAAAACATCGGCATTAGATCCATTTCAGTCCGATTTCCGTCCTGGTTTTGGGACGGAGACGGCTCTGGTTGCCCTAACAGATGATCTCCGTAGACAACTGGATCGAGGCGGGTCAGGACTGCTGATCCTTTTAGATTTGTCAGCAGCCTTTGACATGGTCGATCATGATCTTCTGGACCACCGCCTCGCAGATGTGGGGATACAGGGCATAGCCCGTAACTGGTTGTGCTCTTTTATCTCTGGTCGGGGACAGAGGGTGGCACTAGGGAGGGAAATGTCGTCGCGCCACTCCTTGGTGTGTGGAGTGCCGCAGGGCGCAATTCTCTCCCCAATGCTTTTTAACATCTTTATGCGCCCCCTTGCCCAGATTATCCGGAGCTTTGGGCTGGGCTGTCACCAATATGCTGATGACACTCAGCTCTATCTGCTGATGGATGGCCACACTGACTCGGCCCCAAACACACTGACCAGATGTTTGGAAGCTGTGGCTGGATGGTTTCGTGGGAGCCGATTGAAACTAAATCCTTCGAAGACAGAGGTCCTATGGCTAGGTCGGGATGGCATGGGGATGAGTGACCAACTGCCTTCTCTTGCGGGGGCCCAATTAGTGCCATTGCCTTCCGTTAAGAGTTTGGGTATAATCCTTGACGCCTCCCTTTCCATGGAGGCGCAAGTTACAGCAACAGCCAAGGCGACATTTTTCCACCTTCGCCGCATCAAGCAGTTGGTCCCTTACCTTTCCCGCCCCAACCTGGCCACAGTGATCCATGTGACGGTCATCTCCAGGCTTGACTACTGTAATTCGCTCTATGCGGGGCTACCCTTGAAGCTGTCCCAGAAACTCCAGCGGGTACAGAATGCTGCAGCGAGGCTCCTCACGGGGTCTCTGCCATGGGAGCATATTCACCCAGTGCTTTTCAAGCTGCACTGGCTCCCGGTGGAGTACAGGGTCAGATTTAAGGTGCTGATTTTGACCTTTAAAGCCCTTCACGGCCTAGGACCCTCGTACCTACGGGACCGCCTCTCCTGGTATGCCCCACGGAGAGCCTCAAGGTCCATAAATAGCTACACCCTAGTGGCCCTAAGGAAGTTAGATTGGCTTCAACCAGAGCCAGGGCCTTTTCAACTCTGGCTCCGGCCTGGTGGAACGCTCTGCCTCATGAGACCAGGGCCCTGTAAGACAGAGTTATTCCGCCTGGCCTTTGGCTTGGAGCCAATTTGATTCCCCCCTCTCTTTTTTTTCCCCTTTCTTTTCCTTCTCCTCCTGCGATGAGGCTACATTTTAATATTTTAATGTTCCATTATTTTAATGTTGTATTTTATTTTTGTTTTTAAGTTGTAATCATTCATCTTGTTTTTATTATTGCTTGTAAGCCACTCTGAGCCTGGCCTTGGCTGGGGAGGGCGGGGTATAAATAAAAAATTATTATTATTATTATTATTATTATTATTATTATTATGTTCATGGTGTTTTACGTTTTAAGGTTGGACATTGCCCTGCATATATGTGTGTGTGTATGTGGCGGTATAGAAATACTTTAATTAATAAATAAATGTGGATACATTTGAAAATATATTCAAATACAAATGTTAATATGGATTTTTTAAATTTAAAAATACAGATTAATATTGCAATGGGACGGGAACAGACTTCTGAATTTTGAAATTAGCATGGACTGCAGGTGGGCTGAACCGTCTATTGCTAATTAAACGAGACTCTTCTCACCTCCATTCAGTTCAAAGGTGGTCCCTCCTCAGGATGATGGATGTGGTGTGGGGCCCCAATAAAGGGCTTTTTTTTTTTTGGAGGTAGCTTCTTGTATGCGGAACTCCCTTCCACTTGAGGTGCTTCTGGCCCAGACACTTTATCGTTTTAAGTGGTAAGTTAAGACTCATCCCGTTTGCAGGTTCTGGAGAAGGAGAGACCTGGGCTGGATCTAGACACATCAAAGAAGCCTTTCAGTTTAAAGCGTTGTAAATGTAAACAGGGAAAACAGGTAGAAGAAAACGGCACTCCACATTGCCATCTAGTGGCACAATTATATCACACATAAAACACATATAATTCACCTTTTCTTTACCAGTGTAGGTGAGTCCCTGATTTATTCTGCTATTCGTGATTAGTATCATATTATGGATTGTGTCAACTTGCCAACGAAGGTCTGTATAGTTAAAGCTATGGTTTTCCCAGTAGTGATGTATGGAAGTGAGAGCTGGACCATAAAGAAGGCTGAATGCCAAAGAATTGATGCTTTTGAATTATGGTGCTGGAAGAGACTCTTGAGAGTCCCATGGACTGCAAGAAGATCAAACCTCTCCATTCTTAAGGAAATCAGCTCTGAGTGCTCACTGGAAGGACAGATCCTGAAGCTGAGGCTCCAATACTTTGGCCACCTCATGAGAAGAGAAGACTCCCTGGAAAAGACCCTGATGTTGGGAAAGATGGAGGGCACAAGGAGAAGGGAAGGACAGAGGATGAGATGGTTGGACAGTGTTCTCGAAGCTACCAGCATGAGTTTGACCAAACTGCGGGAGG
Organism: Podarcis gaigeae; assembly: GCF_964106915.1. Classification (NCBI taxonomy): domain Eukaryota; kingdom Metazoa; phylum Chordata; class Lepidosauria; order Squamata; family Lacertidae; genus Podarcis; species Podarcis gaigeae. The sequence goes on along the minus strand of NC_139678.1, from coordinate 16,609,591 downwards.
CAGTGGAAGACAGGAGTGCCTGGCGTGCTCTGGTCCATGGGGTCACGAAGAGTCGGACACGACTAAACGACTAAACAACAACAACAAATGGATTGTGTGATTTTATTGATTTTTTAATTCTATTTGCCTGTTGTAAACCACACTATGGCTTCCACAACTATCAGTATATAAATTATCTAAATAAAATTATCTATATAAAGGTGTGTTGTTTTTTTTAAAAAAAGAGCAAGGGAGCCCAAGGGGTGGATGTAAATTTGCATTGACACAGACAAGCCGAGAGATGATGGCACACATAAATGCTGGAGCAATTCAAATGTTTCTTGTAACTGCAGAAACTCTGAGAGGACCTATGACTTATAGATGAAAAAGACACTGGCTGAAATCTGAAGTAGTGCTAAGGCAATCCTTCCAATAGCACAAGGATTCCTGCTTCAGCAACAGAATGTTCTCTACCTGCATACTGCAAACTCTTCCTTTCTCTGATTTGCAGCCCCATAATCCCTTTCCTCAGGCACTTCCCTTTTCTGTGGACCACTGGAAGGCTTCTTAGGAGAAAGGAGCATGGGGTCTATAAACAAGCCAGTCACAAGCCAGTTTCATTTTCAATTGTGCAACCCTCTAAATTAATTCTGATCCAATTCAAGGCAAGGAAAGAAGGGGGGGGGATTGTAATCCAACAACCAGGAAAAGGTTTTTTTAAAGTGTGGGAATGTTCTGGGGTGCAGGAGAGGATATATTGTGAGATTATATCCTAATCCAACTTGTGCTAACAAGTTCCCAAAATATCAGCAGAGTTTATAACATTCCCCTTTAAGTTCGCAACGGTAACGTTTGCACAGGTTCGCTAGAACCTCTATAATAATTACTCTGGTAATTTCCCCTTTTGTTCCCTCTTAAAATACAAGACACAACACAGTCTTTATAAAAGTATAAAAGAGTTTACTCACGTTCTGTTCACATTATGATCCCAGAAGGCAGACAGCTGGGAGCCAAGAGAGCATCCTTAGATGTTTCCTCATCGAAGGAAGATGGCAGAGAGAGAGAGATGGCTGCCTGCCCTGTGCTTTTATCATTTACCTGCACAGGTGAGGCCACACTCACCTCTGGTCACATGCGGAGGAAGTCCATCCCCAGGAAGTTTACCTGCTTGCTAAACATACACCCCTCCCCATGTTCTAACATGTACACTCTAGGAATGTTGTCATTGACTGCTCCTGTGTTTACATCCCACAAAAAGTAGTTCAAGTTATTATAATCCACAAATTGTGTGCCAGCCAGCTACCAACCGATCAATACAGCAGTTCCAGTCTTGATATGAAAAAAGAATTCCCAGTCAGAAGGAAAGAAGGAAAAAGCAAAACAATCCTAATTAGATTCTGCAGGAGTCCATCAATTAAAGAAAAATCCAACATATATATAGAAGTTCACAGTTCATAAAGTGTGTCCCATTCAGTCAGCCACAGAGTCCAAACAGGAAATTATATTTATTTAATTGAGTGTGCCCTCCATACTGTAAAAGAAAAAACCAAACTCAGAAGCAAAGAGAAGAGCACAAAACTCTTCAGAGATTGCTGATATGGACTGGAACCTATTCTTTTAACTCTTTCCCCAACCTTTTCAATCCACCTGGCATGTTTAGCCCCTGAGTCTCCCCCTCCTGCGGTGACAAGCTTCCCTTCCCCTGGTCTCCCAGAGCCAAAAGAGGAGTGAAATGGGTGGAGCAAAGACAAGCACGCAGGCATAGTCTCCAGTTGCTTGGAGGAAGCCCAGGTGAGGAGGGGATTTAGGCAGCTGTGGGGAGGTGGCAACAATTGCTTTATGGCAGCAAGACCTCCCAGAAATGAGTTGCTGTGATCATTAGGTCTGGCACTCCACCAAGTCTGTGCTTTTGCTAATAAAGAGTTAACTCCAACATACGCAGTGTGCTTTACTGCTGGCTCACTTCTGACACACACCTCTGACTGGTTGTAGGTAGGAAGGCAGGCAGGTGAAGGCTGGCTGGTGGGGAGTGAAGTTGGTGAGACATTCCCCCTAATGGACAAGACTCCACTGCTCTTTCTGAATGGAGCAGTGCATCACAGAGGATGGGGAACAAGGTGGGCCAGTCAGCGGACCATTGAACCAGCCTAGGGAAATCTAGGATGTCAACTGTTTATATGGAAATTATTACAGCAAGACTGGGTGACCACTCTTCCTGCATTAGTCTCAGCAGCAGCAGAAGAAGAAAACAAGCACCAAGGGGTCAGACTTCAGTCCAGTTAAACAATGGTCAAGAGGAAAACACATAATATTTATGTTTAGGGTCATAAATGGACAGCGCAGAATACATTAATGTAACTGTGGCATTCGCCAAAACAAAGACTTGTGTCACATAAATAATATTACGTGTGTCTTGAAAGTTTATTTGTCTAATGAGAAGAGATTCAACAGCAATAAAAGAAAATAACAAACGAAAATTAGAAAGAAAAAGAATTAATTGTTTGCTATTCCAGCTCCTTTAACTCAGCAGAAATAAGGAAAAGTCGCCAAATGTCCAATACCTCTTTGCAGCATCTTCCAGACGAGTCAGATTTTCCAGAGAGAAATCTTTCCAAATTTTGGTAAGACATCTGCCTAATGTAACTATCATCCTTAGCTGTTATTGTGCTATTCTCTGTCTAACATGTTACAAAATAGAAGTATGATGCATCCAGTTTGATAATGCATTTCACATTTTCCAAAGGGGAATTAATTTCAAGAAGTAACACAATAATAAATATTATCTGAAGATCAGCAGGATGACTTGTTACTTACACAGATGCAAAGCCACTTAACTGCAAAATCCTCTCCTGATGTCCACTTTAGACAAACGTTAATCTATCCGGGTTCTTAGATTGGGATTATTCTATCACTTTCAGGGGGAATTGTATGGTGGGGGGAGGGCATAGATGCCAGCTCCCTGGGGAACTGAGCACCCACAAGATTCCCCATGAAGGGGCCGGGCACCCACAAATTTCAGTGCCAGGGCCATGCACGCTACATGGCACCCACGGTCAAACTGGCACCCTTGAGAGAGGGAATGGCTGCCTCTATGTAGAAACCAAGGATAGCTACCGTATGTCTTTTCCCTTACAATTCCACCCAAGGATGATGGGACGTCCTCAGGGCTTGTTGCTCCCAAGGGAGCTTGTTATATTGTGTTCAAGGTGTGCAGCAGCAAGGAGAGTCTTCTGTCATTCACTGCTGTGTACCACTTTAACCAGGGTTCACATATCAGTGGGAGAACTGAGGCAGGGAGCAGTCTCCATTATGGGCAACTAGCTTATATTACCTCAGAACAGAGGGGCTGATGCCTGTTGTCTCCTTTCTGTAGGCCCTGAAACCTTGGGGATGAGTTTTTGGTGAAGTTATTTTGTATGTGCATTTGAAATGATGTGCGAAGTTCCTCAGAATTAGAACTTTTTGTCTATCTGTGGTGTTTTTGTTAAAAGTGCTTGTAATTATTTTCCTGGCACCTATTTGACATTCACAGTGGAAGTTGAGAAGAAGAAGAGTTTGGATTTGATATCCCGCTTTATCACTACCCGAAGGAGTCTCAAAGTGGCTAACATTCTCCTTGCCCCTTCTCCCCCCACAACAAACACTCTGTGAGGTGAGTGAGGCTGAGAGACTTCAAGAAGTGTGACTAACCCAAGGTCACCCAGCAGCTGCATGTGGAGGAGCGGAGACGCAAACCCGGTTCACCAGATTACGAGTCTACCATTCTTAACCACTACACCACACTGTCTCTCTCTGAGGTAGAGGAGATGCCAACCCAGCCTACCCATGAGGCAGGCTGAAGCAGTCACCTCAGGCGATCAAACCCCAAGGGGCAACATCCCTGAGGGCAACCCACTTGCCCCATCACCTCCACCACTGGAAGAGAAGTGGAGAAGCGGTGGCAGCAGTTTCCAATGAGCTTTCACAAGATCACAAGAACCTGCCACTACAACTTCATGGGCACCGCTGTGTGACTCAGGTAAAGGAGATTTCAGCGGGGGGGGGGGGGCTTTGGTGTTTGTGGTGCTTCAGGCATAAAAACTAGATGGGCCTCCCCTGAGGAGAAAACACAGCTAGATCCAGCAAGGTCCAGTTTAAGAGACAGGTTGTGTGGCTACGGCTAAGAACAAAGGCCAGTGGGAGAACAGTGCTCATCATGTTCTAATTCAATTTTTGTGACAGTGATTTAATTTGCGTTGTGTATAGCTATCCTTGCATATGTGGATAAAACACTGTGAATGGTTTATATCAAAGCATTATATGGCGCTGCCTTTTTTGTGGTGGATAGAGCAGATGAGATCAACAGTGGGTTCAACGGTCAAGGAAGTGGTTTCAGCATGTGCCGTTGAGGGATATAAGTGGCAGGTGGGTCTTTTCAACCTAGGAACATATCTCATCTAGGAGAAGGAAAAATTTGATCCTAAACTTCTACTGCCTTGCAGCTATACCCATTTAATTTGTGCATATATATAGTTCAATCTGTGATATCTTCAGGTAGAGTTGGGAAAATCTCTGCCTGAACTCTTGGAGAACTACTGCAAGCCAGTGTAGACAACCCAACCTTAGTCTGGTGTCCTCCAGATATTTTGAACTTCAACTCTTATCAGCCCCAGACAGCATAGTCAGAGATGATGGGATTTGTAGCTGAAACTACGTGGAGGGCACCAAGTTGAGAAAGGCTGCTGCAGATGATTCTGAGCTAGAAAGACCAATGGTCTGAATTGGTACAAGGCAACTTTCTCTGTTCTTTCCTATATTTCTATGTTCACACAGGCTATTGTGATACTATAAGCTGTCACTATACACATTATTTTGTGCATTGCTTATTTGTTTTGATTTTTAATTGGCACAGCAACATTTTGAATGGGACCTTCCAGTGTTAATATTCTGATCTTTCCACTAATGAAACAATAGCTTTCAAAGTGTTGGTGTTGACCTTTAAAGCCCTAAACGGCCTTGGTCCAGTATATCTGAAGGAGCATCTCCACCCCCATCGTTCTATCTGGACACTGAGGTCCAGTGCTGAGGGCCTTCTGGCGGTTCCCTCACTGTGAGAAGCCAAGTTACAGGGAACCAGGCAGAGGGCCTTCTTGGTAGTGGCACCCGCCCTGTGGAACGCCCTCCCACCAGATGTCAAAGAGAAGAACAACTACCAGACTTTTAGAAGGCATCTGAAGGCAGCACTGTTTAGGGAAGCTTTTAATGTTTGATGCATTACTGTATTTTAATATTTTGTTGGAAGCCACCCAGAGTTGCTGGGGAAGCCCAGCCAGATGGGGGGGGGGGAATAAATAATAAACTATTATTATTATTATTAAGCTTATAGAGTAACTTCTAGTAGCTGAATCCATTTCAGCATGCTTCTTTGCCAAATGTACCAGCTCTTCCAGTCCCATTGAAGCTTGTGTGGAACACTTCCCTGGAAATAAAATAAAATCAGAGCGGGTGACAGATGAAATGGCTTACTCTTGAAAACATTAATAATGCACAATATTGGAAATAAAACCAAAAGATATTATTAATGGCTCGAGTTTGTTGCCATGAAGTGAAGCCGGAGACAAACATTAATTATGTTTCCCCAAGTAATTCCATTTTTGTACTCCTCATTTACTTCCCGTCTGATTTATTCGTGTTTGTTTTATATTTATGAGAAAAGGGCTGTTCAGAGGATCTCTGGCTATACAACCCAGAATGTCAAGGCATGTGAAGGTCTCCATGTCAGGTGCCAAGCCAAATAGTCGGAAACTGATTTGTAGCCAAAGGTGGGTGCCAGTAGTAAGGTACTGGCATTGGGTAGTTGCAGCCTGATCTATCAGTGTTTTCCTGAGAAGTAAGCTCTGTTCAAGGGACGCAGGTGGCGCTGTGGGTTAAACCACAGAGCCTAGGACTTACTGATCAGAAGGTTGGCAGTTCGAATCCCCGCGATGGGGTGAGCTCCCGTTGCTTGGTCCCTGCTCCTGCCAACCTAGCAGTTCGAAAGCACGTCAAAGTGCAAGTAGATAAATAGGTACCGCTCCGGCGGGAAGGTACACAGCGTTTCCGTGCTTTGCTCTGGTTTGCCAGAAGCGGCTTAGTCACGCTGGCCACATGACCCAGAAGCTGTACACCGGCTCCCTTGGCCAATAAAGCGAGATGAGCGCCACAACCCCAGAGTCGGTCACAACTGGACCTAATGGTCTGGGGTCCCTTTACCTTTACTTTTTAAGCTCTGTTCATTCTGATATCCTGTTGAAATGGTCCTGCATAGAGAAGGGTCTCGCTTAGTGAAGGGGAATGACACCAGTCATTCTGCCTCACATGCAGATGGCTCTAGCTTCAATCACGGGCAAGTGCAGTTGAACAAATCATTAGTGGGCTCAGAAATACCACTGCTTGGAGCCAGTTGCTCTCACTTGCTATTGCCCTCCTCCGCTGCTTATATTCAGTAGGATAGATACCATGAGGATCGGGCCATAGCTCAGTGATACAGTGTCTGCTTTTCATGCAAGAGGTTCCAGGTCCAATCCCTGATGTCTCCTTAAAACCTTGGAAAGTGGCTGCCTGTCAAAGACCGCATCTGCACTTTAAAGCAGTATCATGCCACTTTAAAGATCACTGGATTCCTCCAAAGCATCCTGGGAACTGTAGCTTATCAAGAGTGCCAAGTGGTGTTAAAGGTAAAGGGGGCACCTGAACGTTAGGTCCAGTCGTGGCCGACTCTGGGGTTGCGGCGCTCATCTCACTTTATTGGCCGAGGGAGCCAGCGTACAGCTTCTGGATCATGTGGCCAGCATGACTAAGCTGGTGAACCAGAGCAGTGCACGGAAACGCTGTTTACCTTCCCACCAGAGTGGTACCTATTTATCTACTTGCACTTTGACGTGCTTTTGAACTGCTAGGTTGGCAGGAGCAGGGACCGAGCAACGGGAGCTCACCCCGTCGCAGGGATTTGAACTGCCGACCTTCTGATCAGCAAGTCCTAGGCTCTGTGCTTTAACCCAGTGTTTTTCAACCACTGTTCTGCGGCACACTAGTGTGCCGCGAGATGTTGCCTGGTGTGCCGTGGGGAAAATTGAAAAATTCGAAAGATTTAAAAATAAAGTATTTTATAATTTTTCATATTTCTGTTTACTTACTATTTCATAATAAAGTAATTATAAAATACTTTCTTTGTGTTTATTTGATTCCTATTCAAGAGAATTACTTTATAGTCAATACAGGCACAGAGTTAAATTTTTTAACATTTTCTAATGGTGGTGTGCCTCGTGATTTTTTTCATGAAACAAGTGTGCCTTTGCCCAAAAAAGGTTGAAAAACACTGCTTTAACCCACAGCGCCACCTGTGTCCCACCTAAGTGGTGTTAGGGGACCTACAGTCTCCAGAGTTCCCTGGGAAGAGGGATTGATTTTAACTGTGTGAAGGTTGTCCTAACAACTCTTACCACCCTTAAGAAAATACAGCTCCCAGGATTCTTTGGGAAGCCATTGCTATTTAAAACTTTCAATGTATAGCGCAGATGGGACTAGAGTGCTGTGTTTTGAGTGTTTGATGTTGTACTGTGTTTTTACTATTTTTTGTTGGGAGCCGCCCAGAGTGGCTGGGGCAACCCAGTGATATGGGTGGAATCTAAACAAGTATTATTATTATTATTATTATTATTATTATTATTATTATTATTATTATTATTATATTACTGTGGTAAAGGTAGTAATGGCCTTCTGCCCCTTTGCACAAGGGGAGAGAGAGGGGGAGAGAGAGAGAGAGAGAGAGAGAGAGAGAGAGAGAGAGAGAGAACAATTACCTTTGGATTGGCTGGAAGGAAGAGAGAAAGACCCGTGACATGTCAAAGAGGAAAGGAAGGAAATATAACAGGAAATTGCTTTCAACACTTAATAAAGAGAGGAAGAAAGGAGGCAACTATTTTCAGCTCAGCCCTTCTTGGAAGTAAAAATTTTGGTATCCCCATCATCTACCCCAAGTTGATTTCTCACATCGATAGCGGTCACCACCCTTGTCAGTGTTTTAATACATTTCAATATAATAGTCCATGATATCAGGAGGAATGCAACAACACTGAATCTGAAAGTTTTGCAGCAACTTGGATCCTCTTCCAGAAAATTTTCTGGGAAATATATTTTGAGTTAGAAGGTTATAGTTTCAATTTGTATATTGTCCTATTTTTAAGGCAGGGAATGACAAGGCTCCTAGCATCTTTCCTGATCAAGTAGAACAACAAAAACAGTGTGAGGTTGGGTGAATGGGACATTATATTCCAACCCCACATATGTATGTAAAAGGTAAAACTAATATCAGTGTACTGGAAGAAGCAAAGATCACCAGTATTAAAACAATGATTCTTCAACATCAACTTCGTTGGACTGATCATGTTGTGTGGATGCCTGATTATTGTCTTCAAAAGCAACTACTCTATTCCAAAACTTAAAAATGGAAAGCGTAATGCTGGTGGTCAACAAAAGAGGTTTAAAGACTGTCTCAAGGCAAATCTTAAAAAATGTAGTATAAACACCAGCAACTGGGAAACACTGGCCTGTGAGCGCTCCAGTTGGAGAACAGCCTTTTACCAAAGGTGTCGTGAGCTTTGAAGACACTCGAACTCAGGACACAATGGAAAAAAATGCTAAGAGGAAGACACGCTTGGCAAATCTCCACCATGATCAACTCCTGCCTGGAAACCAATGTCCCCACTGTGTAAGGACGTGTGATTCCAGAATTGGCCTCCAGAGTCACTTGCGGACTCATTATTAAAACCGTGTTTATGGAAGACAATCTTACTCGGCTATAAGTGATCGCCAAAGAAGAAGAAGAATGTATCTAAAATAAGAGAGAATGAAACCACAAGTTCTGCTGAAGGTCTTTGCTAGTAGTACAATTAGTTCTGGAACCCTGCTTTTGCTGAGGAACGTTGGGGAGAAGCAATTGTAAATTGAGTTAGAAGTCAAGAGAGAAGGGGGAAAGCAAATGAATATGGGCCTCTAGATAAGCTTTCTTCAGTTGTCTTCCTGGCTTCCTCCCTCTCCCTCCGCCTCCAGCTTTTCAACCGGGGCACCCGCCTAGGCGGCGGCTCTCAAACAGCAATGACAACTCTGGCAGTTCCCATTCTTTCCTTTAGCACAATGCCAGGAAGGCAACTATTCAGAAGTCTGAAGATGTTTCTCTGCACAACAGCTCCATTATACGATTAATAGCACAATCATATACACGAGGTTAGTCCAACTGTGTTCAGCAGGACTTATGCTGAGGTAGGGATGGGGAAGAAATTACCATAGATTTTGTTTGTATTTCAATGAAAAGCTAGCTAATCTGCACTTCAGACCAATGTATGAAATGAAACACAGCTACCCTTTGAAAAACACACTCTGCTCAATCTTGTGATGCAGCTCTCCAACCAACCAGTGTGTACAAAAATGCATATCAGAGGGGAAAGTGTGTGTATAAATGCATATGTTAGTGAAAATAACATGCATTGTCTCAGGGGAAATTGTATATTGGAATCAAAACTGCATAACCAAAATGTGGCCATTAAGAGAGATTCTCACTAAAATGCCAACCATTTTTCATGAGGATCTTTTTATAAAAAAAATAAAAACACTCAAATTTCTGCAGAAATGTGGAGAACTGAATTTAAGATTATAAAGATGAGAAAATGACAGGAACCAAATTTGACAGATTCCTCTGTCTAGCCTAATATTGGAACCCAATACCCACATGTCATCTAAGTTGACATGTATAGGATTGTGCTGTGGTCCAAAATTCACTTTTTTGGAGTAATCCCCATTCAGCACAGATTTTACTTCTGAGTAAAAGGGTGGGGCGCGGGTGGCGCTGTGGGTAAAAGCCTCAGCGCCTAGGGCTTGCCAATCGAAAGGTCGCGGTTCGAATTCCCGCGGCGGGGTGCGCTCCTGTTGCTCGGTCCCAGCGCCTGCCAACCTAGCAGTTCGAAAGCACCCTCGGGTGCAAGTAGATAAATAGGGACCGCTTTCTAGCGGGAAGGTAAACGGCGTTTCCGTGTGCGGCTCTGGCTCACCAGAGCAGCAATGTCACGCTGGCCACGTGACCCGGAAGTGTCTCCGGACAGCGCTGGCCCCTGGCCTCTTGAGTGAGATGGGCGCACAACCCCAGAGTCTGGCAAGACTGGCCCGTATGGGCAGGGGTACCTTTACCTTTACCTTTAAGATAAAAAGGAAGGGGCTTAGCAAAGAAGCTCCTTAATTAAGAACATTTGAATCCAGGCACAGACCTACCTGGGTCTCACTCTTAATATGGTGGGGGAACAGGCAGATGCTGTGCTCCTCCCAGAGATTAAATATAATTTCTGAAGCGGGCACTTCGACAGGGGTCCACCCAGGGTCTCTATCATAGGATTCTCCCGCACTTTTTTTTAAGGGAGAAGAATCACAAACACCAGGTGTCTGGACATTCAAGTCTCTGCATGTAGTTTCTACTTCACACCTTACTAATCTGGAGCAGCCAATGTGGACTACAACTCCCATCATCTCTGACTATGTTAGCTGGGGCTGATGGGAATTGTAGTCCAACAACATCTGGAGAGCACCACATTGGCTACCCCCTGTTTTAGAAGCAAAAAGTAGAGAAGTGATACCCATCTTTGCCACACAAAGTTGGATGCCAGTGAGCCAGGGACTTTGTTGTATTCTTCCATGCAACAAACCAGGTGAGTCTGCAGTTGGTTGCATTGAGCAGTCATGTCTTCTTAAAACACAGCTCTCTTCTAAAGGAATTCCTTCCTCTATTGCTATTTTGGTTGTGCAGAAAAGGAAAGAGACAGGCAAGCCTTTGGTACATGTACCGGTAAGTGAAAACATTGCCAAGGCTGAGTAAGCCCCAGAGCAGTAGATATTGTGGATTTCACACTTGCCTTCTGTCATGCTTTTCCAGTGTCCTAACAGGAATGTATCCAGCAGCAAGAACAACGGTTTTGCAAAAGAAAGAAAGAAAGAAAGAAAGAAAGAAAGAAAGAAAGAAAGAGAACAAGGAATAGCAACAGAACTCTGTGTGCATTTGGACACATTTTTTGCATAGCCCATAAATTTCTTCCATCCCTTCCATCCATCATGACATTAGGTTCAAAATATTCAAATACAGTACAGGTTACAGTTGTTCCTTCTCTTCCCTCGGAAAGCTGCCATTTCATGATATTTATGAAACTTTTTGTGTGCCATCATTCCATTCCTCCTGCCCAATGGTTGAGATAAACGATGCAATCACTGCCTCTGGAATTTCTGCTCTGGAATTGAGTTAAATGCACCTTGAAACCATAGTTGTTTCCTGAAACCAGCCCACAGGTGAGTGGAGATGGGATGGAGCCAGTCTTTCAAATATTTTGGGCCTAAGCCATTCAGAGCAATAAACACTCGTGTGAGCCCCTAGAATTGGGCCTAGAAACATGTATATAGTAGCAGTGTGGATGGACTCTGTGTGGGGTCCAAATAACAAGGCGATTTGTGGGCCTTTTCCACCATCCCAACTTGAAGCATGTTGTGAATTACCCCAGCCCACGTTCCAAGTCAGATTAGGGCCCTCCACTAAACCTCATGTTGCTCTGCTATTTCTGTCCTTTTCTGTCCACATATATCTCTGTGTTCCCCTGGTCAATGGCTTTTACAAGAAGCGAGGCTGACCATGACATAGCTGTCAACTCACAGAATTGAAAATAAGGGACCAGCAGCCTCGGAAATAAGGGATCAGCAGCCAAAATAAGGGATTTTAGTCAACCAGCTGAAATGCAAAGTTAAAAAGGACCAGATAATTTGGGAGAGCAGCGCCGGTTTTTAGCCTTTCGTTTCCAGAGGTTGCTGCTCAAGACACCAGCTGATAAATAACTACAAGCAGCAACCACTTTTCGTGCAAAACGAAGTCCAAGCTACGAAGATGCTACTGCAGTTCTGTATCTTTTCTCTCATGCTCCATCTGCAGCTCTCAGTTCCATGAGGCAAGGACGGGGGGGGGGGAATAGTGCTCGAAGTAAACACGCAGATGAGACCATCTATGCTAGTCTACCACTACAAATCTATGGAAGAAGCACTTGCGGTCCTTCCTCCGCTTTCCCCCTCTATGGTTAGCTTTTGGAACACCTGCCCGCACCTCCGCCTCCTCCTCCTCCTCTCTCTGAATTGCTTTCTCTCTGGTTGCCCTCGCTCTACTCTCAAGGCTCCTCAACAATTCATAGGCTGCACCAGGCTGCCCATCTCATCTGGGTCCTTCGGTGGCACAGCTGCAGTACGGCCTAGCGGGAGCAGCGGCGGTGGCTATGGGCAGAGGGGAGGCCCCAGGCAGAGACGCTCAGTTCAGCCACAAGGAGGATGGCGGTGGAAGGGCTGAGGTGGGGAGGGGCTCCAGGGGGCCAAGGTTGGTGAGAGGAGGCCAGAGGGGGGTGGGCCAGGCAGCCAAACAACATAGTTGGAGCCTCCCTCCTCCCTGGCTGGCAGGGAGGGAGGGAGAGGAGCTGCTTCCTTTGAAACCCGGGAAATTTAAGGGACATCATCAATAAGGGACAGCAGCTGGACACGGTGCTGGGATAAGGGACTTTCCCACCAAATAAGGGACAGTTGACAGCTATGGTCCATAACAGTGCCTGTGGAGCAGTGAAGAGATCAGGACTGTTGTTGTTTCTTCAAGCACAGAGGAGTTAAAACAAAAGTGAAACACTTCATTTAATGGTTTAAATATATATACAGTGGTACCTCTGGTTGCGAACGGCATCCATTCCGGAGGCCCATTCGCAACATGAAAAGAGCGCAACCTGAAGCGCTGTATCTGCGCAGGTGCGCGATGCGATTTGGCGCTTGTGCGCATGCATGAAGCATGATTTAGCGCTTCTGTGCATGCTGAAGCAGCGAAACCCGGAAGTAATACTTTCCGGTACTTCCGGGTCGCCACGGGACCTAACCTGAAAGAACAGAACATGAAGCAAATGTAACATGAGGTATGACTGTATATATATTTGATGTTTCTCCTCTTTAACAAAAACATCATAGCTCAGAGCAGAAGGTGTCGGGTATCAGTCCATCGTATTTCCAGATATGACAGGGAAACATGCCTTGTCTGAAATCTTGGAGCACCACCACCTCTCAGCTTAGAAAGCCTAGCTTCCTACGATTAAACTTGCTTAATTTGTTACGACTGATTGAGATGCTGGGGGCAGGGGGGGGTGCACACAATTAGGCAAATAATGTCTTTGGTGTACCTACATGCCTAAATGCAAACAGTTCGGCATCCTTGAATATTTCTGGTAAACGGCTCTTCCAGGCTCGCCGGAGAACTCCAAGATAAACACAGACCACTTTCAGCACATCTGTCATGGACAAAACTGTACAGTTTGTGAAATGGAATCCTCGCAAAGGGATGCTTGTCTGAGAACAGTTGAGAAAACATCTCCAACAGGGGGCAACAGGTATTTAGCATGGGTTTGTTCCCATTAAGTAGATTAGGAGAGGAATAACAAGTCAACATTCCCCCTTCTAGGGTTCCCTCCAAAGAAATAATATTGATGTTTCTGTCCACATTTTGTGTGTGTGTGTGTGTGTGTGTGTGTGTGTGTGCATGTTAAAACGAAAAACGAAGAAGGTTGTTTCTCTACTTCTCCGCCTGCAGCAGGTGCCAATAATGGAAAATGAAGCTGATCATAAGAACGCAAGAAAAAGCCCTGCGGGATCAGTCCACAGTTCTGTATAATACAGTATCATGTTCTCACAACAACCAACAAGATGCATGTGGAAAGCTTGCAGGCAGCACATGAGCACAACGACACCCTTCCCAGTATTCCACCCTTCCACTGAGGTCCAGCTCCAAGGGCCTTCTGGTGGTTCCCTCACTGTGAGAAGTGAGGTTACAGGGAACCAGGCAGAGGGCCTTCTCGGTAGTGGCACACGCCCTGTGGAACGCCCTCCCTTCAGATGTCAAGGAAATAAACAACTACCTGACTTTTAGAAGACATCTGAGGGCAGCCCTGTTTAGGGAAGTTTTTAATGTTTGATGTTTTAGCGTATTTTTTACATTCTGTTGGGAGCCACCCAGAGTGGCTGGGGAGGCCCGGTCAGATGGGCCGGGCTATAAGTAATAAATTAGTAGTAGTAGTAGTAGTAGTAGTAGTAGTAGTATTCCCAGATATGATTCCAAGCTCCCAGTGAATGGAGGTTGTTGGCACCTTTGAGGGTGAAATCAAACCATTGGAGAGTTGCAGCACCTGCTGTGGCTGTAGAGACCGATAAGGGAGAGACATGTTTTGTTGAAGCTGGGAATCATACACCAGTTGATTTTTTAAAAAGGAGAAACCACTAAAAGAGAATGAATCGATAAAACTATCAGTAGAAACAGTTTGGAACTTCAGTACGACCTTCTGCTTTTCTTTTGTCAATGCGATATATCGACTTGCCTTGATTATATTCCAGTTTGTAATCTGCTTCCTACGCTGCCCTTTGACTTCTGCTTGGTTTTTTTGTTGCTGTAATTACCCAAAGATGACTTGTTTGATTTGGAAAATCTGAAGAAAAATTATTTTATAAAGACACCGTTAAAAACGATTTGAAACATTTCTTAAAAAATAAAATCAGCAAAAATGTCATAAATACATAAATAAATCTCCAGCATCTCCAGGCGGCACTGGGAATGTTCCCTGACCAAACTCCTGGAGAGCAGCTGCCAGTCAGTGCAGACAATACTGAGCTGGGTGGACCAAGGTTTTGACTCCGTATTAGGCAGATTTCCAATGCTCCTGTCTTGTAAAATGGTCACTTTCCTGATAGAATAGTACTATGTAAAGTCACATGCAACTGCTGCTGGGGCTCATTCTGACATCTTATGTACAGTGGTACCTCGGGTTAGGAACTTAATTCGTTCTGGAGGTCTGTTCTTAACCTGAAACTGTTCTTAACCTCAGGTACCACTTTAGCTAATGGGGTGTCCCACTGCTGCTACACTGCTGCTGCTGCACGATTTCTGTTCTCATCCTGAAGCAAAGTTCTTAACCCGAGGTACTATTTCTGGGTTAGCGGAGTCTGTAACCTGAAGCGCCTGTAACCCGATGTACCACTGTACATTTGCTGAAGGACAATTATGGTTTCCTTGCATGTCTTTAACCAAGAAAGAAGCAGCCATCACTCGCCTAGCCCACCCCCCTCATCCGCACACCAGAATCGCTTCCCAAATATAAATGTTGCTCAATGTGTTCTGGGCTTGCAGCTGTTCTGCAATAGTGCAACCAGATGCAGTGTGGAATTAATCAACGTGCAGCTAACAGAGGGGAGGTCACTTCAAAGGAAAAAGCAGTATCTGTGGAAGGGGCAAAAGCACTTCTGTGGCATTATGCAAGCAGCAACTTTTGTGTATGGGAAGGTGTGGAGAGACAGTCATTCAGTTGTGGTGGGGACCCTTACGCAACTTGTGCTTTCCAAAGCACTGCGAAACATTTTCACTTTTCTGTTGTTTCTGTTCTTGTGTTTTATCTGTTTACGGCTTTTTAATTGGGTACTTCTGTGTTTCCATGTAGCCCAAGGGCTGAGAGGGCATCAAAGGCAGTTTCTATTAATAAAACAGAAGGATGTTGGAGTCCAACAGGAAGTTGTCCTGCTCAAGCCCCATTAATGTCAATGGTAGCTGCAGGAGACCATGGGAGAAGACTTTCCTAGTGCACCATGTCCCAAATGAACAAAAGAACACACTGTACATCTTTCATCAGAATCAAGACCTTTCTTCTTGGAAAGTTTGTCTTTGGCCAAGAGTATCCGACTCTTCGTGACCCCATGGACCAGAGCACGGCAGGCACTCCTGTCTTCCACTGCCTCCCGCAGTTTGGTCAAACTCGTGCTGGTAGCTTTGAGAACACTGTCTAACCATCTCGTCCTCTGTCATCCCCTTCTTCTTGTGCCCTCCATCTTTCCCAACATCAGGGTTTTTTCCAGGGAGTCTTCTCTTCTCATTAGGTGGCCAAAGTATTGGAGCCTCAGCTTCACGATCTGTCCTTCCAGTGAGCACTCAGGGCTGATTTTCTTAAGAATGGAGAGATTTGATCTTCTTGCAATCCATGGGACTCTCAAGAGTCGCCTCCAGCACCATAATTCAAAAGCATCAATTCTTCGGCAATCTGCCTTCTTTATGGTCCAGCTCTCACTTCCATACATCACTACTGGGAAAACCATAGCTTTAACTATACGGACCTTTGTTGAAAATGTTGTTTAGTCGTTTAGTCTTGTCCGACTCTTTGTGACCCCATGGACCAGAGCACGCCAGGCACTTCTGTCCTCCACTGCCTCCCGCTGTTTGATCAAACTCATGTTGGTAGCTTCAAGAACACCATCCAACCATCTCATCCTCTGTCGTCCCCTTCTCCTTGTGCCCTCCATCTTTCCCAACATCATGGTCTTTTCCAGGGAGTCTTCTCTTCTCATGAGGTGGCCAAAGTATTGGAGCCTCAGCTTCACGATCTGTCATTCCAGTGAGCACTCAGGGCTGATTTCCTTCAGAATGGAGAGGTTTGATCTTCTTGCAGTCCATGGGACTCTCAAGAGTCTCCTCCAGCACCATAATTCAAGTTACAGATAGACCCAAAAAAGAAAAGAAAAAAAAGAAAAAGAAAATAACAGAACACCTCTAGTCATCACATACAGCTCCCAAGTTAAAACAGTACAACGCATCATCAGAGATCTACAACCTCTCCTGGACAATGACAGTTCTCTTTCTCAAGCTCTGGGAGGAAGACCTTTCATTGCCTACAGACAGCCACCCAATCTTAAACAACTCCTAACCCACAATAATACTACAACCAGACCTAACACGGACACTGGCACCAGAGCCTGCAATAAACCCAGATGCCAACTTTGCTGCCACATACACCCAGACAACACCATTTCTGGCCCCAACAACATCACACATACCATCTCGGGACTATTTAATTGCTCATCGTCTAACATTGTGTATGCCATCAAATGCCAACAGTGTCCTTCAGCTCTCTATATTGGACAAACAGGCCAGACCTTACGCCAAAGAATAAACGGACATAAATCGGACATCAGGAATCACAAGACAGAGAAACCAGTAGGAGAACACTTCAATCTCCCAGGACATTCTATACAAGATCTCAAAGTAGCTGTTTTACTATAAAGGAATTTCAGAAATAGACTGGAAAGAGAAGCTGCTGAATTGCAACTTATCACCAAACTTAAAACCATGGAGAGACCTGGTCTGAACAAAGACCTTGGATTCTTATCTCATTATACATGACAAAGCCATTTTTCACCTTCTCACCCCTTGCTTTTTCCTGTAAGACCTATTGCAGTCATTAAGAGTCGTCAACAGGCTCATCACAGCTATCTGCCAATCACCCATTCCCACCACCCTTCTGAGTAATACCCCTCCCCACCTTCTCACTATATAGAAGGGTCTGGAAACTTCTGTTTCAGTGTATCTGAAAAGTGTGCATGCACACGAAAGCTCATACCAAGAACTAACTTAGTTGGTCTTTAAGGTGCTACTGGAAGGAATTTTTTTGTTTTGACCATAATTCAAAACCATCAATTCTTCAGCGATCAGCCTTCTTTATGGTCCAGCTCTCACTTCCATACATCACTACTGGGAAAACCATAGCTTTAACTATACTGACCTTTGTTGGCAAGGTGATGTCTCTACTTTCTACTTTGTTGGAAATATGCACCATTAAAAACAAGAAACAATGCAACAATAATGAGCAAGGAACAAAAACATCAAAGCATTTTGAATTTCAGCCATTCCAGAGTAAGGACTGATAACAGAAGCACTCAGAAACAACACCCAGCCTAATCACCCACTTCAATTAAAAGCATCTGAAATAAACATGTGCTTAAAAGACAACCAGGATAGAATGGTCTCAGTGATAGAAAAGGTACTCTTAGCCTGTGGGATGGGGGAGGAAATGCCCAAACAATTAAATGACTGTATAAAAACACTTGGCATAGCCAGCAGGGTTACAGAAACATTGTTGTAGTGCAAATCCAGAAGCAGTGATGATGATGTGTTTGAGCCTGCAAACTCTTGTTTTCCCCATTTAATTAGAAAAATGTTTTCATTTGGAAAATATGTGCTCCCTGAAATAGTGTCAAGCATCACCATGACTTATTTTCGGTTGTGCTAACTTTTGTTTCACTGTACCCATCCAAACAATGCTTCCACATGCTGCCTTTAAAATATGTGGAAGATAACAGTGCATAAGATAAAATACAAACTAATTGGCTCCACCAAAGGTCACAGGGATAATTAATGATTCTGGGGAACCTTTTTCAGCCTGACAGCCGGATAAAGAATGGGCCTACCTTCCAGGTGGGTTTACATACTTGTCAATCATCTGACATCATTATGAGATCAAGGAACAGCTTCAAATGGGTCCAGTTACAGATAGGTAGCCGTGTTGGTCTGCCATAGTCAAAACAAAATAAAAAAATTCCTTCCAGTAGCACCTTAAAGACCAACTAAGTTAGTTCTTGGTATGAGCTTTCGTGTGCATGCACACTTCTTCAGATACACCAAATGGGCTTCAAATGGGCTCACTGTCAGCACAGATCAGCTGACTGGTGCTGATGGCAAGCCCAGCTTCATCAGTTTGCACGTGTGGTTTGAATTCAAACCACACCTGTAAAGTGACTACTTAAAAACAGCATTGACCGGCTTTCAGTGCCTACCACTACAATTGGAAATGCAGTGTAAACATCCAGTGTTCCATATTACATTAGGTGTAAGACAGGTGGATGTAGCTTGCAGAAAAATTGGACCCCGCCACTGTTTTAAACAGAGAACATGTTGCCTCATAAAGGACATGGAAATCTTCATCATGTCAGCATTTTCCCTTGCATTCATTCTACATAAGATCTGGGCCAGTATGAAATAAAATAGAGTTGCCATATTCCCAAAAGTGAAAATCTGGACAAAGTTTTTGATCTTTTTTGGGGGGGTCAAAGTTGTTGACTTTGAGCTTTCTAGGGGGGGGGGACCCTTTGATTTTTAAAAGCTTTTTAAAAATAAATAAATAAAAATCTGTCCAGACGCCATTTTGCTGCCCAGTTCCTGCATGTATCTGGGAAAACCCAAATGTATGGCAGCCCAAAATTAAATTAATTTCAGCTCTTTCTCAACTATTTAAACAAACCTTAGGAGAATATAGACAAAAGGCCCCACTCTGACTTTCCAGGCACTGCAAAAACACAACATATCCAAACATTCCAATCAGTGATAGCCCATCTTTTTGCGATTATATCCCTCTGAAATACATTTGGCCTGGCATGAAAACCGCTAACAAATTGCTAGTGGCAACACATTGCATGAAACCGATTTGATGCAAAATATTGGAAATGACGGTTGCAGCATTACTCAGCCTGTGTTTGCTGTAAAAGTATTAGCTTCTTGTACAATGTGTACTGCATATGCAAATTCATTCCCACCGGCTGTAGACCCATTTGGAATATAAAAGTGAAACAAACAAACAAACAAACAAGAAATAATACAAGCAATTCAATAAATATAATATTTTCCTTCTAATGAACCAGACTTGTTTATTTCCAAATTCTCCCAAAGCAGAATCAACCTTAATTTTAAGAAGTTTCCATGTAATCCAGCTTCAAAGAACGCATTTTGTTTCGGGATGAAATGTGGTTTGGTTATGTTCCGTGTGCAGAGCTACTGGCCGCAGCATGTGGCAAATAAAAATAGAACAGTGCAGAATGTGCAAAGCCCATTAAACATTTCCATAGGCACCCAAGAAAATAAATTAAGCTCCTCAAGTCCCCTTCTCATGGTGTAAATAGCTGCTGTTCCAGATGTAACACACATTGGAACGTCAGAAAACACATGTAAACTGTCAATGCATAGAGTAATTATTGCCGGTGGGGGGAAGACACATTATCATCAAGAGGTAATGGGTTTTAGCCAATTAATTGTGCAAGTACAATGACTTCCAGTCTCATAGAATTATCAGGTTGGGAAAGGACCACAAAGGTAATCTAGTCCAACCCTCTGAAATCACAGCTAAAGGATCCCTGACAGACAGCTGTCCAACATCTGTTTCAAAACCTCCAGTGAAGGAGTCCACTACCTTCTGAGGTAATCTGTTAAAAACAGCTCTACCATCGGGAAATTCTTCTAATGTTCTGTCAGACTCGGAATCTCCCTTCTTGCAATTCACTTTGGGTCCTACCATGTGGAGAAGAAGAAAAAGAGCTTGCTCCATCTTCCATGTGGCAGCTCTTCCTATATTTGAAGATGTCTCTCATATCACCTCTCAGTCTTCTCTTCAGATTTGAGGAGGTATGGGGGTAGTTCCATAGCATGAGTGGAGCTTACTCTGTACTTACCTGGCTTCAACTCTATGATTATCCTCACAAGAACCCTGTGAGGTGGGTTGGGCTGAGAATATGGAACTGGCCCTAGTCCCAAGGTAAAAGACTTCTGGGGAAAGATTTAAAATGAATTTTAAAAAATGATGAAATATACATTTATAAAGAAACCAGAGGCCTTTCTCCTTGGAATATTAGGTCCCGAACTGCCCAAGAAAGATGTAAAGGTACTTTTGTATGCCACAACTGCTGCAAGAATTTTAATAGCCAAAAAGTGGAAAATACAAGAACTACCAACTGTGGAAGAATGGCAGATGAAGATGATGGACTTTATGGTGCTGGCTGATCTCACTGGGAGAATTCACGACCAGAAATAAGAGGAATGTCAAGAAGATTGGAAGAAATTCAAAGATTATTTGAATAAATATTGTAATATTAAAGATTAGTAATTACTTGAAAGTACCAAATAGGCCTAGGAATAAATTAGGATTAAATAAATAAATGAGAAATAAAATGCTAAGGAAAGTTAAGAAATTTGAATATAATCGGAATATTGTTTTTTAAATAATGATATTGGAAAACTGCTACATTCAGATAAAAGGAAATGCAGATGGAAGAGATTAGAGGAAGTCAAGTAATATGTTTATGAAGCTTGAAGTTTAACTAACTAATTAATTATGCTTTATTGTATATGTGTTTGTGGTTGTATTTTTGGTTATTATCTGTTATATTTGTTTTATTTTATAAATATTATTGGGGGGGGGGAGAGAATATGGAACTGGCCCAAGGGCACACAGTGAGCTTCGTGGCTGAGTGCGGATTTGAATTCTGGTCTCCCAGTCCAACACTCTAACCCAGTGTTTCTCAAACTTGGGTCCCCACCTGTTGTTGAACTACATCTCCCATCATTCCTGACTGCTGGTCCTGCTAGCTAGGAATGATGGGAGTTGTAGTCCAACAACAGCTGGGGACCCAAGCTTGAGAAGCACTGCTCTAACCACTACACCACAATGGCTCTCATGGATTGAAGGTGTGTCCTGAATGGAGAAAGATTGGCACCCTCACTAAATCAAGTAGCATGTGCTGGAACAGATTTCTGTCTGTTGGAGAACCACTGTGCACCAGAGCAGACAATACAGGGTGAGATGGATAAATAGTCTGATCCAGGGTGGGCATCAGAGGTTGACATTGTTGGACACCTCCAACTAGGAGGTGGCCCCCAACACCAGTGCTTACAGCTTCTTGTCTTTGTTGGGA
This sequence comes from Podarcis gaigeae, assembly GCF_964106915.1. Taxonomy (NCBI): domain Eukaryota; kingdom Metazoa; phylum Chordata; class Lepidosauria; order Squamata; family Lacertidae; genus Podarcis; species Podarcis gaigeae. Next base: position 16,588,003 of record NC_139678.1, on the reverse strand, counting down.
AACCTACAGTCCCTTCCGGTTGCTACCTGTTCATCTGTTCCCGCCAAGCAAGTGGAAAAAGCCATGATCTCCAAGCTCCCACTGTGAATTGATGCCAATTGTGCCCAGAAAGGGGGGGGGGCAAGCAAATGGCCAGTGGCAGCAGTGTAGGGAGGGGACAGTGGGTGTCCCCAAGAGGGTGGAAGTATCAAGAGCATTACATCTGAATGCCTCCAAAAATCTGAAATTAGCACCGGACTGACCTGGTGTATTGCAGTTTCATTTGAAACCAACTGGATAGCTCAGCTGGTTAGAGCATGGTGCTGATAACGTCAAGGTCACAGGTTCGATCCCCGTAAGGGACAGCTGCATACGTCTGCATTGCAGGAGGTTGGGCCAGATGACCCTCAGGGTCCCTTTCAACTCTACAGTTCTACTCCATAAGGAACCTGATTTGTTTTAGGTACCAGAAGCAGCAGCAGCTGACGCTTAACCCTACAGTGCAAATTGCTCAATGCATTTACTGATTGTGGATAATCTGAGTCAGAGTCTCTGCTACCTGTAAAACAGGGGTTGGGGACCTTTGGCCCTCCAGATGTTGTTGGGCTCAATAACTCCCATTGACCCCAACCAGCATGGCCAAGAACAAGGAATGATGGGAATTGTAGTCCAACAACATCTGGAGGCTCAGAAGTTCCCTACCCTCCTGCTCTAAACATGCCCAGCTTCATGGATCTAGAATCTAGATCTAGAATCCTAAGGCACATTATTCTTAAAAAAAAGCAATGAGATATACAGCGATCTAAAGCCATACCAATAAAACCAGTTTAGCAACAGTTTACAGTCCTGTTAATGAAACCAACCTACCAAAGCCAACCCATAAAACAAAGAAGTCATCAGCATCTAGTGCATGCATTCAGAAGCTTTGGCTCTCCTGATGTTACTGAACTACAAATCCCATCATTCCTGATCATTGGCCATGCTGACTGGCATACCCTCCGACATATATCTGATGAAAATAGGGCTGTACTACTCTATTATTATTATTATTATTATTATTATTATTATTATTATTAATACCCCACTTATCTGACTGGGTTGCCCCAGCCACTCTGGGTGGCTTCCGACATATATAAAAACACAATAAAACATTAAACATTATTTTTAAAATTCCCTATTCAGCACTGTCTTCAGATGGCTCAGGGGTCGGATAACTCCATACCCTCCAATATTTCTCCAACGAAAATAGGGAAGTCCAAGGAAAAGCAGGACGTTCTGGGATCAAATCAGAAACTGGGATGGCTTCTGTAAATCCGGGACTGTCCCTGGAAAATAGGGGCCTTTGGAGGGTCTGCACTGGGTTTAATGGGAGCTCCTTTTATTTCTTAGATTGCATTTTATTGTATTTACAATGGATTGTATGGGACTGAAATTGCTACACTGGCCAAATCAATCATTAAGTGCTGAAACAAGCAAATAAATGGCAACGAAATGTTGGCCTTCTGTGTGTGTAGGGGAGGTTGTGACTGGAACAGGCTCTGTGTCTCCCTATTTCCCTGGCATATATTCTTCCTTGCAGGGCAGATGGTGTCCATCAATGTGAGAAGAATGGCCGCTCCCCACATTAAATGGGGGGGTGCTCTTTGTGTGGTCGCACACAGCCCCCTGGACCCTATGCGGCACCATTAGCACAGGCTTGGCTTCGCCTTCCCCAGGTGATACCTGGAGGTCTCCGCCTACCTCAGCCTGTTGCCCAATCCCCCCTGGGGAGGCATTGCCAAGGTGATCAGGCCAGGTAGGGGGAGGGACCACCTGCCCACACAATAGGGGGAGGAACTTACCTGGGAATTGTCAGTTGGCTCCAGAGCTTCTCCCACCCTACCTACCCTCAGTTAAGATTTATTTTGAAGGTTAATCTTTTCTCCACAGGTACACAGGCGCTGCTACGTCTAGGTCGCTGTTGAAGGGCTGGAAAAGAATTCTCCTGCATTGGCAGGTTTGCCTTTCCCATAGCAAAATGTCACAACTTTGATGGTATCAGGCCTTGAGCAGAATCCTTTAGTATATCTTCCCTAAATTGGGGGTGGGCGTGTAGCAGTGACACGCACCCCCCTTCTCTTTGTGGCGGCAATACCAGGGTTCCCCGTTAAAGGGGTTGTTTTGAGGGGAGGCTTTGGCCGTACGCCGAGAGGTCATCATTGCTCTCCCCTGCGACGGCGGCGTAACGGGGGCAGGCTCTCTCTGCTTCAACATATGTTCTCCAGAGCCAGCCCATCACCGACACACACTGGATAACTGCGGGGGACTGGGAAGGATAAACGCCCAATGCCTGAGCCAAGGTCTACCCACATAATAAAGTTGTGGCCAATTTTAATCCCATAGCACGTTGTCTTGAGTCGTTATTCCACACTGGGGCCGCCCAGGGTTTGGGGGACTCTGCCTGTCCATGCAATGGGCTTCTCTTCCATCTCTACATAGGGCAAGCACTAAAATTACATTCTCTGTACCCATGAGTCTGCTCAAAACCCACAAATGACCATGGTTGAGTGAAACAACTGGGGCAGGGCAGCCTAACCGATGGCTGAGTCGTTATTCTCTGAGGTTTGGCTGTCAAATGGCCCTTGGGTGCATTAAAACGAATACTTTTGTGTGTGCTATTATTATTCTCAGCTAATGGCTGCAGCGTCTTTAAGCGCCAAAACACCTAAGCCTGCCATTTGCATCCTGCAGCCTTTCATTCTTTGATTGGCCGTGTGCCAGGCCAGCCTTGTTCCAAGAAGGCAGCGCAGCAGAAGCCAGCAGACGCCTCCTTTGCCAGCCAGTAATCACATCACCCTGGCATGAAAGCAACAGAAGAGAAGGAGAGGACTTTTCTCCAAGAACATTCCATTGTCATTTCGATTTGCAACCTTTCAGAGGCGATCCACGAAGAAGAGACAAGCTCTGCGTCTGGGCTTAGAATCCTGTGGACTCAGCAGAGGAAGATTTAAAACACAACAAAGCACCAAATCCTTTCCCTCTCACCTCCCCTCTCCCCATTACCCCAAATCAATTAAGCGCTCGTACAAAGGTCACAGATCCCCTGAGTGCACATATAACCAAGTCCAGATGACTGACACACCCGTCTCAGTGGCCACATTCTGACATCTGGCGCTTAGCAACCATGACACTGCACCCTGCCAAAGACATCTGCCTCTTCTCTTTTGAAATACCAGGTTGTGGGTGCCAGGTTGAGAACACTTGGTTTGGAAAGGACAGAGCAGGGGCTTGGTGTTGATCCCCAGTTGCTGTTGCTGCAAATGGCAGGACCCTAGAGGGAACCTATTATGCAGAAAGTTGCTGCAAGCTTGTTTTCACAAGAAACCTGAAAATGAATTTGCTTCCCCACGCCAAAAAAATTGCAAAATTCTCTTTTGTAGCAGCCATGCAAATATATTTGATGATGATGATGATTGTCTAGCATCAGCATTAACACCTGAAGATTGTGTGGCCACAATTAAAATTTGATAAAATCTAGCAGGGACATGGGTGGCGCTGTGGGTTAAACCACAGAGCCTAGGACTTGCCAATCAGAAGGTTGGTGGTTCGAATCCCTGCGACAGGGTGAGCTCCCATTGTTCGGTCCCTGCTCCTGCCAACCTAGCAGTTCAAAAGCATGTCAAGGTGCAAGTAGATAAATAGGTACCACTCCAATGGGAAGGTAAACAGCATTTCCGTGTGCTGCTCTGGTTCGCCAGAAGCAGCTTAGTCATGCTGGCCACATGACCCGGAAGCTGTACGCCGGCTCCCTTGGCCAATAAAGCGAAATGAGTGCCGCAACCCCAGAGTTGGCCACGACTGGACCCAATGGTCAGGGGTCCCTTTACCTTTACCTAGCAGGTCATTGTAACAATATTTGACAGCTGGCATGCAGGAACGGCCAATATTGGCACTGATTGAGAGGCAGAACTAAGTATTTGATAGTATCAAACTTGCCACATGCAATGGCATTTAGTATCTGACAGCAGTGGCAACAATATGTCACTGTTGATTTGATATTTGGCTGTTGACATGCAATATCAGTATTTCACAGAATCATAGAATTGGAAGGGACCACGATGGTCATCTAGTCCAACCCCTTGCAATGCAGGAATCTTTTGCCCAATGTGTGGCTTGAACCCACAACCCTGAGATTAAGAATCTAGCAACTGAGCTATCAAGGGGCAGCTTGATATGCAGCTATGGATATTGGAGAGGGACTGACTGTTGACGTGTAGCAGTATCTGACAAATAGCAGTCAAAATCTAACTACTGTATATTTGCCATGCAGCAGATAGCCGTATTTTATGGTATCTGAAATACAGAGTTGGATAATTGACAGGATTTCAGAGTTAGCATGCGGCAGATGTCAACATTTGACCATGTAGCTGGCCTGCAGCAGCAATCAGTATTTCCCATCTCCAGTGTTCACCATCAACATTTTCCTGTGTCTGACGGATAACAAGCCAAAAAATAATAATCTGTATTTTGACAGAATCTTACAGCTAACTTCCAGAAGAATATAGTACAGATTGCATTAAGCTTGTATACCCAATCAAAACAGATGAACTTAGATTCTTAAATAATTTTGATGACAATGTATACCAGATGTGACATTTTGACCTCAATGCTGTCATCTTAGCAAATTCTGAAATTATACAAAAGGTTGTTTCAGTTCTAACCTACATGGGAAGAATAGCAAAATTCTATTGTCTTGAGCATTAAAAGGCTGGGAGACATTTAGAAAAGATTGGCTCCCCCCCCCCCCCCACACACATTTTTTTCGATCCACAATGAACTGTTTCGTTATAAATGATCAGATAGGTTCTCCACCCATTCATAATTGTTCTGAGCTGCTTATGGTTTTGGAGTGCTGTCAATAGCAATCAGAAAACAACGTGTGTCCCTATTTTCTGTGATGGGAAAATGGTCTGAACAAATGGCACTCAATCAGTACTGCCTTCCATTTTCCAGTACAGTGGTCCCTCTGGTTACGTACTTAATTCGTTCTGGAGGTCCGTTCTTAACCTGAAACTGTTCTTAACCTGAAGCACCACTTTAGCTAATGGGGCCTCCTGCTGCTGCCATGCAATTTCTGTTCTCATCCTGAAGCAAAGTTCTTAACCCGAGGTACTATTTCTGGGTTAGCGGAGTCTGTAACCTGAAGCGTATGTAACGTGAGGCGTATGTAACCCGAGGTACCACTGTACATGGAGAGTAGAAAACATAGAACACTGCCTTATACCAAGTCAAACCATTGGTCTATATAGCTCAGTATTGCTCAGCATTGTCTATGCATTGTAGGCTAATAATAATAATTTTATTATTTGTACCCCACCCATCTGACTGGGTTGCCCCAGTGACTCTGGGCAGCTTCCAATATGTATAAAAACATTACAAAACATTAAACATTGAAATACGTCGCTATACAGGGCTGCCTTCAGATGTCTTCTAAAAGTTGTGTAGTTACTTATCTCCTTGACATTTAATGGGAGGGCGTTCCACGGGGAGGGCGCCACCACCAAGAAGGCCCTCTGCCTGGTTCCCTGTAACCTCACTTCTGACAGTGAGGGAACCGCCAGAAGGCCCTTCTGGATCTCAGTATCCAGGCTGAACGACGGGGGTGGAGATGCTCTTGCAGGTATAGCTGTGGCTCGCCTGGGTTTCAGGCATTGGACATTGCCAGCTATAGCTCAGTATATAATGCAGTGGCTGAGAGAGGGCTTCTGGAGGAAACAACAGAAGGATATTATGCAGGGGGGGCGTTCGGGAGTGGTTGGGGCTCCTCTGAATGGATCTTCCTGCTGGTTTTGCATTCTGGTTCCTGTCAGGGAGTTTTTCCACAGGCAATATGGAAAAATCTTTCCTCTGGAATAGGCCAATAGAGCACTTCAACACAACCCTTTAATGAAGCGCTTAGTGGGAAAGTATCTGAGAGCCTCTTATGTCCCTCCAATAGTATAGACAGATTCCTAATGTTTCTCTGTAAACATTGTTCCCATTAATAGAAAGCCGGGGGCTGGATGGGTTTTTAGCGTGGCCGGATGCCAAGGTTCTTTAAGAACCTGTGCATTAGCCGAAGGCACGACCTCAGCTGACCTGAGGAAAGCCACAGGCTCATCTCCTTTCCCTACTGGCTGGTGCCTTAATTGGCAGGTTCACAATGAGAGCTTTTGTTTGTGTCCTAAGCTTGCAGAGCACAATTAAGATGTCTGATACTTTGAGCCCAACAGCACAGCAATTAATACCGTTTTATATAGGCCAAATCCATTACATATTTGAACAGCGCATTCAAGCATGACAGGAAGGTGTTCAACCGAACTGGGAGAGATTTCTTTTAAAGAAATCAGGATCTGGTGTCCTTTTTATATAACACCCCCCCTCCATCCCCCCAAAAGTAAACCCTTCTGCATTACATGATGCTCCCATCGTTTCCCTACAGATCCATTGGCAGAATTTAGTGAACTGTAGCTCGTCTGTTTTGCTTGCAGAAGGTCCTTGGTTCAGTCCATGGCATCTTCGAGTGGGAATAGGAATGGGAATGTCCCTTCTCTTAAACAATTGAAAGCCACTGCCAGTCAGTACAGACAATATTGAGTTAGGTGGGCCAGTGGTCAGCTCAGTTGAAGGCAGCTTCTTGGAATTTACTTGCAATCTGTTATTTTCTGTCATCCAGAATTACTGGTTTCCAGGGGCTCCTGGGAGCAGAGTCCTTTGCCCCCCCCCTATATTTTGGGGGTAGGGGCCAGGGGGCCCCATGCCCCAAAAGCACGGAGCCAGGGAACACAGCTGAGTGCAGCATGCCTTCCACAGATAGCTACTTCTCCTCCTCTTCCAGCTGGAGTGAGCCAGTGTGGTGTAGTGGTTAAGAGCGGTAGTCTCGTAATCTGGTGAACTGGGTTCGCGTCTCCGCTCCTCCACATGCAGCTGCTGGGTGACCTTGGGCCAGTCACACTTCTTTGAAGTCTCTCAGCCCCACTCACCTCACAGAGTGTTTGTTGTGGGGGAAGAAGGGAAAGGAGAATGTTAGCCGCTTTGAGACTCCTGAAGGGGAGTGAAAGGTGGGATATCAAATCCAAACTCTTCTTCTTCTGCTGCTGCTGCTGCGAAGGGGAAGGCAGGTTGAAACAGCCTCCCAACAGTGGTGACACCAAGAGGAGGTGGAGAAGGAGCTGTGGAAATGTGGAAGACAATTGTATTTTGAGGAGTTAGGTGACATGTCCCTTTCCCTTTAACATCCCCAGTTTGAGGTCTGCTGGATTCTTGTGTTTCACACACCTGTCGGGAGTTTCTTGGGTTCTTCTACGTTGCAAGTGCTGGCTGGATGCCCGGCTGCAGGTAGTGGGAGACTCTCAGCTGCTCTGTATTAATTCCATCTCAGGGTCCTGGGCTAATCATGAGTAATGCCAGGTGCACTTGATTACATCAAGGCAGGCTATAAAAGCCATCGGTGGGAGGGGCCCGGGGAGCTTCTACCCAGATCAAAGGACCTGATGCTGAGAGACCGGCGGTCGAGGTCTTTCTCCTGCTGCTCTACCTGGGGCTCTGGGCAGATTGGGTTTATTTGTTAATAAAGCTGTTTTGGTTCCCCTTCCACCTCCTCATTCCTTTTGTCCTGATATTCTTGGAAAGAACGGCTGTATTTGGCAGCACAAGCTGTTGGCCAATGAACCACATGGCTGGTGCATTCGGCTCCTCCCAACGTCCTGACGTCACGCATGTGGCATCATGCCATCATGCACGCAACATCGCCACTGCCCCCCAATCATCTGCACAAGCTGGTACCTCTGCTGGCTTTTGGGTGATACACTGCCGCCAGTACCCTGTGAGCCAGGCTTGTTGGCGCTTGACCTGCCTTTACTACTTCATGTTTCTCCAGAACTCTTCTCCCCATCCTATCATGGGGGTGGGGTTGCAGTGAGATGTATGGGTTGAAATCTCGCTCAGAAATCCCATCATGCTCTCAGCCAGCCAGTCTCGTTTCCACAAAAATGCCTTGCCAAGCAAGTATTCAGCACCTCCTTGTTGCTTGGCTCCAGACCAGGCCTTCCTCTGTCCTCACTTAAAGAAATGGCTTCAGGGCATTGGCTGAGGGTATAAAACACAGAAATCTTGCTGAAGCTAAGTAGGTTTGTATATTGTTAATGACTGGACGGGAGGCTGCTGGATGCACCCAGCGCCCCTGGGAGTTTGCACCTGTGGAAGAAAGGCAAGATATAAATGGGATAAAATCAATAAATTTGTAGTAACTTGTTGCAGCAGGACTTCAGAAGACAGATTTAAACTGGGCCAGTATTTTATTTTTCTTTGCTATAGTGTTTTATTGCTTTATAATTTTAATGGTTGTACTTTATTAGCTGATGAGCTTTTAATGATTTTTATTCCATCTGTTTTTATGTGTATTGTTTTAGCTGTAAGCTGTCCAGAGGGCCTTTTTAAGTCTGTGTGGTGGGATACAAATAAAGTAGCTGAATAAATGCTGTCTCTTCCATTTACCCACCATCTGAAGGACATCCATGGCCCAAAGAAGTGGCTCTAGGCCTGGATTATTCAATCATTAGTCACCACAGCTTGTATCTCACCACCAATTCATACATATGGGAAGGGAGCAGAAGGCAGTCTTGTCCAATTTCCCACTTCAAAACAGCACTTCTCAACCATCACTCCTGACCACCTAGTTGTTGTGGGCCCCACAGCTCAGATTTCATAGGCCATCCCTATTTTTACTGGAGAAATGTTGGGATGTCCCTATTTTCATAAAAGAAACATTGGAGCATATGAATCTGGAATGATTTGTCAGCCCCAAACAGACCAGGAGGAGGAGGTGGAGGAAGAGAAGGAGCAGGTGTGGGTCTGGAAGGCAAGCAGCCAGGGTTGGAGAAGAGAGTTCTTCCCCTTGTGACTCTAGTTGTCAGAGATGGAGAAGAAGATCTGCTGACTCTCTCCTCCACCCTTCTGGCAGAGTTCAGAGCCTCATCAGGGAGACGGAAGACCTTTGAGGGAGCCAGAGGGGAGAAATGAGCAAGAGGAGGTGGTGAGGGAGCTAGAGGTAGAGGGGCAGGACACAGCATGGTCACTGAGACCCAGGTGCTGCCTTCATAGGAAGAAGAAGAGTTTGGATATCCCACTTTATCACTACCCAAAGGAGTCTCAAAGCGGCTAACATTCTCCTTTCCCTTCCTCCCCCACAACAAACACTCTGTGAGGTGAGTGGGGCTGAGAGACTTCAGAGAAGTGTGACTAGCCCAAGGTCACCCAGCAGCTCCATGTGGAGGAGCGGAGACGCGAACCTGGTTCACCAGATTACACGTCTACTGCTCTTAACCACTACACCATACTGGTTAGGTGGAATCAGACATATCTCCCCAGCCACATAGGGCAAGACAGTCCTGTGAGTGGGCTCACCCCATCTCATCTTTAATAGCTTGGTTGGAGGGCCATATTAACTCTCAGGACAACTTCATATGGACCTCAGACACATCAGAATCTTGACTTATGGACTTTCTGGCAGCTGCTGAACCTGTACCAATATTAGCCTGAATAAAGAGATCTTCCTTATTTTTCAGGTCAGAGTTGCTGTCATGTTTGGGGATGGGAGCCTGACACTAATAATATGTTCTGCAACATGAATCTTAGCCAAAGGGGGTCATTTTCAAAAGACAAGGGTTCTGATGCCTACAGCCAGAATTCAAGCGCTTTAAAAACAAACAAACCTGTGCAAGACTGTGCACACAGGAGGAAGTCCCAGAGGGATGCAATTCTGAGGCCTAATTATGAACCACCAAGAAAGAGAATTCCAATATATTCCCAGGAGCCACCACTTCCCACATTCAGAAGGAGTTGTGATGCAAGACAAGGCCTTTTCTGCCCAGGTTGTGGAATTCCTTCCCTTAAAAAAGTTTCATTGGCTCCCTCTCTGGTAAGCTTCAGGTGAGCTCCTAAGACCTTTCATTTTGCCAAGTTGTTTTTTAGTGTGAGTGAAAAATAATAATCTCCCAGTGTTTATGCTGAATTGTTTTTATCCTACTCTTGATTATATTCTATAAAATTGATTTTAGGATTTGAGGCATTTCCTTACTTCATAGCTGTCAACCATCCCTTATTTGGTGGGAAAGTCCCTTATCCCAGCGCCATGTCCCGCTGCTGTCCCTTATTGATGATGTCCCTTAAATTTCCCGTGTTTCAAAGGAAGCAGCTCCTCTCCCTCCCTCCCTGCTAGCCAGGGAGGAGGGAGGCTCCAACTGTGTTGCTTGGCTGCGTTGCTCACCCAATAAGGAGTCTAAGAATGACTGAGGGGTGGAGCTTGCATGCCTTGTGCCGATCAAATCGGCCGCGTTGCCTGGGGACTCACCTTTGCTCAGCGCTTCCCAGCAGAGAGGTAACGGTGGTTTTCCTTGCTGCATCCCCTTTGCCAGGTTGCTGCGTTGTGGGAACCACCGCTTCAGGTTTCGTTTGGCTGCTGGCTGGGCTTTCTGCCTTTGGCTCGGAGGGGCTCAGAAGTTGAACATACCTGTGCCCGGGAAATCCCTTATTTTGGCTGCTGATCCCTTATTTTCGAGGCTGCTGGTCCCTTATTTTCAAATCTGTAAGATGACCGCTATGCCTTACTTGCGCTTCTTTGATTTGATTTTTTTTTTTTAAGCCGTCTTACAATTAATGTCGAGTTTGGCCCAGTAAAAATGGAGATGTCTACCAAAACATTGTACAGTACACACATATTTCAGTATCGCAAGCAGCCAATTTCATGTTCTCACAGAACGTACTGTGGAAAAAGGGAGGGTTGCATCCATGCTAATATCAATATAATAAATAGCATGTGCAGGATATACAGTATATGTCTGCTAGGATCACTCGAGATAATTTTCTACAATTCTTCTTATGCATTCTCAGCCATTTTCTGTGGTTTGGCACATCAACCCTGTGCAATGTGCTTACCATTGGAACAGCATCTCAAGTCCCTGGCTGGACACCAAGTGAAAAACTGTATGTCAGTTGTTGGCCATGCTCTTGGATTCTATAATAGTCCTGGCTTCACTTTCTTCTGTAGTCCAGTAAGAGGCCATGCCAACAAAATATATGACATATAAATCCCAGTTGCCTTTCATGAGCAATTACTGTTTTCATTAATAAAGAGATAACAACATTCTTTTTGGCACAGACTGGAATATATTTCCATACATTGTTTTGTTTTGCTTTCTGGTAAGAAAGGGGAAACTGTTCCATCCATGTTTCAGGGGAAAGAAGTCAGACTCCACATTCCTACCAATGTCAAGTACTGTAAATCCCACTGTTTTCAATGGGAAAGATTTAATAATGTGCTGGGTTATCCCACAGTAATCAATAGGGCATGAGAGTGAAGCATATCATCTCTGATAATGGGTGTAGGACATAGTCCTTGTGGCTAGTAACAATGAATAGCATTACCCCCCTCAGTTTGTCTAAGTTGTTCTTAAAGCCTCTCAGAGAAGCAAATTCCATAGTTCTAACCATACACCATATGAAGGACTTGCCTTTTCCTGATTTTTCCAATGTTCAGCTTCATGAGAGCCAGCATGGTGTAGTGGTTAAGAGCAGTGGACTCGTAATCTGGTGAACCGGGTTCGATTCCCTGCTCCTCCATATGCAGCTGCTGGGTGACCTTGGGCCAGTCACACTTCTCTGAAGTCTCTCAGCCCGACTCACCTCACAGAGTGTTTGTTGTGGGGGAGGAAGGGAAAGGAGAATGTTAGCCGCTTTGAGACTCCTTCGGGTAGTGATAAAGCGGGATATCAAATCCAAACTCTTCTTCTTCTTCTTCATTCGGTGTCCCCAAATTCTAGCTATGAGAGAGGGAGGAAAGCATTACCTCTGTTCACCATATATAATTTTATACATTTCCATCATGGCCCCTCATCCTTGTCTTTTCTCTAGGCAAAAAAGTCCCAGACGTTGCAACCACAGAAGAGTTGTCTCTACCCGTTTGAGTGATCTGCCCTTGAAATGAACAAGACCTACAAATGTCCCCCTCAGCTTTCGTTGGATCAGGCCCGTGGTTTGTGGGTTTCTCAGAGAGCTGCGGGAGTTTAAAATGAAGCAATCAAGATTCCAAAACAAAAGTGTAGGAGGATAGATGAAAGATAGATTAGTGGGGAGGGGCATGTTGGGAGGGGGGCAAAATTCTGCAGGCTTTATCCAGAACAATGCTAATAAGAAATCTCAATATGTTTAGAGAACACAAAAACTCTACAGCAGTTATGTATAATCATTATATGCTATTCAGTGTGTCCTTAAAGGACTTTTGAGTTCTTTTAAGTTTCTATGGTAACGGATTTGTATAAAGTTTTTTTTTTACCATTATACAAAAAAAAATTCCTGCCTTTATAATGTTATTTGTCTTCTACAGTATTTGAACATAGCACAGCCTCAGAAGAACAGCATGCCAGAGAATAGGGGCCTGCGTTGTCTTGAACTTAAGAAAAATCCTAGCCATGAAATGAAATACATACTAAAGGAACATCTCTACTGAATTTTCTAATAAAATAGCAATGGGGGGGGGGGGAATTCATACCATTGAATTTGGGATCAGTTGAGCCATCTCTTCCACTATGGACTTCACATGGACATCTGACTGGTCACTAAGAAACAGGATGCTGTTTCTTTTACCTGTTCTTGCAAGGTTCTTCCAACATTTTACGTTCCTAAAGTGGTCTAACTAGCACTTTCCGGTTTCTTACCATTCCTTAACAAACACTAGAATCCCTTCTCGACAAACATGTTGAATAGAGATGTGCTGATGATGAATCCAAAAAGAAACTGCCTGCATAATAAACTTCATCAACCCAGAATGTAAGTAAAGAACATGGTTGAAGTGGATTATCTTACGGCCTAGACCAGCCTTCCCCAACCAGATGACCATCAGATGCTGTTGGACTACAACTCCCAGCATCCCCAGCCAGCATGGCCAATGGTCAGGGGTGATGGGAGTTGTAGTCCAACAAACACCTGGAAGGCACTTGATGTAGTTGGCATTCCTCAATGTAATATAATTATAACGCTTACATTTTTAAAACATAAGATTAGTTGTTTGCCTTGTCGGGGAAGCCCACACACACACACACACACACACACACACACGTCTGGGCCTGGTATATGAGGCTGCATTAATCCTTAAATAAAAGAGCTCTGACGTAACACTTAGTTGCCCCTGCAGTAAAATCTGTACTTTTTGTTACTTCTCTATGCTGCATTCTTGCCAAATTTAAGGGGGGAAACCCTAACAGAATTACAGTAAATACTAAAAAAAATACACGTACACCATGAAATAACAGCACCAGTTTAAAAAACCAAACGGCGCATACGGAGAGAGAGATGGAGAGAGAAATATCACGTCTATATCATATATTTAAATATCGTACATTTATAACACAATCAGTCATGGAGAGACCAGTACAGTGGTACCTCGGGTTAAGAACTTAATTTGTTCTGGAGGTCCGTTCTTAACCCGAAACTGTTCTTAACCTGAGGTACCACTTTAGCTAATGGGGCCTCCCACTGCCACTGCTCTGCTGCCGCATGATTTCTGTTCTCATCCTGAAGCAAAGTTCGTAACCCGAGGTACTACTTCTGGGTTAGCGGAGTCTGTAGCGTCTGTAACCCGAGGTACCACTGTACAGCACCTAATATTCATCAAACAAAACATGATTGGTGGCACTGCCACCCTTTTTACCAGAACACCCCCTGACAAAGCAGGTTTTAGGTTCCCCGCACCTAAAGTGTAGATTTCAATTCTAAATGTTTGGCATTGTAACCCTGTACATCTTACCCCTTGGGTGTACAGAGAGTTCCTCTGCATACACACCATACATTTAAAGCACATTTACAGCACATGACACCTCCCAGAGTATCCTGGGAACTATAGTTTGCTGGGGTGCTGGGAACTGTAGATCTGTAACTACAGTTCCCAGGAATATTTGGGGAAGTCATGTGCTTTAACTGCATTGTGTGTACACAGTCTAAAGCTAACACCTAGCCTTCGCAGGTTTTTTAATTATTAAAAAATGGTAAAAAAAATAATAATACAGGTCTGAAGCTCTAGTTTTCAAATCCGGCCACAAGAAATCAACAAGTGCAATTCACTAGGAGAACACAGAATGGCAGTTTTCCTTGCAATTTTTTCCATCACGGTTTTAATGTTTTGGCTTCTGACTCCCCCTTTCTCCATCAGCGCTGTCCCCCTTTCCACGGAAAGTGCTGATTCCTCACATATAGATTCCTATGGAGCAAAAAACTGTTGTGTAAACACAACGGCCTTCCCAAAATAACGACTTCAGATCGTTTGGAGTTTTGTGCTGTCTCCCCAAGCTTCTTTTCAAAATGTTGGATGTCTGGCAGTGCTGTGTAGCACAACCTTACATAAATCGAACTGACGTTATTTATGATCTTGGTAACTGGGTACCAGTAAATAAAAACTACCCATTGTTTCTGGTTTCAAGTTTTACTGAAGCCAAGAAACCACTGCAGGGCCAACTCACTACAAAAGGCAGAAGAAGCATGTAATCAGGTCAGCTTGTGGTTGAAGTGTCTGCATCAAAATTGTTTGCCCTGTTCTGCTCCTCTCCAACCTTAAGTGTTCATTTGAAAGCAATTAACTTCCCTGACACTCACAGTCATGAACTCCAGATGCTGAGAGAGGAACTAGTGTGCCCCTTCTGATGAAATACACAGCTGTTGGGAAAGCAGAGTCATGGAGCCTCTCCTCATGGCCATGTACACAGCCAGCCCGAAGTAAGGTAAAGGGACCCCTGACCATTAGGTCCAGTCGTGACCGACTCTGGGGTTGCGGCGCTCATCTCGCTTTATTGGTCGAGGGAGCCGGCATACAGCTTCCGGGTCATGTGGCCAGCATGACTAAGCTGCTTCTGGCGAACCAGAGCAGCGCACGGAAACGCCGTTTACCTTCCTGCCAGAGCGGTACCTATTTATCTACTTGCACTTTGACGTGCTTTCGAACTGCTAGGTGGGCAGGAGCAGGGACCGAGCAACGGGAGCTCACCCCGTCATGGAGATTCGAACCACCGACCTTCTGATCGGCAAGTCCTAGGCTCTGTGGTTTAACCCACAGCACCACCCGCATCCCAAAGTACCTGACTACTAAAGGTGGAGCAGCAAATGGCACCCCTACCCAGAGCCGTCTTTGCCATTGGTCTTAGTGGTCCATTGCGCCAGGGCGCCAGCCTCTCAGGGACGCCCTAGCGAGTGGGGGGACTGCGCGGCTTGGCCAGCAGCCTCCCCTTTCCCTGCATGTCCACCGGCTGCGCCCCACCAACTATATGGTTGGCGGGCGCGCAGATTCCCTCCTGAGCCTCTGCATTTGCTAAAGATGGGGTCGTTGTCCTCCTCCTGCTTCCTGGCAAAAGGCGGCACACAGCCTTCCTGGGCTGCCTTCTCGGGCGCCCTGACGCATGTTTTCCTGCTTGATCGCCGCAGCCACATCAGGGATCAGGGCGGTGGGGGAGGCAGAGGACATTTTCCACTGCCCCTCCCTCATTTTGGAGTTGCCAGGGAGGGTGCCGGAGGGATCTTTGCACCACAGTGCTGGATATGCTTAAGACGGCCCTGCACCTAGCCCTCCCAAATCTAAATGCATATTACCCAAGGCTGGTCAAGTTGTTTTGGTGACTGAGGCAGAGCGTTTCACAATTGCCTCTCTCCCTCTCTGGCGGTAAAAAATACATCTAGAGGTATATTGAACACCTGAATGACTTGGTGTCTTCTCATGACACACCCAACCAGCTGCATGAGGTGGTCACCTCTCTGTACCTAACAGTAAGGCTGGCCTTGCAGAAATTTGGTATGCTCAGCCTACATAGAACCTTAGAGCTGGAAGGGATCCATGAGTCATCTAGTCCAACCCTCTTGCAATGCAGGAATCTCAGCTAAAGCATCCATGACAAATGGCCATCCTACCTCTGCTTACTAAACTCCAAAGAGGTAGAGTCCATCACCTCTCGTGGGAGTTTGCTCCACTGCCATACAGCCAGTGGCGTAGCGTGGTGGGTTCCGGGGGGGGGGGGGCACACCGGGCGCAACATCTGGGGGGCACACTCACAGCTCTCTGCCCCTACCTGGCTCACTCACTCTCTCTCACTGCAGTGCTGGCTGTGCAAATCCGATCCGAGCCGCCGGGTCGCCGCCCACCGTGGAGGGGGTGGGTGCCAGGTGTGCAGTGCAGAGAGAGAGAGGGGGACTATTTGGGGGAGGGACAGTGCGGCGGCTGCCCAGCGCAGCGCTGAGCGCGGGAGAGAACCACACCAGACCAGACCAGGCAGCAGCAAGAAGAAGCTGGCAGCGGCGGCAGGTTAGGGGTTAGGGGGCGCAAATGACTTGCCTTGCCCCGGGTGCTGACAACCCATGCTACGCCACTGCAAACAGCTCTTACTGTCATCAAGTTTTGTTCCTGAATGTTTAGTCAGGATCTTCTTTTTTTAACTTGAAGCCATTGCCTTTGAGTCCTACCCTCCAGATCAGAAGAAAACAAGCTTGCTCCCTCTTCCATGTGACAGCCCATAAAATATTTAAAGACGGCTATCATATCTCCTCTCAGTCTCCTCTTTTCCAGGTAAACATACCCAGCTCCTTCAAGCGTTCCTTGTAAGGCTTAGTTTCCAGACCTTTGATCATCTTGGTTGCCCTCCTCTGCACACGTTCCAGCCTGTCAACATCCTTCTTAAATTGTGGTGCCCAGAATTGGACACAGTATTCCAGGTGTGGTACTATTACTTCCCTTGATCTGAACACTATACTTCTGTTGATGCAGCCTAGAATAGCATTAGCTTTTCTTGCTGCTGCATCACACTGTTGACTCATGTTCAGCTTGTGGTCCACCAAGATCCCTAGATCCTTTTCACATCTACTGCTAGTAAGCCAGGTGTCCCCCATCCTAAATTTCTGCATCTGGTTCTTCCTGCCTAAGTGCAGAACCTTACATTTGTCCCTACTGCAATTCATTTTGTTAGCTT
Source organism: Podarcis gaigeae (assembly GCF_964106915.1). Classification (NCBI taxonomy): domain Eukaryota; kingdom Metazoa; phylum Chordata; class Lepidosauria; order Squamata; family Lacertidae; genus Podarcis; species Podarcis gaigeae. Next base: position 16,571,009 of record NC_139678.1, on the reverse strand, counting down.
GCGCCAATTTCTCCAATCTGTTAAGATCATTTTGAATTCTGATTCTGTCTTCTGCGGCATTAGCAACCCCTCCCAGTTTGGTGTCTCTGCAAATTTGAGGAGCATCCCTTCAATTCCTTCATCCAAGTCATTTATAAAGATGTTGAACAACAACAGGCCCAGGAGAGAACCCTGCTGCACCCCACTTGTCACTTTTTTCCAGGATGACGAGGAACCATTAATGAGTACTTTTGGGTTCAGTCCGTCCACCAGCTACAAATCCACCTGGCAGTTACCTCTTTCAACTCACATTTTACCAGCTTCCTCGTGAGGAGATCATGAGGGACTTTGTCAAAAGTCTTACTGAAATCAAGATACACTATGTGGCCACCTCGTGAGAAGAGAAGACTCCCTGGAAAAGACCCTGATGTTGGGAAAGATGGAGGGCACAAGGAGAAGGGGATGACAGAGGATGAGATGGCTGGACAGTGTTCTCGAAGCTACTAACATGAGTCTGACCAAACTGCGGGAGGCAGTGGAAGACAGGAGGGCCTGGTGTGCTCTGGTCCATGGGGTCACGAAGAGTCAGGCACGACTAAACGACTAAACAACAACAACATGTCCACAGCATTTCCCCGATCCACCAAGTTTGTAATTCCATCATGACGTAAGTAATATGGCAGCAAAAATGCAGGCCGCTTTCCTTTGAAAGTGGCCGGGTTAAATCTCCTTGCAGTTTGCCTCTCGTATGAATTTCTTGCAAGGAGAAATAAGGAGGTTGCATTTCTATCATTCATAGAAATCACATGGTGTGGACCTTTCTAGGTTGCACAACTTTAGAAAGCAGATAAGGAAGGTGACATGTTTAAATTTCTAGCATGGGTGAAGGTTTGGTTTTCTCTGTAGACTTAGCACATGAATGACAGTGTTCTGGCTATCCTGCTCCAGAAATAGCTGCAGCTGTCATAACAGCCCAAGCTGGTAGAAGACACTCCAAGCCACTGAGATCACCTGGGCAATGGATCCAGGAGCACCCATAGATATAAAGCAGCTCTTCCAGTGAGGAGCGCGATCATATCCAGAGTGGGCAATTGACCAATTATCTAGACTCAAGAACCTACAGCACCTCCATCTTGCTAGGATTTGCAATCGGCTCATTGGCTTGCCAAAAGCCCAGGGACCAGTCCAGGGCTCTCATGCCTTCTCCTGGTTCAGAGAAGTAAAGCTGGGTATCATCAGGGTACTACTGATGGCGTTTCTCCCAAGATCTTCTAATGACTCACCCAACAGCTTCATGCTGGTGTTAAACAGCACTGGGGACAAAGATGGCGCCCTGCATTACTCCGCAGCACAGCTTCCAGGGGATGCAGTGCCTCATCCACCTCCCAAGGCTTGCCTTCTACATTACAGTAGGCATTGTCCAATTTTCTGAGTTTTGCCTAGGCAACCGAAGCATTGGTGGAACATCTCATACCCGGCTGAGCTCTTCAGAGAGTTCCTTGCTTTTTTCATTCTAAAAACACCAGGGGGCAGCACAATTCTCCTTTCCGATATTTTGCTTTTGCTCCGGCTATCTGGGAGGCACCTGGCACAAGATCACTACAATCTACTGGTTTGTTTCTTCATAAGTCGGTTTGGACTGTATATTGCACAATACCCCCCCCCCGCCAAGGTTCAGTTTTGCTTAGAGTAAATGTATACCCAATCCAGAAGAATAGGCAGTGATATACACATTTCTTATTGCAAGAGTTGCATGTATCACAGGATACCTGTGGTTCACCAGGATGGGCGAGAAAATTAGGACTGTCCCTGGTAAGTGAGGGCAGATGGAGTGTGTATAGTAGCCAAATAATAGAATCGTAGAGTTGAAAGGGACGCCAAGGGTCATCTAGTCCAACCCCCTGCAATGCAGGAATCTTGGCTAAAGCATCCATGACAGGTGGCCATCCAACCTCTGCTTAAAAACCTCCAATGAGGGAGACCGTTCCACTGTCAAACACCTCTTACTTTCAGGGAAAAAATTCCCAAACGTTTAGTCAGAATCTCCTTTCCTGTAACTTGAAGCTATTTGTTCGAGTCCTACCCTCCAGAGCAGGAGAAAACAAGCTTGTTCCTTCTTCCATGTGACAGCCCTTGATTTATTCACCCCTGTTTTATGTATACTGCAAGGTCAATTAAAGAGTGGATAGTTTTCCATGTTTCCCCCCCTCATTCTGTGCTAACGGGCTGCCTATTAAACTTTATGGGCTGTAATTTTGAAATCGAGATTAATTTTATGTACTTTAAAAAATATTTACTTATGTACATTGGCCAATGGCCAAAATAATAAAACCATAAAATGACCGCTGCTTATAAATATAGTGGGTGTTTCAATCCACTTATTGACTGTGGAAAGAGGAGGAGCGGTTTATTAAATGATCAAGCTGCAGTAAAAGGATACGATCCTGTGAATGCAGATATCTGAGAGCACGTTTAATCTCATTCACTATTCTAGGATACAGGCTTCAAATAAATTGATAAGATAAATCCCCCTCCCGAATGGAAACACTTTTACTACCCCATGATTCTTTATTGCCCCATGATTATTTATAACATTATTTATCTCACTCTTATTCCAGCAGTGACCCTGACCCTAGGTTAGGTGAAGGGATGGTAAATGTTTGAAGAGCTTCTAGTTACAGGTAGGTAGCCATGTTGGTCTGCCGTAGTCGAAACAAAATAAAAAAAATTCCTTCCAGTAGCATCTTAGAGATCAACTATTTTGTTATTGGTATGAGCTTTCGTGTGCATGCACACTTCTTCAGATACGCTGAAACAGAAGTCACCAGACCCTTATATAAAGTGAGAGGGTGGTGGGAATGGGTGATTGGCTGATAGGTGTGGTAAACCTGTTGACGACTGTTAATGAATGCAATTGGTCTTACAGGAAAAAGCAAGGGGTGAGATGGTTTAAAATAGATTTATCATGTATAATGAGATAAGAATCCAATGTCTCTGTTCAAACCAGGTCTCTCCATGGTTTTAAGTTCGGTTGTTTGTTTAGTCATTTCTGACTCTTCGTGACCCCATGGACCAGAGCATATCAGTTTGGTAATAAGTTGCAATTCAGCAACTTCTCTTTCCAGTCTATTTCTGAAATTCTTTTGGCGTAGGGTTTGGCCTGTTTGTCCAATATAGAGAGCTGAAGGGCTACATTACTGAGAAGGGATGCAAGGCACTTGATGACTGCAAGACACTGCTCCTGGAAACCATGCTGAGATATTTACAGCTGTTCAGAATATGGTTTTTTGTGAGGAAACATAGGATATAAATTTAATAAAGATGTTTGAATGTATTGGAGGATACCTGTAGTTCATCAGGATGGGCTAGAAAATCAGGGCTGTCCCTGGTCAATGGGCAGATGGCATGCATATAGTAGCCAAATGATTTGACATTAAAGGTAAAGGTACCCCTAACCGTTAGGTCCAGTCACAGACGACACTGGGGTTGCAGCGCTCATCTCATTCTATAGGCCAAGCGAGCTGGCGTTTGTCCGCAGACAGCTTCCGAGTCATGTGGCGAACCAGAGCAGCGCACAGAAATGCTGTTTACCTTCCTGCTGGAGCGGTACCTATTTATCTACTTGCACTTTGACGTGCTTTCAAACTGCTAGGTTGGCAGGAGCTGGGACCGAGCAACGGGAGCTCACCCCGTCGCGGGGATTCGAACCACCGACCTTCTGATTGGAAAGCCCTAGACTCAGTGGTTTAGACCACAGCGCCACCCGCGTCCCTTTAACATTACAAGCACACAAATCTATTATTTGTATCAGCTGGTTTGGGGCACATTCGCACAACAGCTGCACAACAGGGGAAAATTTGGCGTGGTACCATAAGTGTTTTTCCTCTCTGAAATACATATCTGCCTTCGAGAAGCCCCATCATGCAAGATTAATTCTCTCTCTCCCTCTCTCCCTTTTAAAATGCTAACATTCTCTACTGAAGAAGAACAATTTCCAGCACATAATTAAACTGCACTGTAGTTCAAGGCCGCAATTATTTGCTTACAATCTTGGAATGCTGGCAGTGAAGAGAGTGTTATTTTCAAGAGTATGACTGCAGTGCAGGGGTTCCTGAGGACATAAGGACTCAGGTGAACTTATTAAAACAGACTATATAAAAAGTTTATGCTTTCCATTTACTTAATAACACTCAGGTTTCCAAAGACTTAAAAAAAGAAAATCATCTCATTGCTTAAAGTGCAACAAAAGAAACATGTGGGGGTTGGGGTTGGGGGGGGGGCTTTTAAGCAGCCCCGTGCTCTCTGAAATTCAGACAACTGGAGCTTCAAAGTGCAGCATCACCTATGTCTCTATGATGTCAGGTGACTGATAGGTGGGTGGCCCAACCACCTTGAAGAGTTGACACACCAGAGGTGGGGAGATAATGATCTGGCCCACAAAGACTGCAACAACATAACCAATTACCCTCCAAAATAAGAGCCAGAGGTCTGGGTAAATAGATGCCTGTCATCTAACGGCAGACAATGATGGTGCCAGATGTGCCTCCTTGGGGAAAACATTCCACAAAAATGGAGCCACCACTAAAAAGGCCCATTCTCATGTAGCCATTCTCTGCATCTCCCTCAGAGGGAGCAAACAATAATGAATTTATTACCCAAGTGCTGATCCTTAGAGATCCAAAAGCACAAGAGGGGGAAGAGCTTGATTTGGATTGACCTAATTGCTATGAACCCTACGGGCTGTCAGTATCAGTTATAGCTTTGTAGGCTCAGATGGATGGGAACAGGCTCACTTGCCCAGGAGTGTCTCAGGGGTAAGCTTGCCATGTCTTGTCTTTAAAAGCCTGGCAAAAGGGGTATGGAAACTTGTTGGGACATCTCCATTGCTTCTATCCAGTTCTGATCTTCTTGCCTAGTTCTTGAACTCCTGGCTCACACTGCTATGCCTGCTGCACTACAGTTTCTGGTCTGAATAAAGGCCTCTCTGTCATCATGCTTTAGGTGGGAGTCAAGATAGTAACTCCTATATCTATATCTATATCTATATCTATATCTATATCTATATCTATATCATCTATCTCTATCTCTATCTCTATCTCTATCTCTATCTCTATCTCTATCTCTCTCTCTATCTCTCTCTCTATCTCTATCTCTATCTCTATCTCTATCATCTCTTTATCTCTCTATCTCTCTATCTCACTTAGTCGCATTGTGAGAATCACTTCATAATGGGGAATTGTGATGTTCCCCCCTATTCATGTTGAATTTACGTTGATTTGGGGTGGTAATGTGTACAGTGGCACCTCGGGTTACATACGCTTCAGGTTACAGACGCTTCAAGTTACAGACTCCACTAACCCAGAAATAGTACCTTGGGTTAAGAACTTTGCTTCAGGATGAGAACAGAAATCATGTAGTGGCGGTGCAGCGGCAACAGGAGGCCCCATTAGCTAAAGTGGTGATTCAGGTTAAGAACAGACCTCCAGAACAAATTAAGTTCTTAACCCGAGGTACCACTGTAATAGAGACTAATTTTGGACTGATTTCAGTGATCTGGAAAAGGGTGCAAGTTAATTTTAGAATTTTGGGAAAGGGGTGATTTGGATGGAAAATCAATAGGCTTGGCTTGTGTGAAATTTAATTACAGTATTCATGCTTAAATAAATAAATAAATAAATACATAGATATTTGCACATTCAGATTTATTTATTTTTGCAAATTAGAGATGCACTGTGTTGCCTCTTTGGGGGCATTGTGCAGGTTGCTATCCTAACGATGGCATTCATGCCTTGCCAGAGCTATCTAGCTAGTTACTAATGAAAGCAAAATGCTAGATCCAACTAGGGGCGGGTAAGAAATTTTATCTGTTTAGGATATTAATGCAAGTCTATCTAGTTCTCACTTCCTAAAACAATCGGTGAACCAAAATATAGCTATCCTTCAAAATGTGCACTTCTGTGAATTTTGCAATGCAATTCTCCAGCCAAAGCAAGTGTACAAAAATGGGTACATTTGGGGGGGGGGAGTGTAAACAAAAATGCATATATTACAACATTATGCATTATGTCAGGGAGAATTGCTTGCAAAAATGTATACAGCCAGCAAAATGACATTCAGAAATGTGTAAGTTAGGAGAAATTTGCACTAAAATGCTGGTGATTTTTTCATCAGGACTTAAAAAATATATATTAAAACATGCAAACTGATGCAGGTTTGTGGAGAGCTGAACCTAAAGACTGGAAAAACAAGAAACTGAGAAAAACTGAGATTCATAAATTAGTCAATCCTAGGTCAGACGGATTGTTGGTCTGATGCAGGGGGACTCTCCTTACGTTCTCCTAAAGACATATTCCCCTTGTTTGCATGTGTCAATAGAGTGCTGGGTCCTTGGAGCATTTGGAAAGAATTGCAGCCAGTTTTCTGAGCAAGTTCACTGGGAATAGGGAAGGAATGTTACGCCTGCAGCCCTCTCCTGTTCAACCTTCAGCAAAACACAAGTCAAGAGGCAAGGGGGTTACGCAGTCAATAAGCCAAGACCGCAAGCGTCCTGCCTTTCTTTTGAGAAGAAATATTTAAAATTCTTAATCACCAGAGGGGATTTCTGAAATAAACACTTTTGCGAAAACAAACAAACAGCAGTCGCATACAAGAGAATCGTGGAAACACAACACCAGCGCTGCGGAATGAGATGTTTATGACTGAATGAACAGAGGCAAGAAAATGGGATGGGGGAATGAGCAGCAGTTGAAGAAGCCCTGTACAAGAAGTTCCCTCCAGCTTGTCAGCATGTGTAGAGAACAAACAGCAAGCTCGAATCGAGGGATGGCTCATTGACAAAACACAGAATTGTGTTATAGTTGACCTGAACCAACAGCACTGATTGGAGAAGAGACTCCGGGGAGCTGGAAATGTCTGGAAATCAGCTGAAGGAAATTGATGGAGAGGTTGTGTGTGTGTGCATGCGCGCACGTGTTTAAAAAACATGTTCTAATATGATTTCTCTCTGGAGTCAAAAAATAAAACCTGGAATGAAGGACAAACAATCATAGCAGTTGGAAGAAAATATTAAACTTTGTGAAAACAATATATTCTTTCTGAAATAGCTGGAAATAAAATGCAAAAAAACAAAACAAAAACAAACCACAAAATAAAATATAGTGGGCACAGACCAACAGGTGTCTAGAAAATAACTTGTTTGTTTAAACCGGCTTTCGTTACTTGGGACCAGAGCTCCCATTGGCCTTGACCATTGGCCACACTGCCTGGGGCTGATGGGAATTGTAGTCCAACAACATCTGAAGGGCAGGAAGATGGGAAAGGCTGGTCTAGGTAGTAAGAAAACCCACTCTAATCCTGCATTGGGCAGGATCTGTAGCTTGTGAGGAAACCCTTTGGAGGTGCTTGAAGGCCACATTCATACTAAACATTTAAAGCTCTATGATAGCACTTTAAAGTGACATGGCCTCTGCCAAATATTTCTGGGAGCTGCAGTTTGTAAGGGTGCCATTAATAGACCCCTATTCAGAGGTATAATTCCCAGAGTTCATTGGGAAGAGGGATAGACTGTTAAACCACTCTGGCAACTGCATCCTGGGAGAGCAACTCTCTGGGAGAGCAAACACCCTTTACAAACTACAGCTCCCATAATTCTTTGGGAGAAGCTACGACTGTTTAAAATGCCATCATAAGGCATTTAAATTATGGTGTGGGTGTGGCCTAAGCCTTGGCCCTAGCTGAGAGGGCTGCTGGTACCACATGTCACACACCAAGGTTACTAGCAGAACCCACAGGAGCTGCCCACGATCTGGGTGGGTTTTAACTCTGGCAGCACCTTCCTGTTTACCCATCAGGTGGACTCAGGGTGGGGAAGGCACTGGCTAGCAGACAGGGCTGCCTGGCAGATAGATCCTTGGCCCTGTGCTGTGCCAAACTCTGACACGTTGTAAGAAGAGAAGAAGAAGAGTTGGGATTTGATATCCCACTTTATCACTACCCTAAGGAGTCTCAAAGCAGCTAACATTCTCCTTTCCCTTCCCCCCCCACAACAAACACTCTGTGAGGTGAGTGAGGCTGAGAGACTTCAGAGAAGTGTGACTAGCCCAAGGTCACCCAGCAAACCCGGTTCACCAGATTACGAGTCCACCGCTCTTAACCACTACACCATACTGGCTCTCCAGGAATCAAATTGTGGCCATGTTCAACCCACACTCTTGTTCTGGACTACAACTTCCCTCAGATGTGGCCATTGGCCATTCTGTCAGGGGCTGATGGGAGATGCAGTCAAAAACATCTGGAGGGCAGCAGTTTGATGAAGGCTTCCATTCCAAATGTCCGCATTCACTTAACTGAGAGTGAGTCTTCTGGCTCCCAGCAGCTGGTCATGATTGCTCCTGTAGAATCAGATCAGTACTGAAGAGTAGGCCATAGCTTGGGGGGGGGGGCTTTTTCCCACTTTACAGAGGAACAGCCCTTTATCTGAAGGAATCACTATCTGAAGGACTGCCCTGTCTAAGTTCCAGTTTAAAGATAAATAACTCTAAGAAGGGAGAGCAGGTGGGTTTTGAAGCTGAAGGGGTCACAGGACAGAAAGTGGTCCAGGATCCACTTTTATACAAGGACCACATAATGTTCATTACATACTAGCAATGTGGCACAACCTGTTCTTTGGAATTCCCTGCCCATTGATATGAAGTAGGTACCTTCACTGTATTGTTTTAGCACCTGCTAAAAATGTTTTTTGTTTCAGCCAACCTACCTGGCAGGTAATTGTAACATGCAAATTTTATTATGTACAGTGCTTTTTAAGACTGCTGGTTTTATTCACATTTTAGAATTATGTTAACTGGTTTTTAATGTTTGCTTTCATTAGTGTTCTTAACAGATATTTTAGTTTGTAAGTTGCTGAGAGGGTTTTTATTGAGTAGGCAGGGTACACATTTTCTCAAATAAAAAGGTTGGCTCTCCTTCTGTTGTTTGACAATGAGCATAAGAATGTATCTAGCAAGGGACTCATCACTTTGCTAATTGTGGTGGCCAAAATGAGACACAAAATACTGAGGAGGAGGAGGAGGAGGAGGAGAATAAAATGGTGGTGCTGCTGGTGGTGAATGGATTCCACTAATCTTGGGAAACACACAAATTTCTCAAGAAAGAAACTTCCCAAGTGGACTTCAACAACCAAGAAGGAAGCCGACAGAAAAAACTCATCAGTGCAAAGTTTCCTCAGTGCCTCAGCAAGTGGCGTTGGACTAAAAAATGTAGCCGAGAAAAATTGGCATTTGCCCTCTCAAAATATTTGTCTACCCCTATTGGAGACAGACAATGTGTTCCAAATGGATTTTATTTTAACTGCAAAATAACAAACAAGCCCCTCAAGGCAGAAGGAATTCAGATCAGGCATGGAGCAGAGATGACCCCAATTAACCAGTTTACCCATAACACTCAAAAAAAAGAAAGAAAGAAAGAAAGAAAGAAAGAAAGAAAGAAAGAAAGAAAGAAAGAAAGACAGACCAAGAGTGATTTTGCAAATGTGGAAGGAAGCAAATGGCTTCAGGCTTTCCCCACAAGGCCATCACTTAAGAACTTTAAAAATCCTATCAGGTGGAGTATCTCTTGGCCTGCTCAAATGTCTTTAACTTTCCTTGGTTTCGACTCTGAACTTTACAGAAAGGAAGATCTGTTGTATATTGAGAAGCCCTGTCATTTCTTGATGCCCACATTTCTTGATGCCCACAATGGGAAGTAGCAAGGGGAAGGCTGCTGTGGGCTTCTGCACCAAAACATGCACAGCCCCCGGCCACATTTCATGCAGCTCTTCAGATGCTGCATCCATCCAGCCTTGCTCATCAGAACATTGCTCTTGGAATCTGGGTGGACCTGAAATGGGTGGAGCTAAAGCAGAGCAATGGAATTGGATACGATCTTTGTTAACGTAGAGAGTTGAGCTGTCGATTTGCTGTCTTTATATTTGTGTTCCGCTTTTCCAGTAACACATGTTGAACTCGAAGCTCCTCACAACGATCATGGTAGCATTTAAAAAAAACCCTGCAAACATTGCAATCGCTATAATACCAAGCGTGTCAGCATATAAAGCAAACAACAGGAACAAATTCATCACAACGATGCGTAGAATGAGTCATAGTGACTTGTAGTATTGCCAGGCTACCTCCTAACTTTACTCCAGATCAACAGTGAACTCTTGCCCTGAGATCTGAACAATGGCTTTCTTCCAACCGGCAAGGGTCTTTGAGGCAGGATTTTTCATCAGTGAACAAGCGCCTTATTGCTAATATGAATTGCTGCACTGATGTTGTCCCCACTGAAATCCAGCCACAGGGACCAGTTTGAAACCTTCTATTCGTTTCCTCGATGTCTTTATTCTCTGAAGCCCGTGACTCATTCCTTCCCTATTATTATTTTTATGTAAAGCCAATGAGAGGGTTTTTTATGGCATCGGAAAGTCAGCTCATGGCTGTGATGACTGAATAAGAATACTAGAATAATAGAGTTGGAAGGGACGCCGAGGGTCATCTTATAGGAAACATTTCTTTTCCGTGTGCTACTCTGTTATACCACGCCATAGCGATGTGTCACAGAGGAAGTCAGGATTACACTCAGCGTAGGAATTTTTTTTTTCATGTTCCTGATTTTTTCCAGTGTCCTACAAACCTATACCAGTTTGTATAAATACTGATTCATTACATTAAAATGTACCAAGATGTCTAGCTCCTTGAAAGAAAAACATAATCGCCAACTGAACGAACAAGGCTAGCGGCTAGGAAGGTTTTACTGCGAATAAAAAGACTCTTGATATCCTTTAATGACTACTATTTATTATAATTACATTGTTGACATGGGCCTAATCCTTAAGAACGACCCTTTTGTATGGGTTGTTTTTTCTATTAAACAACAACAACAACCACAGGATGCTAACTGCCAGTGGGAACTGACATACGGTGAAAAAGATTAGCTTCAAAGTAAATTGCTACTGTTTTCCTAGTTGACAGCATAGCAACTGCCACAATTCAAAGGGGGAAGTAGCAGCCACATAATCCTTAATCTGCTGGAGTTTTGGTGAAAGAAAGAGGTAATCATCCTTTTAAACTGCCTCCCTCCCACCACCTGGATTTGAAACGATTCAGTTACTTCTGAAGCAACTTCTTATGAGTTTTATGATTGATTGATTGATTGATTGATTGAACATAATCTATATCCCACCTTTCTGCCAAAATGGGATTCAAAGGAAGAGTTGTAGAATTTAAAAAAAAATTAAAACATCATTGTAAAATGCAAAGTACAGTGGTACCTCAGGTTAAGAACTTAATTCATTCCGGATATCCATTTTTAACCTGAAACTGTTCTTAACCTGAGGTACCACTTTAGCTAATGGGGCCTGCAGAAAGACTCCCTACCTGAAGCCCTGCAGGATCGCTGCCAGTCCGTGTAGACATTACTGAGCTCAATGGACCAAGGATCTGACTCAGCATAAAGCAGCATCCTATGTCACTTTGAGTACTTTGACAGGAAATATGTTTATAAATATATATTGGTAGAAGATGCAAAGTGTAATCTAGCCCAATTGTGTCCACTTTGATTAGGAGCTGCTGCCCAGGGTTCTTAATAATAATAAATAAGAATTTTCTTATTTATACCCCACCTATCTGGCTGGGTTTCCCCACTTTGAGAGTTTCCCCAGCCACTCTGAGCAACTTACAGCACATAAAAAATTGTAATACATTAGACATTGAAAATTCCCCGATACAGGGTTGCCTGTATGCCACTGCCCGCCCTTCAGCCCAATAATAATGAATGTTTTGTAGGTGGGAATTGTACTATCCTCTCTTGCAAAATTCACTCAGCCATACAGATGGCTGAAATCTTTCTACAATGTCCCCCAACCTCCAGGAAAATTCTCAGGAGGCCACTTCCATGAGGACTGCCCAGTTGATCACAAAGCATTTGACTTTATATGAAAAAAAGCAATGCTAAGCTGTAACTTTTCATTGGGGATTCGTCCATGAAAGCATGAACTTTTGTACTCATTGAGGGAGGAGGGGTTCCAAAGAGCATGGCTTTGCATCAAAAGAAAACAATGATGAAAACAAATTGTATAATCCTTTCTTCTTCTGTGTGTGTGTCTGTGTGATTTTAAGGAAAGCCATTACATAAACAAAATTCAGAAGTAAATAACTAAAAATCCTGCTCTGTAAGAAAAAAAACTCCATCGATAGTCCTGGCCAAGACCTGATCTTACAGGCTTTGTTCAGCCTGGTACCATAGAAAGATATGGATTCGACACACATTCTTTAGAAAACACAAATCACTGCTTTTGACAAAAAATAGAAAAGTGGAGCAACCTGTTCCTAAACACTTTATTTCTGAGAACCACAGTCTGCCAGACTCATAAATCATTGCTGCAGAGATACCAAAAGATCCAACAAAAGTTGCAAACTGGGAGAACTTCTGGGTAGACACATGGACTACTATCCTAGAGGATAGTAGCAGCATCACTGAGCTTCAGCGGATGAAAGTTTTCTGAGCATTCCATCCTCAAAGCTCTCTGTCCCCTTGGAAACAGCATCATTTCCATAGGCGCAACGGATGCAGAAGAAAGCCAAAACGTTTTACTAAAATATTTAAATTTTCTGTTTTGTTAGTTGTTGTAATAAACATGTGGTTCTAGTGATCAAACTGAATCCTACCAGTTTCCAGAACTTGTCAGAGCTGTTTGATGTGCTCGCGCTCTCTCTCTCTCTCTCTCTCTCTCTCTCTCTCTCTCTCTCTCGCTCTCTCTCTGGATATATATATTGTAAGGTATCTTGGAGGGCATGTAGTCCAACCCCCTGCTCAATGCAAGAAATATGCAGCTGTGGTCTATCCAGTGCTTTTTTTCTAAAAAAATATATATGTTTAGGGCGTACTCTCATTTTCCTACTCATATTGAAATACTGCCCCTCAATGAGGCCAAACTTAAATTCACAAAATATTGAGGGGTATGTGTACCCCTGCATCATCCCCAGAAAGAAAACCACTGGGTATATCCCTGCATGCCAAAATGCCTGTCCAGCCTCTCTACACAGTGAAGCGGAAGGGTGGCACTGTGGTCTAAACCACTGAGCCTCTTGGGCTTGCTGACCAGAAGGTTGGCGGTTCTAATCCCCATGACGGAGTGAGCTCCCGTTGCTCAGTCCCAGCTCCTGCCAACCTAGCAGTTCAAAAGCACGCCAGTGCAAGTAGATAAATAGGTACCACTGCGGTGGTTCGCTGCTCTGGTTTCCGTCACGGTGTCGCGCTGCGCCAGAAGCAGTTTAGTCATGCTGGCCACATGACCCAGAAAGCTGTCTGTGGACAAACGCAGGCTCCCTTGGCCTGAAAGAAAGATGAGCGCCACAACCCCATAGTCACCTTTGACAGGACTTAAGCGTTCAGGGGTCCTTACACAGTGATGGAGTGAAGGAGATCCTGCCACCTCTTGTGGTCTTCTGCCTTACAGATCAACAGCTATTATTATTATTATTATTATTATTATTATTATTATTATTATTATCATCATCATCATCATCATTTCTAGACCACTTTATGTTCTAAAGAAAAAAATATCAGAGCTGTTTACAACACATTAAAACATCAAATAAAACAATCCAGCTTAAGACAAATTCAAGCTTCAAGGAAAATATTTCAGATCCTTCTCTAAGTGGCATTTTGCTTCCCCCTTTTCTATCTAGCTACTTAATTCATATAGCTGCCTCATAGCAGAAGTACTCTAGGAAGCCAGTGTGGTGTAGTGGTCAGTGTCGAACTAGAATCTGGGAGATCAGGGTTCAAAGCCCCACTCAGTCATGGAGCTCACTGGGTGATCTTGGGCCATGTTATGAAGTGGAGCGATGAGGCTAATAACAAGCAACCCATCTCAAAGGTCCAAGAGGCTACATATTACATTGTTGTTGTTTAGTCATTTAGTCGTGTCCGACGCTTCGTGACCCCATGGACCAGAGCACGCCAGGCACTCCTGTCTTTCACTGCCTCCCACAGTTTGGTCAAACTCATGCTGGAGTTTCATCAAATTCATGTTGGTCGCTTCTATAACACTGTCCAACCATCTCGTCCTCTGTCGTCCCCTTCTCCTTGTGCCCTCCATCTTTCCCAACATCAGGGTCTTTTCCAGGGAGTCTTCTCTTCTCATGAGGTGGCCAAAGTATTGGAGCCTCAGCTTCAGGATCTGTCCTTCCAGTGAGCACTCAGGGCTGATTTCCTTCAGAATGGATAGGTTTGATCTTCTTGCAGTCCATGGAGCTCTCAAGAGTCTCCTCCAGCACCACAATTCAAAAGCATCAATTCTCCGGCGATCAGCCTTCTTGATGGTCCAGCCCTCACTTCCATACATCACTACTGGGAAAACCATAGCTTTAAAACCTGGAGAAGGAACCAGCAATCCACTCCAGTATCCCTACCAAGAAAACTCCGTGGACGATAACGATATATTACATAGATGGCTTTAAAAAATGGTTGGACAAATCCATGGAGGAAAAGGCTATCAGTGGCCACTGCCTCCACCAGCTGTGGAGGCTTTATGCTTCTGAATACCAGTTGCTGGAAACCACAGGAGGGGAGAGTGCTTTTGGGCCCGAATCCTACTTGCTGGTTTCCCACATGTATCTGGTTGGGTCACTGTGAGAACAGGAAGCTGGACCAGTTGGCTTGATGCAGCTGGCTCCTCTTATATTCTTATGCTCTTGCATGAGTTCTTTCCAGGCTTCTCCATTATTATTCCACCATCTTAATAAACAACAATAATAAAATTTTATTTATATCCCGCCCTCCCCAGCCAAAGCTGGGCTCAGAGTGGCTAACAACAGTAAAATAATACAGCATTCTAAAATCAATTCATTCTTCAAATTAAATTCAAATCAAACTAATGGCAACCATTGGGCTAGAATTCTGTGAGGATTACCAAAGGCTGTGCCTTGGCCAAAGGCCTGGTGGAACAGCTCTGTCTTGCAGGCCCTGCGGAAAGATGTCAAGTCCTGTAGGGCCCTAGTCTCTTGTGACAGAGCGTTCCACCAGATCAGAGCCACAGCCAAAAAAGCCCTGGCTCTGGTTGAGGCCAGCCTAACCTCCCTGTGGCCCAGGACCTCCAAGATGTTTTTGTTTGAAGACTGTAAGGTCCTCCGTGGGACATACCAGGAGAAGCGGTCCCATAGGTACGAGGGTCCTAGGCTGCATAGGGCTTTAAAGGTTAAACCCAGCACCTTAAACCTGATCCTGTACTCCACCGGGAGCCAGTGCAGCTGGTATAGCACTGGGTGAATGTGATCCCGCAGTGCATACAAAGGAGAATGTATAGCAGTTTTCTTTAGCTTTGTTTGAGAACTGGTGCCATTAGTGTCTCCTGCTGTGAAGTGTGCTAGTGTTGATCAAAAAATGCTGGCGTTTGGAGTATTTTTGAAAAACTTATAACGAAAGCTTATATTCCCTGCTCACTTATTTTTATGACACAAGAGGCCACAGGAACGAAAATGTTGTGAAATTCACATGTCTCCCACATATAGTTTATTTTGGATTACAGAGTACTAAGCTATGATCTTGTATATGTGGCACAGGACTCCAAAGGGGTTAGCTGGGGGGGGGGGGGTTTGATATGAATTACATATTAATTTTGTTGTTGAAACATTTCCTACAAAGTATGCTGTGGCATTCTTTTGAGGACCGTTTCATTAGCCGGAAAACCAGTGCAAATGTAACTTGCCTTGATGCCTCCCATGAGTCAAGCTACATCTCGCAGCAGTAGTATGATTCATACTTGTGGTAAGATCTTGCCAGATAAAGTGTAAAAGCATTTATAAAAGCAAAGCTGAGCACCACGAAAAATAGGAACACACTTGAGTGAAGAGGCCATTCGCGGAGCTCAAACAAATTAGCTCTCAGAAAATTCTTCTTGAAATGTCGATGCTCAATATTATCATCTAGATATTAGCCATATATTTCTTAACTCTTGGGTTAATTTTGAAGTAGAGGGGTTGGCACCCAATGATATTTGATTTCAGGAAATAGAAACTGACCATTGATATTCTGCACTATGTTGAGAGTTGGCAATGGTGTTTGGATTTGGCAGCCTTAACGGCCAATACACAATGGTCCATGAAAACTGCAATCTGAAGGAGGAGAGGAAGAAATGGATGAATTATTGTTTCCAACACCCTGCCTGCCTGTTCACACCAGAAAGCTTGATTTCAAGTGTTATTGTACTCTTCCATCCTTTTCTACAATATCTCACCAAGAATCTTCAGTGGGAGGAAAATTTACTATTGTCAGCCGTTGTAGCTGTCTCCCTTGTTTGGGATGCATCGGGGGGGGGGGATAGCAGTGATAGTTTTGCCTTGCATATGCACTTTTGCAAGTAGTTTCCCCTTAATATGCATTATTGGACATTTCTTTCCCTCACAGACTCATGTTTTCATGCATACATACATGTTTATTTGCATTCTTTGGTTATAGAACTGCACCCCCAAATTCCAAGAAGTGTGGATTTCAAAGGAGAGCTTTGAAATCCCTTTAGTGGATTTCCAATCCCTTTAGTGTTCATCTTATTCTGGAATTCAGGGCCACAAGAGAATGTTGGATATATCTTTTTCATTAGATCTAGAGTTCTTGATTTGCAGCAGCAGAATCCTCTGTGTCTGGCCAGAAATACCCCACATTGAGTTAACTTAGACTGACTCCCAGGGAGCTGTGTACAGAATTTCAGCCTAAATTGTGTGATACCCATCCTAGTCCATTTAATTAATTAATTAATTAATAGGCCACCTCTAGCAAAAACAGCAGCAAGTGATAAAGTAACCTTAAAAATGGCGACATGATTTTAAAGGTGGGGGGAATTTTTTATTTATGTATATATAAATTAGTTTTTACATATATTTTCCAAACAAAACATAACATCTCCTCTCATTTTATACAACATTTTGGCTATAAGCCTAGGACTTCCATCAACCATGTCTAGTGATTTTCAACCTTCATCTCTTAACCTTGCATTTCATTATCTTAACTATTACTTTTAATAATCCATAACTTAAAGTCCATTCTCATAATTTTTTTTCTGTAATATTTCATATAGTTCTCCTTACAAAACTCCTTGTAATCCTACAAGCGTAGTCAGTTGATTGCAATTGTTTTTCAAATAACTAGGCATATTTCCTCCAATCTTTCAAGAATTTCTGGTCCCCCTAGTTTCGAATTCTCCCTGTCATCTTATCCAATTCTGCCTAGTCCATTAATTTCATCTGCCACTCCTCTTTCATCGGTAATTCTTCCTGCTTCCATTGATGTGCCAAAAATACGCTTTTTGCCGTTGTCACATATAAAAAAGTGGGGGAAGTTTTAAATACAAACAAGGAATTTGACTAGCACTGAAAATACTAACTTCAAGACATATTTAAAGCACGTGACTTCCCACAAAGAATCCTGGGAATGTAGTTTGTTAAAGGTGCTGGGAATTGTAGCTCTGTGGAGAAGAAACTGTGATTCCCAGCTTTGGGGGAAGTCGTGTCTTTAAAATGTGCATTAGATGTGCATTTGGGGATCTGCAGTTGCCACCCATATTTGTGAGCTTAGAGTAAACCCTAGAAGATGCCCCAGAGTCCTCTGCAACATGGCGAAACGTTATGGCAGACACTGTGTCCTTGGCAGACATCTTGCGCTTACTCATCTGGGAGGAAGCCCATTGAATTCATTGGGAGATACTTATGAGTACATCTGAAGGCAGCCCTGTTTAGGGAAAGCTTTTAATGTTTAACAGACCACTGTATTTTAATACTTTGTTGGAAGCCGCCCAGAGTGGCTGGGGAAACGCAGCCAGATGGGCGGGGTATAAATAAATTATTATTATTACATCATCATCATTTTTAATTTGTACACCGTCCTTCTATCTTACAATGCTCACAGTGGTTCACAAGCTGAAGAAACAAAAAATGTACATCTTATAACAAACTAAAAATGTACATCTTATAACAATCTAATACAAAAATGTGATAATAAAACATAACTTTAAAATAGGTAACCTATATCAAAAAAGTAACAATCAACAATCATTAGAATAGTATTAAAAAATAATAATAATAACATATAAAAGTTAAACAGAAATCCACTCAGCAGTTACAATAAATAATTTCTAAACTATAATCAATAAAACAACGGCAAGGCACAGTACATAAAATAATACAATACAAATTGAGAAGAAGACTAGGGGGTGGGGCAAGGCAGGTGGAAGGAGGCCTTGCCTAATAGAGTCTCTCCCCTCACCCATATGTAAAGCAGTAGTTGTCAATGGGGTAGTCAATGGGGTGCCCTCCAGATGTTGCCAGGCAATTCCCACTAACCCACATGGCTGGTGGCCAGTGACAATGGGAGTCATCATCTACAACATCTGGAGGACACCAAATGGCTACTTCCGACATAAAGGATTCCCTGAAGATACAGTGTTTTTGAAAAATTGCTGTGAACTATTGTGTCTCTGCTATAAACAACATCCAGCTACTTTGTGTCAGTGATCAAATACTCTAAAATATCGAATGCCAACTAGCAGATAATGAAATCAGATAACACTGGGTGCCAAGGAGAGGCAGCCAGTAGCCACAGGATACCTGGAGAATAGCCAAATATTCAGGGACTACTTGGAGAAGGTCCAGCATCAATATTCTCAAAGGAGAATTTTGGGAGAAGATCGATTTCAGCCTTTTCTGTGCTCCCAAGACTAGGAGACCCTGGCCAGGCATATTCCTGGCAGACCCGAGAAACTGAAGCCACCCCAGTCTGTGTATCTTTACATTTAGAACTCTCAATAGACATAATCGTTTCCTTTCGCTCCAGCTGCAAATGATTAGGTGTGATAATGAGGTCGATGTCAGAAAACAATTATCTGAAAGACTCACCACTATCACATAATGTGAAGCCTTTATATTTGCTTCCTGTCATTCAGAAGAACTTTATATGGGGAGGGGGAGGAGAGCGAGAGAGGGAGAGAGTGGGAAAACCCACAACCACAACAGGAAAGGTTAAACAAGGACGCACACACACACAAAAATTCTTAGTCAATCAAAGTGCGTAATGTGCAAAGTTGTTCCAGCTTGCTCTTCTGAGTGCCAAGGCTGCTGGAGACCAGCATACTGTACTTATAGCGTAATGCTCTATACATAACATGAAACTGCCTGGCAATGATTAAACAAGCAGCGCAAGGAGAGGGAAGTTTGCTCCACCCACTAGCAGAACACCATTGGCCTCTTTTTTTCATTCTTTAGATAATCCACCCATTGAGGGCCCACCTCCTGACTGATGGGATTCCCTTACGCAGGAGGCAGGTGGTCTGGCGCACATGTTGTAGGACTTACACCTTTAAACACACACACACACACACAACTGCAAATCACAGGACCGAATCATGGAGAAAGCCAGCTATCAGTCTGATCTCCAAAGAACATGGGAGGGAGGAGCAGAAGGGGGGTGTAGCTTTGGATTCATGTCAAACACAGCTAGGTCTTTCCCACTTGTCTTTCCCAAATCTCTAAGCAGTGTAAATATCCAACATACATTGAAAAATCTGGGCAGGCTTCTTTTGCATATATGTCTGCATAATTGCTCATTTAACCACCTTCTTCCCTCACCCCACCCGCAACATCTCCCACAATGCCAGATGCTTGTTTTGATTGAAGTCACACGGACACCAACCCAGGAGAGGAGGAGGGGGAGAAGAAGTTGCACAGAGACCGAGCTGCATTCATTTTTATTATTTTTTATTCTTGTCCCCTACTCCGGTGCACAGACAGGCAGCTTTTGTTCTTCAGGCTGTGCACAAACCCACAAGGGGGCAGAATCGGCTAGAAAAGGGAGAGACCTGGCTATCTGAGTCAACAAGACCCTAGCCAACTTAGCGTAAAACTAGCAACATGGAACGAGAGAGCACAATCCAAACTTGTTCAGGCTGCACTTTCCCAACAGAGTTGTAAGGACTGGTCTTAACATTCTACTGCATACCCACAGGAGGAGAAGGAAATTCTGAACACTACCACATATTGCCAGATAGATAGATGATAGATAGATAGATAGATAGATAGATAGATAGATGATAGATAGATAGATAGATAGATAGATAGATAGATAGATAGATAGATGAAAGATAGATAGATAGATAGATAGATGATAGATAGATAGATAGATAGATAGATAGATAGATAATAGATAGATAGATAGATAGATAGATAGATAGATAGATAGATGATAGATAGATAGATAGATAGATAGATAGATAGATAGATGATAGATAGATAGATAGATAGATAGATAGATAGATAGATAGATAGATATAGATAGATGATAGATAGATGATAGATGATAGATAGATGATAGATGATAGATAGATAGATAGATAGATAGATAGATAGATAGATAGATGATAGATGATAGTTGATAGATAGATAGATGATAGATAAGAGGGAGGGAGGGAGGGGGCTGCCAAATGTCCAGATTTTCCTGGACATAACCAGGATTTCAAAGTCGGAATTAACATCCAGGGGGGATTTCCAAAAGATGCCACTTTGTCCAAGTCAATCGAAATATCACCAGTTTTTTGGCATTTTTGTAAACAACTTTGGGTTTGTTTAAAAATGCTCAACAACTTTTGGAGTGTGCTGGTTTTTCCTTTTTGAAATATGGCAACCCTAAGATAGATATCCCTGCATGTAGTAAAGCAGTGCAAAAGTAATGATGCAGATCTTCCCCTGGTTCTTTTCTCTTTTTTTCATGCAGGGAGTCTCCCCACTTCCCTGGGGAGAAACTGAAATAAGACATGCCACCAACCCTCAATCTGAGTGAATTTGTCAGTTTCAGTTTCTCTCAGTTTCCTATCTCACCTCCCTCCAAACTTAAATTCAGTTCTCATTTCCACATCAATTTGTGATTTCTTTTTTAATTAAAAGAAAGTTCCCATGAAAATTCATCAGCATTTGGATGCAAATTTCTCCTAAAACACACTTTTCTTGCAAAGCAAAAATGCAATGCATTTTTCTACATTGTTTTCACCGATATATTCATTTTAAAATGCACACTTTTTGTACATATTGCTAGGCCAGAGAGCTGCGTTGCAAAAATTGGGAGAAGTGCAAACTCTGAGAGCTGTGTTTTGGTTCACATTCTGTTTTGAATAGTGCAGACTTGGTGGGTTCCCCTTTAAATATGAACTGAATTGAATTTCCTCCCCCCACCCCTAACCAGCATCACCTGTGAGCTGCACTAATACAACCCAACATGCTGCCACTTCGTTCTGCATAATCTGAGGATCAGCTCCTCTGCTCAGATCTTGCTTTTTTACTGCTACTTCTTGCACTGCTTGGGTAACCTCAGAAGCCCCAGATCATGTGGGAGGAGTTCATGACTCAGCTCCTTCCCACACTGGCTTTGTCGTTCTCAGAACAGAATGTAAGATCATAAGAAGAAACCCACTGGGCCAGACCAAAAGGCAACCGAGTCGAGCATCCGATTCCGAAAGTGGCCAACCACGTGAGAAGGCCACAGGCAGGGCATGAGCACAATAGCACTTTCATGCTAGTGAGCCACAGCAACTGGGATTCAAAGAAACGCCTTCTCCTACACTGGAGGAAATAGAAGCACTGTGACTAGCAGATCCGATAGCCTTAAACACCCTCAATTCATCTAATCCTCTTTTGGAGACATCTAAGTAGGTGACCATCAGAACATATTGTGGTAGCAAATTGCATCCTTTAAATATGCGCTGTGTGAAAAAGTCCTTCCTGGATGAAGGAGCTAAGAATTATTATTATTATTATTATTATTATTATTATTATTATTATTGCCCAACCCAGCCACTCTGGGAGGCTTCCAACACATATAAAAAAATAATAGCCAGTGTGGTGTATTGGTTAAGAGCGGTAGACTCGTAATCTGATGAACTGGGTTCGCATCTCCGCTCCTCCACATGCAGCTGCTGGGTGACCTTGGGCTAGTCACACTTCTCTGAAGTCTCTCAGCCCCACTCACCTCACAGAGTGTTTGTTGTGGGGAAGGAAGGGACAGGAGAATGTTAGCCGCTTTAAGACTCCTTCGGGTAGTGATAAAGCGGGATATCAAATCCAAGCTCCTCCTCCTCCTCCTCTTCTTCTTCTTCTTCTTCTAATAATAATAATAAAATGTCAAATATTAAAAACTTCCTGATACAGAGCTGCTTTCAGATGTCTTCTAAAAGCTATGTAGTTCTTTATCTCCTTGACATCTGATGGGAGGGTGTTCTGCAGGGAGAGCACCAAGAAGACCATCAGAGCTGGACTTCAGTCTCCAGGCTAAACAATGGGGGAGGGAGACACTTCTACAGGACTGAGGCCATTTAGGGCTTTAAAGGTCAGCACCAACACTTTGAGTTGTGCTCGGAAAAGTACTGGGAGCCAGTGTAGATCCTTTAGGGCTGGTGTTATGTGGTCCGAGCAGATGCTTCCAGTCACCAGTCTAGGTGCCGCATTCTGGATTAGTTGTAGTTTCTGGGTCACCTTCAAAGGTAGCCCCATGTAGAGCACATTGGACTAGTCAAAGTGGAAGATAACCAGACCATGTACCACTCTGGTGAGGCAGTGCATGGGCAGGTAAGGTCTCAGGTGGCGTACCAGATGGAGCTGGTAGACAGCTGCCCTGGACACAGAATTGACTCCCAGGCTGCACACCTGGTCTTTAGGGGCACAGTTACCCCATTCAGCACCAGGGAGTCTCCCACACCTGTCCCCCTAAAACAGTACTGCTGTCCTGTCAGGATTCAGCCTGTATCCGTTACCCACCATCCATCCTGTGCTAAAGTAGCTCCCATACTTCTAAAGTAGCATCGGAGCAAGCCTTTTGCGTGCGCACTGAGAGGGAGAGTTAACAAGCAGGTAGCCCATGTTACTGTGGGGAACCTCTGGCCTTCCAGACATTGCGAGACTACAACTCCCATCCTCCCTGACAATTGGCCATGCCAGCTAGGGCAGCTGGGAGTTGACATCCCACAGCATTTGGAGGTCACCAAGAAAATAGCTAAACAGATTCTCTCATCTATTTAACTATTAAAGCAGGCTTTCTCTAGTTAGTGGCCAAGATGAATATATAACCTACTACGGTCTTCGCAAGCCTGTCTCCGAGAGCACAAACAGCTCCTGACAAGCCATAATCGAAATCTCGTGGGTTGAGTCTGGCCTGGTGGATCATTCCTATCTCATCTTCCAGTTCAGCAGCAGATTTAAAAGCAAAGGGACAATCTCCAGGTGGCAGCAGACAGCTTTCAGTCACCCTCCTCTCCTACTTGCTGTAAGGTAATAATCAGTGCCCCTTAAGCCAAAGCAGGTGGGAGGGCTAACTCTAGGGGAGGGGAACTAATTTGGGGGAATGAAGACCATTAACGGGAAACAGCAATGCTGTGGTAAACACTTTCTTTGCACTTCAGAATGGACACTTTCTTTGCACTTCACAATAAACACTTTCTTTGCACTTCAGAAAGGAGGCATAGGTGTTCAAACTGAACACCAGATCTGGTGCTTCAGAAAACAGCCTAATGTGGACCAAATGGCTTTGAAAGCTGCTTGATTCAGTTCGGTTCCAAATCCTGATGCAGAGAGACAAAAGTTTGCTGCCTTTTCCATTCTGTATTATTGGGTGGGGGCTTAATTAATAATCTTATTAATAATCGCTATGCCTTTTAGTTCCTTATGGAATTGGCTGAGGTTTGTAGGCATAATGGTACCTCCTGAATGGATAAGCCTGCTAACTTACAGACAAAGAGATCTAGGGGTTTGGGCCTAAGCAACTTGAAAGCTTGTACTTCCTCTCAAAATGGAACCATCCATAACTTTGAAGAAAACATTTTTGGCAGAAACGGGTGAAATTTGAAAGCCTAGTAGCCCCTTTCTAGGGGATGCATCCTTCAAAATTCTAGAAGGACAGCCAGCAGTGTTTTTGCTGCCTTCACAGTTTTTGGGATTCAGTTATCAAAGGATGCAGTTAATCTCCCCTATTGTTTGGTGGGCAATTAGAATGAAGAAAAAAAGCACACATCATAGTGTTCCCCTTAGATAAAACAGAAATAAAACCTGACCCAATTCAAAGTTGCTGCTAGGTTGTTGTTGTTGTTTAGCCATTTAGTCGTGTCCGACTCTTCGTGACCCAATGGACCAGAGCACGCCAGGCCCTCCTGTCTTCCACTGCCTCCCGCAGTTTGGTCAAACTCATGTTAGTAGCTTTGAGAACACTGTCCAACCATCTCGTCCTCTGTCATCCCCTTCTCCTTGTGCCCTCAATATTTCCCAACATCAGGGTCTTTTCCAGGGAGTCTTCTCTTCTCATGAGGTGGCCAAAGTATTGGAGCCTCAGCTTCAGGATCTGTCCTTCCAGGGAGCACTTAGGGCTGACTTCCTTAAGGTACAAAGCCCTAAATGGCTTAGGATCCATGTACCTGAAAGGAGCAATTCCCCAGTATCAACCCCCTGGAGCCCTATAATCAGTAAGCCCTTCTTTGCCTTTTTGCTGTGCCTTCCAACCTTCCCTACATGCAGTGTGGTTTTGGCTAGAAAAGTTAGACAAAATCCTCACTTGCCTGCGCTTTCTGAATTCAGTCAAGTTGTTTGCTGTTCCTCCAGCTTGTTATATTTTAAGAAATATAGCCTTTATCGCAGAGTTTGGTCTCATGTGTTTTCTTCGTGGGCGTGGGAGCAAAGGGTTCTGGGGCCAAGTCATGGTAAGCCTTGTCTCCTGTTAAGCCTTCCTCATATCTCCAGCTCTGGTCTGTATTGTCCTCCTGGAATTTCTAAAGTTAATGTTTCACATTCCGCAAGATTTTTATCTGCAGCCCTGGCTGCCTTGTTGCATCTCTGAGGAAAGGATTGCCAGAAAGGCTATTTATCAGGCTTTCTAAACTTTAGGTTTGGGTTGGGTGTTCATCAATATGCAGATGATACCCAGCTCTACCTCTCTTTTAATCCAGAACCAGTGAAGGTGGTGAAGGTACTGTGTGAATGTCTGGAAGCGGTTGGAGGATGGATGGCGGCTAACAGACTGAGGTTGACAGGACAGAAGTACTGTTCTTGAGGGACAGGGGGTGGGCTGGTGTGGAGGACTCCCTGATTCTGAATGGGGTAACTGTACCCCTGAAGGACAATGTGAGCAGCCTGGGAGACATTTTGGACTCAGAGCTGCCCATGAAGACGCAGATTAATTCTGTGTCCAGGGCAGCTGTTTACCAATTCCATCTGTTTTTGTTTTTTTAAAAAATAATTTTTTATTGATTTTCCAATTTTGTCAACAAAACAACACCAAACAACACCAACAACAACAAACAAAAACATAAATTTTACTTTCTTAACCTCATTTTCATAAGCCTCTTTTCACGGACTTCCCCATACCTTCCCCTTTTTGCATCCTAGTTTTACAATTTTCAGCAACTTTTTTAGCCAATTAAGATTTAACTTATTCTCCTTTTCAAAATCGCATTAAAACAAAGAGAATCAATGTAGCTGCAATTAACATCTTCCTTTCCCTTCACACTTTAACACTCCTCAATTTTATAGCGGTTTTTAAGATATACTTTAAACTTCTTCCAATCTTCCTCCACAGTTTCTTTCTCCTGGTCACGGATTCTGCTAGTCATTTCTGCCAGTCCCATAAAATCGATCACTTTCGCCTGCCATTCTTCCAGCGTGGGTAGCTCTTGTGTCTTCCAATATTTTGCTAGTAGAATCCTTGCTGTCGTTGTGGCGTACATAAAAAAGATCCTGTCCCTCCTTGGCACCAGTTGGCCCACCATTCCCAAAAAAAATGCCTCTGGTTTCTTATGAAAAGTACATTTAAGTACTTTCTTAATTTCATTATAAATCATTTCCCAGAAGGCTTTAATCTTCGGGCAGGTCCACCAAAGGTGATAGAAGGTTCCTTCAGTTTCATTACATTTCCAGCATTTATTATTGGGCAGATGATAAATCTTAGCAAGCTTGACTGGGGTCATGTACCATCTATAAATCATTTTCATAATGTTTTCTCTTAAGGCATTACAAGCCGTAAATTTTATACCTGTAGTCCACAACTGTTCCCAGTCAGCAAACATAATATCATGTCCTAAGTCCTGTGCCCATTTAACCATTGCTGATTTAACAGTTTCGTCAATTGTATTCCACTTCAACAGCAAGTTATACATCTTTGATAAGTTCTTAGTATTGGATTCTAACAGTTCAGTTTCTAATTTTGATTTTTCCACCTGGAACCCAATTTTCCTGTCTTGTTTAAAGGCCTCCATTATTTGATAATAATGGAGCCAATCTCGTACCTTGGACTTTATCTTCTCAAAACTTTGTAATTTAAATTCGCCACTTTTTATTTCTAAAATCTCAGAATATTTTGGCCAATTAGTTCTCGTATTAAGTTTCTTCACCTCTTTGGCCTCCATTGGTGATAGCCACCTGGGAGTTTTGTTTTCCAACAAATCCTTATACCGAGTCCAAACATTATACAGTGCTTTCCTAACAATATGGTTTTTAAAACCCTTATGCACTTTAACCTTGCCATACCAGATATATGCATGCCAACCAAACATGTTATTAAAACCTTCCAAATCCAGAATGTCTGCATTTTCAAGTAGTAGCCAGTCTTTCAACCAGCAGAAGGCTGCTGATTCATAGTACAGTCTTAAGTCTGGCAGGGCAAATCCCCCTCTTTCTTTTGAATCAGTAAGTATCTTAAAGTTTATTCTGGGCTTTTTGCCCTGCCAGACAAATTTAGATATATCTTTCTGCC
This sequence comes from Podarcis gaigeae, assembly GCF_964106915.1. Taxonomy (NCBI): domain Eukaryota; kingdom Metazoa; phylum Chordata; class Lepidosauria; order Squamata; family Lacertidae; genus Podarcis; species Podarcis gaigeae. The sequence continues at coordinate 16,544,228 of NC_139678.1, read as the reverse complement.
ACTTCTTGAAACAATTCAGTTTATCTACAATTTGTAATGTCTGAAACAAAAATAACATTCTAGGCAATACATTCATTTTAATCACTGCAATTCGTCCTAGCAAGGTAAGCTTCAGGTTCGACCATATTTCTAGATCTTTCTTAATCTCAGTCCAGCATTTATCATAGTTGTCTTTAAATAGATTCACATTTTTAGATGTCATATCAATTCCCAGATATTTCACTTTTTTGCCATAATTAGTCCAGTTTCCTCTTGAAACCTCTCTCTTTCCACATTTGTTAATTTTTTTTCCAAAACCTTGGTTTTTTGTTTATTCAACTTAAATCCTGCAACCTGACCAAAAACTCGAATTAATTCTAAAACTCTTTTTGTACTAGTATCTGGCTCCTGTAGGGTCAAAACTAAGTCATCTGCAAAAGCCTTCAGTTTGTACTCTCTGACTCCGACCTGAACCCCTTTCACCAGCTGGTCTCCCCTTATCATGTTTAACAAGACCTCCAGGACTAATATAAAAAGTTACGGGGAGATTGGGCATCCCTGCCGTGTCCCTTTTTCTATAAGAAGTTCATTCGTAACCACATTATTTACAATTAATTTTGCCTTTTGTTCCGAATATATTGCACCTATACCATTTTCAAATCTTTGGCCTACCCCCATCCTATGGAGATTCTTCTTCATAAAATTCCAAGAAATATTGTCAAAGGCTTTCTCCGCGTCCACAAAAATTAAAACTGCCTTTGTATTACTATTAACTGTCAGCATTTCTATTATGTCAATTATGTTCCTTACATTATCCGATAGGTGTCTACCCGGGAGAAAGCCTGCCTGGTCCTTATGAATCTCCTCCACCAACACTTTCTTCAATCTTTTTGCCAAAATGTCTGCAAATATTTTGTAATCCACATTCAATAAAGATATAGAGCGGTAGTTCTTGATCTGTTTTTTATCAACCTCAGTCTTTGGTATAAGTGTAATAAAAGCTTCTTTCCACGATTCAGGTGCCTTCCTCCCCTCTAATATTTCATTACAAACCTCCTTAAGCGGCTGTATTAACCATTCCTTTAACGCTTTGTAGTATCTGGAGGTTAGTCCATCTGGTCCTGGAGATTTCCCAAGTTTCATATTCTGAATGGCACCCTCTATTTCTTGCTCAGTTATTTTCTCATTCAACGTCTGCACACTCTGTTGCGAAATTTTTTGTAATCCATATTTCTTAAGGAAATCTTCTATTTCTCCTTCATTTTCTGGCTCTTGTGCATAAAGTCTTCTGAACTAACTCTGGAAGCAGTTGCTAATTTCATTTGGCTTAGAGATGTTCTTTCCATCCACCTCCAAGCTTGTAACAGTGTTCAATTTCTGTCTCTTCTTCAATTGCCATGATAGGAGTTTCCCACATTTATCTGCTGATTCAAATGTCCTTTGTCTCATTTGCTTTATCTTCCATTCTATCTCCTGATTCATCAGTTCCATATATTGCATCTGATAAAACTTAATTTCTCTCAAAATCTCATGACACTTTGGTTTAGACCTCAATTTCTTTTCACCTTCTTTTATTTTTTCCAAAATCTTATCTTTCTTCTCATTTTGTTTCCTCTTTTTTAGGAGTTCTGCTGTATTAGGAAACCTCGCATCACGGCCTTGCTTGCGTCCCAGATCACTCTTTTCTCCACTTCTGTCCTCAGATTTATCTCAAAATAGTCCCTCAAGGTTTTTTGGGCCTTTTTGTAAACTTCTGGATCTCTAAATAGGGTGTCATTCATTCTCCATCTAAAGGAACCAGCTGTTGTTACCTTCATTTCCATCTTTACCGTGTTATGGTCGGAGCGTGTCTTTGGGCAGATTTCCACTTTTTTTATCATTGGAGCCATTCCACTAGTAATCCATATTTGATCTATTCTTGTCCATGTCATCTGGGACTCTGAAAAGAATGTTCCCTCTCTCTCGAGAGGGTTTCTTAATCTCCAAATGTCTATCAAGTCCATATTATTGGTCATTTCGAAGAAAGTCTTAGGTAGTCTCCCATCCTTAGAGATTACCTGTCTTTGTGCTTTGTCCATATATGTAGAAACAACGCCGTTCATATCTCCTAAAAGAATCACCTTATAATCCAGGTAGTCCATCAATGTCTCATGCAATTTCTTATAAAATTCTGCCTTCCCTTCATTTGGTGCATATATGCCAACTGTCAAAAACTTTTCTCCTTGGATTTGTATTTCAATTGCCAATATTCTTCCATGTTCGTCTTTAAAAATCAATTTAGGGGCCAATTTCTCCTTTGCATAAATCACCACTCCTCTTTTCTTAACTTTATCCGATGAGATAAATTCCTGTCCTAACCTTTTGTTTATAAGCAATTTTCTATGTATTCTTGTTATGTGGGTCTCTTGTAAACAAATCAAATCCAATTGTTCTCTTTTTAAAATATGGAAAACTTCACGTCTTTTTCTGGGAAGGTTCAAACCGTTACAATTCCAGCTTAAGAATCGCAGAGACATTGTTGGTTAGTTTCCTCCAGCCGCACCCTGCGGCGGTTCTCCTTCTGTAGGTGATTTAAGTCCAAATGTCAAATTTCCCAAATCTGTGTCCGATGTCGAGTCCAGCACTCCTTTCACCAAGTCCTCTTCGTATCTATCCAGGAATTGTTCTTTATCTTGTACTGTTCTTATCTTGACTTTCTTTCCTTTGAAATTGAAGGACAGGCCTTGTGGATACTCCCACCTAAAAGGTATGTTGTTCTTCTTCAGCAGGTCAACCAAGTTCTTAAAGTAAGTCCTTATCTCTAAAATGTATTCTGGGATGTCCCTGTATATTTGCACGGTAGCATTTTCAATCTGAAGAGTTTTCTGATAATGCAAGTTCAATATTTTATCTCTTTCCTCTTTTGATCTCAAAGTTACCAGACAATCCCTTGGAATCTTCCTACCTTGCCTTCTGCCCAATCTGAAGGCAGTTGTTATCTCAAATTCTTCTTCCTCAAGATTCACCTGCCAAAATTCTGAAAGTTCTTTTGTGAGAAAGTCCACTAGGCTGTCCCCTTCACTCTCTGGGACAAGTCTCAATCTCAGATTCTTCTCCTTACGCTGCATCTCCCATAAAGACAAGGTCGCCTCATGCTGGTCAAGCTTCTTGCAAACCGGTACTAAGTTTTCCTGTGTGGATTTCGCTGTAGATTTGGCGTCCTCCGCAATTTTCCTGATTGTGGCGTTTTCTTGCACCAATTTATTTATAGTCTCTGTATTAGATGTAATGCTTTTGGTATTTAAATCTAATTTTGCTGTAAGTTCTGTCAATTGTTTAGTATTTTCCGTACCCTGCTTGGTCAAATTTTCTAAAGATTCATTTATTTTAAGTAGTGCCTGTGTCACTGAATCCATGAATGCAGTTATTCCTTTCTCCTGTCCTGCTGCACCTGTTGGCGGTAGTCCTGATAGCGAGCCCCTTTTCTTTTGTGCAGCTTTAGCTTTAGACCTTGTTGCTATTTCATCTGCAGGGCCGCTCATGTCCCAAGGTCGTTCCCACAGGAACAGGTTTACAATGGAAAAAACCAGTGACTTTGTTTTAAAGCCTATGTTGCAACTGTTGCCTTTAGCCCTCTAGAGGGAGCATCAATATGTCCAGTGAACAAAGGAAACAAAGAATCCAACAGCCCTCAGAGGGAAGCCAAGTTTCCAAAAAAATCTCTCAGTCTTTTGGTTGCAACAATGTTATTTCTACAGAGTCTCAAAAGTTATATCCAATAAAGTCCACTTTGAAACAAAGCTGATCTGACAGTTCCTGTCAAAGTGCTTCACCCAGGCAGTCCGTTCCCAGAGTCAGAAACTGCGGGAAATTGTCCTTTTAAACTTCCCTCATGCAGGTTACCTTCTCTTCTACTTCTTCCCCCCCGTTCCTGCTTACAAGGGAGGGAAATTAGCTTCAGTGTTAGGGTTAGCCCAATCCATAAAATTCACAGTAAGTTTTCAATTGTAGTTTCCTAGTTCCGTTGCTTTAACGATCATGCAGTCCGGGGGAGGCAGACTTCCTTTATTTACCGTCCCCGTTTTCAGCCAAATTTTAAAGATTTTTATTTGTAATCCCAGTAAGGTGTCCAATCCTACTTATGGGTATTCTATTTCGGTCCAAATTTCAAGAAGGAATCGACGCTCTCCGCCTATGGTGACGCGGCTTCACTCCACGGGCTGGGTAGTGACTCTCAGCACCGCGCGATCCCCCGATGCTCCTCCGGAGCCTTTAAAAAGGCTCTTTCACAGTAAAGGGGGGCACAAATGGTGCCCACCGAGTCTCCTTGTTCACAGGCTTCCGTGCCTGTGATTTTAGGGGTCCCCGCTTCGCCGTAGCGGTCAGACCCGAACTCGTGGAGCAGCCCTCTCCCCAGAGAGAGAGCCGCCATTAAGCGCTGGCGCCGACCGGAAGTCCTGTTTACCAATTCCATCTGGTACCCAGGCTGAGACCCTACCTGCCCACAGACTTGCCAGAGTGGTGCATGCTCTAGTTATCTCCCGCTTGGACTACTGCAATGCACTCTATGTGGGGCTACCTTTGAAGGATACTCGGAAACTGCAATTAATCCAGAATGCGGCAGCTAGACTGGTGACTGGGAGTGGCCACCGAGAACATATAACACAGGTCCTGAAAGATCTTCATTGGCTCCCAGTACGTTTCTGAGCACAATTCAAAGTGTTGGTGCTGACCTTTAAAGCCCTAAATGGCCTCGGCCCAGTATACCTGAAGGAGCGCCTCATCCAGCTCGGACAATGAGGTCCAGCGCCGAGGGCCTTCTGGCAGTTCTCTTGCTGCGAGAAGTGAGGTTACAGGGAACCAAGCAGAGGGCCTTCTCAGTAGTGGAATGCCCTCCCAGCAGATGTCAAGACAATAAGCAACTATTTTACTTTTAAAAGACAACTGAAGGCGGCCCTGTTTAGGGAACTTTTAAATGTTTGATGCTGTATTGTTTTTAATATTCGGTTGGAAGCCGCCCAAAGTGGCTGGGGAAACCCAGCCAGATGGGCGGGGTATGAATTATTATTATTATTATTATTATTATTATTATTATTATTATTATTGGGCAGCCTAGAGCACAGGCTATATTGTCCACTCCCATTGAAATCCCTGCTCTTCAGATGCTTCCATCTGCAACAAGATCATTTGGCCAAGTCCATGGTTACACATCTCCAAGATCTCCAAAATCTACTGTGGAACCTCGGGTTGCGGACGTAATCCATGATGAAGGAACGTCCGCAACCCGCATCGTTCACAACCTGAAGCACTGCGCCTGCACAGGCGCCAGTGTGATTTAGCACTTCTGCACAGGCACAAGCGGCAAAACCCGGAAGTAACCCGTTCCAGTACTTCCGGGTTTTCCGCAGTCCGCAACCCGAAAACATGTAACCTGAAGCGTCCGTAACATGAGGTATGACATCTCAGCATCATTCCTCCAGCTCCTATAATTCACCAGCTCCCCTGCAAACTATAATAACCTTGCAGAATTAAAGAGAACTGAAGCTCAGCCTGACATGAAGGTGATAACTCTAACTAAAGTCTAGGAAATTTATAGAGGCCTTGCTTCAAGATTTACTGTTATAGATCTGATAAAGAAGTACTGCACTTACCATGTGTTTTTATTTAATTTCATGTTTCCTTCCTGTAGAACAAGAATTGTGTACTGAACGATGGGGGTGGATGATGGGACTTGTAGTCCAGAATTTCTGGAGGGCACTGCATTGGCTACCCTTCCTTTAAAGAAACAGTGATTCCATCACCAATTTCCAATGTCTCATCTTGTTTAGCCTTTACAGACAGAGCGTCAAATGGGTGATTTAAGTGAAAGCCCTTCCTTTGCCCCCCCTCAATTAACACCACTAAATAAATCTTAGCGGAGATAAATCATCCGCCATAAATTTCAGTGTTACCAAAATATCAATGGAAAATGTATTTTTGATCTATTGAGGGAAATTTAACATAATGTATGTCAGGGGTCAGCAAGGCTTACTGGGCATGGTCCGGATCACACACGTGGAGATCCTCCATGGGCCAGGCCGGCGCAGCGTTATGCTGGAAATCGTGTCTGTACATGTCCGCGGTGCCGGAAATCACTTCTGCGCATGCCCAGACGCCGGAAATTGCGCCTGCGCAGAAGCGATTTCCAGTGCCGCGGACATGCGCAGACGCAATTTTCAGCGTCTGGGCATGTGCAGAAGCAATTTCCAGAGCCACGGAAGAGAGTCCCTGTGCCTCACCGGTTTAGCGTAGTGTGTGGGGACTCGCCGAGCAGGCAGCTCGGTTCGGGGGTGGCTCATGGGCCGGTTAAACGGCCTCCATGGGCTGCTTCCGGCCCATGGGCCTTAGGTTGCCAACGCCTGATGTAGTAGACAACCCCTGATGTAGTAGACAAGGACCATCTTTCAGCATAGTATTTATTTTCATTTTGTATTTCTGTAGTCAGAGTAAATCAAACAAGTGTGCCCTTGACTCGCCGCCTCACACATTAAAATTCATCATGGTAATCATTTAAATGAACTTCTTGTTGATTAGCTGCCGATTAAAGCTTGCAACTCTAATGTGTTAGTGTTTTAATAAATAAATAAATAAATAAATAAGGCAACCAGGGGGGAAATGCAATATTCCAAATAGAAATAAAAATCTATTAAAACAAATAGATATTTGTTTTGAATTTTTTTTATCAGAGGCACTGCGGGCAAAGACATCTCTGATATATCCTTGCTGGGCAATATGTATTACAGTGTAGCAGCTTCTGAATGAGTTAGCCCTCTTGGCCTTTTGAGAAGCAGACAGTGGCATATGTTGATTGGGGGATATTGAACTAAGTCATGCTCAGAGTTGGCCTGTTGATTTGACTATATGACTAACACTGGGAATTATCCTGTATAATTTGGAGGGCACCAGGTTGAGGAAGAATGCCCTATCCATTAAAGCAGTTAATCTGCCTTAATTTGCTGGCCTTCAGCCAGTGCTCTTCAAAGGCCATCACTGAATATTATTATTATTATTATTATTATTATTATTATTATTAATAATAATAATAATAATATTAAATGGTGGTTCTTCCAAGGAGGGAGGATATATTGAACTTGGAACTGAGATGTCTGGAGCCAATGATCATTGCCTATTCGCCTGGAGAAAGACAACAACCACTGTCTCCCACTACGATGCAGAATGATTTGATTGAGAGGCTGCATAGTTTTAAATAGCAAGATGGGTGTCCTTGAGGATAACCAGTTGAAAATAATCTAATCCATATGGTTTTCCAAGGCCTTGCCCAGACTCAGCCCTTGCCCCCTTCAAAACGAGTCATTTGACTTAATTTGCTTCCGAAGTGGAAGGAGACGGGGAAATTAACAGACAGCCAAGGCTAATATTATGAATGTTATTAGCAAATGGACTTAAACCTCATCCAAGCAAAGGACTTGACATTTGGCAGACAAAGGGTGAGTTTGACATTGGTGAGAAAATTCTGTGGCTGAGCTTTCGGCTGATCGGTGGTGGGATTTGAATTAATTTTAATCCAGATATTTGGGCAGCCTTTGAAGTGACAGCAGAACAAACACCACCTCTCGAGTTTACTGACATGTGTTTTCAGAACGTTTCATTTCAGTAGCATTTCGGGGTTTCTTTGTTAAAGAGAAATGAGCACCGGGCTATACATAATGCCATTCACGCCATTAATAATGGCACGAATGGCTTTGTGAAAGTAAATAGTGGTTATACTCCCTCCAACCAACCAACTTCACTAATTTGGGTCAGGAACCTGGCATGGAGTACAGGGCTTTAATCCTTACCCACTGCTGTGGTCCCAGTTTAAATTTGGGGGGGACGGGGACGGGACACCCCCCCCCCTTCTAGTTGCATCAGAAGAAAAGTTCCCATATGTGCCAAGGGAAACTTTTATTCCAATGCAAATAGCAGGCATGTGGGGCCCAATCTGTGGGATGCAATGTAAGCAGTCAAGTACAACACTTCCTGTTTGCCCAGAGTGGCATGCAGGAGGGTGTTACTCCAGCCAGGAGGACTTCCTGTCACACCTGGTCTGGAGCTTCCTCCCCTGCATGTGACTAAGTAGGTGGGAGACCCATAAAAGGGGTTGGTCACACAGCCATCTCTCTCTCTTTAGACTCTTCTCTCTTTTGGTGCCATTTCTTCTCTTGGACTGCACTGCTGGCTCTCTGCCAGCAACGCATGGGTCCATCCTTACAAGGATGTAAGCCACACTGTATCTGTAACTACAAGCTTAACGCCTGTCTTCAGGGATCATACTGTTAACTGAATGTGAGTCAACTTTTCATTTCTTATAATGAAGACTCTTGTGTCTTTATTCCTTTAGGAGGGAATCAAAGGGGTCTTACCAGGAACATACTCCAATCTGGGCATGCCAGTTTGGATTGCTTAGCTAAAGAGATTCGAACGAATCTGCAACTCGCTTCTTGCTGTGTAAAATGGGGAATGAGCTCTGCTATATATATGACTTACTAGTGTGAGTTAGGAAGGATAATATTTAATCAATATATCCTCTCCTACTATCCACAACATTCCCACACAATCCAGAGCAGGATCACAGTGAGGTGCAAAGAGCATGCGGGCCTCTGATCAGGGAAGATTACTGATCACAGGAAGGACCATAAACAACTTCAGCCAATCATGTTTACAAATCAGACCTTTCCGTTCTATGGGGGAAGGCTAGTGAGGAGGGAGCGTGGCCTGCACCCACAGCCACTACATGGGCACAATTACAAAAAGGCTAGGGGGAAACTGTAGCTCAGTAGTAAGTGTGTCACCATTGCATACAGAAGGTTCCAGGTTCAATCCCTAGCATTCCCAGGTAGGTGCAGCTGGCAATCTCCACTGCTTGAAACCCAGGAGCGTCACTGCCAGTCCATGTAGACAATACTCAATGGACCAGTGGCCTGACTCAATAGAAGGCAGAGTTCCCGGACAGAGTAAAATGTTTGCCAAACTTTTGACAATATGTTGTTGGTCAGCTCCCAAATAATCATGAGACATTCTCCTTCCAACAAGGAGATATACTCCTTCCAACAAGGAGATATTGTCAGCTCCTTTTAGCCAGTTCTTAAACATATGAGACCTAACAGAAAGATCCCGCCTGAGAAACGTCTTTGCCCCTGTGGAGATAGTAGCACCGAAACAGCGGCACACGTCCTCCTATCTTGTACTCTCTACAAAGACCTGTGGAACGAGATCATCACCCCACTCGTATTAACCATCCCAGGGCACTCAGCCACTGCCACAATGTCCTTTCTTCTATCAGATCAAAATGAGCAGATAACAGCAAAGGTTGCTAGGTTCATAGCTGGGGCAATCAGAATAAGGGCCACTAACTAACTGCTGATCCAGGACTTTAAATTGTGCTCTTATATCAAATTTCCTTTTCTGCATATACTGTAATGTTTTAATGTTGCTATGGCTATTGGCTAATGTGAATAAACTTTTATCTTATCTTATCTATGAGACCTAACACCTGAAGAAAGATGCAACATTCATGTGTGGAAAATGGTACCTCTTCTAATGTTTGAAAACTATTTTTATTCCCTTACCACTTGCTTAAACTTTGGCAAAGCTACCAGGAAGTAATAAGAAAGGAACCATTTCAATGTTTTTTTATTAGTTTTCAATTACAATCCAATAATAGCCTCATTATAACAATACCAATTCATAATACAATTATTAATGCCAATTGTTCAAATACTGAATTATATAATTTAGAGAAAGTGCCAAAATCTTATTAATTTCATTTACATTCCGGTCATAATAATAGTCCCTCATGCAACAATTGCAATATTAATAACTTCTATTTGTGTTGACACATTAAATGATTTATAAAACAACAAATGAGGAACTCAAAATATATCCTTGTTCTTCGTGCATGTGGCAATTATTCTGTCCATGGTATTTCTTCCTGTCCTTGTAAGATGTTATGTCTTTCTTTCCCCCTGTTGTTGCTGTTATCCATTGTGCCTTGTTCCCTGCTTCATTTTTTTGCAACTTTAACAACAGCTGCAAAAGTCACTCTGTCACAGTAAATATTACCTGTTGCCAATATTATTCCTCTCAGTCTGGGAAGAAGAGTGGTCTGTCAAACTGCAGATGACTCAATAAAGAATCTTATCAGTTCCTTGGCAGTTCACAGACTCCTTTCATCCTTCCAGTTGAATATATAGGAGCAATTATACTTCCAATTAAATTAAATTCCATGTCATCTTAGCATTATTCAGTTCACTTCGTAAATAATAAAGGATGTGGAAGAGTCAGCTCTAAGTTTCCATTGTAAACCTTTTGCAAAATAGAGCTTCCCTCCCTTTTTCCTTTTTTTACACACACAGTTCTATTTGATGTTATATTCCATATTTATAATCCAATTTCTTCCATCCTCGCTTGTACACATATACAAGCTAACATTCAGAGGAGGGTTGCCAAATCATAAATCTAGAGACTAAAACTTTAAACGAAGAAACTGTAGGCTCACCTCCCCGTCACTGTCTTTTGCACCGAATGAAGTCTTATCTCAAGTTCAAACCTTAAAGTCCTTGCAGTTGTTTTTGTTCCGCAGTTTGTGATCTCATCTCTTCTAGCACGTGCCTGTACTTTAGTCCAATTAAGCTCTAATTAACAGGAGAACCTCTGCTTCTAAATGATGGCGTTGGAGGGTTTTCGGAGGTGAAGTGCTTTTGCACTCAGCTCCTCCCTGCCTCCTGCATTCCATGCTGGAGCTAGATCCAGGTACCAAGATGAACTGTGAGTGAAGTCTATTCCCCCTCCATCCCTGGGGGGAATTTGCAAGGTTAATTACCCTCAAACATCCTTTTTTTCCTTCGCCAACCATTTCCCGCTGTCATGGGGGCTGCCTCCATTAAGGCATGCAGAACCGGAAGCCTAAAAGGAACCATTTCAGGAGGGCAAGTCAATGGCAGTCTCCTTCATTAATTCTCAGCCATGAAATTATGAGATTGACCTTTATGAGACCCTAACTGTTGTGTAAAACTATCACACCTGGTTTGGCCATTACCCAGAGTGTTGCCCTCTACTGGAAGGCCTGTTTGGCAGGAATGGGGGAGAAATTTGGTTCGCACTTCAGGGTCAAACTACCTAGGATAAGAGAATTATATAATTGTAGAGCTGGAAGGTGCACCAAGTGTCATCTAGCCCAAAGCTTTGCAACACAGGAATTATAGCTAAAGAACCCCATAGAGATTGCCATCCAACCTCTGTTCAAAAATCTCCAATAAAGAAGAGTCCACCACCTTCTGAGTTAGTTAGTCCATTCCACCATCAAACATATCTTATCTTCAGAAAGTTCTTCCTAATAGAACTGCCTTCCTTGTAATTTGAATCCTAATTCACACTTTCTGAGACAGTATGTGATCCAGAACACAGACATCCTTTGCAATTCGTACTTCACTGAATTTTGCAATGCAGTTCTCCAGCCAAGTACTGTATACAAAAATGTATATACTGGAGTGAGGTGTGCATTGAAAATGGATACATTGGTGATTTGTTTTTTTTAAAAAAATAGTATAAATGGGGAAATGGCTTTTCAAAAAATGTGTATGTTAAGCAAAATTGTACACACATATTAGGAAACATTTGCCCTAAACTGATGAAGAATTTTCATGAGGACTTTAAAAAAATATATTCACAAACCAATGTGGAAATGTAGAAAACTGAACTTAGGAGTGGAAAAATGAGAATGAGAGAGATGCTTCCATACCTACCATCTGGTTCAAGTCTGGTTCAAATATCAAGATCAAGGCAGATCAGAGGCCTTGAAGTTGCCCATCAACAGTTAGCAGCTGCCTGAGTAGGCAGGTAGGGCCCCTATCCACAGCTTTCCCCATTATGCTGACATGTATTATATTTCTATTTAAACTCCAATAATTATTTCAAACTCTGCATCTGTGCGTATGGGCATTTTGTTCAAATCTGTCCCCTCTTTCTTAATTTCTTTTTCTTTCGTTGTGTAAGTGGTGAAGACTTAAATATTTCTTATGCATGCCAAAGGTACATATACCTTTGGTTAAAGGGAATAATATTAAACATAGAGTATTGGAGATGGTTTAACAAACTAAGAAGCCTCCATTGCAACAAGGTATGCAAGAGTAGGAGGGAAATGGATGGAGAAGAATGATAATTCAAATTCATTATTCATTCTGTCTCTATGGTTTGTAGGTCTGGTGCCAAGACATCATGCGTCCCCAATAATATGATGGAGCTCCAACGAGATGCCTATGAGAAGCCCACAAGCAGGATCTGAGCACAACAGCACTCTCCCCTACTGGTGAGTTTGTTCAGGTAACCCCTCGAACCTGGGGTGGTCCCTGATAGTCTGTTGGACCAAGCAGGACCCAAATGGAAACCTTCTAGAGCAGGGTTTCCCAAACTTCAGCCTCCTTTTTTTTGACTTCTACTCCCATCATACCTAGCTAGCAGGACCAGTGGTCAGGGATGATGGGAATTGTAGTTCAAACTTCGGCCTTCTGCTTTTTTGGACTACTACTCCCATCATCCCTAGCTAGCAGGACCGGTGGTCAGCGATGATGGGAATTGTAGTTCAAACTTCGGCCTCCTGCTGTTTTTGGACTACTACTCCCATCATCCCTAGCTAGCAGGACCAGTGGTCAGGGATGATGGGAGTTGTAGTTCAAAAACAGCTAGAGACCCAAGTTTGGGAAACCCTGTCTAAGGTCTAAGAGTAAACAGGACTTTGAAGTAGAAAGAAAGAAAGAAAGAAAGAAAGAAAGAAAGAAAGAAAGAAAGAACATTCTTCAGCTATCAGAGGTTTGGAAGCTATCCCTAGACATGGTTTGCGTGTTGTAATATGCAGCAATGTATTGTGTCTCCTACATGTTTTCGCTGTTAGTATCAGGGCATAACCACTCTTGTTCCGTAATCTGTGTCCAATAGCACAGATGAAAGCCATCAGTGGGAAATGTCAGAAGAACAGGAATTATGCTTTTTGTCAGTAGCTTCCAGCATTTCATTGCCCACCACACATGCACACATACCACCTACTTCCTCTCTCCAGGCCAAATACTATTCTCAGCTTACACCCATGTCAACTCAAATCCAGCAGGGTTTTTACAGAGCTAACTGGGAACAGAAGATGCCTCCCAGGGCCTTGCTAGCACATATTTACAATTTATTTACTGAAACCACATGTTTCTGGGTACACATACCCAGCTTAGGCTGTTGACTAAATGTCAGCTCAGTGGTGCCTTTCAACACCTCAGCCATCCAAGTAAGACTTTTAGCCTCAGAAGGAGAAAAAAGTCTAGTCTCACCCGCAATGGATGGAAGAGACAGGGCTGGCCCATGACATTTTTGCCACTTGAGGATAAACAAAAAGAAATGCTGTTGTCGTCCCAGTGGCGGTGACCCCCTGCCACTGTCTGAGGCAACTGGAGGTGGCTGAATGGGGTGGGGTAGCAAAAAGGAGGACAGAGAGGAGCAGGCAGCAGGGGGGAAGGCAAAGAAGGAGACAGCAGTGTCAGGTGATAAGCACAGGAGGTAGCAAGCTGCATTCTCCTTGGGGGGACCCTTCCCAGCTGTCCCCAGCCTGTCACCTGAGGCGACTGCCTCACCAAGCCTCATGGATTGGACGGCCCTGAGAAGAGACCGTGAGCATTATTTTCTGTGAATTCTAGAAGTATGATACAGTGGTACTTCTGGTTGCGAAAGGGATCCATTCCGGAGTCCCGTTCGCAACCTGAAAGGAACGCAACCCACGCCTGTGCACGTGCGGGTCGCAATTCACTGCTTCTGTGCAAGCGCGTGACATCATTTTGCGCATCTGCGCATGCGCAAGTGATGAAACCTGGAAGTAACCCTTTCCGGTATTTCCAGGTCACCGCAGGACGCAACCTGAGAAAACGTATCATGAAGCAAACGTAACAAGAGGTATGACTGTATTTCCAACAATGCAAAAGGTCTCCCTGGACTAAAATCAAGAGTTATCCCGATTGAGAAATGAATGGACATTCACTGAATGTCCCTTTCATACAGGATCACTGACCCATGGCCCTCCAGAAATTGCTGGACCACAACTCCCACCACCTCACCATGCTCTCAGGCTGCCAGTGAGCTACCATCATGTGTCTAAGGACTTCATCAGGGATTGCATCTCGTGTAGAAGCCATGTGCTACAAACGAGATGCAGGTGTTGTGCAACAAGCACACATTGATTTGATAAGCGGCTTGATGTAATGTGGACAAGCCCTAAGCTGTTGGACAGTGGAACAGACTGCCTCAGTAGCTGGCGAGCTGTCTTTCAAGGGGGGTATTTGGTTATTGGCAGGATTGCAATGGTCATCTCTCCTTGCATTCAGCCAGGATCGGTGCAATATGCTCAAACTGTTGCCCCGGTGAGCAACCTGGCTGCCGAATTCTGCGCCACCCATCATGGATGCTGCAGTCGCATCCTGCGTTGCAAATCCTGCACTGATAAAGGGGTTGGTCTAAATCAGGGTAGGCAACCTAAGGCCTGGGGGCCAGATGCAGCCCAATCGCCTTCTCAATCCGACCAGCAGACGATCCGGGAATCAGCGTGTTTTTACATGAGTAGAATGTGTCCTTTTATTTAAATTGCATCTCTGGGTTATTTGTGGGGCATAGAAATTCATTCATTCCCCCCCCCCAAAAAAAAAATATATAGTCTGGCCCACCACATGGTCTGAGGGACAGTGGACCGGCCCACAGCTGAAAAAGGTTGCTGACCCCTGGTCTAAATGGCCAAGGTCCCATCTGGATCTAAAATCCTGTGGTTCCTGTTATTCATTCATTGGGTTGTTTCAGGAGGATTTTATATGTGAGGGTATTCTGTAGTCTTCTGGCTAATATTGGAAAGTCCCAAGTAGCAATCCGATTAAACTCAGCACAATAAAGTCTTTAATCTTAATATATATCAGCAAATTCCTGTTTCGCAATTTTTCTAACAAAAATAACAACACTTTGGTTGCCAGCAGATTCATGAGATCCTATTTCGACCCTGCCGGTTGAATTAAACCTTTGTTCAAGGCAGTCGGGGATTAAGAAGGTTGCTATTTTGGTAACGCGATGGGCTAAAGGTACTTACATGGCAGCTGAGATCCAAGCTGAATGCTGGGAAAAGGAATAAACTCTGTTACCTCAGATGACCTCCAGGCAAGCAGCTATCGACTTCGTGTAGCAAGCTCACTCAGTGCAATGCTGGTAATTAACAATAGAAAGGGTGGCTATTCATGAACGATTGCAATCTGAGGTCTTTAAAAATAAGTTCATTTGTCACACATGCCGTACGCCTGCCTGCAGAATCTCATGAATACAGATTACAAGATGTCAGGAAAGGAAATTGCTTTCTAACTTTCTAGAGAGTTTGTTTTATCGGTGGCTGTTTTGACTTTTTCATCACATGCCCAGAAGTAATGGCTTTGGGATGTCTCGCCTCGCCTAATGAGGTGTCGTAAAGGCATCGCGGTGGAAACAGCACGGAGCAAAAGGTGTCCGGGATGGGGGTGGGGAGGGAATGGCACTTTTGAGGCGAGCGCTTACCAAGACGTCTGGGAAGCATATCAAGCAACAGGATTTTCAGAAACCCAAATGTTACAGAACGATCCTAACCCCCCTCAAATGATGATGGAGCGAAAACTGTTTTCGAAACATGACTACTGACCAGTGAAACTGAAAGCAATTTTATAAAAACATTAGTCATGTCAGGAGCTTGCTGTTTATAGTTATCAGAATATTATTATTATTTTTCTAGATGGTGGCTTGGTTAAACAAACATATTTGGTGCTTAATCCTGTGGCCAGGGAGACATATCCAAACGGGTCGTTACATGGCTGTGGCTGATGGACTGGCAGAAACCAATATTACACATCTCTGCACATCGCCGTGGAAATATTGAGGAAGACGTGTCGTACCGAAGGAGGTCCAAACCTCTAAGTAAAATAAATGGATCTGGAAGCAAACACTCCTCGCAGTGTTGTGTTCTGCCTCTTCGCAGGATGCTGCCGTTACTAAGGATTTCTGATAAACAATCGCCCTATTTTGCTAAGCTGACCCCAAATCTCACAGTGAGGTATGCATAATGATATGCTTACAAAGCACACTGTAATGGAAACCAGTCCCGAGCACGGCCAAGACGATAGAGGCAAGCATTTCTGATATACCCTCTGGAAAGTTTGCTTTCTCCCCACTTAAATGTTTTTGGGAACTATCCAAACCCCAAGGCCCGCTGTGACGAGCAAGTTAGGGTCCTGCAGATCTCTAGCACAGCCAGATAGTTCCCAGAGCAGGTGGACCACTAAACCCCACATCCAAGCTCAGCCAGAGATATGCTGGTGTAAGTCCCTCGCCTTGGTTGAGCCAAGATCAGCAAAGTTTACACCGGTGGGAGCCCCCCAAAATGGCATTCTGAAGAACGGGGCAGAACAGGGGAGAAGGGTTATGCTGGATTCTAACTCTGTTTAGGCAGTTGTGAGGACTGAAGGCCCTTCCCACCTTCCCACAACTCTCTAAGCCTCCTCACCCGGTTCCTTTCCAAGCAACCAAAGGCTCCTTCATCTTGTCTCTCTTTGCTCCACCTCCTTCATCTCTCTGCAGGTTCTGGGAGACCGAGGTGGGTGCTGGTAGCAAGGGGAGAGGAAAATTCCTTGGCCTGCTGCCACTCTACATCTTGGCCCACCTCCACTTCTGCCTCTGATTCTGGACTGCTCTCTGCCACAGCCTCTTCCTGCTCACTAAACCCTGTTATCTCTTCAGCTTGCGGTACCTCCTCCTCCTCCCAGTCTGCTCCGTTGTCTTCCTCTGACCACTCATCATCGTCCCACCACCAATCCCCTGGCTCTGAGCCAACTTCCCTTGGGCGTTCCCCAACTGCGCCTCCCACCACTCCTTTGCATCCAGCCAGTCTATGACATTCAGATAAAGAATCAGAGCAGCAGAGGAATTCTTGGCTCATGACCTACCTGTCTCCACTGTAGGGAGGGTCAGATCAGTCTCTTTCACACCCATGTCAATGAGGCATGTGTTCGTTCGGAACTCTGTTCCTTCCTGTTTCCAAATTAACCTGTGATATTTTAAAGCCCACACAAAACTCTTAATTAAATATGTGTTTGATTTCAATATGTTGTCATTGTTTAGTCATTTAGTCGTGTCCAACTCTTCATGACCCCATGGACCAGAGCATGCCTGGCACTCCTGTCTTCCACTGCCTCCCGCAGTTTGGTCAAACTCATGATAGTAGCTTTGAGAACACGGTCCAACCATCTCGTCCTCTGTCGTCCCCTTCTCCTTGTGCCCTCAATCTTACCCAACATCAGAATTTTTTCCAGAGAGTCTTCTCTTCTCATGAGGTAGCCAAAGTATTGGAGCCTCAGCTTCAGGATCTGTTCTTCCAGTGAGCACTCAGGGCTGATTTCCTTCAGAATGGATAGTTTTATCTTCTTGCAGTCCATGGGACTCTCAAGAGTCTCCTCCAGCACCACAATTCAAAAGCATCAATTCTCCAGCGATCAGCTTTTTTTATGCTCCAGCTCTCACTTCCATACATCACTACTGGGAAAACCATAGCTTTAACTATTCGGATCTTTGTTGACAAGGTAATGATTTCAATATACTCATTTCTAAATAAGTTTTATCCTTTGTATATATATAAACCACAAAACCAACACATTTCTAGTAAAGAACAGGATGCCCTCATGCCCTGCCAGGGGTGCCAACTTGAATAAAATATTGTGGGAGCCCAGGTAAGCTCCGTCCTGCATAATCAATCAAATGACGCAGTGCACATATACCATTTGAATGGGAATGCCCACCAACTTTGTGGGGGCCCAGCCCCCTCAAATATTTTATTGTGGGGGCTGAAGCCCCCACAGCCTCAAGGAGTTGGCTCCTATGTGTCCTGCTTTTGGGCTCCTGAGTCACCTCTGATTTTTTAAAAAATGAAATATTTTTTATTTGGTTTTACATATATAAAATTATAATAATACCACAACACACATCCACAATTAAAAGATTCCTCCAAATCTCTGGATTTCCCACTTTCTCCTCCATGGTTTCCGTTGTTAAACGTTTCTAGTGCATCTTTTTCAGTAATGAATGTTTTTTACAACTGCATTGTCTCCACTGTTCTCGTTACATTACAAGTGTTATTGCAATCCTGCCGATGTTTTCAACTGCTTACAGTGGTCTCCAAGAAAAATTATAAATTTTCCCCATTCCTTATTGAAGTTCTGGTCTTCTTGGTTCCTGAGCTTTCCAATTTTGCCATTTTGTCATAGTCCAACAGCTTCATTTGCCATTCTTCTCTGGTAGAGACTTAATCTTCTTTCCATCTCTGGGCTACCTAAGACACCTCTGGTTGATTATCATGGGAAACAGGATGCTAGACTAGGATCATGTCCACACCATATGCACAAACGGTCCTACAAACTGTAATTTTTAAAGGCTTCTGGGAATTGTAGCTCTGTTCCCATAATTCTTTGGAAGAAGCCATGGTTGCCCAAGTGATATAAGTGTGCTTTAAATGCACAGTGAAGCTGTCATAGGCTCTTCCTATGTTTTCCTCACAAAATCTGAAGAAAGGCATAAACCCAAAGCATAATGAGGTCCCGATATACACATTAGTCCAGAAGGTACACATCTGGTCAGTTCACATTACAATTCACAGAAACGGAATTTCTCAAGCAGCTCTGCTTCAGCGACCTCCATTTCCAAAAGCCACTGCCCCCCACCCAATTCACATTCTCCCTCTTCCCTTCCTTCATTAATGCATACCCTCCAACATTTCTCCAATGAAAATAGGGACGTCCCATTCCATAATGATAATTTTACTATTTATACTCCACACATCTTACTGGGTTGCCTCAGGCACTCTGGGCAACTTCCGACATATATAAAAACATAATAAAACATTAAACATTTTTTTAAAAAAATAAAAAACAACCTTCCCTATACAGGATTGCCTTCAGATGGCTCGGGGGTCGAATAAGTCCATACCCTCCAATGTTTCTCCAATGAAAATAGGGACATCCTAAGAAAAAAATTCCCCTTCATGGATCACTGCCTTGCCATGGCGAAGGGGCTTGAATAACTCGGAGAAGCTATGAGCTATGCCGTGCAGGGCCACCCAAGATGGACAGGTCATAGTGGAGAGTTTTGACCAAACGTGATCCACCTGGAGCAGGAACCGGCAAGCCACTCCATGGACAAAGACAAAAGGCATATAAAAGTTATGACGCTGGAAGATGAGCCCCTCAGGTCGGAAGGCGTCCAACATGCTACTGAGGAAGAGCGGAGGACAAGTACAAGTAGATTCAGAGCTGATGAAGCGGCTGGGCCAAAGCCGAAAGGAAGCTCAGTTGCGGATATGCCTGGAAGCAAAAGGAAAGTCCAATGCTGGAAAGAAAAATATTGCATAGGAACCTGGAATGTAAGAACCATGAACCTTGGTAAGTTGGATGTGGTCAAAAATGAGATGGCAAGATTAAATATTGACATCCTGGGCATCAGTGAACTAAAATGGACAGGAATGGGCAAATTCAGTTCGGATGACCATCATATCTACTACTGTGGGCAAGAATCCTGTAAAAGAAATGGAGTGGCCCTCATAGTCAACAAAAGAGTGGCAAAAGCTGTATTGGGATGCAATCTCAAAAATGATAGAATGATCTCTATATGAATCCAAGGCAGACCTTTTAACACCACAGTAATCCAAGTTTATGCACCAACCACTGGTGCTGAAGAAACTGAAATTGACCAATTCTATGAAGACTTACAACACCTTATAGAATTGACGCCAAAGAAGGATGTTCTTCTCATTATAGGGGATTGGAATGCTAAAGTAGGGAGTCAAGAGATAAAAGGAACAACTGGCAAGTTTGCCCTTGGAGTTCAAAACGAAGCAGGGCAAAGGCTAATAGAGTTCTGCCAAGAGAATAAGCTGGTCATCACAAACACTCTTTTCCAACAACACAAGAGACGACTCTACACATGGACATCACCAGATGGGCAGCATCGAAATCAGATTGATTATATTCTCTGCAGCCAAAGATGGAGAAGCTCTATACAGTCAGCAAAAACAAGACCTGTAGCGGACTGTGGCTCAGATCATCAGCTTCTTATAGCAAAATTCAAGCTTAAACTGAAGAAAGTAGGAAAATCCACTGGGCCGGTAAGATACAATCTAAGTCAAATCCCTTATGAATACACAGTGGAAGTGAGGAACAGGTTTAAGGATTTAGATTTGGTGGACAGAGTGCCTGAAGAACTATGGATGGAGGCTCGCAACATTATACAGGAGGCAGCAACGAAAACCATCCCAATGAAAACGAAATGCAAGAAAGCAAAGTGGCTGTCCAATGAGGCCTTACAAATAGCGGGGGAGAGAAGGCAAGCAAAATGCGAGGGAGATAGTGAAAGATACAGGAAATTGAATGCAGATTTCCAAAAAATAGCAAGGAGAGACAAGAAGGCCTTCTTAAACGAGCAATGCAAAGAAATAGAGGAAAACAACAGAATGGGAAGAACCAGAGATCTGTTCAAGAAAATTGGAGATATGAAAGGGACATTTCGTACAAAGATTACCATAATAAAAGACAAAAGTGGTAAGGACCTAACAGAAGCAGAAGACATCAAGAAGAGGTGGCAAGAATACACAGAGGAATTATACCAGAAAGATATGGATGGCTCGTACACCCCAGGTAGTGTGGTTGCTGACCTTGAGCCAGACATCCTGGAGAGTAAAGTCAAATGGGCTTTAGAAAGCACTGCAAATAACAAGGCCAGTGGAAGTGATGGTATTCCAGCTGAACTACATAAAATTTTAAAAGATGATGCTGTGAAGGTGCTACACTCAATATGCCAGCAAGTTTGGAAAACTCAGCAGTGGCCAGAGGATTGGAGAAGATCAGTCTACATCCCAATCCCAAAGAAGGGAAGTGCCAAAGAATGCTCCAGCTACCGCACAATTGCGGCTCAGGCAGTATATGGACAGAGAACTCCCAGAAGTGCAAGTTGGATTTAGAAGAGGCAGAGGAACCAGAGACCAAATTGCAAATATGCACTGGATTATGGAGAAAGCTAGAGAGTTCCAGAAAGACATCTACTTCTGCTTCATTGACTATGCAAAACCCTTTGACTGTGTTGACCACAGCAAACTATGGCAAGTTATTAAAGAAATGGGAGTGCCTGATCACCTCATCTGTCTCCTGAGAAATCTCTATGTGGGACAAGAAGCTACAGTTAGAACTGGGTATGGAACAACTGATTGGTTCAACATTGGGAAAGGAGTACGACAAGGCTGTATATTGTCTCCCTGCTTATTTAACTTATATGCAGAATTCATCATGCGAAAGGCTGGGCTGGATGAATCCCAAGCCGGAATTAAGATTGCTGAAAGAAATATCAACAACCTCAGATATGCAGATGACACAACCTTGATGGCAGAAAGTGAGGAGGAATTAAAGAACCTTTTAATGAGGGTGAAAGAGGAGAGTGCAAAATATGGTCTGAAGCACAACATCAAAAAAACAATCATTTTACTTTCTTGGCTCCATGATCACTGCAGATGGTGACAGCAGTCACGAAATTAAAAGACGCCTGCTCCTTGGGAGAAAGGTGATGGCAAACCTAGACAGCATCTTAAAAAGCAGAGACATCACCTTGCCAACAAAGGTCCGTATAGTTAAAGCCATGGTTTTCCCAGTAGTCATGTATGGAAGTGAGAGCTGGACCAT
Source organism: Podarcis gaigeae (assembly GCF_964106915.1). Classification (NCBI taxonomy): domain Eukaryota; kingdom Metazoa; phylum Chordata; class Lepidosauria; order Squamata; family Lacertidae; genus Podarcis; species Podarcis gaigeae. The sequence goes on along the minus strand of NC_139678.1, from coordinate 16,522,488 downwards.
CAAGAAGGCTGATCGCCAAAGAATTGATGCTTTTGAATTATGGTGCTGGAGGAGACTCTTGAGAGTCCCATGGACTGCATGAAGATCAAACGCATCCATTCTTAAGGAAATTAACCCTGAGTGCTCACTGGAAGGACAGATCCTGAAGCTGAGGCTCCAATACTTTGGCCACCTCATGAGAAGAGAAGACTCCCTGGAAAAGACCCTGATGTTGGGAAAGATTGAGGGCACAAGGAGAAGGGGTCGACGGAGGACGAGATGGTTGGACGGTGTTCTCGAAGCTACAAACATGGATCTGACCAAACTGCAGGAGACATTGGAAGACAGAAGTGCCTGGCGTGCTCTGGTCCATGGGGTCACGAAGCTGGGACAGCTTCTCCAAATCAGGGACATCCCTGGAAAATAGGGAGGGTCTGTTAATGGCAAAGCAATGGTGACAGAAATTACTGAGGCCTTTGGAAGAACTACAGCTCCCATAGTCCTCTTCCCCATCATGTTGTTACCAGCTGCCTCTGATTGGTTCAGGAGCTTTTCCATCTCCAGACTTCTTTTTCCTCAGCCATGCTGCTTAAAGGGCCTTGGCTTGACCTTCCAGTGCACTGAGCAAGTTGCTCTATCACTGAGCAGCTTCCTCTAAGCCAAATACAGCTACTATCTCACCTTATGACAATGTGCATGAACAAATATGCTTATTAACTATTGTGGAGAGTCCTTAGAATTCAAGCTATATTTTTATTTGAAAGACTGGTTAGCAGCTTACCTGTTTGCCTGGTGAAATTCCGACATGCATCCGTGTTTACCACTTTCCAATAGCTGCTGGCAGGGAGGGCTGGTGGCACCAACTTGGCTTCCTGGCACCAGCAGCACTGAGACTTACTATGAAGGTGACAGAGGAGCAGCAAGGCAGTGAGGAGGCTGGCACTGTGTGGCAGAGCCAACCCAGCCCTTCCACTGGCGCACTTCTTCAGTGCAAACCTTCCTGCTGCCTCACCCACCCTGATCATGATGTTTAGCCTTAATATTTAGGTTAGGGGATGTTAACTGTACCATTGTAGATATGGTTTTACTATTTTTACAATCCATCCTTTGCATTTTATCTGATTTTGTTGTTTTTATAACTTGCCCTCTGGATCTTATGGTAACATCATCCCCTCTGTTCATCACTGGCAACAACTCCTAAGGCTTAGGTTCCGCATGCGCTAAAAAGTCAGAGTTTATGGATTTGCCACGTTCCACATTTCCCCTGTATTTATGCCCTGGAGCTCTTTCATGCTGTGGTACGGACTTAAGCGAGGTGCAATTCATGCGTCTTGGTGCACCTTGAGGGAACACCCTCTTTCTTTAACATTTCCTTTCCCCAAAGTGGCACTATAAACTACCCTGAGTACGCTCTTAGGAGGCCATTTGGCAAAAGTAAGGTGATCGTCTCGAGCCAAACCCCACTTTTGGCATGTAGGGATAAACAGGCTGTGGTTCAGCATAAAGACAGACAAGGCTTGGAAAGAAACTAAAATATTTGACATAACAAAAAATGGGGAGGATTATCTAAGTTTTCAGGATGCAGCCTAATTTTTACCCTTGTGTGGCAAAGGCATTTGGCATTAATTACATGCTCTTTTTAAAGAGTTCTTTCATTAGGTATCTAAGAGACTATGAAGATATTTTCAAACATCACATAGTTAGCGCACTTTGGCTCCCAAAACATACACCTTTCTTTCCACTAACCTGGTGGGCATATTCATTTTAATCATTTATTCTAGCATTTATGCCTTACTTTTCCTCCAATGAGTTCAGGGTGGCCTGCATGGTTCACCCTCTGTTTATCCTCTAGTGAGAGGTTGGGCTAAAAGGCAGTGACTGCCCAAAGATGTTGTTACAATACAACTGCCATCATCCCTGGCCATTGGCTACTCTGGCTGGAGATGATGAGAGTTAAGAGCCAGTGTGGTGTACTGGTTAAGAGCAGTAGACTCGTCATCTGGTGAACCAGGTTCGCGTCTCTGCTCCTCCACATGTGGCTGCTGGGTGACCTTGGGCTAGTCACACTTCTCTGAAGTCTCTCAGCCCCACTCACCTCACAGAGTGTTTGTTGTGGGAGAGGAAGGGAAAGGAGATTGTTAGCTGCTCTGAGACTCCTTCGGGTAGTGATAAAGCGGGATATCAAATCCAAACTCTTCTTCTTCTTCTTGTAGCAACACCAACATCTAGGGACCCAAGATTGGACTAGGGAGGGAGTTCTACAGCTGTGGGACCACAACTGAGAAGGCCCTATCCCTTCTGCTCACCAACCTCATAAACCATACCTGAGAAAACTCAAATAGGGCTTCTTTGATTGGTCATAATAAATGAACAATAATTAATGTTAATGGACTGAGACTTGCCTGCTCCATTGGTTAGAGCATGGTGCTGAATATGCCAAGGTTGCAGGTTCGATGCTGCATATAGGAATATTGCAGGGATCCTCAAAGTCCCTTCCAGCTCTGCAATTCTATTATTCTAAGTCCATTTTTTTACCAGGAGTCACATAGTCATTTGCTTTAGTACTAGGGAATATACCTCATTTAAAACTCCCAAATTTGCCTGGAGGATTTTTTCCTTGCATTGAAAATAATGGGAAGCCTTCCTTGGGTCTCATACCGTCTTTTTATCACAGGCTTGGTACAAAATTCCAATAGTAAATAGATATATATATTTCCTTATATTATTACCCTTTGTCCAAAGATTCCAGGAAAGCATACACAGCACCCTCCCATCTTATCCTCAGAATGACTCTGTAACCTAAGTTAAACTGAGACAGCGATCCTCACAGAGCAACAGAAATTTCAATCCTAGACATTCCTACTGATGAATAAAGCCTACTGGACAGAATATGTAGGGCTGCACTACTTAGCATGCGTTTTGGAAATGACCATTTTTTAAAGCATTTAGTCTCAGACCCTCTAAGTGTCCCTATCTTCCAAGAACAGTCCCAGATTTACAGAAGCCATCCCGGTTTGTGATTTGATCCTGGAATGTCCCACTTTTTCTTAGGCCATCCCTATTTTCATCGGAGAAATGTTGGAGGTATGTAGTCTTTTTCGGGGCAGTTCCTTATTTATTATGTATTTATTTATTTAGTTTGAACTGGGGAAATCCAGTCAGATGCTCAGGGTACAAATAATTTGTTGTTGTTGTTTTCTTAAAAAAATGTATAGGGGTACCCTCATTTTGACACAAGAAATTCGCCATTTTATAATTCAATACGGAGGAAATAAATACAGTAAGTGGACAAAAGATCCACAAAATGTTTAGGGGTATGCGTACCCCCAGAAAAAAGCACTGGTGGTGATTATGATGATTAGGGCAGTTCACAACATAAAACTACAAAAAGAAAACACAAACCAATAACCCCCCCTCCCATAAAAACATTTAAAAGGCCATAGAATGTTAATCAACACAAGGCCTCGTTATAGAGAAATGTTTTTGCCTGGCGCCTAAAGATATTTTCAGATGTTCGTTCCAGAGCTGAAACTGAATATGCAGACATGGAAGGAGACATCTTAAATTCAGTTTTGAACTTTGAATGTGAATTAACCTTCCCCCCCCATTTTTTTTTAAATCATCACATAAGTGCTTCAGATTTATTAGCTTCTCTTGCTTTGATTTAGGCCATTAACTTCAATGGTTCAACTCTTGAGTAAAACTTAGTTGGTTACAAGCCATTGGATGTCAAATAGAAAATGCCAATTATTTAATAAATGTCAGAATAAGTAGTAAATATCAACTTCTCATCTGAGAATTTGAGGAGTAATTTTCTTACATACCTAACCAGGGGGGAAACTTACTGCAAATTAAATAAGGATCCAGCTTCCCTTAAGTGGATAATACATTTCTCTCCAGCCCACACTAACAGTGGGGATATTTTAGAAGAACAATTTTCTAATGAACCATAACAGGGGGATAATTTCACACACACACAGAATTCTGTTACAGGACTGGGGAGGTTTGTTTTCTTTTACATAAACTTACTATATTAGCAAGGGATTGAAAACACATTTGTAATAAATTTTTGTCTTCTATTATTAAATAAATAAACAAATCAGCAGATGTTCTGGGGATGAGCTGTGTTGTTTGTTGTTTTCCAAAGATGCCCAAACCAACAGCAACAAAAAAGGAAAACCCAATTTTACCCCTAGCCCAGCGCCAGCACAGCGTGCATTGCACATCAAACAAACGGACACTCCCGCTGCTCCTGGGCTTAATTTGCAATTATTTGCATGTACAGGACAGAGACACACAATAGAAAGGCAGGGCTGAATGGGATGGTGACTCCCGAGCCGCTGAGGGAGGAATTTGTGAAGGGCAGCGCACACCATAAATCCGATTGCGTGGTTATTATAAACACGCAGACAGCAGGATGAAGGAACGGCATTGTCTGCTAATGGGCGTGAGGCTAGGAATGTCAATCCTGACAACGTGTAATTCAATTTCCATGTTCAAATTAAGGCCTCCGTTCGTCGCCTGCATGTTTAATTACGAAGCACTTGAAAGGCCGGGGTGGGTGTGTTAGAAACACTCGCTTGCCCTCATTTAAGACCATGGTCTTGATGGTGGGGGGTGGGATAAAAGGAAGTTACTCCAAGTGGAAGCACTACTCTTCCAGCTGAGTATGTAAACAGAGGAAGAATTTCCTCACTTTTGCAAACATTCCCCACCACTTTCTTCTCTTGTTTTTTCACATGTGCTCAAGGCTAGTAGGATGGAAGAGGCACCAATCAACAGGCAAGGTGAAGGGGGTTGCAAAGCGGTCAGCCAGCATGGGCCCAATGTGAATTATGGATGGGGAATGGACGTTTCCAACCAGAATTCAAAGCGTTGGTGCTGACCTTTAAAGCCCTAAATGGCCTTGGTCCTGTATACCTGAAGGAGTGTCTCCAACCCCATCGTTCAGCCCGGATGCTGAGGTCCAGTGCCAAGAGCTTTCTGGCAGTTCCCTCACTGCGAGAAGTGAGGTTACAGGGAACCAGACAGAGGGCCTTCTTGGTAGTGGCGCCCGCCCTGTAGAACACCCTCCCAGCAGATGTCAAGGCAATAAACAACTATTTCACTTTTAAAAGACAACTGAAAGTGGCCAGTTTAGGGAAGTTTTTAATTTCTGATGCTGTATTGTTTTTAATATTCGGTTGGAAGCCGCCCAGAGTGGCTGGGGAAACCCAGCCAGATGGGTGGGGTATAAATAAATTATTATTATTATTATTATTATTATTATTATTATTATTATTATTACCGAAGAGATGGGCTTTTGCCATCTGTACTGAAGCCATGGTCAAGGGTAAACCCTATATACAGTATACATTTAATGTACAATATTCATATACACAGGTCCTGCTATCCAAATACATTGCATTTCCTGGAAATCATTCATTAAGCAAGTGTTCACATAATGAGTCATCAATTTCCATTGATTTCTATGGTGAAATTTCCAATCATGGAATTTTAACCCAACCGAAACACCCCAAAATGAGAAACCCCAGGAAAACCCTATGAAATGTTACTAAAGTACAGATCACTACAGTTCTTTTCCATTTCTCAGCCAACCAGCAAAATGCAAACAAGGATGTGGAAAACGCTATCCGTTCAGATTTCTGAATCTGCAGTATGTATAGGAAGGTTTAGGTACGGATTTTCACATGTCGAGCCTTCAGAAAGCAGGACCTGCATGCTTGCAATTTGAGTGATTTGGCAGAAAAACTTTTGAGGGGCAACAAATAGATCTAGTTTGTGTGTGGACTACATTAAAAACAACAACAAGTACTCAGTCTCCATTGATTCTTAAATAAAATATAATGTGCACACAGCCTTGCCTTCTTGGAGAACTTAATGTAGGTAGTGTGGTTTTGTTTTTTAAGAAACCAACTTTTTAGACCTGTTCTATCACAAGAACAGAAGAGCCTACTACATCAGGCCAATGGCCCATTGAGTCCAGCAACCTGGTCTTACAGTGGCCAACCTGAGGCCTGTAGAAACCCACAAGCAGAATCTGAGCACAATAAAACTCTCTTCTCCTGGAGTTTCCAGCAACTGGTATTCAGAAGTACTACTGCCTCCAACTGTGGAGGCACAACACAGCTATCATAGCCAGGTAACCACTCACAGCCTTAACCTCCCTCAAGTTGTCCAATCCTGATTTAAAGCTGTCCAAGTTGGTGGCCGCCTAGACCATGCTTCCTCAACCCCGGCCCTCCAGATGTTTTGAGACTACAATTCCCAGCATTCCTGACCACTGGTCCTGCTCGCTAGGGATCATGGGAGTTGTAGGCCAAAAACATCTGGAGGGCCGAGGTTGAGGAAGCCTGGCCTAGACAGTGGATAAAATGTGGACGATTTCATAGAAGAATGTTTTGATTTAATGTGACTGGAAAATACTGTATAGCTTTCATGGGCACTTGAAAGTGCACCAAGCCCTAAATGAAATGGAAGATGAAAGGGCTTTGCTCTTTCAGCAGCAGCATTTTACTTTTAATCTTGACTAAAAACATATATTTTTTTAAGATCTAGGTGGCTACATAGCAACTGATGTTTATGGAGGACACTAGGTCTCCAAAAAACATGGCACACCCTCAACGTGTAATGGTTTGCTGTGGTAGGGAGCGAAATGCAAACTTAATTCGTTATGGAATGTGGGTTGGCCTATTTGTGTGGGGCAGAGCAAGCACAACCCGTCAGTTGTTTTTATCTTGGAAATCTATCTGTTTTGCCATTCTCCTTTAATTAGAGGAATCAGATTAAAATGTGTAATTATTAAAAACACATTTTTTCATTAGATTTGTGGCAAGTCATGGTGACACGCAGCTGTGTGGGCATATTTCGGTTTGGGATTTTCCTAGACATCTTTCATTATGGAGGGTTAGAAGGGGGGGAATCCCCCTTTAAAATGTGAGGATCTTCTCCCACCCCACTCTCAAACCTCAAGGTTAGAGGTTATGGAAAAAAAGCAAAGCACTAAATAGAACAGTGTCTTACCTTCGTTTTTCATGGGTTGCATGCCAACGGCTGGATTAAGGAGATAAAGCCGTTTTTCTTCTACAAAACTGCAAAGAGGGGCCAGACACAAACACTCTCCAAATCTGCCAGTTGCTGGCCGCCCGTTTGTGGTTTGCAGATTATGGGAATCGCAAAGAACACAAGCAAAGAACGCTAAACAGCTCGTTTGTGGACCTTCAGAAGAATCTTCCAAGAGAAACCTCCGCACAGGCTGACAAACTCTTTTAGAACGAACAAAGTGGTGGTCTTCACATTGCCGCTCCCACTGCAACAGAATGCCTCTCTCCTCTCTAAAGGAACAAGGAGATCTTTAGAAGTCCCTGGGGCTGATCTCAACTTTCCATGGAAGGCCAAGATCTGCTCTTCTGTCCGATGCCAAAAGAGGCGTTACGAGTATCATTCAGTAACAAGCTCTGCCGCTTTGTGCGGCCATGTCGTTGTGCCGATTTGGCATTAAAACCCATGGCTACCACCCAGGGCCCTTGTTCAAGACTGTACTTGCCATTAGGAGTTTGTTACACTTCAGGTCCAAAATTCGTGCATTAAAAACAAGGCACTACCAAAGTGCAGGGCAAAACTCTTTCACAGACATACTCACCTGAAGTAAGGCACGGCAACTGCCCTTGTGTGAGTACTGTCCAGACCTTCTTTCACCAACCAGATGGAAGTTGTGCAAAATATATAGAGGGCACCAGGTTAATGAAGGATGGTCCAGACCAAGAAAGGAAAAGGTCAAATCTGTATGTGTTGTGTTTATTCAGTGCTTTTTTTCTGGGGGGACGCAGGGATACACATACCCCTAAACATTTTGTGAATCTAAGGGGAGAAGAAACTAATTTTTTTATTTTTAAAAAATAGTTTCTTCTCTAGTACGGTGAATCATCAGTTCTGTTGCTACCCCCAATGGTGGCCTCATTTCCTGTCATGGAATTTCCTGAGTCTCAGATGGAAGCGGGCGTTTAATGTGTAAAGTAAGAGTTGGAATCTAGCACGGTGGTTGGTCAGTTTCGTTGGTGACGTACCTGAACAGCAAGCACAGGAATCAGGAAGATGTTACTGCACACAACCTCACGCCAGTGTGGAAGTTACTGTGAGCTGTCAGCTGTGTAAAATGAGGTAATGCATGTTCTTTGTACTTTTGTCCATTTACTGTATTTACTTTACCCCATTTGAACCATAAAATGGTGATTTTCTTGAGTCAAAATGAGAGTACACCTCAACTTCTTCTCTTTTTTTAGAAAAAAAGCACTGTGTTTATTTATTTAAAAATGTTGTTTTCCCACCCCTGCCCTAATAGGAAATGATGCCTGGCTGATGGGATGGATGGGTATAAATATAAAAATAAGATAAATAAAAATAGGGGGGAAATCTCTTCTAACACTACAACTCATTGACATCCAATATAAAGCTGAATGTTGGAGGATTTGAGGCCGCTAAAAGAAAGTGCTTCTTCACAGTAAGCAATGATGCCAACTAACCTGGCTGGCTGTAGAAGAGGACCGAACAAATTCATGGAGGATAAGGCTACCCAAGGCTACTATGTTCTGCCTCCATGGTCAGAGCAGTAATGCTTCTCAGTGCCAGTTGCTGGAAGCCACAAGAGAGAAGAGCGCTCTGGTGCTCAGATCTTGCTTGAGGGTATCTTACATGCTTCTGGTTGTCACCATGAGAACAGCTTGCTGGGTTAGATGGGCCTCTGGCCCAATGCAACAGGTTCTTCTTATGCTTCCATGTTAAACAAAGTTGTAGGTACCACACTTTGGCTTCAAGGTTCGTCTTCCACACATTCTGCTGGATTATTTAACCTGGGCTTTTGCTCTGACTCATTTATGATACTAATCAGGGAGATGAGAATGGAAGGAGATTTGTTTCCCTGATAACTGTAGAGAGGAAAACATCTCAATCAAAGGAAGCAGAACAATATCCGTGCAAAATTTAAGGATAGAAAACTAAGCCTTCTAACTAACCGCAGTGCATAACACGCAGCAAAACAATCAGGAGCAAAGCCAAAGCGTTTCACATTGTGAAACTGGGCGGCTCATCAGGTAGAGAAACTGCTGCCCTGTTTTCACAGCAGCTGAATTTATAAGCTTCCCCCACCTGGTTTTAGCCAAGAGCCTTTTGGGAGCCATCTGGTTCTAATGATACAAAACGGAGAAAAATGCAGTCTCCTTTTTACTACACAGCCCACATGAAAGCGTCAAACACCAGAACAGAAAATATTTTATATCCTGATCATCTTCAAATGCTTTGGGATTATTTGTTGTTGTTGTTGCGGTCTTCGTTACACAATCCATTGTGGTACAAGTAAAAAAAACTGATTTAATTTGCTCTCTACAAAAGATGCAAGGGCATCAATGTAAAATGAAACAGAGTTGGCATCTCAGCTAAAGATGAGGATGAATTAGAAGTAGGGTTCAGAATACCAACTCCCTCTATCTGGGGGGAGGTAGCATCACATCAATTTGAGTAACAACCAGATCCCTTTGAGCTCGGGATGAACCCACCAGTCCTGCTGCAAGGCAACCATTCATCACCAATTCCCCTTCTTTCTAAGCAAATACCTTCATGGAGGGAGAAACCAGCAGATTCCACAGCACAAAGGAAAGAACCTTCTGAGCATGTTCTTTGCCAAAAAATTCTGTTCTTGCCAGGATTGTTCAGTTTGTAGTTTTCTGTACCTCCTGAATTGAGCTGGGAGGCAGCAAAAATAAATTACAAATCCTATGGTCCTCAGCCATGGCTGAGGCCCATGAGCATGGCATTGTAGTTTTCTCTACCTTGCAGTTCAGATCAAGAGGCCCACAATCTCTTTCAAACATTGATGCTCTGGGGGTGAGGAAAGGCCCAACATAGCCTCTGATTTGTTGAGCCTCCCTTGCTCCCAGTTCTCATTCCATTCAGAAATATAAGAGAGGCAATTTACACATTTTGAGCCGGTGAAGGCCTAAATCAGGGGCAGGGGACCTCAGACCTCAGACATCCCAGCCAGGTGAAAGCACCTGAAGGAGGCACATATAATATAGCAGGACTAGAGAGCCTAGGGAAGGTATCTGGCCTGGAGGGATTTCCGGAGTTTTGGGCTGGGTTGCCATCAGTATGCTGATGACACCCAACTCTATCTGTTGATGGATGGCCATCCTGACTCGGCCCCAGACACACTGGCGAGATGTCTGGAAGCTGTGGCTGGATGATTACGTGGGAGCCGGTTGAAGTTAAATCCTTCGAAGACAGAGGTCCTCTGGCTGGGGCGGGACAATATGGGATTGAGGGGGCAACTCCCATCTCTCGCAGGGGTGCAATTAGTGCCAGCACCGTCCGTTAAGAGTTTGGGTGTAATCTTCGATACCTCCCTCTCTATGGAGGCGCAGATTACAGCTATAACAAAGGCGGGATTTTTTCATCTCCGCCAAGCTAAGCAGTTGGCCCCTTATCTCTCTCGCCCTGACCTAGCCACTGTGATCCACGCGACGGTCACCTCCAGACTGGATTATTGTAACTCAGTCTACGTGGGGCTGCCCTTGAGACTGACCCAGAAACTTCAGCGGGTGCAGAATACCGCGGCGAGACTCCTTATGGGGTCTTCGCTGCAAGATCACATTCATCCGGTACTATACCAGCTGCACTGGCTCCCGGTGGAGTACAGGATCAGGTTTAAGGTGCTGGTTTTAACCTTTAAAGCCCTATACGGCCTAGGACCCTCGTACCTACGGGACCGCCTCTCCTGGTATGCCCCACAGAGAAACCTACGGTCTGCAAATAATAACATCCTCAAGGTCCCAGGCCTCAGAGAGGTTAGGCTGGCCTCAACTAGAGCCAGGGCCTTCTCGGCTGCGGCTCCAATCTGGTGGAACGCTCTGTCACAAGAGACTAGGGCCCTGCGGGACCTGACATCTTTCCGCAGGGCCTGCAAGACAGAGTTGTTCCACCAGGCCTTTGGTCAGGGCGCAGCCTGACTCCCTCCTCTGGCAACCTGCACAGAATCTTGCTTAATTAGTTGCCATTTATTCGATTTTAATTGATTTTTATAATGAAATATTTTTAGAATGTGTGAATATCTGATAGTTTGATTGTTTGATTGTTGTTAGCCGCCCTGAGCCCGGCTTCGGCTGGGGAGGGCGGGATATAAATAAAATTTATTATTATTATTATTATTATTATTATTATTATTATTATTATTATTATTATTATAGAGAGAGACCTAGACAGTTGGATTTGTCCATTTTCCAGGGACTGTCCCAGAATTACAAAAGTTGTACTGGCGTTTGAAGGGATCCCTGTTTCCCCTGCTGCTGAGCTCAGGGACGAGCAGCAGCAGGGGAAACAGCAGCAGTGAGGGAGTATCCTGTTGCCTCTCCATGGCCACTGCTCCTGGCCTCTTCTCCAGGTCAACTCATAGTGGCTGCTGGAGAACGAGTGAGACAGAGGAGAGACCTCCTCTGCTCAGGACCAGCCCTTTTAAAAAGAAATGCTTTGTGCGTCCGGGTCTAATCTTGCCCCTTTCTGAAATTTATTTATTGGTGCTTGTTTTTCTTTTTGTAAGAATAAAATCAAATCAGGATTAAGGCAATTTGCATGCCCAGGCGGGGACCTACTGACCCCAAGAGACCACCAGAAGGAATAATGACTCGTGACAACATGTTATGGAATTAAAATTGGCCACAACTTTATTAAACCTTTCAGATGTAGGAAGGCCTTGGCTTAGGCATTGGGCGTGTATCCCTCCCAGTCCCCCAGCTGGGGGAACTGGGACTCCTCGGGGTGAATGGAATATGGGAGGGTGCACTGCAAGACACCTGTGTACACAGCCAGCCCACTCCATATCCGCACAACGCAGGGGAGTTCACTGACAACCTTTCAGTGTATGGCCAGTGACTCCTTTTTCACAAACCCCTTTAAGAGGGGACCCTGGAATCACCACTGTGGGGGAGGGTGAATCACCATGCCTCCCCCATTTAGGGAAGATAGACTATAGGATTCCACCCAAGGCCTAAAACTGCCTGAAATATACTCAGAATCGAGAGTGGATTTCATGCTCTTTATTCAACCCATAGTGGTGAGGAGGAATGGAAGTTCCCCCAGAATGTCTGCTTTATATACATTATTTACACAATGGGCCCCACGTGATTAGCTAATTCTGGGATTCACCTGTAGGCCAATCAGGTTGCGGATTCACTTCCACCTGGAGCTGGATTGGATGGCTCCTGTGGACCAATCAGACTGCTGCATTCTGGACCCTAGTGCTCTAGGACCAATCAGACTGCTGCATTCTGAATCCTATTGTTCTAGGACCAATCAGACTGCTGCCTTTTGGATCCCATAACACTGCCAAAGTTGTGACAATTGCTACAGGGAAGGCAAAATTCCTTCCCGGCTTTTCAACAGCAACCATCAAAAGACTGTAGCAATGCCCACTGAACAGGAAAGTAAATGGTTAAGCTATAATCAAGCATTACAAAAGGGGGGGTCAAGCTCCAGAGCCGACTGCATCCTATTTATGCATCTCGAGCAGACCAATGGGAAGCCTGCCCATTCGCAGTCCGCTCAGCTGGCCCTGCCTCCAACAAGACGCTGATAGTTTAAACCAGGGTTTGGAAGCAACCCCCAATGGCTGGTGACAGGGAGGTGGGCCAGTCTAAATGGCTGGTGAGTCCCACGTGGCCCAGGGGTGCTGCACGCAGTCCTACAAAGGGCACCCACAAAGAAAGGTGTGAGCGCTCATTCTCAAGACAGTGGAGAGCCAGTGTGGTATAGTGGTTAAGAGCGGTGGACTCGTAATCTGGTGAACCGGGTTCGCGTCTCCGCTCCTCCACATGCAGCTGCTGGGTGACCTTGGGCTAGTCCACTTTTTTGAAGTCTCTCAGCCTCACTTACCTCACAGAGTGTTTGCTGTGGGGGAGGAAGGGAAAGGAGAATGTTAGCCGCTTTGAGACTCCTTCGGATAGTGATAAAGCGGGATAACAAATCCAAACTCCTCCTCCTCCTCTTCTTCTTCTTCTTCTTCTTCTTCTTCTTCTTCTTCTTCTTCTTCTTCTTCATGTCCCATTGGTGAAGTCATGGTGGCATTCACCCTTCTTCTGATACAAAATGCTCTATGGGTGGGCAGGGGACAACAAATGGGGGGATGAGGAGGGTCAGTTGAGGAGAGAGAAAAATGTCCCTATTTTCATCTGAGGAATGTTGGAGGGTATGCAATAGAATGAGTGGCTTGGATACCGCCATCTCCTGCGCCCATTTCCTCTTTTGTTGCCTAAAGTGCCACCATCTGACACTCCTTGTTTTTCCTTCTCTTCATACGGTAATTTTCCATCTTACTTGAGCACAAAATATTTAACACATATTACTGCAAATCCATCATTCTTCATTCATCCCGGTCTTTTCTTTTTTTCTTTTCCAAATGGGGAGTTTTGCCAAAGTAAGAAAGGAGTAAGTGAGGTCTGCCTGAATTGGCCCATGCAGAGCTCCAAGCAAATAGTCACTATTGTTCTCTCAAAGTGCATTTAAGGTTTTGGGAACAAACAATAAAACAAACAGCTGAACAATTTTAAGCATGGCCTCGTTCCTACTAACAATTATTTTTAAGCTATCCCACCATTAGCCTGACTCTGACTTCTTGGTAAGAAACATTACATAAAACTTAAAGCGGTACATTTCACCAAAAAAAGGGGGGAATTGTTTTCAAATGCCACACAGCTTCTGTTCTGTGTCCAGCTGTCACTTCTTCTTGTAATTTATGAGCAAGCAAATATATTTTTAATTCAGTCACTCAGACTTCGCCCAAAGCTCCAACATTGCTACATTATTCCCTTATTCCTAAGGCAAGCATCATAAGACTGGGCACTTCAGAAAGGAAACTGCCCCCTGAACTTCAGTCAGATGAACGGACTTTGTTTGTTTCTGTGCTTATTATTATTTCAAAATTACTTCAGTTAGAAGTAAATTTCGTGACGGACACATTGCCTCAGCAACTGCAGGTGGTGCAATATAGGTAAAAGGTAAAGGACCCCTGGATGGTTACGTCCAATCAAAGGCGACTATGGGGTTGTGGCGCTCATCTCTACTTTCAGGCTACCGGCGTTTGTCTACAGACAGCTTCCCGCCACAGCGGTACCTATTTATCTACTTGCACTGGTGTGCTTTCGAATTGGTAGGTTGGCAAAAGCTGGGACAGAGCAATAGGAGCTCACCCCATCACACAGATTTGAACCGCAGACCTTCTGATCGCCAAGCTCAAGAGGCTCAGTGGTTTAGACCACAGCACCACCCTCTCCCCTGGTGCAATACAGACACACACAAGAATATGTACCAAGAATTGTGACTCCTAAAAATAAATCCAGAGAATCCTTCTACCTAACTGCATAAAATCATGTACAGTATATGCAATATACTAAAACAAATTGACTTCAATGGGTGGCTCAGTGGTTCCCAAACTCCCCTTCTGCAGAAAGGGTTTTGGTGAGGGTGGACCATTTCATGATTTTTTCCTGCCTGCTGTTGTAATGCACTTTGCTAGATGCTATCTGGTTTTTAATTTAATTGCCTCTTTTATTTCTTATATTGTATTTTATTGCATTGCAATTTGCATTCTAAACATGACTATATCTAGCTCCAACACAACAGGGCTTACTCCCAAGCAAATGTGCCTAAACTTTCAGCCTAAAACATTTAAGACTTGGACCAATGTAAATAATTGGCTGAAGTAGCATTGAGTGTTCAGGTGAAGGATAAAGGGTGGGTAGTTAAATATAGAAAATTATTGATTTGAAGGTTCTTCTGGTATTTATCTCACACTGTATTGTGTGTAGTTTAAAAGAAATACTTGCTTTTTTAAAAAAAAAACCTTTGTAAACACGTAGTGGTCAGTGGTGTTGTTTTTCCTGTGAAGAGTTTGGCACTAAGACTGTAAATATCTATTTATTTGATTTCTTTCCTGCCTTTCGCCATAAGGTTCCATGGCAGGTGACAGGAATACAATTAAAATCAAAAGAAGGAAAACAGTTTGTATTGTTATGAATCCCCCACCGTTCAAAACTATTTTAGCTGTGTGCAAAAAGCACTGGCCAATATTCTTCTATGTTGTATTTTTATAGGGGCGTATATACATATAAAGATCCCAATTCATCTCCCCAGGACCCAAATGAATTTTACTTTTCAATTTTAATGACTCCAACTCCAATATTACAGAAAATATAGCCAGGTTCCTAAATGTAGCTATCAGAACTAGGACACAACTGTCTGTATTTTTAAACAATTTTTGATCATGGGTTTTGTTATACAGTACTCTTATTTTAAGGGGCACGGTCTGTGTGCATGCATATTTGAGGATTTTTTTTCTCTGCTGTGGTTGTCTTAACAGCCCTATACTCTATCTGATGGTTATGGTCTGTAGACCATATAAACTAAACTACTACACCAACAGTAAAACCCTAAACTTGGCATGGTAGCTAATTGGCAGGCAATACAGATCCCTTCGCAGCACAATTACATTCTGGTGGCAGGTTGCCCCTAACAGCAGCTGTAGTGGACCCCCACCAATAAATATGTAGGGGATCCTACTGATAAGTACCACCTCACTAAGTGCCCTCAATTAAATATTGCGCCCCCACCTCACAGTACGCTATTTACACAAATGTCTTCAATTTACCACAGACTACCTTGTGGGGGTCTTGTGTGAGGGGAAACTCGGTGACTTAAATTCTCAGGCAGGAGTTGATCAAACAAGAAAGGTTTTATTTATCAAAATAAGAAGTTGGTGAAACAAAGTTGAAATGTCAGGCAGAAGTTAACTTTTCGCTTAAACTAAATATGAAGATGTCTCGGTCTTAAACACAATAATGAATACACGGCTTTTCTTAAACTTCGCTCTTGTTCGTTTTCTTAGTTGTTTCAGTTAAATGCTTTTAACACAGCAAAGCTTCCTTCACAGTTTAACTCTTTGGTTCATGAGCGAGGGGCACTTTCCATCAGTTACCCCCTCTCTTAACAATCCCACTCCTGAGGTATTCCAATTGGAGTCTTCTTTACCTAGAAGATCTCTCCCCTCCTGGCTAGACTGAGACCCAGGTAGCCTGTATTCCCATAGGATCTGCCTCTAATGGCTCAGACTCAGCCCTCCAAGTAACTCCTGTCTCTATACCTTCTCCAGGCCCTCAACCCGGTCTTAATCCCTAAGCTACAAAGCCTCTAGCTATAGATGTCCTCCTCAGAGTGGATGTTCAACTCAACGTTGAACCAACTCTCTCAGACATAACCTATCCTACTCCCCATCTGCCATCTCAAATCCTGCCTTAACTCTCTCCTTCAGAAACTGCTCCTTTTATTCTCCCTCCCTCTGCAGCTGCTCCCCCTCTCTGTGGTTAGCTGACTTTGTAGTCTATCAGCAAGAGGCTCCAGCACTCTGGTGGCATTTCTGCGGGACTCTAGTCTGCCTCTGCTGCCCATCACAGCAGTTGCCCATCATAAGGCCAGCTCCACATAGAACATGTTGCAGAGGGGAGCCATACACTGCAGCTCTCCTGCAGATCCACCTTGACAGCTTCTCTGCTTACAGTCCCATCCGCCCCACTTACTCCTAGAACACAACAGATGTTACATGTTGGAATGCTACAGGCTAGGCAGGCACAGAAGGAGGTCCCCGGGGCTTGCCATAGCAGGAAAGCACAGAGGGAGGAGCACTGACTCAGAAGGCTAGAGAGTGAAGGAGGGATTGCTTCATTAGAGGGGCTTGCCTTTATGCAAAGGTAAAGGTAAAGGGACCCCTGACCATTAGGTCTAGTTGCGGAAGACTCTGGGGTTGCGGCGCTCATCTCGCTTTACTGGCTGAGGGAGCTGGCGTGCAGCTTCCGGGTCATGTGGCCAGCATGACTAAGCCACTTCTGGCGAACCAGAGCAGCGCACGGAAACGCCATTGACCTTCCCGCCAGAGCGGTACCTATTTATCTGCTTGCACTTTGAGGTGCTTTCGAACTGTTAGGTTGGCAGGAGCAGGGACTGAGCAATGGGAGCTCACCCCATCGCAGGGATTCAAACCTCCGACCTTCTGATCGGCAAGTCCTAGGCTCTGTGGTTTAACCCACAGCGCCACCCCTTTTCTTATTAAAGAAACAAATTGCAACTTAGCCTTGCTTCTTTATATCTGACCTGTGAATGACCTGCTCTGCCTATCAGCCCCGTGACATTGAGTCGCTGCCACCAGAAGTTACATCTGAAATGGCCCCATATTCTATAGGTCCATGGTTCCCACAACCCTTGAGTGACGCCACCATGCTAGTTCTTCCTTCAAGGAAGGTGGGGCAAAATCGGCCCTGACCGCAAGACACACATCAGAGTTTCCTTTGCGACTTGAAAAGTTCATTAAAAGCATTCCCTTCCTCTAATTACATTGCAATAACTCCCCCTCGCTGCACACTTAGCGAAAAGAAAAACACGAACGTTCTACATTTGAAGCTCAACTTCAAAACAAAGTTCCCTTTTTCAACTACAGTCACTTTGAGATTGCGGACTCCAGTTCTGGGCAAGAGGACAAAGGTATAAACAATCCAGGCAGTTTCTTTATACAGAGTTAGGTTGGAATATCGGCCATGCTGCCAAACGCTACGCGGCTAGCAGTAAAAGTGAGTTGTGTACATTAATTCAAGAAACAGTTGGATGGTGTTTTGGAAAAGCAGGAAACACTGTCAAATAGGAGTCACTCTCTCCCCCCGCCCTGCCCCCCAGTTACCTTGACAAGAGTCATGGAAGCATTTGACAAACAAAGGCCAAACTACATGTTACACTATAGCAGAGGTGGCCAACATGATGCCCAGGGGTGTACATGTGCCCACAAAGACATTCCCTGGGGCCCACAGGGTCCTCTCCTCTACGAAATTAGGCATGAAAGAAATATAGTGGTACCTCGGGTTACAGACACTTCAGGTTACAGACTCCGCTAACCCATAAATAGTACCTCACGTTAAAAACTTTGCTTCAGGATGAGAACAGAAATTGTGTGGCGGCGGCGTGGCGGCAGCAGGAGGCCCCATTAGCTAAAGTGGTACCTCAGGTTAAGAACAGTTTCAGGTTAAGAACAGACCTCCAGAATGAATTAAGTTCTTAACCTGAGGTGCCACTGTATTCTGCTGTAGTCAACAGAATAGGTTAAGCTGTGTGTTTGATTGCAGTATGTGCCCACAGTAGTTTCTCCACTTTGCAAGTAGGGCCATGGATCCCCAAAAGGTAAGCAAATCCTTACACTGTGTAATGGTAGCCCGATGACTCCTCCTCCTCTGTATAGTGCCCTCTAGAGGAGACATTTTGAAGCTGAGAAAGGGAAAGGAGAGCTTAGCACTTCCCCCTACAGCTACAAACACACACACACACACACACAAACAACAATACCAGACCCTGCAAGTGTCCTTATTTTCCAGGGAAGCCATCCCATTTTCTGATTTGTCCCCATAATGTCCCCCTTTTCCTTAGGACATCCCTATTTTCACTGGACAAATGTTGCAGTGTATGGTAGGACGTCTCTATTTTCATCAGAGAAAAGGGGAGGGTATGGAGTTATCCGACTCCTGAGCCATCTGACAGCAGCCCTGTACAGGGAAGCTTTTTTAATGTTTAATGTTTATTATGTTTTCATATATGTTGGAGGACACGGGTGGTGCTGTGGTCTAAACCACAGAACCTAGGGCTTGCCGAGCAGAAGGTCGGTGGTTCAAATCCCCACGACAGGGTGAGCTCCTGTTGCTCGGTCCCAGCTCCTGCCCACCTAGCAGTTCGAAAGCACAAAGTGCAAGTAGATAAATAGGTGCAGCTCTTGCGGGAAGGTAAACGGCATTTTCGTGCGCTGCTCTGGTTCGCCAGAAGTGGCGTAGTCATTCTGGCCACATGACCCGGAAGCTGTACGCCGGCTCCCTCGGCCATTAAAGCGAGATGAGCGCCACAACCCCAGAGTCGTCTGTGACTGGACCTAATGGTCAGGGGTCCCTTTACTTTTATATATGTTGGAAGCCACCCAGAGTGGCTGGGGCAATCCAGTCATATGGGCGGGGTATTATATTATTTATTATTATTATTATTATTATTATTATTATTATTATTAATAATTAAATAGGACACCCCCATTTTCATCAGATAAATGTTGGAGGGTATGCTATACTACATGGCATATTGTTGAGCTTTTTTTTTTTAGGAAACTACCCAAATTGTTGAGCTTTCCACATGATTTTTCAGTTGACTTGCCTAAAATCCAGGACAAAGAACCACCTTTTGGAAATCCCCCCAGATGTCAATTCTGCCTTTGAAATCCCGGTAACATCCGGAAAAATCCAGATGTATAGCAGCCCTATTTCATTTCGCTTGATTTCTGGTGTATCCCGTTAGCTCAGAAGTGAACTCATTGGTTGTTTTTTTTCTAGTTTCGTATCATATTGTTTGCTTATGTTGTTGCTATTAAAAAACAGCAACTGCGGGTGTGGAATTAAAAACTAATGCCTGAGGGTGTTTCAAAGGGAAAGCTAAAGTCTGGAGATTGCAGCAGGTACAAAATGCATCTTCCATTGGCTTAATGGTTCTCTACTTGGGATCATAGAACATGGGTCCCTGTAGATTTTCACACTGGCCGCCAATTTAAGTTTTTGGGTTCTGACATATAAAGTTCTGGAAGGCTTAGAGCCTGGTTACTTGAAGAAGCCCCTTCCCTAATACCAGCCAGCTAGGGCTCTGAGATCAGCTGATGTGGTATTCCTGGCAATGCCACCACTAAGCAAGGTCAGAAGATCTACAACTTGCCAGAGGGCCTTTTTGTTAATAGCTCCCCTGTTATGGAAAACTTTCACCATTCACATCCAGCAGACAGCCTTCTGGGCTGGATATAGGATAGCACACTGATTATTTCAACTGAATCTTGTTTATTTTCATTTTCACTGCATCTTATTTTTAACCGAATCTTTTGCAACATGCAGTCTTCCCTGAGATTACCTGTGATAAAGAGAGGAATATAAATCTTATGAATAAATAGCTAACAAATAGTGTCCTGCCTTTGTGGTTTGATAGTTTGACCGTGAGAAGGAACTACAAAGATAAATCACAATGTATCAGAAGCTTTGCATTTTTGCCGCTTGCACCTGTCTGTCACATGCCTGCGCAATATATCCATTTGTGTGCCTGAAATACTGGAATGCAAATAGCCACTGAGAGAGCAAGATGCCAAACCATGCATTTATAGGATCATAGAAGAAGAAGAAGAAGAAGAAGAAGAAGAAGAAGAAGAAGAAGAAGAAGAAGAAGAAGAAGAAGAAGTAATGCTGTTGGCTATCAAAACATCCCTAAGATGATGAATAGTTGTGCACTATTATTATTATTATTACTATTATTATTACTTAGACCTAAGCTATAATCCTAGCCTCACTTACTTAGGAATTAGCTGCATTGAATTCAGTAGGGTTTACTTCTGAGTAAAGATGGATAGGATTGAACTGTAATTTGTTAGAAAGTGGGACTTATCATGATTATCTTTTCATTCCACTGATTTCATCAGTGGGAGCTTTTGTTCAACAAACTTAAACCGGATCCAACCAATAATGAACAAATAACTAAGCCAATTAGTTTCATTCAATGAGCCACATCCATCTTTCTGCACCGCTCAAGATTTTTCAAAACCTCTTGTCATTTCCACACTTTGTCATGTTTTAAGCTCAATCAAACAAAACCCAACTATTGAAAATGCTCTTCCTAAGGAAGATGTACCACCTCCAGATAATTTTATGGTGCAGGCTTAATTATGCCAAAACAACATGAAAGTCAACATCAGCCTCATGGCTATGGCATTTTCTTTTCGGGATTTGAAGGAATCCTCTGTTCGCGTTGAAGGCTCCATGGAGCAATTCACAAAAATATGAGAACATCTGCTTCTAGGAGCCACTTGAAGAAGAAGAAAAGAATTATGCAGTAACACGTGAAAAACATTTGCTAAGCATGCTGTTGTCTGCTGTTAAATTGAAAGAGGGCACAGAAGGATACTGTCAGCAAGGGCAGGAGAATAATAATAATTGCATATAAAAACCATGTGCTGTAATCTAAGCCAAAGGAAAGCCAAACGTTATCAAAATTGGCAAGAAGGCTGCTTGGCCCAACTAACAAAGATGGTTGAGCAACTGGTTCAGGCAGCAGATCCCAGAGTGGGCAGTCTTTTCCTGCCACCAATCCCCAAAGCCCTCTTTGGGTGATCTGAATCAGGGTTACATAAGGTGAGTGAACCGCATGGCGATGAATGCATTTGCCAATCCACTGCTCCCTTGATTTCCTTTCCTGTCGCCCACCATGATTTGGAGGGCAAACTTGTAAAGTAGGAACCTCCCTGTGCATTTTGAAACCCTGGAAAATCAGGAGAACAATTAGAGTAGCAATGTGGGAGAGCGATGCTCATACCCTGACCTTTGACACCTGAGATACATATTTTAGGACCCAATCTGTTCTCTTGATTGTGATGTATTTTAATTTTAATGTTGCATATTTTAATTGATGTAACCTACCTTAGGACCTCACTGTGAAGGGTGGGTAAGAAATAATAATTAATGATGGTGGTGGTGGTGAGAAAAATAATATGTTTATCCCTGTGAGATAAGCATGATCTGATTCAGAAGGCCTGAAGAGTTCAGTAGTTAAAATATGAAATATGCTTCTACAAGAGGTACAGTTGTACCTCAGGTTACATACGCTTCAGGTTACATATGCTTCAGGTTACATACGCTTCAGGTTACAGACTCTGCTAACCCAGAAATAGTGCTTCAGGTTAAGAACTTTGCTTCAGGATGAGAACAGCAGGAGGCCCCATTAGCTAAAGTGGTGCTTCAGGTTAAGAACAGTTTCATGTTAAGTACGGACCTCCGGAACAAGTTAAGTACTTAACCTGAGGTACCACTGTATTGCTGACCACCAACTTGAAAGGCTTTGAAAGGTTCAGTCAAATTCATGAAGGATAAGGCTCACAGTGGCTACTAACCATGGTGACTATATTCTACCTCCACTGTCAGAGGCAAGATACCTTCTGAATTCCAGATGCTGGAAACTCATAGAATCATAGAATCATAGAATTTTAAGAGTTGGAAGGGGTCCCATGGGTCATATAGCCCACCCCTCTGCAAAGCAGGAATCTTAGCTAAAGCATCCTTGACAGATGGCCATCCAACCTCTCCTTAGAAACCTCCAAGGAAGGAGACTGCATTTCCTCAGGGTCTTGCAAAAGAATAATGTTAAACAACAATAGATGAACTCCTTTTACCGATCCACAATAGAAAGTGTCCTTTCATATTGTATCACAGTGTGGTATGCTGGCCTGACAGCCACGGACATAAAGTCTCTATAGAGGGTGATGAATACAGCCCATGATATCATGGGCTGTCCCCTGAGCCAGCTAGATGGCATTGCAAGGGATTGTTGCCTTAGGAGAGCAAGAAAAATTCTCAGGGATGACTCGCACCCCGGCCATCGCCTCTTTAATCTTCTACCCTCGGGCAGGAGATCTAGAAGTATAATCAGCCATACCAACAAGCTAAAAAATAGCTTCTATCCGTGGGCTGTTAGGCTGTTGAACAGAAAATAATATAGTGAAATTGACTTGCGAGGTGGTGTGTTGTTCGATAAGAGATTGAATGTTTGGGGCGGGGAGGGAGGCTCGGTTAATTTCATTGTACACAGGTTGTACAATGACAATAAAGGTATTATTATTATTATTATTATTATTATTATTATTATTATTAAGCTCCCAAGGGAGACCATTTCCCTGTCAAACAGGTCTTACTGTCAGAAAGTTCTTCCTGCAGGAGAGGAGAGTGCTTTTGCACTCAGATCCTGCCTGCCTGCCAGTTTGCCATGGGCACCTGGTTAGCCACTGTGTGAGCAGAACGCCATTGGCCTAATCTAAGATGTTCTTCCCAGGTTCTTAACCTGTGATTGGACTTGTTCCTAAAAGAAACATGGAGATGCCACCAAGAAGTGTGGGGCAGGGGCTTAAAGCAGTAGGTTAGGCCACTTCCAGACTACCTGTTTATTGAGCACCCACCTTGATCTGTTTGTGGGGAGGTTAGACAACACTGCACAAAGCAAGTCTTACTCCATGCTTCCTGATACATTTCCCAATCACCTTCCTTCTCACAGAAAGTCTGGTGTTTTTTGCTTTTTGCACAAGGCCTCCCTATCAGCTACAACTGTGCAACCTGAATTTGCTGGTACATGATTGAAAATTGTGCCTTCACTTTTAAGTCAAACAGAGAGGACTCTGTGGGTTGTCTTCAACTAAGTCCTACTTAGAGGAAACCCACTGGCATTAATTAACCTAAGTCAGACATGTGTATTAACTTTAATAAGGCTTCCATTAAATACCACTCTTGGTTTACAACTTTCCTCCTTAGTTCTGCATTTTTCTAATTCATGATGGTGGCTGTAGAACCAGAAATCAGATGATGGATGGGGTGGATTTTGGGGTGGATGAATGCACAAAAATGTGATGCAAAAAATAAGGACCTAAGGATATGGATGCATGATGAACAGGAGCATGCTCAAGGATCAGGGACCCACCGTTCGCTCCCCCGATCCCTCAGCGCTGAGATGCCCAGTGGTTCAGATGCTGCCAAAGAGGCTGGAACAAACACTAAACACAACCCAAAATGAGGGTTTTGTTTTTGTTTTTTCCCCTCCCTCACATTTATTATAAACACCCCAGGAAACTGCCTTTTCAAAAATCAATGGTTTGTTATAAGATTCCTCCCCAATTTTTGACTTGTTTTGACAAAGCAAAATAATTTCGTAAGAAACCTTTCAGTTTTCAGCCTTGTCCTAGGCGCGTCCCTTTCCTGAACTATCAACAAGTGATTCATGTGGCTGGTTTGCAGAATGTTTTCCTTTCGTTGTGTATTTTCTCAAAGGATCGTTTAAACGAGCAGAAGAACCCGAGCCTCCAAACAAAGGTTTTGCAGAAGCTTTCTCGAAGCTATTTGCAGAAGAGAAACAATATCCCATGCCACAGGATAGCCGGGGGGGGGGGGGTGTTGAGGAAATGGAAAGAAGACAAAGCCATAGAGTATGTTTTGCTGTCCTTGGGCGCTTTCCATGAAATCCGCAAACTCTTCCAGGTGTTCCAAAACAAGAGTGACAAGCCAAATCTTAACCTTTCCTCCCTCCCTTTTGCTTCTGCACAAGGGGATGTCGTTTTGAGGACTTAGTTTGCAGGACCAAGAGCATGGGCAAGAAAGATTTCCAATAGGGCAAAATGCTGGGAGACTGGCTCTCAGGGTATATGAAGCAAGACGAAGGGTGAGTGAAGGCAGTGGCAACAAGCAAAGCTCCATGATGCCTGCCTTCCAACGCCTCACATTTAAGAACATAGAACATCATAATATCCCTGCTGGATGTGGTCAATGGTAGATCTAGTTCAGCATCCTGTTTTAACAGTGGCCAACCAGATGACCATGAGAAGTCCACAAACAGGTCCTGAGTGTCTGTCTCTATTTGCCACCACACTGGCCGTCAGGCATCCCAGCTCTCCATTAAAGCCATAATAATAATAGTAATATTTATACCCCACCCATCTGGCTGGGTTTCTCCAGCCACTCTGGGTGGCTTACAGTATACATACCTCATGCTACATCTGCTTCATGTTACGTTCTTTCAGGCTACGTCCTGTGGCGACCCAGAAGTACTGGAAAGGGTTACTTCCAGGTTTCGCCGCTCGCAGTAGAGCAAAATGGCATCACACGCATGCACAGAAGTGGTGAATCGTAACCCGTGCATGTGCAGATGCGCTGCTGCGGGTTGCGCTCTTTTCATGTTGCAAACAGGCCCCCAGAATGGATCCCATTCGCAACCAGAGGTACCACTGTATACTGAAACACAATAAAGCATCAACCATTAAAAACTTCCCTATACAGGGCTGCCTTCAGATGTCTTCTAAAAGTTACGTCCTTCTTTATCTCCTTGACATCTGAAAGGAGGGCGTTCCACAGAGACAGCACCACTACCAAGAAGGCCCTCTGCCTGGTCACACTAAAATGCAAAAAGGAATATTGATGAGTGTTGGTAAAATAAATCTGAAATATATGGTCCCATGCCAAAGCTACACACTTTTAAAGTTATGAAGTCTCCGTGGTTTTAAGTGGCTAGAGTACTCCATTGAAAATCATGGGGTCTTACGAAGTGCTCCATTTTGAGTTTTTTTATTTCGTTTCTCCCTCCCTGCTGCTCCCCACCCCCCGCACAGAATATAGCTATCTAGAGTTTTCTAATCTGTTAAAGAATATGATATTTTGGCCCAAATCAGTAAGATCCAAATGCCTTGACTCCCAGAGCTGGAATGGAGCGAAACCACCGGAATGAAGACCAAAGAAAATGTTTTCCCTAAAGTGAGCTACAATTTGCTTTCAAGATGAGGAGAAGTATGCAAAAGCCTATATTATGAAATGGGATTAGAGGATTATGGCAGGTTTGTCTTTGGCCACCTGGCAAGTGAGCAGCTGGCAGGAGTAGAGTTTCCCCTAAAACAGAGGACTCATACGTTGGTCAGATTTCAATGTCAGTTTAGGACAACTGTTATTGCATGTGGATGCATAAAACCATCTAACTCCAGCTTGGCTGGAAGTGATGGAGTTTACCGTTTACGGCAACACAGGCCGTCCATTGTGTTAATTTGTTCCCCTCTTCAAATTGATCCAAAATTTGCAGTGTAAATTTCCAGATTGTCAGTATTTTGTGGGAGGAATTCAAGCACCTGCCAGAAATTTAGGTTTGCGCAACTGGAGCGTACCAAAGTGCTCTGTCATCCTGACACAATAAATCCACTTTTTCGAAAATTAAAGGAATGACCTTTTGCGATGGCGAAATGCACTGAAATGTTTGGGACGAACAAATGATTTAACAGGAAGACGCATAAACATCACACAAGTAAACAAGGCTAAATGCTCATTGTCAGGCCGGCCCAAGACATTTAGGCACCTGAGGTGAACCACAAAACTGCGCCCTCCCACCAGGGAAGGAAGGGTGGGAGAAGACCAGCAGCATCTCCTATTCACCAAGAGGCTGCTATAGAGGTGGCATGAGGTGGGGAGAGGCTGCCAAAGAGGCAACAGATCTGGCCCCCAAGAAATGTGCCACAGCTGTCACTGGCAGCAGAAGCAGCAACAGAATGAATGCTCTGATATTAACTTCCATGTGAACTTTGTGCAAGCAAATCAGGATGAATGCTCAATGAGCAGGTCAACTGGAGAAGGCCTAAAGGCTACATAAACATCACACATTTACTTTTGTCCCCAAAGAATCCTGGAGCTGTAGTTTATTAAAAAGGCTGGGTTTTGTAGCTCTCTGGAGGGTTAACAACAGTTCCCAGAATCCTTTGCAGAGAGTGCTTAAAATTTGTGATTATTATTATTATTATTATCATTAGCCACCCCTGTGTGTGCAACCTTAGTTTCACTTGTGATTCTAGCCTATAATTCCTACAGTTGTTTGCTTACATTTTCTTTCTCAGTTTGTCGCCTTTGCTATAACTTTGGTTACTTTGGGAGCTAGGGCCGCCTAGCCCTCAGCTAATAATTTTGCTTTGCTCTTACCAACAATCCATAGCTGCCATGCAGTGTTCTTTAATATATATAATATATATTAATATATGGATTAAAAAAGGAAGGGGGGGAACTTACACTTAAAATCAGGACACATTGCTAAAATCAAAGCATTCGAGAGGCCATCAACTTTCAAACTCTGATGTAAGCGCACACACTGAACACTCATGCTTCTACTTTTAAATTTAACACAGGAGCAGAAGTGGACCATAAAGTGGGGAAATGCACAGACCCCACAGATAAAATGTCGGGTAGGAGCAACCTTGCATACCTGATGTCAATAAAGGGCAGGGTTGAGGTTAACAGATAGGGAAAATGTGTGTTTTGGTTTCCCACCAAAAACCTAAGCCCTGCCCCATCCTCCTGCTCGTTCCCTTCTGTTCCTCTTCCTCCAGGCAGCCATTAAACCTCCTTTCATGATGTAGACTTAGATCCAAAGCCATCGCTAGGAATATGAAGTAAGTGGAAGTAAAGAACCTTGTTTCCGTTATACCGGTGGGATTCCTGTGCATTTTGCTTCTGGTATGCTTCGGAATACCAGTTGCTAGAAGCCATAGGAAAGGAGAGTGTTCTTGTGCTTATTTTCTGCTGGTTTCCCACAGGAATGGGGCTGGCCACTGTGAGAACAGGCCGCAGGACTAGATGGAACATTGGCTTGGTCCAACCGGTTCTTCTCGTGTTCCCTTATTTTGCCCTTTAAAGCAATGCTAGTGATGTGTGAATTAAATAGACAACAGGTGAATTAAATAGACAACAGGTGGTCGATCAGCTCCAGCTTCCAAGGTTGCTGCCTTTCTTTACTCTGCTGAATATATGTATCAACTATAAGCCTACCCATTTTATTTTTAAAACCTATCATAAAAGACTGTTGAATAGTTTGGAGATATGTTGTATATCAGGAACAGCCAACATAATGCTCTCCATTGTCCAAACTCGCCGCCACATTTTGTTTCGACTCTTGTCATAAAGCTGAATATTGTCATTTATTCTCCAAGCTACTAAGTATTTGTACTCTCCTATTGATACAGAAGTCATACCACGAGCATTGCAGTATGCATTAATTTAAGTGAGGTCTGATGGTTGAGTAGCTTGAGATCTGAAACACATTTAGACAGCGGTCTTGCTTAGGTCCTGCAATAAAATAGTGGGAGCACAAGAAAAATCCCAAAGCAAAGCAGGTTATTATTCCCTGCAGGATAGCCTCACACTCAGTGTGCTGAACATAGACTGGGCAGGTCTCATCCTGGTCCGTCACAGCTGTGCAGAGGGAGTCACTGTTGCTTGAAGCCCCCTTCACATCTGGAATGTGAGACTGGATGTTTTGGGGAAAGTGCCTCTAGTGTTTGAAATTAGAATCATCTGGGTATTCCTCTGTCTTATCCACTTTTATTTGTGTTGAGTAGTAACTAAGTTACAGGCAAATAAACATCTGGGCTTGTGCATTAAAGAAATTGCTACTGTTATGGTCTCGTTCCATCTTGTAGACCGCACGACCATCTACTCTGTGGCATGTAACTAAGTAATTATATAGCTCTGCATATACTAAGCTATATAATTCTAGCCGTATTTTATTGTTTGTATATTGAATTTATATCCTTCCCTTCCTCCCGAAGGCCAAAACAGCAAACACATCCACATCAAAAAACGTGTTTAAAACAGATCATAGAATCTTAGAGTTGGAGGGGATCCAAGAGTCATCTAGTCCAACCCCTGCAATGCAGGAATCTCAGCTAAAGCATACAAGACAGATGGCCATCCAAGCTCTGCTTAAAAACCTCCAAGGAAGGATAGTCCGCAATCTCTCATAGGCATCTGTTCCACTGCCAAACAGCTCTTACTGTCATAAAGTGTTTCTGAGTGTTTAGTCGGAATCTCTTTTATTGTAACTTGAAGCCATTGGTTTGAGCAGGAGCAGGAGAAAACAAGCTTGCTCCATCTTCCATGTGATAGTAGCCCCTGGGATATTTGAAGATGGCTATCAATGAAGAGGCTCCAATACTTTGGCCACCTCATGAGAAGAGAAGACTCCCTGGAAAAGACCCTGGTGTTGGGAAAGATGGGGGGCACAAGGAGAAGGGGACGACAGATGACAAGACGGTTGGACAGTGTTCTCGAAGCTACCAGCATGAGTTTGACCAAGCTGAGGGAGGCAGTGGAAGACAGGAGTGCCTGGCGTGCTCTGGTCCATGGGGTCACGAAGAGTCAGACACAACTAAACAACAACAATCACATCTCCTCTCAGTCTCCTCTATTCCAGGCTAAACATACCCAGCTCCTTCAAGCGCTCCCCATAAGGCTTAGTTTCCAGACCCTTTATCATCTTGATTGCCCTCCTCTGCACACGTTCCAGCTTTTCAAAATCCTTCTTAAATTTTGGTGCTCAGAATTGGACACAGGATTCCAGGTGTGGTCTGACCAAGGCAGAACAGAGTAGTACAATTACTTCCCTTGATCTAGACACTACACTTCTGTTGGTGCAGCCTAGAATAGTATCAGCTTTTTTTTCTTGCTGCTGCATCAGACTGTTAAAACATTCTAAAGCAGCTAGAGTTGCAAACATATTTCATCCAGTGATCTTAGTGTTGTCGTGAAGTTTTATTCAGCCACCAAATGCCTGGGTAATCAGGAATGTTCAAGGATTCCTCCAGAAACTGAACAACGGTGGAGACATACACACCTCCAATAGGAAGGCAATTCCACAAATGGGGAGGCTATAAAGGTCCTGTAACAGGTCCATGTCAGCCAGGCAGCCCCCAGTAACAGCAGTACCAAGAAGGACTCACCTGCTGATCATAGGTCACAAGAGTAAAAGTGTAATTGGCCAAGGTTGCCCATAATACTTGGGAGGAAAGCTTGTCAAATGTGATGTTCGCTGTTTGTAGAACCTTGCCATTTCTTGAATATGAAATGGAAAAGCTGAAAGCCTTGCTCAGGTACACCATTTTTATTACAGCATCCCATTGCCTTTTCAGACCAAGGTGGCTGGGGGCAAAGGCACAATGTAGCAGCAAAGGGCAAAGATTATTACTTTTGACCCTACCTTTCTGAATAAAATACATTCTCTTCAATCACTCTGTTTGTGGAAAGGACTCCAATCCAGTGGTTTTATCGAAGGCATTCTAAATGGGAAGGGAGAGAGGATTTTGGCCAATTCCACCTGCAACTCCAAGCATGAGCTTTCACACTGCTCCAGAATGCTCTCTCAAACATCAAGAGCAGGCTTAAAAACATCAAGAAAAGGCATTAAAATAAAATGCAAGCTATTATGGAGAGAGAACTGAAATGAGGGGGAAATGAGAAACTAAGAGAACTGACAGATTCCTCCAGCCCAGTCATTTACCAGAAAAAAATTAACAGACAGCAGGGGCTGTCCCTGGTTAACAAAAGCATAGGAAACTGCCTTAAACGTAGTCAGACTATTGGCTCCTTTGACTAGCAGTGGCTTTCCAACGTCTTGGGCAAAGATCTTTCCCTGCACCTGCTAACTGATCCCTTTCCCCTGGTAATGCTAGGAACTGGACCTGGAGTCTTTGGCATTCAAAACATGTGCTCTACTATGAGCTATCATACCCTCCAACATTTCTCCAATGAAAATGGGAACGTCCTATTCCATACCCACCAACATTTCTCTGATGAAAATAGGGACCTCCTAAGGGATAGTGGGACATTCCAGGATCAAATCAGAAACTGGGATGGCTACTGTAAATCTGAGACTGTCCCTGGAAAATAGGGACACTTGGAGGGTCTGAGCTATGGGCCTTCCCAATATTGGGTAGCTGGAATATGTTCTAGTGGATTGTGCCCAATGGAAGGCGTGAAATGTCTTGCAAAGTCCTTCATTTTGGTGGTTACTGTTGAATTGGGCTCCAAAAGCCGTTTATCTAGTTTATTGCAACATGGGCTTTCAGGCAAGAGAAGTACGAAAGAAAGAAAGAAAGAAAGAAAGAAAGAAAGAAAGAAAGAAAGAAAGAAAGAAAGAAAAGAAAAGAAAGAGCACACAAAATTGATTGCAATGTTTTCAATCAATTTATAGAAGTCCATTCCAGATTGCATTAGCAGAAGTACATTGTGAAATCATTGGACCACCTGAGTTGACATTTCTTCAGCTTCAGCTGAAGAACTAGAAGCAATCTGGAGAATCACGTGAAGGGCTGAGGGGGAAAATTCAGCTGGCATCGCATTTTAATGCAACTTTTCTCATTTACTCTTCCCAAAAGAATATGTCATCAAAAAAGAATTTCCACATCTCCAAATTCAGCAATGCAGATCTCCAGGGAAATAATGTGTAGAAAAATGCTCATGTTGTGGATGTATTAATGAAGATCACATATAAAAGTGCATTATATTTGAGGAACTGTTTGAGGGAAATAGGAGCATTCAGCAAAATGGTATACAAAAATGTGTACTTTAGGGGAAAAATGTGCCCTAAAATGCTGGAAATTGTTTTTTTAAAAATGTAAATTGATGAAGAAATGCAGTGAGCTGAATTTAAGCTTGGAAGAATGAGAAGATAAGTGAAACTGAAATGGACAGATCTGTCCATCCCTAACTATATATTTTTTAAAAAATACAGAGTGATGCTCAATAGATTAAGCAAACGAAAATTCAGTCTCATAATGTTACTCTGCCACATCTACCTCCCCCTCCCCCACCCTTTTTGTGGAAGATGCATATTGGCCTCTGCATGGAATCATGAGAGTATGAGTGTCCAGTGGGATGGGAGGCAAGACAGCTGTTATTTATGCTGACTCTGCTCCTCCGCATCCTCTTTCTCATTTCAGAGACAGTGTCCTTTCTGGAAACGATAGAAAAGGACAATACTCTTGTGCTTGGATCCTGAAGGCAGGATTCCCAGAGGTATGTGGTTGGCCTCTATGAGAACACGATGCTGGACTAGATGGGCCAATGTTCTGATCCAGCAGGGATCTTTGTATATTCTTATGTTCTTATGCAGAGCTGTCAGGATGCTGTCAATGGCTCCCAACTAGTTGCCCAGGAAAGTATAAAGACAAGGGAAGGTTTCTTACCAACCTTTTAAATTCAATAATTACAGAGAGAGGCTATAGAACCCAGCCTCTTGGATAATGGCATTGTCCCAAGTGAATCTCCACCCACCGTCTCTCCTACTTCCTCATTCATCCCTTCTACAGGTGCTGCTACCTGCCCTCTGTCTTTGAGCTCTTTGCTCTCCTACTTTCAAGGCTTGCCAGGTTCTGGGAAAGGCGGAGGGGTCTGAAAGGCTTTCCAATGACACTGTGTCTGTCAGCTGTTGTCTTGCTTCCTCCTCCTCCTCCTCCTCTCCCATTATTTCCCAACTTTCCCCCTCATCTGCCTCTGAGCTATGACCTCCCTCAAATTACTGTTGTAATTCTGAACTATCTCCTTCTTCTCTGGAAGGGTCAGGCTGGGCAAGCAGTCTCCACTGTCCCTCCTCTGCCCAGTCCTTGACAAGAGCCTACCCTACTTTCCTCCCTCTGCAATATGGGTTTTACTAGTTGCCCTTTAAAGGGACTGAGTATGAATTGGTGGGGGGAGGGAGCCCCTGGTTGCCCTTGGAACTCCCCTTTTTCACCTACTCCCTACAGGAGGGTTTTAAAATTGACTTTTGTATTTGTTTGTTCAGCATGCATTGTGGGCAGGTAAGGGAATTTCAGAATTTAACTGACAGGCGATCTGAGCTTATTTTTGAGTTACAGTCCCATTCTAAAACCTCCAGTTTCTGGGGGTGCTTTGGGGTGCCACTTAGGCCTGGTGCACACATCCTGGTGAATGCTGGCTGTTCATGTTGGGTTCACATAAAAAGGTAAAGGTAAAAGACCCCTGACAGTTAAGTCCAGTCACAGACGACACTGGAGTTGCAGCGCTCATCTTGCTTTACAAGCTGAGGGAGCTGGTGTTTGTCCGCAGACAGTTTTTCCAGGTCATGTGGCCAGCATGACTAAGCTGCTTCTGGCGCAATGGAACACTGAAACCAGAGCAACGCAAGGAAATGCCGTTTACCTTCCTGCTGGAGCTGTATCTATTTATCTACTTGCACTTTTTTGGCGTGCTAGGTTGGCAGGAGCAGGGACCGAGCAACGGGAGCTCACCCCGTTGCAGGGATTCAAACTGCCGACCTTCTGATCGGCAAGCCCAAGAGGCTCAGTGGTTTAGACCACAGCACCACCAACTTAGCAAGGAGGAAGAATTTCTGCACTTACAATAAGTTGCTTTTGGCTTGCAGATCTTCCGTTTGTTATATTTAATTTAAAATGACCATCCCACCATCACTCTGTCTCCCAGTCTTCTTCCAGGGTGTGCTATCAAGATCATCCATCCAAAATATATGGGAGAGATCCCGCTGGGGAGAGTGCGCATGCATGCACACATGTGCACACACAGTCCCTTGCACATTTATAAAGGACCTGCCTACTTTGCAACCAATATGGTTCCTTTTAGCCTCACGTCTTACGGCTTGCATTCCAAACTCTCTCAGTTTAGCTTCACATTTCATCAGAGCTTTCTACATCCAAACTGGATGTAGTTCTTTAGTCCACGGAGGTCTACCGAGTGCCAACCAAAATGGTATAGCTCTTTCCTGTTTAGCTCTCAGTGTGCTTCTGTTAAATGTAATTTTTAAAATTTTATCAATCACAGTCAAATTTGCTTTGCCTTTGCTTGCTTTCTTCCTCCTTCTCTCTTTTTCTCTTTCTCTCCCTCCCTCTTTGCTCTTGTTGAGGGTGTTCCAAAAACAATTAATTGCCCAAGGGAGGGGGAAAAAACATTTTCAGAACAAACTTGTGGATGGGGTCTGTCTGCATAAACAGCTACTTTTAAAATAAAATAAATATGGAAACAGTTTGGGGCCTTCGCCGGTGCAGGCCACCAAAAGCATTGCATCATTATGGTTTAACAAGTGCATAAATAGACACAGCCTAGCAGTTTATAATGCATTAGCCCCAAATCCATCAAGTAACAGGGACATATGAGAACATAGGAAGCTGCCTTCTACTTAGTCAGGTCATTGGTCCATCTTAATCAGTGCTGTCTACACGGACTGGCAGTGGCTGTCCAGGGTTTCAGGAAGAAATCTCTCTCAGGTTCACTTAGAGATCCTGGATCTCAAACCTGAGGCCTTTCACATGCAAGGCAAATGCGTTCGTGCCCTCCAACTTTCCCTTTCAGCACCACATGAGTCAGCTGGCAATGAAAGACGCACGTCTGACTCGTTAGCTGAATTGCGCAAGAGCATGGCACCACTGCAAGCACCAGTGCCGGCTCATCTCCAGGACATTCCGGGATCAAATCTACCCCCAAATTTAGAAAGGCAGTTACGCAAACCAAATTTAATGTCCTGCCATCTGCTCCTTTGGAAGGTAGATATAGGAAGATTCCTCAGAGCGAGGGTAGCTGTCCATGTAAGAGAGGTCAAATAGAAACAGTGGGCCATGTTCTATTTCGTTGTAGATTTTATCCAGATTTCAGAGCCTCTTTCAGAACCTTGCTTGGACGAAAAGTGTCAGGGAAGACAGAGGAATACTATGCTATTTAAATTACCTCTTCTCCAACTGGAATGCGTATGCCACTAGAAATGTAGCTAGGTTTTGTGCAATAGCCATAAGTCGAAGGAAGCAAAAGATTATAAAGCTGCATTTATTATTATTCGTTCGTTCGTTCGTTCGTTCGTTCATTCATTCGTTCATTCATGCATTTATACCCCACCCATCTGGCTGGGTTTCCCCAGCCAGTCTAGGCAGCTCCCAACAGAATATTAAAAATAGAATCAAACATTAAAAACTTCCCTAAACACGGCTGCCATCAGATGTTTTCTAAAAGTCAGGTAGTTGTTTATTTCCTTGACACCTGATGGGAGGGCGTTCCACAGTGCTGGCACCACTACTGAGAAGGCCCTCTGCCTGGTTCCCTGTAACCTCACTTCTCACAGTGAGGGAACCACCAGAAGGCCTTCGGAGCTGGACCTCAGTGTCCGGGCAGAATGATGGGGGTGAAGACGCTCCTTCAGCTATACTGAAGAGTCACCTTCAAAGATACCCCACGTAGAGAGCATTGCAGTAATCTAAGTGGGAGATAACTAGAGCATGCACCACTCTGCCGAGACAGTCTGCACTACAGTTCTTGGTTAAATCTCTTATTCCTTTCCATTTTTATGGTGTTTTATTCCTCTGGACACGTAATGCAGCATAAGGTTATTTATTTCTTTGCTTGTTTCCTTTATGGATCGTTTCCCATGCAACATCCCAAAGTGATCAACAGTAATGACATCATAAAAACATCAGTTAACATCAGTTAAAAACATCAATAATAAAAGCATCCATTAAAAAAAAACTATGTCAAATCCAATACAGATGTAGACAGGCTTGCTGGAAAATGAAGCTTTTCAACAGGCACCAAAAAGGCAAGGGAGCTGGTGCTTGTCTGGCATGCATCAGGAGGGAGTTCCCAAGGTTTGGGGCCACCACACAAAAGGCTCCCTTCCTACATCACAAGGAATAGATCTCCGGATGAGATGGTACTTGCCGATGTCTGTTGGCATCAGTCGCTGTGATTTTGAGCAGAAGAAAGCTTTTGAAGTCCCGAATGATTGATCAGGAGGGAGGGAACATGCCAGTCGGGCATGTGTCTCTACCAGGGTCCTACTCAAGTGTAGGACGAGCTCCTAACAGTCCTCTCCTGAAGAGTGCAGTGGTTGGTTGAGTATGTAAGAGGTGAGCGCAATGGGTCAGTGCGTCCAGCTGTTAACCAGAAGGTTGGTGGTTCGAGCCCACTCAGGAACAGCTGTGGGCAGGATTCCTGTATTGCAGGGGTTGGACTAGATGGTGTTCAGGGTCCTTTCCAGCTCTATGTATCTATGACCTTTTGGCTTCATCCAGCAGGCTCTCCTTATGTTTTTATTGTTTTTTTTAATTAATTATCTTTTATAGTATAATATACACTTCCTTGAAATATCGTATGCTACTGTGGTATAGATATAAATCTATAAATAAAATAATAAGTGTGTGTGTGTGTGTATCCTGATTGTTAAAGGTAAAGGATCCAGTCGTGGCTGACTCTGGGGTTGCGGCACTCATCTCGCTTTACTGGCTGAGGGAGCCGGTGTACAGCTTCCGGGTCATGTGGCCAGCATGACTAAGGTGCTTCTGGCAAACCAGAGCAGCGCATAGAAACGCCGTTTCCCTTCCCTCTGGAGTGGTACCTATTTATCTACTTGCACTTTGATGTGCTTTCGAGCTGCTAGGTTGGCAGGAGCAGGGACAGAGCAACAGGAGCTCATATCATCGCAGGGATTCGAACCGCCGACCTTCTGATTGGCAAGTCCTAGGCTCTGTGGTTTAACCCACAGCGCCACCTGTGTCCCTCTTGATATAGATATAAATCTGTAAATAAAATAGTGTGTGTGTGTGTGTGTGTGTGTGTGTATTGATTGTTCGGAGGCCCCTATTCCCTTCACAGAGCTCCAATTCTCAGAGTGGTTGTACAATCAACCAATTCACAGGGAACTTTGGGAACTATAGCTCTGAGAGGGGAATAGGGGGCCACTAACAACTTGCAGCACCTTCAACAAATTATAGCTCCCAGTATTGTCTAGGGGGAGCCATGGCTGTTTAAAATGGTATCCTGATGCTTTAAATGAATGTTGTGAATGTGTGCTGAGGGCTACAAAGCTCACCACGTTATCCATTATAATGTGGGATTGCTGAAAGTAGAGCAAACATGTCTGAGAGCAAATCAAATTGGAAGAATTGAGACTGATGCAGGGGGAGGGAAGAGTTTGGTATATGCTGTGATCCAATTTGTTTTTGCCGGTCAGGAACAGGCACCCTGCGAAAGAGGTGCCTTGGGAATTGGTCCGTGTCCTTCCTCCCATCCTTATTCTATGCTCTCCCTGCTGTGGCTCCCCTAAGACTGGGAAGCTTTGTTCTTTTCTCTTTTCTCTTTTTCCCTCCCCCTCCTAGATAAGAGAGGACAATGAAGACAAAACCTGGGAGCCAGGCCAAATTAAAAAATTACAAACCCATCGTGGTGATTTCGGCAACCCCACTGTGCTCCCAGGAGGCAGAATTTTCAGTCCTGATTTGGATTTGTTCGTAAACAAACTCTCTGGGGTTTGAGTCTGGTTGAGTGGAGCCCTAGCCTGTCCCTCTTCCCCAACGACTCTTCCAAAAGGGAGTGAACTGATTCCTCAAAGAGATAGCAGTCTGTATCTACAGAGAGCTGGTAAACAACTCAAGCACTTTCTTTTCTTTTCTTTTTTGGAAGCCTTAAAAAAAGTATCATGCAGTCAGTCCAGATGCAGTAAATGTATTCTTCACTCTGCAAATGTACATTTCTTTCCCATGCAACATGCACAATTCCATTTTTAAAGGAGGCCTGTATTGGGTGCGTTTTAAGGGTTGGATGTGATTGTTTGGACCATTTGCTTATTCAAACTCTTCCTCCTGCGCATAGCAAACCCTATTGCTATAAAAGACCTTCCAGAGGGCACATTCTGCAATTTCAGGAGAAGATTCTGTGCCCCTCCAAAGTAGAGGTGTTGTTTGTTTGTTTGTTTGTTTGTTTGTTTGTTTGTTTCGTTCATTTTTTCATTTTTTTATTTAAATCTGTGCGCTGCTTTTCCATATAAATGTGCTCCAAGGAGCTCACAGCAAAATGAAATTCAAGTCAATGCGTCATTAAAATGAAAATCAAATGCTAACTCGTTTCAAAACATAACACAGAAATCCAACAAACAACCCAAATCTGATTTTAATGTTCTTAAATGCAGTCGCTAACATAGCAATGTTATGTGTGCACGCACACATTCAATGCACACACACACATTAAATTGAAAATTTCCAGGAGGGACAGAACTTTAAAATAATTATAGCAACAACAGCAACTTCTATGTAACTGTAAAAGTTGTAAACTGTAATAAATAAGTCATTTTTTAAAAAAAATTGTGGTTTATAATTTTTCTTTAAGACCTTTAGTCATTTGGAAAGGGATGGGGACATATACAGTGGTACCTCAGGTTACATACACTTCAGGCTACATACACTTCAGGTTACAGGCTCTGCTAACCCAGAAATAGTACCTTGGGTTAAGAACTTTGCTTCAGGATGAGAACAGAAATCGCGTGGCGGCAGCGGGAGGCCCCATTAGCTAAAGATGTGCTTCAGGTTAAGAACAGTTCCAGGTTAAGAACAGACCTCCGGCATGAATTAAGTACTTAACCCGAGGTCCCACTGTACTGATAAATGTGGAATGACGGAATGATTGACAGGAAGATGTATTTTAAAAAAATACCCTAAGCCCATAAACAAATCAGATTTGTCTGAACTGAAGCTGCCCCCCTCTCCCACCCAATATGGAGGATTCCAAAACAAATACTCTTTTTGTCCACAGTCCTAGTATCAAGTCTGGCTCTTCAGCACTCTTGAGTTGCAAGTCATTCATTCACATAACTTTCCAAATCTTGTTTAACTACTAAGGAATGCTTGAATATTGCTTCAGCACCCCCCCCCACCTTTTTATTTGTTTGTTTACTATGAGAAATCTGGCTGTAATTATTCCAATTCCTGCAAACTCTTAGTGTTCTGGTTCAACACTTTCTTTAGTCAAGCTCAGTAGAAATGGGGAGAGAGACCAATTGTAACCAACAACGTCAAGACGCCAAGGGACAGTTATTTACTACTGCTACCTGCCCCCCGCCCCCAACACACTTTTCTTCTTCTTAACACCAAGGCCTACAGAGGATAGTTGAAAGACCTGGCCATGTTTAGCCCAGAGGAGAGTAGATTAAGGGGAGGCATTGGTTGAAGAACTGCATTGCAAAATTCAGATCAGTGTGAATTTTGCGTTTCATTTCATATAGGTAAAGGTAAAGGGACCCCTGACCATTAGGTCCAGTCATGGCCGACTCTGGGGTTGCATGCTCATCTCGCTTTATTGGCCGAGGGAGCCAGCGTACAGCTTCCGGGTCACGTGGCCAGCATGACTAAGCCGCTTCTGGCGAACCAGAGCAGTGCACAGAAATGCCATTTACCTTCCCGCCAGAGCGGTACCTATTTATCTACTTGCACTTTGACGTGCTTTCGAACTGCTAGGTTGGCAGGAGCAGGGACTGAGCAATGGGAGCTCACCCTGTCACGGGGATTCAAACCGCTGACCTTCTGATCAGCAAGTCCTAGGCTCTTTGGTTTAACCCACATTTCCCTTCATTTCAAATTTAGTGTTAAGTGCATACTGAATCAAATTCATTGCCCATCCCTAGTTATAACTCAACAATTGTATGAACCCAGGGACTCTGTAGCCACCTAGGCCACTCTATTCTCCAAACCTGAGATCCCCAACTTAGCACCCATGGGTGCCACAGTGCCCCCCCCCATACATACCAGTGCACATGTGAGCACCTCCACTGACTGTTCCTCTCTGACATTTTGATCCATTGGAGGGGAGTGTGGAGGCAGCTGCATCATTAAGGTTGGGGAGATCCTCTTCACTCACCCTAGTGGGATCCGTTTCATAATGAAGTGGGCACTCTCTACCAGTAAAGACTTCAGTTCTGGAGCACATGGATTTAAGCACAGAATGTACATATAAATATACACCTGTATTACAAAAGAGAGATATCGCTCTGGGTTGTGGGATGTATTTATTATAACTAGTGGCAGCAAACTCCTTTGACGTATTTCACACTGGGCTCAGCAAAGTAGTAGTAGTAGTAGTAGTAGTAGTAGTAGTAGTAGTAATAATAATAATAATAATAATAATAATAATAATAATAAATAATATAATTTATTTATACCCCACCCATCTGGCTGAGTTTCCCCAGCCACTCTGGGCGGCTCCCAATCAAGTGTTAAAAACAGTACAGCGTTAAATATTAAAAACTTCCCTGAACAGGGCTGCCTTCAGATGTCTTTTCAAGATAGGATAGCTGCTTATTTCCTTCACATCTGAAGGGAGGGTGTTCCACAGGGTGGGTGCCACTACCGAGAAGGCCCTCTGTCTGGTTCCCTGTAACCTCACTTCTTGCAATGAGGGAACCACCAGAAGGCCCTTGGCACTGGATCTCAGGATCCGGGCTGAACGATGGGGGTGGAGATGCTCCTTCAGGTATACAGGACCAAGGCCATTGATGTCATCAAGAGAGCGACAGGATGCATACCCAACAGCACCGCAGGCACGATGAGCCTTAGGACATGTAGTTACCAGGGTTCCTGCTATCCATGCTAAGGACTCGGTTGCCCTGTGAAAGATACATTTCCCAGGGCCCCTGGTGCCATAGGCTAGTGTCCCTAAGGCATTAGAGAGGGAGGCAGGTAATATGGTTTGCTTCGTGGGGAAAGGAGCTTAACTAATGCATATTGTGAGCAAGGTAATTGCAAAATTCAGTGGCATCTCTACAATTTACATATTCATCACAATTTAAACATACTGGATAGGACAGTGGTTTTGAACCAGTGTGCCGTGGCACCTTGGGGTGCCTTGAATGGTGGTCAGGGGTGCCGCAGGCAACACTGGCTTCTGTCCCTCTTTCCTTCCCTCCCTCCTCTGATGCCCTGTCACATCTCTACCTCCCAAAGGCTTGCACAGCTGCCTATAAGCTCCACAGGCAAATGGTGCCTCTGGTCCTGTCTTTGGGACAGGGTGGGGCAGCTCAGAGACCAAGGGTAGCAGCAGTACCTGCCCGGAAGATTCCTAAGGAGAGGGGAGAGGAGGCTGTGGAAACACTCCACAAGGAAGGGTGTTTGAAAAAGGGTGAGAAGCTGCCAGCTCTGCAGGCAAGGGGTGACATAACTGGACTCCTGAGCCCCATGGGGGTGCCACAGAAAGAATGTAGTTGGTCAAGGGAGCCGTGGACTCAAAAAGGTTGATAACCTCTCAGATTGGGGAACATTTGCTTCCCGTCCATCCCTGGCATAACAGATAATCAGCTATATTACCTCTGCAGAGGTGCCTTCTGTACAAAACTGCCTGCATGCAGAAAGCAGGCCCCTCCAGACAGGTGGAGTATTCAGGCATATTCTGCAACAACTCACTAACACAATCACAATGCATTAATTGTGGATTTATACTGGACCATCTGAACACCACTCAGCTTTCTTTTTCTATGATACTTCCTAGTGATGTATGGAAGTGAGAGCTGGACCATAAAGAAGGCTGATCGCCAAAGAATTGATGCTTTTGAATGATGGTGCTGGAGGAGACTCTTGAGAGTCCCATGGACTGCAAGAAGATCAAACCTCTCCATTCTTAAGGAAATCAGCCCTGAGTGCTCACCGGAAGGACAGATCCTGAAGCTGAGGCTCCACTACTTTGGCCACCTCATGAGAAGAGAAGACTCCCTGGAAGAGACCCTGATGTTGGGAAAGATGGAGGGCACAAGGAGAAGGGGACGACAGACGACAAGACGGTTGGACAGTGTTCTCGAAGCTACCAGCATGAGTTTGACCAAGCTGAGGGAGGCAGTGGAAGACAGGAGTGCCTGGCGTGCTCTGGTCCATGGGGTCACGAAGAGTCGGACACGAGTAAACAACAACAATCATATCTCCTTTCAGTCTCCTCTATTCCAGGCTAAACATACCCAGCTCCTTCAAGTGCTCCTCATAAGGCTTAGTTTCCAGACCCTTTATCATTTTGATTGCCCTCCTCTGCACACATTCCAGCTTTTCAAAAACCTTCTTAAATTTTGGTGCTCAGAATTGGACACAGGATTCCAGGTGTGGTCTGACCAAGGCAGAACAGAGTAGTACAATTACTTCCCTTGATCTAGACACTACACTTCTGTTGGCGCAGCCTAGAATAGTATCAGCTTTTTTTTTCTTGCTGCTGCATCAGACTGTTAAAACATTCTAAAGCAGCTAGAGTTGCAAACATATTTCATCCAGTGATCTTAGTGTTGTCGTGAAGTTTTATTCAGCCACCAAATGCCTGGGTAATCAGGAATGTTCAAGGATTCCTCCAGAAACTGAGCAACGGTGGAGGCATACACACCTCCAATAGGAAGGCAATTCCACAAATGGGGAGGCTATAAAGGTCCTGTAACAGGTCCATGTCAGCCAGGCAGCCCCCAGTAACAGCAGTACCAAGAAGGACTCACCTGCGGATCATAGGTCACAAGAGTAAAAGTGTAATTGGCCAAGGTTGCCCATAATACTTGGGAGGAAGGCTTGTCAAATGTGATGTTCGCTGTTTGTAGAACCTTGCCATTTCTTGAATATGAAATGGAAAAGCTGAAAGCCTTTATATTACAGTATCCCATTGCACAAGGAGAAGGGAACGACAGAGGACGAGATGGTGGGACTGTGTTCTCGAAGCTACCAGCATGGGTTTGACCAAACTGCAGGAGGCAGTGGAAGACAGAAGTGTGCTCTGGTCCATGGGGTCACGAAGAGTTGGACATGACTAAACAACAACATGATACTTCCCCAGTGTTACCAAGTTATTGCCATCTGGAGGGGTACTCTCATGCTATAATAATAATAATAATAATAATAATAATAATAATAATAATAATAATAATAATAAAAAATCTTATTTATATCCCGCCCTCCCCAGCCGAAGCCGGGCTCAGGGCGGCTAACAACACTAAAACAGTACAACATTATAAAACATTATAAAAATGAATTAAAATCAAAATTGATGGCAACCATAAACTAAAGTTTTGTAAAGATTGCCAAAGGAGGGAGTCAGGCTGCGCCCTGACCAAAGGCCAGGTGGAACAGCTCTGTCTTGCAGGCCCTGCGGAAAGATGTCAAGTCCTGCAGGGCCCTTGTCTCTTGTGACAGAGCGTTCCACCAGGTTGGAGCCGCAGCCGAAAAAGCCCTGGCTCTAGTTGAGGCCAGCCTAACCTCTCTGTGGCTTGGGACCTTAAAGGTGTTTTTATTTGAAGATCGTAAGTTCCTCTGTGGGGCATACCAGGAGAGGCAGTCCCGTAGGTACGAGGGCCCTAGGCCGTATAGGGCTTTGAAGGTTAAAACCAGCACCTTAAACCTGATCCTGTACTTCACCGGGAGCCAGTGCAGCTGGTATAGCACCGGATGAATGTGATCTCTAAGCGAAGACCCCGTAAGGAGTCTCGCTGCGGCATTTTGCACCCGCTGGAGTTTCTGGGTCAGTCTCAAGGGCAGCCCCACGTAGAGCGAGTTACAATAATCCAGTCTGGAGGTGACCGTCGCATGGATCACAGTGGCTAGGTCAGGGCGAGAGAGGTAAGGAGCCAACTGCTTAGCTTGGCGGAGATGAAAAAATGCCGCCTTTGTTATAGCTGCAATCTGCGCCTCCATGGAGAGGGAGGTATCGAAGATT
Organism: Podarcis gaigeae; assembly: GCF_964106915.1. Classification (NCBI taxonomy): domain Eukaryota; kingdom Metazoa; phylum Chordata; class Lepidosauria; order Squamata; family Lacertidae; genus Podarcis; species Podarcis gaigeae. The sequence continues at coordinate 16,479,586 of NC_139678.1, read as the reverse complement.
ACACCCAAACTCTTAACGGACGGTGCTGGCACTAATTGCACCCCCGCAAGAGATGGGAGTTGCCCCCTCAGTCCCATGTCATCCCGTCCCAGCCAGAGGACCTCTGTCTTCGAAGGATTTAACTTCAACCGGCTCCCACGTAACCATCCAGCCACAGCCTCCAAGCATCTGATCAGTGTGTCTGGGGCCGAGTCCGGGTGGCCGTCCATCAACAGATAGAGTTGGGTGTCATCAGCATACTGATGGCAGCCCAGCCCAAAACTCCGGACAAGCTGGGCGAGGGGGCGCATAAAGATGTTAAAAAGCATCGGGGAGAGTATTGCACCCTGGGGCACACCACACACCAAGGAGTGGCGGGATGACAATTCCCCCCCAAGCGCCACCCTCTGTCCCCGACCAGAGAGAAACGAGCGCAGCCATTGAAGGACTGTGCCCTGGATCCCCACGTCGGCAAGGCGGTGGTCCAGGAGTTCATGATCAACCATGTCGAAGGCTGCTGACAGATCTAGAAGAATCAGCAGCCCCGACCCGCCTCGATCCAGCTGCCTGCGGAGATCATCTGTTAGGGCGACCAGAGCCGTCTCGGTCCCATGACCAGCGCGGAAGCCGGACTGGAATGGATCCAGAGCTGATGTTTCATCCAGAAACCTACCAAGCTGTTCAACAACCGCTCTCTCAATCACCTTACCCAGGAATGGAAGATTCGAAACCGGGCGGTAATTGGATAGATCTAAGGGATCTAATGATGTTTTCTTTAAGAGCGGGCGCACCACTGCCTCCTTCAGTTCCCCTGGGAATGTCCCGGTGCCAAGGGACAGATTGATGATATCCCCCAGGGGGGCCCGCACCTCGTCTGGACACGCTCTAATCAGCCAGGATGGGCACGGGTCAAGAGGACAGGTGGTGGGCTTTCCAGCTCGGAGGAGTCTGTCCACATCGGCTGGGAATATCCAGTCAAAGTGGTCCAATACTGAACCCGAGGACAGTCGAGGGGCCTCCAGTTCCTTTATTGTATCCAAATTGGCAGGGAGGTCATGGCGGAGCAACAAGGCCTTCTCCGCAAAAAAGCTCGCAAATGCCTCACAGCTGTGTGTCAAATTGTTATTTAAATTTGGCTGTCCTTCAAGGGACGTTAAAGACCGAATTATACTAAATAATTGCGCCGGGCGAGAGCTAGCGGATGCAATGGAGGCCGAGAAGTAGGACTTCTTAGCAGCCTTCACAGCCATCTCGTAGGTTTTCATAAAAACCCTATAAGATGTTCTTGAAGCTCTGTCACGGGCAACCCGCCATACTCGCTCTAGCCGTCTGAGGTCCCGCTTCTTTTTCCGGAGCTCCTCGGTAAACCAGGGAGCCCGGTTTCTGCGGGGTCGCAGAGGGCGCTTAGGTGCGATCTCATTGATGGCTGCCAGGAGCTGGGTATTCCAGGCCTCAACAAGCTCAGTCAATGAGTCGCCAGGGGGAGAAAGGTCCCGCAAGGCTTGACGGAATCTATCAGGGTCCATCAGCCTCGCCACCTAAGCAGGGTGGGGGTGGAACGTCAATCCTGGCTTTCAGAGCATAGTGATCAGACCATGGCACCTTCATCAAAGGAAACATGATCACATCTATACCGATGCCAAAGATCAAATCCAGCGTGTGGCCTGCTTGATGTGTGGGGCCTGAAACAAACTGGGAGAGCCCTAGTGTCGCCATGGAAGACACCAGGTCCAGAGCCTGTGAGGAGGGAGTGGCATCAGCATGGACGTTGAAGTCCCCCAATACCAATAGGTTAGGGAACTCCAAGGCCCAGCCGGCCACCGCCTCCAGCAGGCCTGACAGGGTGGCTGCTGGTGCGCTAGGTGGCCGGTACACCAGACAGACAGCCAAGCTCACCTCGGAGCCCCACACTAGGCCAACACATTCAATGCCGGGGATCGATGGCAATGGTAGAGCCCTGAAAGAACAATCTTCCCGGATTAATAATGCCACCCCTCCCCCCCGGCCCACAGTCCGCGACTGGTGGAGGACGGAGAAACCCGGGGGAGCCATCTCTCGTAAGGTAACAGTATCCCCTTCGCGCATCCAGGTCTCAGTCACACATGCCAGGTCAACCCCCTGCGAGGTGAAGAAATCTCGCAGGGTGGCGGTTTTGTTGCCTATAGACCTGGCATTGCACAACACCAGTGACGGAGGTGAGTAATCCTTGTTCACCCTACCCTCGTCTCTCGGGATGGGGCGCAGATTGGAAGGGGTACGAGCATATCCGTATCTCGATCCCCTTCGCCTATGACATCTGCCCCCACCGCCATACCTCCCTCGCCCCTCTACAGTAGGAATCCCAAGCCTCAGACTCGCCTCCATTTACAGAATATAAAAGCAAACAACAAAAACAATTACACGAAAACAAAACCAATCCCCACCCCACTCCACAACCACCCCACCCCAACCCAAAATAAACCAAAACAAAATAAAAATACATGGATAAAAAATACATGGATTGCAGAACAAAAACGAACCCAGAACATTTCTGGGGTGAAAAGTTGCAGGTTTTCAGCAGGAGGCTGTGGGGTGTGCACTGATCTGAAACAAAACAGTTCTCTTCACATCAAAACATTTGCAGGTGCAAACAAGATTGAAAATGGTACCCTGATACCATCATAAGGACACATCATCATAAATCGACAAGAAAAAGGATGTCTGAAGCAGCCCATCTTCAACTGAGACTCTATTCCAGGTACTCCCATCCTCAGAGATGGTTTGGCTTTCAGCTAGTAGATGCAGTTCCTTTGGTTATGACACCCCAACTTAAAACAAGCTCCCCCTACATATCCACAAGGCACATACCTTGTAGGCACCGAGTAAACGTTACTTCAACTTCTTTAGCTTTTTGTGAAACCAAAATACAAATTGGTTCAAGTTGCTGTTGGTACATAAGTTGCTGCTACTTTTTATCATTGTGTTTTCTTTTGTGTAAATATTGTAAACCACCTTGAGAAGGAAAGGGGTATAATTTTTTTTTTATTTTTTTAAAAAGCAAAACATAGAACAAGCTTCCAAAGGAAGAGCCAGAAAAGTTGGTCTTGCTAACAATGTCATGCAACAAGGATTTCATCTGGGATTTCTAATTTCCTTCTCCGGTTCCACACAACCCCCCCCAATTCCCTTTTTGTAATATTTCCTCTTGGGTCAGGAGCCAGTGGTGGAGACAGGATGGCTGTAAAATGACTGTGTTTATTATAGAATACATAACAACTAATAGAACAAAAAACCTCCATTAGAATCATGCTTGGCTGATTCCTTCTTGTTTCTCATATGACTTGAGTCTCCCTAGCAATCTCTCTCATTTTTCTAGAAGCGTTCTGAGAATGGGCCTTAAACTAACAGTACCAAATGCCCTCTAGATGTTCGTGGAATCACAGATTCATAGAGTTGGAAGAGTCACTGAGGGTCATCTAGTCCAACCCCCTGCAATGCAAGTCTCTCAACTAGGTAAAAAAATAAAGGACCCCTGCTTGGTTAAGTCCAGTCAAAGGTGACTATGGGGTGCGGCGCTCATCTCGTTTCAGGCTGAGGGAGCCGGCGTTTGTCCACAGTTTTCCGGGTCATGTGGCCAGCAGGACTAAGCCGCTTCTGGTGCAATGGAATACCGTGACAGAAACCAGAGTGCCCGGAAATACCATTTACCTTCCCACCACAGTGGTACCTATTTATCTGCTTGCACTAGTATGCTTTTGATCTGCTAGTTTGGCAGAAGCTGGGACAGAGCAACGGGAGCTCACCCCATCGCAGGTATTGGAACCACCAACCTTCCAATTGGCAAACCCAAGAGGCTCAGTGATTTAGACCACAGTGCCACCCTCATCCCAGTCTCTCAACTAAAGCATCCATGACAGATGACTGTCCAACCTCTGCTTAAAAAACCCCAAGGAAGGAGAGTCCACAACTTTCTGTGAGAGTCCGTTCCACTATTGAACAGTTCTTACGGTCAGAAAGTTTTTCCTGATGTTTAGTTGGAATCTCCTTTCTTGTAACTTGAAGTCATTGGTTCAAGTTCTACCCTCCAGAGCAGGGAAAACAAGCTTGCTCCATCCACTGTGTGAAAACCCTTGAGGTATTTGAAGATGGCTATCATATGTCCTCTCTTACCCAACTCCTTCAACTGTTCCTTATCAAGCTTGGTTTCCAGACCCTTGATCATCTTGGTCACCGTCCTCTGCACATGTTCTAGCTTGTTAATATCCTTCTTAAATTGTGGCGCCCAGAACTGGACACAGTATTCCAGGTGTGATCTGACCAAGGCAGAATACAGCAGGACTATGACTTCCCTTGATCTGAACACTATACTTCTGTTGATGCAACCTAGAATAGCCTGCACCACACTACTGATTCATGTTAAGCTTGTGGTCTGCTGAGACCCCAGATCCTTTTCACATGTACTACTGGCAAGCCAAGGATCCACCATCTTATATTTGTGCAATTGGTTCTTTCTGCCTTGGTGAAGAACCTTACATTTGTCTCTGTTGAAATTCAGTTTGTTGGCTTGTTTGCCGAACTACAATTCCCACCATGCCTCACCACCAATGGCCATGCTGGCTATGAATGGTGGGAGCTGAAATCTAACAACTTCTGGAAGTCACCACCAGTTTATGCAGTGCCACCAATGAACAAAGGAAACATGGGTTGATGTTTTCAGTCTAAAACAGACAGGGCTGTATCTGAGTTTTACCCACTGATTTCATTTAAGCTATTTTGAGGCAGTCTACCACTGTCCACCACTGCTCTGGAGTCCAATGTACACAACCACCCGGAGGGCGTGCTTAAAGTAAATGGAGATTGCTTCTCCATTTTCTCACTCTTTTCCTAATTGCACAGTGAGAAGGCTGGTGGGCAAATCACAACAGCAAAGAGGAGGGGAAATGGGACCAAGTGGCCATGGGAGTCAGCAATGGGCCACCAGCAGGACTGTGTGATGATGCCAACCTCCGGTGCTGGTTTTGGAGGAAACAAGGAGTGTTGGGTCGGCAAACAGGGAGAGGGATGGATGGATTGTTGTTGTATTCAATGCACTCAATGAATTATCACTGAATGTATTCAATGGTCATTGCATAAAGTTTGGTTACACGGAATACATTTAATGTAACCAAACTTCTTAACCATTGGGGAGCTTCACAGAGCTTGAGGAGGAAGAGGGTGAAGGAGCTATGAGTGGAGAGGGCCCTTTTTCCATCCTCTGGACTCCCTGAGAAACTCAACAAACCTACTGTATCTGGAACTGGCTGTGGATAATTCAGCTGAACTGGACACAGCTGTGGGCAGTCTGAGGAAGTACCATCCACCTTAGGCCTGCACATTTGAGCAAGAGACTAGGCCCATAAGGGCTCATAAGCTATCCCAGCCCTGGGCTCTTAGAGGCTTATAATAAAGGTTAATAACAGCATGAAGGACTGAGTCTGGAAACAACTGAGTTAGCCATTGATGATGGTGCAAAATAAATTATTATATACATGTCTTGCGGCCTTTCTGTTGCTTTTTCTGTAACAGACTAACACATCTACCCTTCTGGAAATTAAAAGAAATATAATAGATTCTGAGTCCTGTGGATGCAACTTCTCCTTGTCTCAGGCTCCCTCTTAAGGTTGGGTGCTTTGCATTTTCCGTGTCCTGAAGTAACAATGCCTTGGATCCGATGGAGAGGCCCAGCGACAGATTACAGGGCAGGTGGCTCCAGGCTAAACCGAAACTGTATCCTCGTATAGCTTCACAAAGAGGGATGCTGATAACCCCCTAATGAGTCTGAAAGGCTGTCTGGCCATTTGGTTGTATGGAAGGTTTTGACAGGTCAAGGCCCACGGAGAAGAGCTTTTAATTAGAATCCATAATCATTGTTTGCTGTAGGAGAAGAACCAGCAAAGAGACCTACCGTGGTTACTGCATCTAATTACGGGGCAGTTATGCCCACAGCCTCCCACCTGCCATAATGTGGCCTGGGGGGGAGGGAGGGTGGAGAGAGAAGGCAGATGAGAAATGGGGTGAATCTGAGGACACAGCAGAAAAATTGAGGTCATTGGTCTCTGCTCAATCAACTAGCATTTGGCAGCATCAAGGTTGTGTTTCATTTTGTATTTTAAGTCTAGCCGGGCAATTTAGGAGGCAGTAAAAATTATGAAATGAACAAATAATGAAAAAAACATTTGGGTCCTTCTTTCATTACTCGCCACAGTTGTTGCAAACATGTCACCACAAGCAATTAGTCATCCCTTAAATGCTAATAAAGAGAGAGAGAGAGAGAGAGAGAGAGAGAGAGAGAGAGAGAGAGAGAGAAGGAGGGAGGTGAGGGAGATTACATGATTCAAAGTCAAGTTTTGTGTGTTGACACATCTAAAAGAAAAGAAACCCTCTAATAAAGCTATCTGAGGCCCATTGTGCCAGTGCTGGTCATCATATGAGGACCAGCCCAAAACATTTTGGTGCCTGAGGCAAACCCCAGGGAAGAAGAGAAGAAAGATCTACATCAGGAACTAAATGGAAATAAAAATCTACGTCGGAATCGACTGTCCCTGTGGATCCTGCCACCTAAGGCAGTTGCCACACCTTGCCTCATGGGTGGGCCAGTCCTCTCAGATATTGATGTGTAGCTGCAACTTCCATTGGGTAGATCACTATCAGCAGCAGCATCACTAAAAGCTGATGTTCTGCTTGTTGTAGCATGTATACCATTTATCTGTTGGTTCAGTAAGAAGAGTGCCTCACAGACCACAGGTGACCAGATGGTGGGCGGGATGGAGGAGTTTACCTGACCTCCCAGCAGGTGAGTCAATGTTTCTTTCTGGGAGGGGTGAGGCAACGTCAAGGGTGGCACATGAAAACCCACAACCAGGAGCGCTGGTGTCAGAGTTGCCTCTAGGTCCCAGCTCACAGAGGACCAACGCTAGTCAGTAATAACGTATAAAAGTCTTTATAGAAGATTAGTTTCCATTTCCAAACCGCAGCATGCAACTCTACGTCTTAGAACCTAGACCGGCGAAGCTCCATCTGAGTCTCCGCCTCCTAGACACCAGTTTAAGACTCTGGCCTTACTCCACCTCTTCCGTTGTTCTTTCCTCCTCTGGGTCCTTCTGCCCCCTGGGGTTTCCTCCTTTCTGGACTCTTCTGACGCTGACCCCCCGAGTCTTGCCCCTCCTTCCGGCGGGCTTTAGGACCTGGCTCCCTATCCGGGCTACCTGCTGTGCCGCTCGCCTGTACATTTGAACTTGGCGCGCGCGCCCAGCCGGTAACTTTCCTCTTGACCGTTTCCCCGCTCTCCGATGGAGGCGTGGTCAATCCTGACTCATCTCCTCTCGCTGGTGGTGAGAACACTGGTCCCGATGCCTGGGACTCCTCCCCCCCACTGCGCTCTGGTGGGGAAGCTGGTCCTGATTTCCAACTGCTGCTCTGGGAGTCCCCGCTGGCCCCTTCCTTCTGGGGTTTCCCCCTTGGCACCCCCCTTGCCCTGGCCATCGGCGCTCCCTTCTGTGAATCTTCCGATTCGCTGGAGAGGCTCATGGAATCCCTCTGACTACTGTCACCGCCTACGCTCCCCTCGGATTCCTCCCCCTCGCTCTCCATTTCCTCCCTCTCCTGTGCCTCTGCTCCTGAGCCCCTGACAGCTGGATTGGCCCCGCTGGTGCATTTGCATTGTGCCAGCCCTTCCTCTCCAGGTAAGAAGCAGTGACAGATCCAAGGGCAGCAGAGACCCAACTGTGCAGCCCCTGTTAACAATGGGACCCATGTGTTTACTATTTTAAGCAATGCTAGTGATTTGTGAATGAGACAGAACTGGGGATGGAAGTGGAACTGAGTAGCTCCCACTTCCAAGTTTTGCTAACTCTGCTAAACCAGTTACAGATAGGTAGCCGTGTTGGTCTGCCATAGTCAAAACAAAAAAAATTCCTTCCAGTAGCACCTTAAAGACCAGCATATTAGTTCTTGGTATGAGCTTTCGTGTGCATGCACACTTCTTCAGATACACTCTGCTAAACCAGTACAGCCCAATATATGCAAGTGTTTCTATTTAAAATAATATTTTGCACACACAAAAAGCAGCCTCATTAAGTGGTGACATCTTTTTAATCTACAAAAGAGTTTTAATAGTTTAATCTAACCCAACATTCCCCAACCTGGTATCCTCCAGATGTTTTAGACTTCAGTTCCCACCATCCCAGGCCAGTGACCATGCTGGATGAGAGTGATGGGAGTTGAAGCCCAACAAGAGCTAGAGGGCACTAGGTTGGGTAGGGCTGATGTAGCCAAATAGTCAATGAAACACTGCAGCTGCTTGTTAGCTAATGGGGCAGTGCCATGTGTAAGAGGTTTGCTTGTGACCAGAACGATAGTATCTTCTGTCGTTTCCTGACTTACCCAAGGACTGGAAACAAACTGTCCTATAAACAAAACCAGGGGCTGACAAAGTAGGTCGCTTACTCCTTCCATTTGTGCTAATCATCATTTTGATTTATGTCCTGGAAATATCCATCTTTTGGCACTGAACAGTTAAGGAGCAGAGCGGAGGGGGAACATTTTGAAGAATGAGTGTAATTGTCCTAAAGTTAAAAAATAAAAACGAAACCCTACAAAACTAGGACATCTGGCTCTCCTTCCCCACTGCCTCAACCCAAGAATGACTGTGATGTTCTGTGATAATTTCAACAGGAGACAAGCTGGGGGAGAAGTAAATCGCGAGTGAAAATTGTGGAGAACAATCGCCAAATAACAAGGTTTTCGAAAAACACCCAAGCTCCTGGGGAGCACCGCCAGCTGAGTTAGCCTGTTCACTATTAATGTTTCTGAAAACTGAGATTCAGAAAGAATAAGCAGAAAGTGAGTAACTCCAATGGGGAGGCCTTATCTTCTGTGCTAAATAGGTTACGGACACAGTTAATTATCACCCTGTGCCATTTTCCATTGACTAGGTGGGTTCAGAACACATCCATTCCCACTGCTGCATGAGACGTGAGGAGAAACAGTGGCGGAACATTCCGGTGAGCTCTCCCTGCTTCTGCAGCCTCTCCTCACTTCTCAGGTGGCAAAACGGGACAGGCCGCCCTGACCCAGAGAGGTTTATAGAGGTTTATAAAATTCCGCAGGGCATGGAGAAATGGATAGAGATTTTTATTTTATTTTTATCCCTCTCTCACAACACTAGAATTTGTGGACATCCACAACAGCTACTCACTTTGGGTTTTAGTAAAGCAGCCTAATTTGTCAGTGCCTAAATGATATCGAACGTCAGAACAACTTGGCCACAATAAGGAAATTTTGCCCATGTTATAACTATTTCCCACCTTCCCATTTCGACTTTCTGGCACTCTATCTGCATAACCTAGCAATTGTAAAATATAGACGCGCTTTTACTCCCGCAAGATTGATTGTATTGCCCTTGGCTGTACTTAAGGGATGATTCCAACAGATTCCACACGAAAAACACTGCAGTCCCTGCGGAGATGGCAGCATCAAATTGCTGGCACGTGCCCTCCTGGCTTGCACTCTTTATAAAGACTTGAGGAATGAGATTATCACCCCTCTTTTATTGTCCTTTCTGGGTCACCCAACCACTGACATAGTGTCCTTTCTCTTTGCAGATCAAGATAGCAGGTGACAGCAAAGGTGGCAAGGTTTTTAGCTGGTGCAATCAGAATAAGACCCACTATTTGACTATTGATTCAAAAACCCTAAAATGTATTTTATATAATTGACTTTTTATTTCTATTCTTTGTATGTCGTATTGTTGTTTTATTGCTATGGCCGATGGCTGACGCAAATAAAGATTCATGCATTCATTCACACAGCACATAGTTACACTGTGGAGCTTGCTCCCACACAAGGCGGTGATGGCTGCCACCAGCTGCATGGATTTAAGAGGATTGGACCATTCATGGAGGAAAAGCTCATCAGTGGCTACTAGCTTTGCCTCTGTGGCCGAAGGAAGCAATGCTTCTGAATGCCAGCTGCTGAAACTGTAGGAGGGGAGAGTCCTCTTGTGCCCAGGACCCTCTTGCAGGTTCCTCACAGGCATCTGGTTGTGTGATAAAAGGATGCTGTGCTAGATGGATCATTGGCTTGATGGCTCTTCTCATGTTCTTATGCAAGTTACCTCTTTGACCCTTTTATCGGCTCATGTGGGACCATTATGGATAGCTGGCCATGATGAACACTTGAGGTTCCCGACCCCTATGATTGTAATTCATGGGCAGCCATTTAATTTTATCCTGGTTCTAATTTTTAATAATAATAATAATAATAATAATAATAATAATAATAATAATAATATTTATATCCCAGCCACTCTGGGCGGCTTCCAACAAAATATTAAAATACAGTAGTCCGTCAAACATTAAAAGCTTCCGTAAACAGGGCTGCCTTCAGGTGTCTTCTAAAAGTCAGGTAGTTGTTTGTTTCCTTGAAATCTGATGGGAGGGCGTTCCACAGGGCAGGCGCCACTACCGAGAAGGACCTCTGCCTGGTTCCCTGTAACCTCACTTCTCACAGTGAGGGAACCACCAGAAGGCTCTCAGAGCTGGACCTCAGTGTCCGGGCAGAACAATGGGGGTGGAGACGCTCCTTCAGGATTTTATTTTAATCAAACTGTTTGATTGTGTTTTAATGTATTTGATATTTGATGTTAGCCACCCTGAGCCTGGTCTTGGCTGTGGAGGGCGGGGTATAAATAAAAATTTACTTACTTACTAACTGACCTTGGAGGTGATATATCATTATCATTATCATGACTCAGTAGCCATTGATAGCCTTATCCTCCACTCATCTGTCTAGCTCCTTTTCAGATCCATTTAAATTATGGCATTTATTGTCTGGACAAAATATAAGGACTTACTGGAAAACAAGACCCCAAGGTGGTTATCACCAATGGAAGCTAAGGCCCGGAAAAGACTCAATATGGAGGCCAAATGGCCGAAATATTGGGAAATAATAGAAAAAGATGGAGATAATTGGAGGCTGCAGAATTTGGAGAAACTAAAAGATAAAGTGCGAGATTGGCTACATTATGCTCAGATTAAAGAGGTTTTTAAGTTGGATAAAAAGATAGGATTCCAGGTGGAAAAATCGAAGTTGGAAACGGAATTGTTAGAACCTAAGACTAAGGTACTTTCAAGAATGTATAACTTGCTGTTAAAATGGAATACACAAGATGAAACGGTCAAATCAGCTATGATAAAATGGGCACAGGACATTGGGTATAATATCATGTTTGCTGACTGGGAAAGGTTATGGACCACTGGGTTGAAGTTCACGGCATGTAATGCCTTGAAAGAAAATATTATGAAAATGATATATAGGTGGTACATGACCCCAGTCAAGCTTGCAAAAATATACCATTTGTCTGGTAATAAGTGCTGGAAATGTAAAGAAACTGAAGGAACGTTCTTTCACCTCTGGTGGACTTGCCCTAGAGTTAAGGCTTTCTGGGAAATGATATATAATGAGTTGAAAAAGGTATTTAAGTATACCTTCCCTAAGAAACCAGAGGCCTTCCTTTTAGGCATTGTTGGCCAGAGGGTGTTAAAGAAGGACCGAACATTTTTTATGTATGCAACAACAGCAGCAAGGATACTTGTCGCCAAACACTGGAAAACTCAAGATTTGCCCACACTGGAAGAATGGCAGATGCAACTGATAGACTATATGGAACTAGCAGAAATGACCGGCAGAATCCGAGACCTGGGAGAGGAGGCAGTGGAAGAGGATTGGAAGAAATTTAAAGACTATTTACAAAAACATTGCAAATTGTATGAGTGTTAAGAAAGATGCAAGATTGCAAATAATATGGCACCATTAAGCTAGTTGGAAGGAATATGAAGATAAGTGAAATTTATGAAAAAGATAAATTTTGGATAAATATTATGTTAAAATTAAGCTTTTAAGGTTCGGATAAAAGTATCTAAAATTAGGGACACAATATTGGAAAATTACAAAGTAAGAAGTGAAACAAGGTGATAAATTGCTGGTTAAAGCTTTATAAATTTGGAACGCAGGAACGAGAGATGTGAGGAAGCCCAAAGAAGTGAAGAAAATATGGTTATTATATGTTATATGTTATTTTGCTTTTTTGCTTTTATTGTATTAAGAAAATTTTTAATAAATATTTTATTTAAAAAAATTAAATTATGGCATTTATTTTATTTTATTTATTGAATTTATATACCACCCTATATAAGGTGCAGTTCACAGAAAAGATCACAATATATAAAATCAAAATAAGAACAATAAGCCAATAACACACATCCACACCCCAAAAAAGAGAGCCACATTTTAAAAGGGTATAGGATGTCAATCAGGTCAACCAAAAGCCTGGTTGCATTGCCCATCAGCTCTGCTCCATCAGATATATTGACTCCAGTCCACAAAAGCTTAAGTCACCATAAATCTGTTAGCCATTAAATTGCCACAAGGCTTTTCCTTCTTCTTGCTGCAAGAGGCAAAACAATGGCTAACCCTCTGGAAACAATTTGTGATATGACTATTTCATTTTCGAAATGTTGCACTCAACCACGAGACATCGTTTAACTATCACCAAGGGGGTGCAGAGTAGGAAACAAACTCGCATGGTTTCAAGACACACTTTGCATGTCTCCTTTCAAAAACAATATTTTAATTAGCTTGCTTTAAAGTGGGTACAGGCATACATTTCCTTCTCGGTTTGCTCCTTTTTTTACAGCTTAGCAACCAGACATGACTTTACACTCTGTGTATGTGTGCATTGTTTTGTGTGTTAAATCCAGATGCACGCAAGCAACTGGAGCAAAGCTACTTCCAAAGGAGAGGCAGTCTGAAGGAAAGTTGAATCCACCCACGCAGGTTGCTTGGTGTTAGAATCTGTGAATGCCTGGCAGCTGCACACCTACCTTAAATACAAGCAGTGGGGCTAGACAGGCTGTGCAATTCTGCCTAAGCATGCCAAGTGAAAAAAATGGCTCCAGCCAGACTACCTATTATCATGTAAGCAACATGTTCATCAGCGCCACAGCAGGCAATGTATATGCAGATTCGGGACCTCTATATTACAGGGACCTAATATATATTTGTAGGGATGCGGCTGGTGCTGTGGGTTAAACCACAGAGCCTAGGACTTGCCAATCAGAAGGTCGGCGGTTCGAATCCCGCGATGGGGTGAGCTCCCATTGCTCGGTCCCTGCTCCTGCCAACCTAGCAGTTCGAAAGCACGTCAAAGTGCAAGTAGATAAATAGGTACCGCTCTGGCGGGAAGGTAAACGCATTTCCGTGCGCTGCTCTGGTTCGCCAGAAGCGGCTTAGTCATGCTGGCCACATGACCCGGAAACTGTACGCCAGCTCCCTTGGCCAGTAAAGCGAGATGAGCACCACAACCCCAGAGTCAGGCATGACTGGACCTAATGGTCAGGGGTCCCTTTACCTTTAATATATGTTCATGTGTGTTGTTGTTGACATCCACTTGTCTCTGTAGACTATGGAGGAGTGCGCCTTTTGGGGGTGAGGTCAAGCTGTTGGAAAGTTGCAGCGCCTGTTGTGGCTGTAGAGACCGATGCAGGAAAGACATGTTTTGTTGCAGCTGGGGCAGCTACACTTTTATATGTAACGGTATTTTTGTAATAGATTGTATAAGTTTACTGCTGCTTCAGTTTTTGGTACATTGCTTGGAGATACTTTAAATATATTAAGTGGTGCAGAAATGAAGGAATCACCAGCTCGGTTGGTTAGAGCATGGTGCTGATGATGCCAAGGTTGCAGGTTCGATCCCTGTATGGGACACTCGCATATTTCTGCATTGCAGGGGGTTGAAATAGATGATCCTCAGGGTCGCTTCCAACTCTACAATCCTTTGAGTCTATGATTCTAACCAATCAATCATTGGGGAACCATGTAAAGGTCCACGCTGGTGGGGCAATATGAAAACTTGATGGCCTCCCAAACTTCACCTTTCTTTCCATTCTGGCTGTAGCCATTTTGATCTACAGTGAATATCTGCATGTTATACACTTTCTGAAGATGCAGGTGTGTTATTACACTCTGCTGAACAGGGGCATAAGCACAAAGAGTTGTGTGTTTGCGCGCAAGCACATGCCTTCACTTGCACAAACTTGCGCATACATTTATAACGGTGTGCATATGGTGCCTGTTTGCAAATGCCTCCTCTTCTCTTTCCTACTTGAAAAACCAGCCTCTCAATAATTGCTTGCAAGGGAGCCTCAGGAGGGTTTCAAAGAAAAAGAAGTGGGGAGGAGAGAGAGATTCTAAAACAGAAGTTTATGATTTGTGTTCCCCAGTGGCCTGAGTAAGCAGCAGAGAACAGGCATCAGAGAGGAAATGTTCACTAGGCTGGCGTTCAGTTCCAGTGTTTCTGTGCTTTATTGAAAACATCTGTTAGAAACAGAAGAGGTTTTGTTTTGTGGGCACCTCCCAACCTCTGAAGTGCCAGCTGTTAATTTGCGAAGTTATAGCTTGTTTTGAGATGAACCCACCTTTTCGCTGGTCTTAGAATTTTATAGATATGTGTTTTGCGGAAGGGGAGGGGGTGGTAATGATTTTGTTGTTTAATTGCAGCAGTTCCATACAGTAGCTTGAAATAAGAAGTTACATGTTTCCCCTCTGGCCATGTTCTGGGTGTGTAGGGAAGGTCGGGTTGCCAAAAGCAGCACGAAGACCAGGGATGGTGTGAGGATCTGTAGTGTCTCATTATTTAGAGCAGGATTGTTCTGTGTTACTCGGCTCATTTCGGGGAGTGTAACTGCATGCATGGCAAAGGTGCTCACCCCAGAGAAAACCATAGAAGGAATGGAAGCAAACTTTGGTCAAGAAAACTCTGACTCATGTTTTAAGCAAGTCTGAATGTCTGCTTTGAGGGCAGAAATGCTTCTGTCTGCCTGGACCCTGCTGGAACATAAAGAAACAGAAGACTTGGCGACGCTTTAGTCAAGCTGAGATCATGTACCAGGGTGAAGAAGACATCAGACTTGCTAGCAGTTCTGAGAGTAGGGATGGGGAGAAATTGCAATTAAGTTGGCATTTAGAGGTGAAGCCACATAAACACTTTCCAAAACAGTACGCAACCTGAAAGAGAACCTATCTTTGAAATTTGCACTTCTCTGAATTTTGCAACACAGCGCTCCAACCAAGTGATGTGTACAATAGTGCATATACTTGGATAAAGTATGCATAAAAGTGCGGCTGGGAAAGCCTGTCAGAACAAAAGAAAACAAAATCTTCTACTGTTTCTAAAAAGTGCCTGTCATATTTCGACAGAGATGCTGCTCCACAGTATGTGTAGTTCAAACTCCCAATGTGCATGCGCAGATGATGACTTCCTTGAACAGGTGTTTGGGTGGGTGGGGCTGCAGGTGCAGTGAAATGAATCTGGGAATGTGCATTGAGTGAAGACACAAAGCCCACTTACAAAGCAAGTGCAAATGCTGTCCTGGCTCTTCCTGAATGGAGAACTCGGATTGTCGGGTTTTTGCCCAGATCTTCAGTGCTTAAATCAGTATGATACATAAGCAAAGCAAGGGCACAAAGGCATAGCAGAAAGTATTATTATTATTATTATTATTATTATTATTTGAATAATATGGCTAGGCTCAGCTACAACGCTGAACCAATGAGGGTCATGCTCCCTGCTTCTTCCTTTTGAAGAGCAGAGTGGGTACAGGCTTTAGCACTTGTTGTTGTTGTTTAGTCGTATCCGACTCTTCGTGACCCCATGGACCAGAGTACGCCAGGCACTCATGTCTTCCACTGCCTCCCGCAGTTTGGTCAAACTCATGTTGGTAGCTTCGAGAACACTGTCCAACCATCTTGTCGTCTGTCTTCCCCTTCTCCTTCTGGCCTCCATCTTTCCCAACATCAGGGTCTTTTCCATGGAGTCTTCTCTTCTCATGAGGTGGCCAAAGTACTGGAGCCTCAGCTTCAGCATCTGTCCTTCCAGTGAGCACTCAGGGCTGATTTCCTTCAGAATGGTTTGATCTTCTTGCAGTCCATGGGACTCTCAAGAGTCTCCTCCAGCACCATAATTCAAAAGCATCAATTCTTTGGCAATCAGCCTTCTTTGTGGTCCAGCTCTCACTTCCACACATTACTACTGGGGAAACCATAGCTTTAACTATACAGACCTTTGTCAGCAAGATGATGTCTCTGCTTTTAAAGATGCTGTCTAGGTTTGTCATTGCTTTTTTCCCAAGAAGCAGGCGTCTTTTAATTTTGTGACTGCTGTCACCATCTGCAGTGATCATGGAGCCCAAGAAGGTAAGATCTGTCACTGCCTCCATTTCTTCCCCTTCTGATTGCCAGGAGGTGGCCATGGTCTTAGATTTTTTTGATGTTGGGCTTTGCTTGCCTGCTCTTGGACTCTTGCTTGTTATATTAAAGCAGTGATGGCCAAACTTGGCCCTCCAGCTGTTTTGGGACTACAATTCCTATCATCCCTGACCACTGGTCCTGTTAGCTAGGGATGATGGAAGTTGTAGTCCCAAAACAGTTGTAGGGCCAAGTTTGGCCATCACTGCTTTAACATAACAAGCAAGAGTCCAAGAGCAGGCAAGCAACTGGTGGGTTGGGCCTCAGCAGTCTGTTTGTATTGGTGCTAGCATCTCTGTGACCTAGGAGATGGAGGGGGAGAGTCAGCACCTGCAGATCCTCATCAGCATCTAGCTTGTCATCTAGTCTGTGAAGTGGTTCACAGACAGGAGGTGGAAACAGATTAGGAGTGTCTGCAGGGCCAATGCTACCATTAGGCTAACTAGCCAGACACCTAGGGTGCAGACCTCAGAGGGATGAGGTACTGACCATTGAGGGAAAGAGTTTATACAGATTAGTTTCTGCAATACCTTATAAATTTATGGTATATTTTGAAGCATTTTATCAATTTTGAAGCTGCTAACGTGTGCATATTATTTGCCAGCCAGGTGGCCAGGTACAGAAAGTGTCTTTCTTTCTTCCCATCCCACTCATATGCTAACACAATTTCTTGCACTTTTCAAAGACAACCCAAGGTGGCCTCTAAACAAAGACGAGGAGAGTTTACAAAGAATAAGTTGCTTTACAGCATGTCTGTTTACTCCTCCTAGCCATGATGAAATTTATTGGGCTAATAAAAAGTGAGTGAAAACAAATGAAAGAAGCTTTAAATTAAAGGAGTTTAAGTTTTACAAGGGTGTTACAAACTGGCCAAGGATGCAAAAGCATTGCACAGGCAGTGCCCGGGGCGTTCTCCAGCTCTATTTTACTGTACCGTTAATGATTTTTAAATGCAAGCAGTGTGTTTCCCTTTCGGACCTTTTGCTCTTTGTTCCACAATTTGGAAAAACAAAATTCTCCTTTAAACTATTGCTCTTCCTGACCACAACAAATAAAAACTTAAAAGGTACTGTACTGGAGACTAGGAAAGGGATGGGGAACTGGTGGGCCTCCCGTTGGTCATGCTGGCTAGGGCTGATGGGACCTTGAGTCCAGCCACATCTAGAGGAGCATAAGGTCCCCATCAGTGGACTAAAAGATTCCTGTGCAGAGAATTGGATTCCTCTGGAAATAGGTTGTACTCGTTTGCATTACACTGCATCTCACCCAACAAAATTCAACAATTGTTATTGCTGTGTTTAATATAGCAGTGATCACCTTAATCATTATTATCTAGGAATTTTGGAGAGCTGTTGCCAGACAGCCATGAATCCATTGGTCTGTGACTTGTCAAAGAGACAGCATAGCCATATCACACAATTTAAAGCACTATTATACCACTTTGACAGGGGCACGTGTGGCGCTGTGGGTTAAACCACAGAGCCTAGGACTTGCTGATCAGAAGGTCGGCGGTTCGAATGCCCACGATGGGGTGAGCTCCCGTTGCTCAGTCCCTGCTCCTGCCAACCTAGCAGTTCGAAAGCACATCAAAGTGCAAGTAAATAAATAGGTACTGCTCCAGCGGGAAGGTAAACAATGTTTCCGTGTGCTGCTCTGGTTCGCCAGAAGCGGCTTAGTCCTGCTGGCCACATGACCCGGAAGCTGTACGTTGGCTCCCTCAGCCCATAAAGCAAGATGAGCGCCACAACCCCAGAGTCGGCCACAAATGGACCTAATGGTCAGGGGTCCCTTTACCTTTACCTTTATACCACTTTAATAGTCATGTCTTTCTCCAAAGAACATTTTGAATTACACAGAGCTAAAATGCCCAGCCCCCTTTAAAAAAAAACCTAGAGTATGGTTTAAATGTAAGGATACCCCTATATAAGGCTAAGCAATGAGTCTCAAACCATTGGTGAGTTAGGGACTTCCCCTGCATGTGAAGACAAGCTCTTGCAGCAGATGAGACCAATAGTGGGTTCAACAGTCAAGAAAACAGTTACTGCACATGCTGTAGAGGAAATTGAGGGGCAGACAGCCCATCTAGGAGAAGGAAAACTCAGGCTCCAGACCTCCACCACCTTGCAGCTGTATTCACTCGCAAGAAAGGCTTCGGGAGTAAATGCTGAGGAAAAATCCATACCCACTGCCTTGCCGGACATCTTTGAGAGAATAAAAGGTTAAGGAATAAACCCTGCAAAAATCTGGAGCGGGGTCCCCAAGATGGTTGGATTGCGCCTTGTACACCTCCTGCAGCCAAGCTAGTATAAACATATTGCTCTGCTTTCCTCAAGACCACATCAGTGGGGGCCAAGATGGGGAGGGGGGTCTTGTTGTCTGGGCAGCCCAGGACATCTATATTGCCCAGGCTTGCACCCCAGAGAGGTCACTTTGGTGTTGTTAACAGGGCAAAAGCCATGCTGGCAATTGCAAGTTACCGGTTTCTGCAGCCACAGCAGGCGCTGTGATTCTCCAGCGGTTTGACCTCACCCCCAGAGGCCCACTCCATTGTCTCTCAAAACAGACGGATGCCAACAACCCCTATTTGCTGTACATAGATACAATTCCTAGGGTGGTTTAACAGTCAGTCCCTCTTCCCAGGGAACTCTGAGAACTGTAGCTGTGTGGAGGGAATAAGGGTCTCCTAACAACTCTAGCAACCTTGGCAAATGACAGTCCCCAGTAATTTTGGGGGGAAGCCATGACTGTTTAAAGTGGTATGATACCGCTTTAAATGTATAGTGCAGACGGAGTCTAAGAGTGAAAGGAAGCACGCCAGTGTCCCAAACTTGTAGAACAGAATTATATTTGCATGTTACAGAAACATAGTTGAGACCAGCTGCTACCGGATCAATGTGGTCTGAAGCAAAACAGACTGTCGTACCAACTCCCTTTAAAAAGCTGTGGTGAAGACAATCTTATTATCTGTGTCACTAAACAATGTGGGATTAATGTACCCGCAAAGGAACAAATTAACTACATTCTTACAGGAGACAGTGTGCAGAACAATTTCAAGTGATGACATGATATTTGAAAAGGGTGAAATTGGGACACATCGATTAATTTGCTGCATTATGAATTAATTGAAACAATACTGGATTTTTGGCTAATTATATTTCTTCTTTCTGGTAATTTTAAGGTGGTCCAATTCTTCCCTGTCCCAGCAGTTTTTGTAGTAGGTTTCTTCAGAAAATCCTTTCCACATTAACTTTCTGCAGAGGATTCCATGTGCATCTATAGTGGAACCACCACATGCCACAGGAGGCATCTCAGAACATTTTATATGGTCTCAGCTACTGCTGGCAGTGGTATCTTCGCCATTCCACACAACCTCATAAGACACAATTCCGGCCTGTCAGTTCCCCCGAGTCCAAGACGCTCACTTAACACAAATGATTCTCCGTCAGTAATCAGATGTTCTGGAACTTAAGCCACCATTTGGCAACCTCCACCAAGGATAAGTGTAGGCCTCTTCATCTATATTGCATTGCTCTCCATCAATGGTTTAGTGGGTGGGAAGTCCTCTGCTGTCCACTTCCCTCTCTTCTTCTTGCTTCCTTTGAAATAAACAGGCATCCAAAATGTGACTGTTTCTCTTCAGCCCCATTCTGAGGTCTGTGAAGCAGTAGCATGGCTGAATGCAGAACCTGCCACTCCTGGCATGACCCATGCACTCTGGTTGTGTCACTTCTGGTGTGAGTATGAAGCATATACGGTCAGGATTGTGGGAATGTTGTAGATACTAGGAGAGGATATATTGATTTAATAGTATCCTTCCTAACTCATGCTTGTGAGTCAGCAGCAGGATGCATTCCCCAATATCTAGCAGGAAGCTAGTTGGAAGATTCATTTGAATCTCTTTACTTAAGCAATCCAATCTGGCTTTGTTCAGATTGGAATATATTCCTGGCAAGACCCCTCCTAAAAAGAATAAAGACACAAGAAGCTTCTTTTAAAAGTAGCAAGAAGTTTACTCACATTCAGTTCACAGTTGGATCCTTGAAGGCAGGCTTTAGCTTAAAGTTACAGAAGACGGTTTGAGTTCATCCCATATGGGAATGGGCCAATGTCCTGGTGGCTGAGAGCCAGCAGACAGCAAAATACATCAGTATCAAGAGAGCATGGCATCAAGAGGAAGAAGAAGAAGGGGGATGGCTGCATGACCAGCCCCTTTTATGGGATCTCCCAAGGTCACGCCCATCTACCTGGTCACATGTGACAGGAAGTCATCCTGGCTATGGAGTAACACCCCCCTGCGTGTCCACTCTGGCAAACAGGAAGTGTTGTACTTGACTGCTTACGTCATATCCCACAAGGATGTCCATTGGTTCTAGGGATGGAATGGGGAATGAATAACAAGGCAGACTGGGGTGATTCAGGGATCATTCCCTCCCTCTTGGGTCAAAGTGTGCTGTCAATAAAGTCAGATCAGGGGCTTTATAAACTTTCCCAGTGCTCTTGTGGCTCTGTTGTTCTTGTTCTTTTCTGTGCTTATAACTCTATGTTTCTCTTACGTCTATAGCCTTTGCAAGAATCGAGGCTGCCAAACAAAATACAAACATTCAGAGCTGTGCAGGCAACATTTTTGACAGCCTCATGTTGTAAGGCTTATTGGAGTCCTATAAGGTACATTGCGGGGCATAGTCAGTGGAAAGAAAAGGCTGATTTGAACCTGCACAGCTTTTTTAAAAATGAAGAAAAGAAAAACAGCAACAAACACACCCCTGCAAGGGATTATGAAGAAAACTGAATCCCTTTTCTTTACTCCACAAAAATCCCCTAGGCCAGTTTGGTGCTCCCACCAGTGTCTTTGACTGTGCCAACACTGCTACCATCTTGCCTGTCTCCCTCCAGGTAAATAATAGCTCACTGGTTGCGCCACTTCTGCACTGAGCTATGCTGATGGCGCACCTTAGATGGACTTCATCAGCTCCTGTGAATGCACATGACAGGAGGAATTCAGCAGTGGTAGCTAAGCTGTTTTTTTTTTCACAGATGCCTGTCAACCATTATTGATCTTCCCCTTGGGGAATCCTTGATCACCTTGAGGTTCATTTACTTGAGTAAAAATTAAAAAGTGGACAATCGGCAATGGCCGTTTCCACGTCTATGGTCTGGATGCAGATCTCCCATTAAGGAAAACGACAAAAATCCAGAAGAGAAATAAAATCCTATTAGAGAAAGGAGGGAAGCAGTTTTTGCCAGTTTCCCTCTAACTCCTCTTGTCCCTCAGCACAACCTCCCACACTGTTCTGGAGCATCTCCAGAAGACATTTTTGGGCTCTGGATCTTTCTAGATAAATGACATTATATCCCTTGCAAAATGCATGCTGGGCAAGTAACTAGATGCACATATTTGTTTTGTTCTAATAGGGTTGATCAAGTAGAGTAACAATGATAATGCTGAGAGTAGTTTATAATTATAGTTTGGAAGGACAATTTTATAACCCAATAAGAGCTTCAGGGGCGTTCTACTCTGCATACGGCTTTCAGGACCGTGTTTAATGTGTTTGGGGTGTTCTGCTCCTTGTGAGCTTACCAGATAATAAAATATTATGATATTACTTTAGGCTACTGTGGTGATTTATTGCTTTGACTCGTGATGCTAAGCACAATCTGAGTACACAATGTATTTTTGGGATTGTGCAAAAAAAAAAGTTTTTATTTTATTTTTCTTAGAATTTTCCATCACAGAAGGAGGTCTACCATCAAATGTTCAGCACTAGGTCTTACAGTGGTAGCCATTTTTCCTTGCCCCTCTGTCACAATTATTATTACTATTACTATTACCATTACTATTATACCCCGCCCATCTGGCTAGGTTTCCCCAGCCACTCTGGGCAGCTTACAATACATATAAAAACATAGTAAAACCTCAAACATTAAAAAACCTCCCAATACAAGGCCGCCTGTAACCATGAACATTCCTTCATCTCCTCTCCTGGTTTTAAATTGGAATGTGTTGGATTTTTTAAAAGTCCTAAAAACAAAGGACACACTGAAAGACCCAAAACTAAGTACAGTGGTACCTCGGGTTACATATGCTTCAGGTTACATACGCTTCAGGTTACAGACTCCACTAACCCAGAAATATTACCTCAGGTTAAGAACTTTGCTTCAGGATGAGAACAGAAATCGCTCAGCGGTGGTGCGGCAGCAGCGGGAGGCTCCATTAGCTAAAGTGGTGCTTCAGGTTCAGAACAGTTTCAGGTTAAAAACGGAGCTCCGGAACGAATTAAGTACTTAACCCGAGGTACCACTGTATATAGTTTTTAGTGGACTTTATATGTTTAGAATTGATCACCAGTGGTGCTGGTGGGTAGACACAAAGCTAACTGTGGTGCCCAATGAACTGGCTTTATTTGAACTATCTGTCCATCTGCTAGTTGATTCTCTAGAGCAGTTCTTCCTAAACTTGGGTCTCCAGCTGATTTTGAACTACAATTCCCATCATCCCTGACCACTGGTCTCACTAGCTGGGAATGATGGGAGTTGTAGTCTGCAAACAGCTGGAGATCCAAGTTTGGGAAACCCTGCTCTAGAGTCTCAGGAGGCAAAGGTTCTTTCCCATCACCAGCTACCACCTATGGTCCTTTTTTTAACTGGAGAAACCAGGGACTGATCCTGTGGGTTTATGCATACCAGTCATATGCTCTGTCACTGAGTTATGGACCCTACTCCAACTTGGATAGCTTTAAAAGAGGATTAGATGCCATTGTGGAGGGTAAGTTTATTAGTGGCTACTAGCCATGATGGCTATAGTCTAGCTCCACTGTTCTTATGTACTCTAGTCTGTTACTCACCAAGCTCAGTCTCATCAGTTCCCTTTGTAGAAGCAGCACTCTCAAATTTCTGCTAGAGACCGCCTCCTTCTGTGATGCATGTATGTATTTTGTGGATGGTCTTGGGCTACAGGGTGGGCAATTTTTGGAAGTCTTTATAGGGGCTTGAACACCATTGTTCAGGGTCTCTCTTGCCTCTCTTGCAAGGAGGGGAGGGAACTCTGTTGCAACAGAAAAATAAAGATATGTCTTGCTTTCACTGCATCCTGCTTCCATCCATTCATCTCTGACCGATCATGGACTTAAGGGACTCAGTCCCTTGGGCAGTTGGGCAGCAAAAGCCAACCCTTTTATTTTCTATAACACCTTTCACTGGAATAAGACTTACTTTGGGACAGTCCTGAATGTTTCCTTGACCTGTAAGCTCATTTTGTATACTTCTTTATCTTTAAATATATTAGACAGCCCTTCAAATAGAGAACCATCTTCTGTAAAGCAGGACAAGTGGCCATCCTATCTCTAGCCAATCCAATTTATTCCCTTCATAGCCTAGTTTGTTGTTAACAACTGATCCCATGCCATTATTATAGTTATGGGAGGTAGGTAGATTATATATTTGGGCTCCCTCCAAGCTCATGGCTTTATATCTGTAACCTCAGAGTTTGTACTAGTGGCCAAAGCTGTCTGTTTGTTAAGATAATGACCAAACCTAGCTTGTTTAGCATCCTTTTTTACATGTCTAAAGTGTAGGTCAGGCGCAGGTGTGTTGCCATAGCAACAACTAGCTAGTGGTGTTTCCCGAAGGAGTGGGCAGGCCTTCACTCCCTCACCTGGCTGGAGGCCACATCATGCTAGAAGTTGCAGAGCAGTAGTCCAGGGTCAAGCCTTCTCGGTAGTGGTGCCCACCCTGTGGAACACCCTCCCATCACATGTCAAGGAAATAAACAATTATCTGACTTTTAGAAGACATCTGAAGGCAGCCCTGTTTAGGAAAGTTTTTAATGTTTGATGGTTTATTGTGCTTTTAATTACCGTATTTTTCGCTCTATAAGACGCACCAGACCACAAGACGCACCTAGTTTTTGGAGGAGGAAAACAAGAAAAAAAATATTCTCAATCTCAGAAACCAGAACAGCAAGAGGGATCACTGCGCAGTGAAAGCAGCAATCCCTCTTGCTGTTCTGTCTTCTGGGAGAGCTGCGCAGCCTGCATTCGCTCCATAAGAAGCACACACATTTCCCCTTACTTTTTAGGAGGGAAAAAATGAGTCTTATAGAGCAAAAAATACGGTATGTTGGGAGCCAACCAAAGTGGCTGGGGAAACCCAGCCAGATCAGCGGGGTATAAATAATAAATTGTTGTTGTTGTTGTCTCATCTGTGGCTCAGAAGACACTGACTTGCTCTCTGTGTGGAATCCAAAGCTGAGGCTCTCTGGAAACCTAATGAGGGATCTAGATCTGTTGGAGTGTTAATGCTGTGAGCCCTTCTATATTATGCTAATTTTTGATATATACCACCATATATATCAAAAAAGACACCACAGTCTTCACTGATCTTCATTCCAAGGAAGCCAAACTCAAGGTCAGTGCCAGCACTCCTGATGTCTCTCACCACTAGGAGATTGGGGCGTACATAACATCCTTTCCCCTATAGGTGAGAGTGCTCAACTGGAGGGCTTTGAAAATCCAAACCCCATTGAGCTGCTCTGTCACAGCTGAAATCATTTCAGGTTTTGCCACTTGTTGGAAATTGGGTCAGTTTGATTTTAATCGGGGAGGAAATGACTTGGCCAGGAATTGCAGGATCAAGTTGTTGACTCTGAAAGGAATTTGAGTTGCTCGGGAAAACGCACTGGAGGGCAGCACCGGATTTCCTTTCTCATTGAGCATACTGCATGGACTTCATTTCGCAACCCATTTTCTTTCCGTCAATGGGAAGCGAATTAGCACACTGAGCTTCTGGTCTGCAAATACATGTGTACTTTAATCTCTGATTATGCCGCAGTTCAACTGTCGTGTCAATGAGAAGCCTTGACTTTATGGTTAATATTTACCGCAGGCAATTCTGGTAAACACGGGGCCTAATGTAACATCCGCTTAGGACATCAAAGTTACATCAGGAGCATCATAATTACACAGTAACTGGGTTTTTTCTCTCCAAACGATTGGAATTCATTGATACACTCTTGTTTGTTAGAATGCTAAGGATATGCTCTTCATGGAGCCTGAGCTATGAACCATTTTAGTACTGCTGGTGACATGGGCTGTGAACAAATCATACATTGATTGCACACTATTTCCCCCAAAGAATCCGGGGGGGGGGGCAACTGCTTGCTGTTAAGGGTGCTGGGAATTGTAGCTGTGTGAGGGATAAACTACTGTCCTGGGGAATCTTTGGGAGAAGAATGTGCTGTCAGTGTGCTTTAAATATACGCTGTGTACAGTGGCATAGCATGTGTTGACAGTGCCCAGAGCAAGGCAAGAATTGTGCCCCAACATCTTGCTGGCATTGTGTGGGAGGCAACAAGCGAACTTCACTGCTCCTCACAGAGGTTACCTACTGGTTGCCGTGTTGGCCCTCTCAGCTCGGCAAGCTCCCAGAGGGAGCGGTGGCTGGCGTTCCTTTGTGGGCTTGCTGGTGTCCCATCAGTGCTGGAACTATAGCTGCAGCATACCTAGGAGGAGAGCAGCAGGGAGCAGGCCAAGACACCAAGCACAGCCCTTTCCCAACAGCCTCTCCTTTGCCACAGAGCACAAGAACGGGTGCCAGCAGATTCCGGGCAAGCGAGCTGCTCTCCTCTCTGTGCTCCCACTGTGGAGTATGCACAATGACACACACTAGGAGGGAAGTACCAGTGGAGAGCCAGTGTGGTGTAGTGGTTAAGAGCGGTAGACTTGTAATCTGGTGAACCGGGTTCGCGTCTCCGCTCCTCCACATGCAGCTGCTGGGTGACCTTGGGCCAGTCACACTTCTCTGAAGTCTCTCAGCCCCACTCACCTCACAGAGTGTTTGTTGTGGGGGAGGAGGGGAAAGGAGAATGTTAGCCACTTTGAGACTCCTTAGGGTAGTGATAAAGTGGGATATCAAATCCAAATTCTTCTACCAGCAGAGGCTGGGAAAAGTTTGGGATCTGGCCAACAGACGTTCTGCCCAGGGGCAGCTATCCCTTCTTCAGCCACAAGGAGGAGGCACTGCCACAGCCCTGAAGGCTCCAGAAGGCTGCAGCCATGCCATGGGGGTACCTTCAGAATTCTGTGCCTCGAGCCACGACCCCTTGCCCCCCCTCACTACATTACTGGCTGTGTATGCCTCCCGAAGTCCCCCAAATAAGGACCCCCCAACTCTTCATCACCACAACCATCATATACTGTATTCTTATACTGCCTGCCTTCAGTTTTAGGCATTTTCCTGACCCTGGGTAAAGATCATAGATCGTGTGTTGCAGAAACCTGAATTCAGCAGTAATGGCAAGGAGCAGACAGGGTGAACTGTCTGCTTAAAAACACATTCCAACACACACTGGAAGAAGGTAAGACAAGTTATTCATTGCGTTGATGTAACCTGCTGATAAAAGGACACTAGTGGTGCAATCAGTTGAACCAGACGGTGTTAATTTAATTGATCCACAGCCGAATCTCATGTATGCACTCAGGAGTAAACACCGCTTGTTCCATTGGGTCACTTCCAGATAAACAACATAGGATGGCAGCCATAATCTCAAATTGGGCATAAGGAATCAAGGAATTGATGGTCTTGTTTAGATGGAAATATGCATTTCAAAATGTGATGAGCCAGTCTTCTTGTGTTTGAGGGTCCTCCTGTTCATTCTGCTGAGTGAGGCCCTGGACCTCTGCCACAAAGTACTACCCTGAAGCATCATGGGTCTCAGGAACAAAACCTTGCCCCATGAAATTCAGAAACCCCATTTCTTAACCATCTTGCACTAATACAGACCATTTTATGCTGGCAGGTGATTTTATCTGAAGTTCACTTCACCCACCAGCCTCCATTGTATTTTGCCTGACACTGTGCTTTTATAATGATATTGTAATTTCAAGCGCTCACCCTGAGCGATATGCATTCATTAGACAGGGTGGGGTACAAAATTTGATGTAAGTAAGTACATAAGTTAATAAATGGCTGGTTCTTTAACAGCATGGTGTCCCAAAATCAGATATAATGCAGAAAGTGCTTTGAATTTTGGTTGGATAATATCCTAAATTCATGGCATTTCTCTTTTTAAAAAAAACGAAAAACAAAACGAAAACATCCTGTTAAATAAGGGATTTTAAACTGTTGAACAAAAGCGTTTTTCTATGGAAGCAAGTAATACAGACCTACTTTCTTATTCCTTGTCAGTTTAGATTTTGAGTTTTGGCTTGTTATTAGACTCGCTTTATCTACAGCATTAAAGCATATGACAAAGAAAAGCTGTCAGACTGAGAGGCCGGTGGCAAACTGCAGCTGATTCTGCAAAGTTGTCCTCATTTGACTGAACTTTCTGAGTGACATAACAGATTTAAACACTAGCCTCTTCACATGTGAAGAGACTTTCCCTTTTTTTCCTCTCCTTTCAATCTGGCCTCAGGGAAACGAGTTTGACAGTCTAAATTTAGCCTCCAGTGAAAGTTTATCCACATTTTTTTAAGAGAGAGAGAGAGATCACTACACAATTATGCACGTCTGTCTAATTGGCAGCCTCTATGCAAGAGAAATCCAAGCTTGGGAATGGCTGGGGTGGTTCAGGTCAAAGAGGGGGCTGGCGGAGCAAATTGTGAAGCTCTCACCAGCCTTATCCGCCCCTTACTTTCATAAACGCTGACCCCTAAATGTTCATAGCGGAACATGGCGTCTGAGGACACATAGCGAGCTACACCCCCTGGGAACTGCTTTGGAACATTCCAGGAGCAACAGAAATCAAACGTTTGGCGCTGGGAGCGACAATGTGCCCACAGTGGCAGGGGTGGTGAATGGATTGAATCTACTTCATTATAATTTGGAACTGGAAAAGATGGGAGCTGTAGAGTTTTGTTTGGGATTTTTTTTTAATCCCACCTTTCAAATACAAATAACGAAAAGCTTACAGGTCATGAGAATAAGGGGAGTGAAAATTGCCTTCAACATCCTAGTGAAAGGGGGAGGGAATGTACCAGTTATTCTTAACTGCAGGCTGAAACTAGTTTGGTGCCCATTCTCTGGGGATGTTAGCTGAGGGGGCTGGAGTGTTCATTGTTCATTTAAGGCATTTATATACTGCTTTTAAGGCAAACGTCGCAAAGCAGTTTATATACAACGACTTTTCGCGTGTGGCAGTGGGTGCGATATTTGACATGTTTGAGTTCATTTTTGTGAAGATCTTTCTTGCTACCCACCGCCATAGCCACTTTGTGCTGACACCCGCAACACATATCAGAGTAAGAGTTTGGGGCGTCACATTTTTTAGCCCCCAAAAGTGCTGCATGCAATTGTTAGATGTTGGGAGGGAAGCAAAGCCTCAGACCGGGGCTTGAAAATGGCAGCCTATTGTTATTTGAATATTCCCCAGTATCTTTCAAGAGAGATATTCTTCCGGTAATATACATACAATATATGTAAAATAGACATTACAGTAAATGACATGCCAGATTCTAAAATCATCAATAACTGCCTGTCCTTGCGCAGAACAAGCTAGCAACCAACTACCCCCAGCAGCTAAGGGAGAAGCAGCTTGGACCATCTAAGCAGGAAGAGAATGAGTTGTGTGCTATAATTTGCTTGCTATCTCCGCCTGTTGCAGGGCAGTTTAGCTCTGTAAGAGAGCTTGGCTTCCTAGAGTGGCCAGCCAGGTCCGACTCCACAAGTCTTGATTATGGACACCTTTGTCTGCCTTTATTAACTCCTCTGCAGGGGCATACAAAGAATGCTACCCTGGGTTGCATGGCATCCATTTGGTGTCACCACCAAAGCATGAGACCAGAGGGAATGTTCATGTCCCCACTGTGGGAGGATGTGTGGATCCAGAACTCACCTCCACAGCCACTTACAGACTCATTGTTAAAACCGTGTTTATGGAAGACAATCTTACTCAGCTACGAGTGAAAGAAGAAGAAGAAGAAGACATTTTTGTTGCTGGTAGAACTGAATCATGAGTGAGTCTGAAGCAACTGAAAGGCTGAATATGTGCCTAACTCAGCTTCTTGGTGAGAGATGCAGTGCTGGGGGAATGGTGACCTGGGAAGAGAATGGAAATCATTCATGGGCACATACAGAGGGTGCATAAAGGTAAAGGGACCCCTGACCATTAGGTCCAGTTGTGACCGACTCTGGGGTTGCGGCGCTCATCTCACTGTATTGGCCAAGGGAGCCGGCGTACAGCTTCCGGGTCATGTGGCCAGAATGACTACGCCACTTCTGGCAAACCAGAGCAGCGCCCGGAAACGCCATTCACCTTCCCGCCAGAGCGGTACCTATTTAGCTACTTGCACTTTGACATGCTTTCGAACTGCTAGGTTGGCAGGAGCAGGGACTGAGCAACGGAGCTCACCCCGTCGCGAGGATTCGAACTGCCAACCTTCTGATCGGCAAGTCCTAGGCTCTGTGGTTTAACCCACAGCGCCACCCACGTGGGTGCATAGCAGGTGGTAATATTGAGCTTCCCTGTTGGGGAATTGTGCAGTTGCTTTGGGACAGAGAGAAAAAATCAGGAATGGCGCCACGTACCTCGGTCAGATAGGGGAGGGTCTAGGGGAGGGGTGGTATGGAGAGAGGTGGGGTAGGCAATGTTATAAAAGGAAGGAGTAGACATCTGGTATCTGTCACCCCTGCTCAGCCTCCCTGCAACCGAGATTTAATGCCAAGTAAGTCCTGCTCAATCCCTACTCAGTGCTATGTCAATCCACAATAAAACAATATTCAGTTGTTGCTGTGGATCATAGAATCATCATCATCATCATCATTTAGCCCGCCCATCTGGCTGAGTTTCCCCAGCCACTCTGGGCAGCTTCCAATCGAGTGTTAAAAACAATAAAGCATTAAATATGAAAAACTTCCCTAAACAGGGCTGCCTTAAGGGTGTCTTTTAAAGAGAAGATAGCTGCTTATTTCCTTCACATCTGAAGGGAGGGCGTTCCACAGGGCGGGCGCCACTACCGAGAAGGCCCTCTGCCTGGTTCCCTGTAACCTCACTTCTCGCAATGAGGGAACCGCCAGAAGACCCTCGGCGCTGGACCTCAGTGTCTGGGCTGAATGATGGGGGTTGTTGTAGAGTTGAAAGGGACCCTGAGGGTCATCTAGTCCAACCCCCTGCAATGCAGGAATACGCAGCTGTCCCATATGGGGCTCGAACCTGCAACTTTGGCATTATCAGCACCACGCTCTAACCAACCGAAACGATCTAGTGATTATTACAGAGACCTGGGCAGGTGAGCTGGGAGGTTCCTGATTTTACCCATCCTTGCCCACCTGGGTATGTGGTGCAACATCCCATAGGCATCTGTTTGGCCACTGTGTGAGCATGATGCTGGACTAGAGCTTCTTACTACAAAAGTGCATCATAAATACAAATCATCATTATCAAACTCTCCTGGGAAATAAATCTATATCTCTATATATGTTGTCCTCCATGATCACTGCAGATGGTGACAGCAGCCATGAAATCAAAAGACGCCTGCTTCTTGGGAGAAAAGCAATGACAAACCTAGACAGCATCTTAAAAAGCAGAGACATCACCTTGCCAACAAAGGTCCGTATAGTTAAAGCTATGGTTTTTCCAGTAGTGATGTATGGAAGTGAGAGCTGGACCATAAAGAAGGCTGATCGCCGAAGAATTTATGCTTTTGAATTGTGGTGCTGGAGGAGACTCTTGAGAGTCCCATGGACTGCAAGAAGATCAAACCTATCCATTCTGAAGGATATCAGTCCTGAGTGCTCACTGGAAGGACAGATCGTGAAGCTGAGGCTCCAATACTTTGGCCACCTCATGAGAAGAGAAGACTCCCTGGAAAAGACCCTGATGTTGGGAAAGATTGAGGGCACAAGGAAAAGGGGACGACAGAGGACGAGATGGTTGGACAGTGTTCTCGAAGCTACAAACATGGGTTTGACCAAACTGCAGTAGGCAGTGGAAGACAGGAGTGCCTGGCGTGCTCTGGTCCATGGGGTCACGAAGAGTCAGACACAACGACTAAACAACAACAACAATATGTGTTGTCACCCATGCCATCTTAGCAATGAGAGTAGATTAGATTTCTGCACCTTCAAGCCCTTAGGCAGATCTTATCCCAGCTAGCAATTTCAATGTTATAACATAAGAAACCTTTGTCAAGCAACAGACGAGACGGGGGGACTATGGTGAAAACTTGATTTGCCGCGGTGTGGCAAACTTGGAAAATCTGCAGCAGGAACGGATGTCTCCCCCAGCACCCCCCCCTTCCCACTCACCTCTTCAATCAATGCGTGTACACACAGTTGCTTTTGGCAGAGATTGCTTCTCTGCTGCTGCTGCTGCTTTCGTGAAGTCAGTGAAGACCAAGTTAGATAATGAGCTGGCACGCGCTTCTGAAATGTTTACTGTGTTCCTTAAAGTAAAGGGACATGCTGCTTCTTAAAACTAATTTGGGGCTTTGTTGATTGCTTCATTCTCTCTTCCCCGCCCCCGCCCCCCTTATCCCTTGTATTTGGAATAAACAAAAGTTAATGGTGCAGTGCTGGGTTGGGGGGGGGGACATAAAAAAAAATACAACTGGAACATCAAGCATTTCCAGCTAAAGTGATGAGTGTATTTCTTTTCATAGGTCTCTACTTTATGAATCTGAAGGCAGAAAAAGTGGAGCAAAAATGATGTGGTTTATAGACAGCCAATCTTTTTTAATTTTACCTAGTGTTGTGCTATGCTATAGGACAGGCATAGGCAAACTCCGGCCCTCCAGATGTTTGGGACTACAATTCCCATCATCCCTGACCACTGGTCCTGTTAGCTAGGGATGATGGGAATTGTAATCCCTAACATCTGGAGGGCCAGAGTTTGCCTATGCTGGCTATAGAACAAATTTTTAAAGCTGCCATTTTGTGCCCTGATTTGAAATACAGTTCCAGGGTATTTATTTATTTTTCATCTCTCTTGCTGTCTCTCCATCTAAGCTTAGTTCCAATGTTCTGGATTCTAGCTCCCATCACCCCCAGCCTACATGGTCAATGGTTAGTGGTGATGGGAGCTTACCATGCTTCCTCCTCTGGGGTGTCATAAGGGTTAGAGTGCCCAACTAGAACCAGGAAGACAAGAGTTCAAATCCTCTCTCAGCCATGGAACTCACTGGGTGACCTTGAGCCAGTCAACCTTTCCAGCCTAACCTCACAGGGTTGTTTTGAGAATAAAATATGGGAGAGAGGAATGGAATCCTGTCGGCTACCTTGAGCTCTTTAGAGGAATGGCTGGATATATTGTAAACTGAATAAATAAACACACACACACACAAACACCGTATCTTTTCTTACGTTAAGTCCAGAATGGTTGGCTGATGTTTCCTCAATGGGAGCTTTCAGGAGGTCCAAGAGAAGGCATGTATGATAGGCTCATGCTTTCGTGAGTGCAGTGGTACCTCAGGTTAAGTACTTAATTCGTTCCAGAGGTCCGTACTTAACCTGAAACTGTTCTTAACCTGAAGCACCACTTTAACTAATGGGGCCTCCTGCTGCCGCTGCGCTGCCAGAGCATGATTTCTGTTCTCATCCTGAAGCAAAGTTCTTAACCTGAAGCACTATTTCTGTGTTAGCTGAGTATGTAACCTGAAGCGTATGTAACCTGAAGCGTATGTAACCCGAGGTTACATACAAAAAAATTCCCCAGCAACCAAGGTCAGATGGGAGGGAGCACCTCGGCATGCAGAGATCAAAACCAGAAATGATATGAGGGAAGTGTGGGCTTAAGGGAGAACAGCTGAAGATGTGACTGTAGGAAACGTCCCACATCATTTGATGCTTGCAGCAGGAACACAGGCAAGAAGGAGATGTCTCCCTCTACCTCAATGCTGCAGATGGCCAAACACAAGACAAGCTGTGAAAGAAGCTGGCAACTTCAGTCCCTAAGAAGACAAAGATTCCTGAAGTGGGGAAAGATGCAATAGCATCCTTATGTGTTAATTATGTGCAGAAGCCGGCTTAGGAGAAGGAAGGAGGAGGAGCCTAAGCACAAAGGCACTGTTTACTTCTGTGGACCAAGGCAACAGGAAAGAAGGAGCCACGTTGCCTGGGGATGATGGAAGTTGTAGTCCAAAACATCCGGACCGTGCAAGGTTGATGAAGGCTGCCCTAATTCAACCCAACCTTCTGGTCTCGACTCCGTATTTCCTCCACCAGTGGCAATACTCTGGGGCAACAGAAATAAGATTAACCTGACTGCTGAGCAACCAGCACAAAATGTAAATCCCCTCTCCAGTATTCATCTGAATAAGGAATGAGCACTGAAAGGAGCGCAGAGAGAAGAAACGCTACGGTGCACCTGTAGCAGCAAAACTGGGTGCTTTCATCTTCCCCAGCTGCAACAAAACATGTTGTAGCTCTCCAGTGGTCTGACTTTAACCCCAAAGGCGCACTCCTCCATTGTCTCCTGAGACAGATGGATGACAACAACTTCCGAAAAAGGCCTCCATCTTGAAATCTGAGCCACTACTTAAAGGGGCTGCTATGGGTCATATTGAGGAGTCTAATGGCAATCAACCTGCCTCCTGAGATTATGCTGAGAAGCTTTCATTTTCTCTGGAAGCAAACCAGACACAGGGCCATGGAGAGAGGCAAGCTGTTCTCCTGTCTGCAAGGCCTAGAGATTTGCCATAATACGATCACTCAGTGAAACTGCTTTGAGCAGGACTAAGATGTTTGAGGAGATTGGTGTGTACCTTAGGCATTCCTTTGGAAAGACAGGATAGCTTTATTTTCTTTACTTATTTATAAAAGTATTCCCACACCGCCATATCGTAAAAGATCAGGGTGTTATATGACAAAGAAACACCGCAAGCCGTTAAAATCAGCACAAAATAATCATTAAAGCGGCTGTTATTCAAGAATGTTTTAAACTGTCACAAACAGGCTTGGCGGTATACGAAAGACTTCAGGATATTCCTGTAAGCGAGGATGCCTGCCAAACCTCAGCCAGAGGAGTGTTCCACAGCCAGGGACCAACAACAGCTCAGGACCACAATACATAGCTGTCGACTTACAGATTTGAAAATAAGGGACCAGCAGCCTCGAAAATAAGGGATCAGCAGCCAAAATAAGGGATTTTCAGAGCACAGGTATGTTCAACTTCTGAGCCCCTCCGAGCCAAAGGCAGAAAGCCCAGCCAGCAGCCAAACGAAGCCTCAAGCGGTGGTTCCCACAGCGCAGCAACCCGGCAAAGGGGATGCAGCAAGGAAAACCACCATCACCTCTCCACTGGGAAGCAAAGGCGAGTCCCCAGGCAATGCAGCCAATTTGATTGGCACAAGGCATGCAAACTCCACTCCCAGTCATTCTTAGACTCCTTATTGGGTGAGCAACACAGCCAAGCAACACAGTTGGAGCCTCCCTCCTCCCTGACCGGCAGGGAGGGAGGGAGAGGAGCTGCTTCCTTTGAAACCCGGGAAATTTAAGGGACATCATCAATAAGGGACAGCAGCGGGACACAGCGCTGGGATAAGGGACTTTTCCACCAAATAAGGGACAGTTGACAGCTATGCCACAATACTGTACCTCAAGGACCACCTCTTCCCATATGAACCTACCCGGACCCTGAGATCATCTGCTGACGCCCTCCTTCATGTGCTGCCTCCTCAAGATGTCAGGAGGGTGGTAACACGAGAACGGGCCTTCTCTGCAGTGGCTCCCCATCTGTGGAATGCTCTCCCCAGGGAAGTTCGCCTGGCGCCTTCATTATACACTTTTAGGTGCCAGGCAAAAGCATTCCTTTTTAAGCAGGCTTTTGTTGATCTTATTGACATCCAACACCCTTTTAGAATGTGGTTCTGTTTTGGGTGGGTTATTGGGTTGTTGTTTTTCGTTTGATTTTATACGTTGTTGTCTTGTTTGTGAACTGCCCTGAGACCTCCGGGTATACAGCGGTGTATAAATTGAATAAATAATAATAACAATAATAACAACACTGTGCCTGGTTTCTAGCTAGGGTCGCCACCCATCACTAGAAAAATGGGATCGCCCCTTTGTGGACAAAAGTGTCCCTTTTGGACTTTGAATGGGACTCCTTTTTTCCTGTATTTGAGCTCATCCGGTCCAAAATGGTGGCTGTTGGTGTGGTTGATGAGGAGTCCACTCTGGCATGAGCAACAATAGCACTACCTCCCTCATCCCCTCCTTCCAGTGTGGTGTAGTGGTGAAGAGCGGTGGACTCGTACTCTGGTGAACCGGGTTCGCTTCCCTGCTCCTCCACATGCAGCTGCTGGGTGACCTTGGGCCAGTCACACTTCTCTGAAGTCTCTCAGCCTCACTCACCTCACAGAGTGTTTGCTGTGGTGGAGGAAGGGAAAGGAGATTGTGAGCCGCTTTGAGACTCCTTCAGGTAGTGATAAAGCAGGATATCAAATCCAAACTACTCTTCTTCTTCTTCTTCTTCTTCTTCTTCTTCTTCCTCCTCCTTCCCTTTTTCTGGTGCCCCTCCTCAGCTGCTGCCTGCTGCTCTAGCATGGTGTGGGTCTGCCTCTGCATTGTCCCCTTCCCTGCCCCAACCTGATGTCTCCTCCCCCCTCCTCTGTGCTCAAGTCTCTTTTTTTTTTAATAGAATATTTATTAAAATTTTCAATAATAATGCAGTGAAAAAGAAAAAGAAAAAATAACAAAAATACAAAAATAAAAATAATTAAAAACACACAGAATTTCCATTACTTATTTTCCTTTAACTTATTCCACGGACCTCCTCATACCTCCCTTTTTTGTATTCCCATTCAGATTGTTAGTTCAGCAAATCCTTACCATTAAATTTTTACCTATTTCTAAACCTTTTTTTCATATTCTGAAGCATTACAGCTGGAAACCACTTAATTTCTATCCAACATCATTCTAACATTCATTAATTTTACAATATTTCTGTAAATAGTCTTTAAATTTCTTCCAATCTTCTTCCGCCGACTCTTCTCCCTGGTCTCGGATTCTGCCAGTCATTTCTGCCAATCCCATATAGTCCATCACCTTCATCTGCCATTCTTCCAGAGTGGGTAGGTCTTGTGTCTTCCAGTACTTTGCAATAAGTATTCTTGCTGCTGTTGTGGCATACATAAACAAAGTTCTATCTTTCTTTGACACCAATTGGCCGCCCATACCCAGGAGAAAGGCCTCTGGTTTCTTCAGAAAGGTATATTTAAATACCTTTTTCATTTCGTTATAGATCATTTCCCAGAAAGCCTTAATCCTTGGGCACGTCCACCAAAGGTGAAAGAATGTACCTTCATTTTCTTTACATTTCCAACATTTATTATCGGGCAAATGATAAATTTTTGCAAGCTTGACTGGGGTCATGTACCACCTGTATATCATTTTCATAATATTCTCTCTTAAGGCATTACATGCCGTAAACTTCATACCTGTGGTCCATAACTGTTCCCAGTCAGCAAACATAATGTTATGTCCAACATCTTGTGCCCATTTAATCATAGCAGATTTCACCGTTTCATCCTGAGTGTTCCATTTCAACAGCAAGTTATACATCTTTGACAAAATCTTAGTTTTAGGTCCTAACAGTTCTGTTTCTAATTTTGATTTTTCCACCTGGAAGCCAATTTTCTTGTCCAAATTATATGCCTCCATTATCTGGTAATAATGAAGCCAATCTCGCACTTTATTCTTTAATTTCTCAAAACTCTGCAGTTTCAGTCTATCTCCTTCTTGTTCCAAAATTTCCCAATATTTTGGCCATTTGGCCTCCATATTGAGCTTTTTCTGAGCTTTTGCTTCCATTGGTGACAACCACCTTGGGGTTTTATTTTCCAATAGGTCCTTGTATCTTATCCAGACATTGAACAATGCTTTCCTGACAATATGGTTTTTGAATGCTTTATGTGCTTTAACCTTGTCGTACCACAAATATGCATGCCACCCAAAAACATTGTTAAAACCTTCCAAATCCAAAATGTCTGTGTTCTCAAGAAGCAGCCAGCCTTTCAACCAGCAGAATGCTGCTGATTCATAGTAAAGTTTAAAGTCTGGCAGGGCAAATCCACCCCTTTCCTTTACATCAGTTAATATCTTAAATTTTCTTCTGGGCTTCTTGCCCTGCCAGACAAATCTAGAAATATCTCTCTGCCACTTCTTGAAACACTCCATTTTATCTGTGCTCAAGTCTCTTCCGCTGCCAGCATGGGTGAGAGGCTGGAGCTGCAGCTCAAGTCGCCCATGGGTGCCAGCTGTCTGCCCCAGGACCCTGACCATCTCTCTCTTTTTTCCCCCAATGCAAAATTATAATAAAAATTGCAAACATTGAATCCAAAATAATACCATACAAACAAGAAAGAAAAACAGAACACAAAAAGAAAACAAAAAAATGTAAAAGCACACATCTACAAATAAAAGCATATCATCATTCTAATCTAGTCATTACATACATATACACATATAGACTTCCTTCCTTTGTTCTAAGACCACAAAATTTTTACTCTTGCTAAATTGTTGTGTCTAATGTAGATTACTTCCATCTTTGTACTTTTTTACACCATTTTTCTTTTTCTATAACCCTGTAAAGCATCATTCATTACATACCGATATACATATTCCAGAACAATGTTTTTTTCATATACTCTTTAGCACATCCCCATTCTTTTAATAATTTCTGGTCCGATTGTCCCTTTATGAACGCTGTGAGTCTTGCCAGATTTATATATTCACAAAATTTAATTTGCCATTCTTTCATTGATTGAATTTTTCTCCCTTTCCAATTTTTTGCTATAAGCATCCTGGCAGCTGTCATTGCATAAAGGAATACTTTCCTTTGATTGTTGGGAATATCGTTTGTGATTATACCTAAAAGGAATGCCTCCGGTTTTTTAGTGAAAAAACTGACCATCTCTATGTGTGTTGAGGGGAAGAGCGGGGCAGGGATGGTGATGGAGGTGAGGGGTCAAATGCAGGGAACCCCCCTCCACGAAGGGGGGGGAGGATTTGGTGTCATGAGAGTGCGTGTGTCCCCCAATCCCAACCCACCCAACCTGCCCCATATTTTGCCCAGCCAAAGGTGGCAAGCCTTTTTCTAGCTGAGGCCAGTTGGCCCTCTGTATAGCCCAGGGGACAACTAGCAAGGCTCCTTCAGATGATCTCAGTCATCAAGCTGGGATATAAGGGTTCAGATGTTCCTTAAGGTACCCTCAACCCATGTTTGTTTTTAGGTCTTTGTATAGCAGTGCAAAAAAGGGACACGGGTGGCGCTGTGGGTTAAACCACAGAGCCTAGGACTTGCCGATCAGAAGGTCGGCGGTTCGAATCCCCGCGACAGGGTGAGCTCCCATTGCTCGGTCCCTGCTCCTGCCAACCTAGCAGTTCGAAAGCACGTCAAAGTGCAATTAGATAAATAGGTACTACTCCGGCGGGAAGGTAAACGGCGTTTCCGTGAGCTGCTCTGGTTTGCCAGAAGCGACTTAGTCATGCTGGCCACATGACCCAGAAGCTGTACGCCGGCTCCCTCGGCCAATAAAGCGAGATGAGCGCCGCAACCCCAGAGTCGGTCACAACTGGACCTAATGGTCAGGGGTCCCTTTACCCTTTATCTTATATCAGTGCAGTAAACCTGAAACTGACCCAGTAGCGAATGAGCAGCCAGTGCTGATGTTTTAGCAGAGGTATCACATGCTGTTGGCTGCCTGCCCCCATTCTGCACTTAGCTGGAGGTTTCAAATAAATAAACTTGTGGGTTTCCTTCTCACCAACATTCTCATCAGTCATTGTTCAGAGATTTAAAAGGAACTCAACGGCTCAGTGGAGACATTGCTGTTTTTGCAGCACAGTTGCATCATCTCGCTCAGTGCTGCAGTTTGGAGTGTTTCTTAGATGTCAGTTGGGTAAATGGGTCTTTTACCATGTGTGCCCATTTGTTAAGGTTCGAGTTTAGTTTTAAATGTATCTGCAGTTTGTGTTTTTAACTGCTTTTTACTATTTTGTGTGCAAATTGCCTTGAGATGGGTGTTTGGTCCATTAAACCCACATTATTCTGTCCTGGCTTCTGCATAATTAGAAGGCAACTAATAAATCAATTGTAATAATAATAAATCAATTGTAATCATAATCATAATAATAGACCAATGGGCTGGCCATGACTGTGTTCACACAAACTGCATTCACTGTGTACCACCTCTGAGTAGAAACACCAGGTCACCCCCACAGTGTCCTGAACATACATTGCCTGTCTGTGGTCCTGGCAAATTTTCCAGCAGCAATTTGTCAAATTCTGTTGGGTGAGCACCACCAGCAAGATTAAAACAGCCCGACGTTTCCAAAATCACACACACACACACACACAAATCTTCATATGTTTAGAGAATTCTCTCCAGAGGATTCAGGTCTGTATGATGTTGGAAAACCTGAACCCAAGAAAGAGCTCAAGGAATCAGATAAAAGATACAGGAATGCTTAATGAAAACTTGCATTGCGTCCTTTCAATATCAGCTGGAAATTTCAAAATAGGGTTACGATCAGCTCCTAGCCAGCAGGCAGCTTGCCCTCCTCCTTCTAAACATTCTGCGGTCTGTATCTAAAACACATGTAATTGTGTTTTAAGCACTTTCCTTCCAGAGCCAAAAATAATTAATCGTCGGGGGTCTCTCTCCGTTGTAATCCTTCCTTCAGGCTGCTGTAAAATATTGCTAATAATGTTTGAGTTAACAGCCTGATTTGAAGGTCATGTAAGGCTATAGCTGGGAGGATTAAAAGATTTGCTCTACACCCAGTGTTCTTTTGTTCAAAAGAAACCAAAGAAACAAAAGCCAAACAATAAATAAATAAATAAATAAATAAATAAATAAGGAATTATGCAGAAGCCAGGACAGAATAATGTGGGTTTAATGGACCAAAAAGAAAAAAAGAGGTGGTGGTGATTTTTAAAAGATGCATCAAGCCTTTGAAGCAAACTTAAAAATTACTATAAAAGTTGCAAGCCATTGGGGATTACGTAAGGAATTGTTTATTAGGGAAAACTGATAGTAAAATAGCCAGAGAAGATCTTCCTAATTCATGGTGAAAGATCTGGGTTACATCTGCAAATGAGACATTAGGAAATTGGGAGTATTCCATCCCATAAAGAATATTGGGCCTTCTTTGTAGTTTGCCTTCTCACATCCCTCAGCTTAGAACTCTGTCGCAGTTGGGGATGTCTGAAGAAGACTAGGCCCTTTCCATAGAACACAGCACAGGAGGTATTAACAATTTGGCTGCACCTGATGACGCTACTACAGCGACTATATAAGGACTCCGTTTCAGTCTGTTCCTTGGTGGAGAAACTTTAGAGCTCTGTGTTTCCCAGAGCATAACCTGAGACGTGTCTTATATCCAGCCCAGGCTGTGCCATGCCATGCCATGCTGCGCCACTGCGCTGCAGAGCACAACACATACTGATGATGCCATGCTCCAAATCCTAGGACGACAGCTCCCAGCAGTTTCATGTAGATGTAAAATAGCGTAGGAGATAGAATTGACCTTTCTGGGATCTCAGAGCACTAGAGCCATGGAGCTGAGCAGCAATCTCCTAGTACAGGGATGTCCAACTGGTCCATCACGATCTACTGGTAGATCCCCAGGAGGTTTTGGTAGATCGCGGTCAATCGCTAGGTCCCTTTCTGGCCCCACCCCCTCACCCCACCCTCCATTGTTGCTGAAGAACTTTGACCTGAAGCCCTAAAAATGGGGCTTTTCTGCTCCCTAAAAAAAGCTGAAGAACTTAGACCTGAACCCAAAAAAACAGGGGTAGATCACTGCCAGTTTTTAATTCTGTGAGTAGATCACAATCTCTTGGGAGTTGGCCACCCCTGTCCTTAGTACTATTCTTTGCTGGCAGCCCTGCATATAGAACAAGAAGCGCCGTGATACAGTACCTCCAGCTCCCCCCACCTGGAGCTGCATGAGAAGAGCATCGTGGTCAGCAGCCATATCTAAAGCTGCAGAGAAGTCATTGAGAACCAACAAGGTCACACTCTCCTGTCTCTCTCCTGAGGGAGGTCATCAATCAGGGTGACCAATGTACCGACAAAGGTTTGTATAGTTAAAGCTATGGTTTTCCCAGTAGTGATGTATGGAAGTGAGAGCTGGACCATAAAGAAGGCTGATCGCCGAAGAATTGATGCTTTTGAATTATGGTGCTGGAGGAGACTCTTGAGAGTCCCATGGACTGCAAGAAGATCAAACCTCTCCATACTGAAGGAAATCAACCCTGAGTGCTCACTGGAAGGACAGATTGTGAAGCTGAGGCTCCAGTACTTTGGCCACCTCATGAGAAGAGAAGACTCCCTGGAGAAGACCCTGATGTTGGGAAAGATGGAGGGCACAAGGAGAAGGGGGCGACAGAGGACGAGATGGTTGGATAGTGTTTTCGAGGTTACCAGCATGAGTTTAACCAAACTGCGGGAGGCAGTGGAGGACAGAGGTGCCTGGCGTTCTCTGGTCCATGGGGTCACGAAGAGTCGGACACGACTAAACGACTAAACAACAACAACAATGTACCGTAGTTCAGGGCCAAAACCGGGCCTGAAACCAGACTATCAACATGAAATGAACTGCAATCGCTTGAACTCTTTTTTTAATAAAAAAATATATTGCAAAAGCAATGTAAGATGGATGCAGATCTTTGGCCATACCCAGAGATATACAGTGGTACCTCGGGTTAAGTACTTAATTCGTTCCGGAGGTCTGTTCTCAACCTGAAACTGTTCTTAACCTGAAGTACCACTTTAGCTAATGGGGCCTCCTGCTGCTGTTGTGCCACCAGAGCACGATTTCTGTTCTCATCCTGAAGCAAAGTTCTTAACCCGAGGTACTATTTCTGGGTTAACTGAGTCTGTAACCTGAAGCGTATGTAACCTGAAGCATATGTAACCTGAGATACTACTGTACAACAATGTAGAAGATAAAATAAATCCAAAGGCAGATGCTGTCCTTGCATCTGGCCCAAAGTATGATGACATTCTCTCTCCCGCTTAATTATTATTCCTGCATAGCTCTCTGCATGAGGTTTGCCAGACCACTGAAGCTGAAGCTGTATTTAACCTCATAAGCAAGGAAGAGCAGCCACAATGCATACAGCCTCCAAGTGCCCTGATTTTCCAGCGACAGTCCTGGAATTATGAAAGCCATCCCGGTTTCTGATTTGATCCTGAAATGTGTAATCCTCTGTCAGCTGAAATCATTGGGTTATTGGCACACAGAATTTGGAAAGGCTCTTGCAGAACATTCACACTCTTAAGGCTGTAACCTTAAGCATATTTACCCAAAAGCAGCTCCTATCAGTCCAAGTAAACTTGGCTAGGCTCAGAATGCAAATAACACTTTTGAATGTTGCACAATGGGGAAAGCTACATAAAAGTCGGTGTTGTGCTGAAAATTTCTGCCGGCATATTTTTTTCTCTCTCTCAGCATCCTCCATCAATTAATGAGAAAAAGGATAGTCAACAGTTATCAAAGGGGAGGGGGGAAATTCAGTGACATTGTCATTGTTGTGTTTACTTTTCTTTTGCAGTCCCTGAGGGGATTTAGAATCACAGAATTGTAGAATTGGAAGGGACCATCTAAATGTGCCCTTTCGTCCTGCAGCCTTCCTGAAAACACAGCGGGTGGCGCTGTGGTCTAAACCACAGAGCCTAGGGCTTGCCGATCAGAAGGTCGGCGGTTCGAATCCCTGCGACGGGGTGAGCTCCTGTTGCTAGGTCCCTTCTCCTGCCAACCTAGCAGTTCAAAAGCACATCAAGTGAAAGTAGATAAATAGGTACCACTCCGGTGGGAAGGTAAACGGCATTTCCATGCACTGCTCTGGTCAGAAGCAGCTTAGTCATGCTGGTGACATGACCCAGAAGCTGCTTGTGGACAAATGCCAGCTCCTTCGGCCTATAGAGCGAGATGAGCACTACAACCCCAGAGTTGTCCGCGACTGGACCTAATGGTCAGGGGTACCTTTACCTTTATCTAAATGTGCCCTTTTGTCCTTCCTGAAAACTCCACGACACCTTTGGATGAGCTTTCCTATGAGTGTAGGAAAATGGAGAGAATGCCTATCATGTGCCTAACAGCTGTTGCTATTTTTAATGTGGAATCCGTGGCTTACAGTACTTCAGTGAAAACCCAGAGATAACTCCTCCAGCAGAGCTTCTGGTTTTTCAGGTGCAGTCTGAGAGGGCAAGAGAAATGTTTAATGGCATAGTAGACATATACACTGCTCGTTACCATTTTACAACCCTGCACCCACTGAAATCATAAAGAAATTAGGGTGTGCTCTGTGAATGAGGCATACAAACGGAAGCCCTTAATGGGGGAAGAAATTGTTCAAGTAATTGAAGAACAGGTTTCCATACAGCAGTTGGTTGGTTGGTTGGTTGGTTGGTTGGTTGGTTGGTTGGTAGCTACTGCCAAGGGAAGGGGCAGGGTGGTTAAATAAGATCAGAGCTGGTAGGAGGCAGGCACCTTTTGTGTGAAAGGAGGCTCCGAAGTCTTGCCTTTCACTGCCGTAGGACCTGTGGAGAGCAGGTTATGGTTCCCTTTGGGGCCAACCAGGGTATCCTACCTGTGGAGCCTTGAAGAGGAGTGGCTAAGGAAAGCCTCTCTCAACACCTGAACAAGTGGGATCACTAGGAAGGGCTAGTGGCATGACTACCCTCAGGTTTAGGGACTAGGTCAGCTTGTTCCGTCAGTTGCATTGGGTTAATACATGAGCCCACACATCTTAAATTTATCATCATCATTTATTATTTATTATTTATACCCCATCCATCTGGCTAGGTTTCCCGAGCCACTCTGGGCAGCTTCCAATAAAAGATTAAAAACACATTAAAGCATCAGACATTAAAAACTTCCCTAAACAAGGCTGCCTTCAGATGTCTTCTGAATGTCAGATAGTTGTTTATCTCTTTGGCATCTGGTGGGAGGGCGTTCCACAGGGCAGATGCCACTACCGAGAAGGCCCTCTGCCTGGTTCCCCATAACTTTGCTTCTCACAGTGAGGGAAGCACCAGAAGGCCCTCGGCGCTGGACCTCAGTGTCTGGGCCAAACAATGGGAGTGGAGACGCTCCTTCAGGTATACTGGGCCGAAGCCATTTAGGGCTTTGAAGGTCAGCACCAACACTTTGAATTGTGCTCGGAAACGTACTGGGGGCCAATGTAGGTCTTTCAAGACCAGTGTTATGTGGTCTCG
This sequence comes from Podarcis gaigeae, assembly GCF_964106915.1. Lineage (NCBI taxonomy): Eukaryota > Metazoa > Chordata > Lepidosauria > Squamata > Lacertidae > Podarcis > Podarcis gaigeae. The sequence continues at coordinate 16,435,130 of NC_139678.1, read as the reverse complement.
GCGGCCGCTCCCAGTCACATATCCTGATGTGTAGTAATAGTTGATAGATTTTGGCCCTCGATCACCCGACCAGGTACCTTGCAGGATATTTCCTCTGTGAATACTACTTCCCCATCAGCGTGTGTGTAACTGCAGGTCTCTATCAAACATGGGAATATATGCAGCCTTTGGTAACATGTCGTTATCATGAGCATGAGAGCCTGGGACAGGGCCAAGCCAGACATGATGACAAAGGTGCCTGAGTCCACTTTGATTGCCCTATCCAATTTGCCCTTGTAAAAAGAAATTCTACAACACAGGCTCCTCTCTGGGTTCAGTGTAGAATCTGCCCCTCATAAATCAGCTTTCTACAGTGTCCTCTGCTTTGTGAGCAGCTGCTCTTGGCACTGAGTCCATACAGTAGTTCATATGAGGTTGAGTTGAGATCACCAAGGTCTGAGGTGACAGTTTGATGGAGCAATTCAAGGCCACAGTGATCGACTTAGCCTAAGTTGCCCTCGCTTGAGGTACTGTGAAAATCTGTCACATAGAGTACTTGCCTTGCTGGATGCTTAGATGGGTGAATTGGTGTCCCATGTTCACTTGGGTGGGTGGGGAGAGTCAGATCAGAGAGGGCAGGGCTTGAGCCAGTGCTGAGCCAGTAGAAAAGTAACATACTCTGGCTGTCTTCACAAATGATCGCCACACAAGTATATTGTACTTTCATGTTGTACTTCCTCCTTGAATAAATTAGCTTTATTCAATTGTTGTGAGTTGCCACAGAAGCACACGTGCTGAACTTCCAGAGCCTTCCCAGAATAAACACTGAATCTTAAATTAAATAGTTCTCTGTGGCATGGATGTGTGGCTCTTATCCACAAGGAGCTGAGCATTCAGTATTGTGGACCCTGTTTTGTGGAATTCCCCTCCAATTGAGGTCCAAGAGGCCCTCTCTCTGTCAGATGTCCAATGCTTACTGATGTTTTGTTTTTTTATTGAACTCTGATTTCATAGTTTAAATTCATTTTTCGTCTCATTGTATTGGGTCTCTTATACGCGGGTGTGATTAAGTGGTATACAAATTGTTAAAATAAATAAATTCCTCAGATAGATATTGGTATAGGTATAAAGGTAAAGGTAAAGGGACCCCTGACCATTAGGTCCAGTCTTGACCGACTCTGGGGTTGCAGTGCTCATCTCGCTCTATAGGCTGAGAGAGCCGGCGTTTGTCTGCCGACAGCTTCCAGGTCATGTGACCAGCATAACTAAGCCGCTTCTGGTGAGCCAAACGCTGTTTGCTTTCCCGCCGGAGCAGTACCTATTTATCCACTTGTGCTTTAACGTGCTTTCAAACTGCTAGGTTGGCAGCAGCAGGGACCAAGCAACGGGAGCTCACCCCATTGCCGGGATTCGAACCACCAACCTTCTGATCGGCAAGTCCTAGGCTCTGTGGTTTAACCCACAGTGTCCCCCGTGTCCCGGTATAGGTATAGGTGTATATAATTTTAAAAATTGGTCAACCAAATACAGGTTATAGCCAAAAACAAAAAGAAGACAGGTCTGAAAAGCATCATAGCACATATGACTAAAGCACTATAATACACACTTATTGTATACTACAGATATGGTAAGGGTAGCCAACAGCTGGATTTCACTGCACTGACAAAGAGGAAAAGAGCAAAACCCTCTGTGCGATCAGAAAAACGTTGCTGTTCTTTCCTCTGTTTTTGTGTGGTCCCTTTCTGATGCACTGCCTCCCACTTCTAGGCTGCCTCTGGAAGGATTCCTGTAAATTTGGGCTTATGTGAAGCATGACATCAGAACTGATCTGTGGGCAGAAGCTGGAGGTGGGGAGAATGTACTGTGTCCAGTTCCCAAAATGCTTAAGTGGGTTAGGTACGAGATTCCCAGTAACAGCCAGTACATATATTCAGGCTCCTGGCACGTTAGAAAGATATTACATACAGGTCTTCAATTTCTTCCCTGGAACTAGTACTGGAATTCCGCCAGGTCCATGTGATTCATAAAAATTCCCCTGTCAAATCAATGTGCCCTGGTGCTTTGATGCTTTGACTATGTTTCCTCAGAGTGTTGTTGCTGTTAAAGGTTCTGACCTGACCATTAACAAACATGGGCTGGAAACACATTGATTTGTAATCATCCGGACTAGAACTCAGGGACCTTTGGCCCAGGATTACAATTTTAAGAGCTGTTTTCATTATCTTTGGGTTTTGGGGGGTTTTTTAGATATTCTAGCCTGCTGTGAGTCTTCCCCTTCATGGATCACTGCCTTGCCGTGGCGAAGGGGCTTGAAGAACTTAAGCAGGAGTCTTAAGCAGGAGTAGAATAGATGCAAGAATGCCTTAAACTGAATCTTTTATTCCCGTCATTTTAGTATTCAATGCAATTTTGAAACAAGGCTTAGTGTACTGATACCATTTTTATAGTTTTGTCACAAGAGCAGTTTCATTTGTAGAAGAGAGACCTGGAGACTTAAGGTAAGGTAAAGGTAAAGGGACCCCTGACCATTAGGTCCAGTTGTGACTGACTCTGGGGTTGCAGCACTCATCTCGCTTTATTGGCAGAGAGAGCTGGCGTACAGCTTCTGGGTGATGTGGCCAGCATGACTAAGCCGCTTCTGGTGAACGCCGTTTACCTTCCGCCGGAGTGGTACCTATTTATCTACTTGCACTTTGACGTGCTTTCAAACTGCTATGTTGGCAGGAGCCAGCCTAGGTTGGAGACTTAAGGTAGTGTTGCACTATCTCTCAAAGCATGTACAATTGAGCTGCTGATACAAGGCTGCAGAAACAAGCACACTGCGGGCCACACAATGTCCCCAAACACAGCACCCCACCCTGGAAAACCTATGTTTCCAATTTGTCTCTGGTTTGCAGTCTGAGGGCATTTCCAGACTGTTGCTGTTATTGGATGGGATCCAGTTGCAGACTGGCAAATTCAGGTTGCACAATGGTAGTTGCTTGGGAGATCTTGCGCAACGAATGCACTCCGCTGGAAGGCTTTTTGCAATGAAGAGAGTGGTGATGAAATGGACTGGAAAGTGTGGGATAACACCCGCTTTGACACAATGCCATCTAACCTCCCTGAAAACGAGTCAGAACAAATGCTCATTAAATAACCAATGTTGCTTCATCTCCCTGTTCATGAATGCTCAACAAATAGGTGGTCTGGAAGTGCCCTAACTTGCAGATGCCCCACTTACAAAATCCCACCCGCTGCTCAATACTGGAGGGTTTTAAAAGAGGATTAGGCAGATTCACAGAGGACAAGGCTTTCCGGGGCTACTAGCCACAATGGCTATCTTCATCCTCCACTGTCACGGGTAATGTACCTCTGAACCCCAGTTGCTGAGAATCTCAGATGGGAAGAGTGCTGTTGTGCTCATGCCCAGTTTGTCATCTGCCCACAGGCATCTGGTTGACCACTGTGAGGACAGGATGCTAGACTACATGGGCCAAGGGCTTGATCCAGTAGGGAGTTACTGTGTCCTTCTGTCCTTATCCTATATACCATATTTTTCACTGTATAAGACGCACTTTTCCCCTCCTAAAAAGTAAGGGGAAATGTATGTGCGTCATATGGAGCGAATGCAGGCTGCGCAGCTATCCCAGAAGCCAGAACAGCAAGAGGGATCACTGCGCAGCAATCCCTCTTGCTGTTCTGGCTTCGGGGATAGCAATGCAAAGCCTCTTCAGGGCAGCAGGAAGAACGCCCCCCCCCCCCCTGCCCTGAAGAGGCTTCGTGAGGCTATCCCAGAAGCCAGAACAGCTTTCACTGCACAGCAATCCCTCTTGCTGTTCTGGCTTCTGGGATTCAGAATATATTTTTTCTTGTTTTCCTCCTCCGAAAACTAGGTGCATCTTATGGTCTGGTGCATCTTATAGAGCGAAAAATATGGTATGTGTCCAGGACTAGTTGGTGGCGTGGGGTGGAGCCACTCTTCTGAAACTGACATTGCTGCAGCATGGCTGGTGGGCGGTGTGGGGGGTGAGTGACAGTGATGTCAGGCTAAAGACTTGAATTGGTTCTCAGTCCCACAAGGATCTCCTGATAGAGTGGCCAGCAGAGAAGAGACCCATGTAGGGAAGAACTACACACTGCTTTAGAAAAAAAAGAAAAAAAGAAAAGAGCCTGCATGGATTTGTCCTGTGTTTTACCGATAGATTTGACACGAAATCCTGATCCAGAGCTACATTTTCTATCATACATCACAATCCTGACTCCGATAGTGCTGGATGGAATGTTTATTAGTGAAACGCTATATTTTTATGACTCATGTCACAATAATCACTCTTAAATCTGGGTCAAATACTAAATGAACCATATTATAACTACTTAACTTCAAAATCTCTATGGAAAACAAAATAAGCCAAGATACTTAACCATACTTGAGCAGACTTGGCCTTTGCAAAATAAGCTTCATGCTTTGCCAAAAGGATTATTTTTGGAAAATCTCTCTCTTCCCCCCGCTCCCCTCCCCCAGTCCTCTAATGCAAGTATTTATTCGTTTATTCAGGAGAGGGTGGAAGGAAGCAGTTCCTCGAGCCTTGTTAAATCCCATGGCTATAATCCTAAATCCACTTTTGTGGGGTGCAATGACTTTGTTGGGACTACTTACAAGTAAGTGGCTTTAGGACCACAGCCAACTGGGATTTCCCTCACCGAAGGTTTTGTTCACATTCGCTTTCGGAGGAAAACTCCCTGAAATGTAAAGCAGGATGGTTCTGATGACAGACTGTTTGCTGAAACAAAAACTCCTGGACACAGCAGATGAATTTCCAGGACATGTCTTCAAACGATGTCATGGGAGAAGCCATGTTGCTTTCAACTGTGTCCCCAAATGCATCATTGTATCATGTCCCTATAGGACACTCATGGCAGCTATCCACTTAAATGGTGAGAAGTAAAAGTCTTGTATCCAAGGGCACCATCTTACATAACTTATGAGTTCCACAGAATCAAGCCAGCATCCTGCTCTCATTCTTACCTTTGGGAAGCCTGAAAGCAGGTCCTGAGCACAACAGCACTCTCCCCACCTAGGATTCCCAACACCTGATAATCTAATTATTATTATTATTATTATTATTATTATTATTATTATTATTATTTATTATTTATTATTTATACCCCGCCCATCTGGCTGGGCCTCCCCAACCACTCTGGCCGGCTTCCATAAAAACCAAAAATACAGTAAAATATCACACGTTAAAAACTTCCCTGAACAGGCCTGCCTTAAGATGTCTTCTGAATGTCAGGTAGTTGTTTATCGCTTTGACATCTGCTGCAAGGGCGTTCCACAGGGTGGGCGCCACTACCGAGAAGGCCCTCTGCCTGGTTCCCTGTAGCTTCGCTTCTCGCAATTAGGGAACCGCCAGAAGGCCCTCGGTGCTGGACCTCAGCGTCCGGGCAGAATGATGGGGGTGGAGACGCTCCTTCAGGTATACTGGACCGAGGCCATTTAGGGCTTTAAAGGTCAGCACCAACACTTTGAATTGTGCTCGGAAACATACTGGGAGCCAATGTAGGTCTTTCAAGACCGGTGTTATATGGTCTCGGCGGCCGCTCCCAGTCACCAGTCTAGCTGCCGCATTCTGGATTAGTTGTAGTTTCCGAGTCACCTTCAAAGGTAGCCCCACGTAGAGTGCATTGCAGTAGTCCAAGCGGGAGATAACCAGAGCATGCACCACTCTGGCGAGACAGTCCGCAGGCAGATAGGGTCTCAGCCTACGTACCAGATGGAGCTGGTAAACAGCTGTCCTGGACACAGATTTGACCTGTGCCTCCATGGACAGCTGTGAGTCCAAAATGACTCCCAGGCTGCGCACCTGGTCCTTCAGGGGCACAGTTACCCCATTCAGGACCAGGGAATCCTCCACACCTGCCCGCCTCCTGTCCCCCAGAAACAGTACTTCTGTCTTGTCAGGATTCAACCTCAATCTGTTAGCCGCCATCCATCCTCCAGCCGCCTCCAGACACTCACACAGGACCTTCACCGCCCTCACTGGTTCTGATATAAAAGAGAGGTAGAGACATACTACATACTACATTTGATAATGGACGTAGAACATAGCCATGATAGTTAGTAACTATTAATATCCCTCTCCTCCGTGAATTTGACCAATCCTCTTTTTAAACCATCCAAGTTGGTGGCATCTGCTGACTTTTGTGGGAGTGAATTCCATAGTTAAACTACATGTTGTATAAAGAAGCACTTTCTTTTGTCTATCCTGAATCTTCTAACATTTGGCTTCTTGGATGTCCATTAGTTCTCCTGTTATATGGGGGGTGGCATGCGGGTGGCGCTGTGGTCTAAACCACAGAGCCTAGGGCTTGCCGATCGGAAGGTTGGCGGATCGAATCCCCACGGCGGGGTGAGCTCCCGTTGTTCGGTCCCAGCTCCTGCCCACCTAGCAGTTCGAAAGCATGTCAAGTGCAAGTAGATAAATAGGTACCACTCTGGCGGGAAGGTAAACGGTGTTTCCATGCGCTGCTCTGGTTCGCCAGAAGCGATTTAGTCATGCTGGCCACGTGACCCGGAAGCTGTCTGCGGACAAACACCAGCTCCCTTGGCCTATAAAGTGAGATGAGCATGCAACCCCAAAGTCGTCTGTGACTGGACCTAACAGTCAGGGGAACCTTTACCTTTACCTTATTGGGGGGGGGGGCTTTTCTCTATCAATTTTCTCCACACCTTGCATAATTTATATACTTCTATCATGCCCCCCTGCTTACTTGCCTTTTTTTCTAAACTAAAAAGGCCCCAATGTTGTAATATTTCCTCCTAAGGGAGTTGTTCAAGGCCCTTGATATAGGCTGAAGAATTGCCAGCTGACTAGAAAGGGAAACTTGCCCAGTCTCCTTCTGACCTTTTAAAGGGGGTTGGATCAGCTGGTGATCTTTTTGTGTATGAAGCCAGAAACTGACAATTGCTGCAGACCCACTCAAGGGACCGCTTCATCGCGGGGGGCCACTAGGTGGCGCATTGGAAGATGGCCGACAATGACATCTCTCTGACCCATATGAGGTAATTAAGAGGCTGCTATGGGAAGTATGCAGTCTTCCTACCCCCCCCCCAGGAGATGGGGGGCTGCCTTGCCAGCGGTGTCCACAATGCACCCCCAGATCCCCCAGATCCGTCACTTGGCACGAGCCCTCGATGAGGTCAGCTCTTCCTGACGCCGATTCCAATCAGTGCGTGCTGGTTAGCTTCAGCTCGGAATTATAATTGGAAACATACGATTGGAATGAAGCTGAAGCACATACATCAAGCAACGCTCGAGAGATAAGTCTGCTGATTAATGGATCTCTGTGACCGGGAGTGACGGACGGATAAGTAAATCTTCTGACGAATCACTATGTTTGGAATGAAGGGGGGTGGAGGAAAAAACTTTTTTTTTTTTGCACTATGTGATATTAATAACCCTCCACCCCAGAAAGAAATAAGATTGTTGCGTTTTACTAACCACAAGCAGGAATTCAAGAACTGTGTGGAGTGGATTATAGCTAAAGAGATGAATGGTAAACAATGAGAACGAAGGAAAATTTTATGACACAGTGTAAAATGGCGTCTCGCTAAGACAGGCTTGCCTGAGAAAGAAAGACAGGGGGAGGAGAATCAGGATCATTGGAATGAGAAGGAATGTGATTTTAACCTGACAGAGCCTCCTGAAATATTTGGCAAGCCTGAGAAAATTAAAGGACATACCGAAGATTAATTTTTTATGGAAGCGTGGAATGGCGGATGTCCCTGAGTGATATGATCTTTGGAGAACACAAAGCCCACACAGAGGATGCCTGTTTTTAATCTGCTTGTGAAGATTATCAGAGATCGCAAAGAAAGGAATATACGATAACAACAAGAAGATGAAGAAAGTAATAAAGGACTATCTGGATTGAACTGGATAGAATTGTTTAATTAAAGCAGCAATATAAGTGATGTTTGGACTCGTTCGGAGCTTGATGTATGGGTACCCCCAACAAAATTTAAAATTTGGCTGTATAATTTGGAATTAATGTGATTTGGATAATGTAATGTGATTGGCCTGTTAATAAAAATTATTTACAAAAAAGGGGGGGGCTGCTTCATCGCTTGTTGCCCCTATTTGACATGGGGTTGACATGCCGTTTGCCTCTTCTGACCCTAAGTTAGGAGGAAGGGCTTTGTCAACCACCACATTCCACCATTTAGTTTGACAGTAGCTATGTTCCTTAATGGGGACAACCTGTTAAGGTGGTCCACACACAGAGGCTAAGGTCTTTGGGGAGTTTCTAACTGGCCCTTCTTAACAACAACTCATCTGTCGGAACGTTGGTTGTCTCCACCCCACCCCAGTCTGCTACTACCAGGAAGTGAATTGAATCATGCATCCTTCTAGATGTGTTGTTGGGTGGATGACATTTTGGGACATCTTGTAGCTGACATGGCAACATTGCTGTTGTTTAGTTGTTTAGTCTGACTCTTCATGACCCCATGGACCAGAGCACGCCAGGCACTCCTATCCTCCACTGCCTCCCACAGTTTGTTCAAACTCATGCTGGTAGCTTCGGGAACACTGTCCAACCATCTCGTCCTCTGTCATCCCCTTCTCCTTGTGCCCTCAGTTTTCCCAACATCAGGGTCTTCTCCAGGGAGTCTTCTCTTCTCATGAGGTGGCCAAAGTATTGGAGCCTCAGCTTCAAGATACGTCCTTCCAGTGAGCACTCAGGGCTGATTTCCTTAAAAATTGATAGGTTTGATCTTCTTGCAGTCCATGGGACTCTCAAGAGTCTCCTCCAGCACCATAATTCAAAAGCATCAATTCTTCGGCAATCAGCCTTCTTTATGGTCCAGTTCTCACTTCCGTACATCACTACTGGGAAGACCATAGCTTGAACTATATGAACCTTTGTTGGCAAGGTGATGTCTCTGCTTTTTAAGATGCTGTCTAGGTTTGTCATTGCTTTTCTCCCAAGAAGCAGGCGTCTTTTAATTTTGTGACTGCTGTCACCATCTGCAGTGATCATGGAGCCCAAAAAAGTAAAATCTCTCACTGCCTCCATTTCTTCCCCTTCTATTTGCCAGGAGGTGATGGGCCCAGTGGCATGGCAACAACAGTCCTGAGAAACTTCAAGTCAACTCTTGTCCTGCATGCATTGTTTCCCAGGAAGCCTGTGCCATCAAAGATACTACAACTGGAACCAACTAGTTCTGGGGTAAGAGACTTCTGTGTTTCCTGGCTGAGCCCTAGCATCAAAAACAGGCTTGGAGGCTACACTCTGGTGGGCCCCTTTCTTCAAATAAATTGCTGTGTCACTTCAGGGTCAGGCCTCAAATATTTTTATCTCACAGGTGTTTGAACAGCATAACTTCTGGCTGGCCTACTGCCCTTCATTTATCAAAGGTTCCTAGTTATCCTGTTTGAAGTCCCTGAGGCAACCTCCTGTTGTATGTAGTTCCAGCATCACTTTGTTTGCTGTCTGGCTCTATAGATGTCTGGCACAGATTGCAGTTACGGTAGCCCTCACTCATTCTATAGCTATATATCTACCAGTATATATCTACACACACACACACACACACACACACACACACATATATATATATATATATACACACTCTCCTCATATGTGCATTAAGTTCCCCTATCATCATAAACAATGAAGCCAAAACCCAAGAGTTTGCCATGAAAACTATTGTCTTTTCATATACTTCTGTTCCAAAAAAGAAAAGTTGCGTGAGATTGTTGATTGATGAGTTTAAGATTTTATTTTAATGGATAACATTTCTTGACTTCATAAGTTGAAGCAGTGAGGCCTTACATTCATGGTTCATTATGGGTTGCAGGTTTAATGTAGATCCTTGGGGGAGGGCGGTATTCAACTAAATTTTAATCAGAGTAGACCTACTGAAACTCATGGACTTGATTGTGTTAGGACCATTCATTTCAAGTATGGATCCAGTCTAAATACACACATCTTGAATTCTGAATATTTCTTGATGATTTGGGCATTTTTCTCCCTAACTGCAAAAATATGTGCATTGGCATACTGTATAACCTTAATAAACAGCCACATATGATACCATAAAATAGTCTGATGTGGTTCAAATACTAAAACTAAGCAGGTCTATTTATGTAGCATTGCAACTGATGCAATGTGTGAAACTTTTGAATAATGACAGAAACAGCAGTAACAATGAGAATTAACTGTCTGATAAAGAGTTTGATATCATTCAAAAGCTTGTGCAATCGAACTAGTTGTGATTGATGCCAAAACCTTTCCCTTTTTAAAAAGAAAATTATACTAATTTAAATAAATGAGACTTCTCCAGAGTAAGCAATGTCTGGATTCTATTCATATTTACAGACAATGAAAACTAAATGAGTAAATACATATTATATTCATCTTTTTCATGAATTGCTGATCTTGATCTTGCACTGGTAAAGTGCAGAACTGAGTAAGTATGAAGAAACTTAATTACTGGGAATGATCTCATCCTGGTGAAATATAGCCTTGGATTTGCTCCAGCAGTCAAAAGCTTTAAATTGGCAGAAAAAAATTGATGTTATGTTTCCTCCTTATATTTTTGCTTAACAGTCTACAGGAACTGGGAGAGAAGAGCAGCAACTTATCTGCTGTAGGATCCTGCCTCAGAAGAAAGAAAGAAAGAAAGAAAGAAAGAAAGAAAGAAAGAAAGAGATAAACTTCTAGGATAAGCATTGGGAGACTCCTGTTTAATTTCATGGCAATTGTGCTGTGGAGCTCCAGCGCTATTTAATAAACCCTGGGAGAAGTCACTCAAGGAATTGAAGCACCATATATACCAATGACACTCTATTCTAATTCTCCATTCCATCTGAATCAATGAAGGTAGCAGACATGCTGTCTGATGGCTGGAAGGAGCACCCATTCACATATGTGGTCCCCATATGGAGAAGCCTCCCACAGCCCTTTAGCCAAATCAGTGCAATCACTGCAAATGAGAGGTGATACGGTAGCCATCTTCAAATGTCTAATGAGCTGTCAGATGGAAGATGGAGCAAGCTTGCTTCCTGCTGCTCCAGATGGTAGGAACAAACCAGCGGATTCAAACTTCAAGGAAAGAGGTTCCGGCTAAATATGAGAAAGGACTTTCTGACGGTAACACCTGTTGGGCAGTGGAATGAATGCCCTCAGAATCTGGTGGACTGTCGACTGCTCTTTGCTGAAAGAAAATTACATGAAAATGATGTATAGATGGTATATAACACCAGTACAGATAGGAAGACTGTATAAAACCGGCTCAAATATATGTTGGAAATGTAAGGAAAAAGAAGGGACTTTTGACCATATGTGGTGGAATTGTAGTAAAATTAAAAATTTTGGGAAATGATATATAATGAGTTGAAGAAAATGTTCCAATTAACATTTGCAAAAAAGCCTGAAGCATTTTTGTTAGGGATTGTAGGGAAAGACCTGCCAAGGAAATTGAAAAACATATTTATGTACGCGACAACGGCGGCAAGAGTCTTAATAGCACAAGGATGGAAGAATGAAGAAATCCCAACCATGTGACTTTAAAGAAGAATGGGAACCTTTTACAAAGTACTTAAAGAAACAACAAAATGAATTGGACTCCTTGGTAGGTTTTGAATAAACACTCACAAACTTTTTTATTGGTAACATATAGATAGATAAATGAAGGATCATTACAATTTTATAATATGCAGAGAATAACATGTGCTGAAAAACCAGAAAGAGGAGCTGAGGGAAATCAGGAGCGGGAGGGTGGGTTTTTCTTGGGGGGGGAGGGGGAGGGGAAAATGGGGAGAAAAAATGAGGATGATGTGTTTTTGATGAATTGTCATGTTGAAATTCCAAATAAAAAATATTTTTTTTAAACAAGAATCTGGTGGACTGTCATTCATTTGAAGGCTGGATGGCCATCTGTCAGGGATTTCTTTAGCTGTGGTTCCTGCATTACAGAAGTTTGGACCAGATGACCCTTTGGGTCCCTTAAGCTCTACAATTCTATAACCCTGTGAATATCCATTTACTTTAATGGAACATATTTTGCTTAGTTTCATGCCTTCATGGGAAGAGTCCTTGTCAGAGGAGGACCTGGCCTGCCCCGAAGGGAACCTTACCAGAGGAACAGGTAAGGTCCAGGTACCAGTAAGGCAGAACTAGAATCACCAGGTCTTACAGAACCCCAGCTGCCATTGCCTCCCAAAGAAAGCCCAGATTCAGAGACTAAGATGGAAGCTGAGCCTCCTCCAAACTCAAGGGAGCACCAGCACATGAAGCTTGCAGATCGAACATCAGTCAGACATTGGAGTACCTGCCTGAAGGCAAAAACCTCCTCAGGAGTAACAGACTACTCATGAGAAGCTTCATCACATGTTGACTCAACTCCTTGGTTAGCTCAGGTGTCAAACAAGTGTTCCAAAGTGGGGTTTAGAAAGCTTCTGTCTTCAGTCCTTGTAGATAGATGCCGGGACAACTCTTTGACTTCTCCTGCTCCCTTGTTGTGAGCCTGAATCCCTGGTGTGTATGTTGTGACCTCAGACTGTTACTGGTCTCCAGTTCTCTTTGACCCTGTGTGTGGGACCTCGGACTGAAGCTGGACTCTGCCACTCTCATCAACCCTGGGTTGTATCCAAAAAGTAGCTCTCAGAATAAGCAGAACAGCTTCCACTTGCACCCCTTAAATCTCTTCTGGGGATTCCCACAACCTTCTGCAGAAAATCTGAGGGTGGTCCAGGGTGTGTACAGATAGAGGAGAGGAGGAAAAGTCCCACTGCTCAAGCAAAAGAATACCAATCCCTTTGTGTGTTGCACAAGCGGGAGAATATTGCACCCTGGATGTATGGCCTGGGGCTGTTGGTGGTCTTCCTCTCTATCTGACTCCCCTAAGATTGGCTGGAGACTGTGACCTGGACTTCCTCCTGGAATTGCCCTGTAAATGGACTAGGCTACTGGCATCCTTGACCCTTGAAGTAGGATGCTTTGGTTGCTGTCCTGACAAGACAGTTAATGAATTTTTGACGGAATTTCTACATACCATCAAACGTGCAAGCCGTCATTTACTGTACTTACTGTAACCAGCTGTATGCTGGAGTCAGGAATGAAAGGTATGCTTGTTTAAGATAAGTTAGTTATATAGAATTGTACAGTTCAACCAGCAAGTTCAAAGCTCAGAGGAGGCAGAGGGCAGTTCAATGGGGCCACAATTCCCTGTGCATTTTCAGCAGATCTATTTTATTACTGAAGATATAGTCGCCTCTGTAGGTTTCTCCTAGCTTAGGGCATTTTGCTAGAGATTTTATTCTTCTTGTTGTTATTATTTATTTATCAGCTATTGGGCAACTGGGAAAGAAAGTAACAGAAAATTAAGGTTGTAAAGCATTGTGCATGTGTCAGAGAGTTCTGACAAAAATGGAAATGAACCCTGAAATTGCTATCTTTCACTTCTTCGTCCTATGTCTGGAAAGGGAACAAGTGAATACGACCTATAGCATGGGTAGGCAAACTAAGGCCTGGCGGCCAGATCCGGCCCAATTGCCTTCTAAATCCAGCCCGCAGGTGGTCCAGGAATCGTCATGTTTTTACAGTAGAATGTGTCCTTATATTTAAAATGCATCTCTGGGTTATTTGTGAGGCCTGCCTGATGTTTTTACATGAGTAGAATGTGTGCTTCTATTTAAAATGCATCTCTGGAATATTTGTGGGGCATAGGAATTTGTTCATTTCTCAAAAAAAAAAATAGTCCGTCCGTCCCACAAGGTCTGAGGAACAGTGGATGGGCCCCCTGCTGGAAAAATTTGCTGACCCCTGGTCTATAGGCACTGTCATTGCTTGCAGTCTGCAAACAACACATATTCATTGCATCTCCCCCATTTGTGTTGTGTTTCCTTTGGAACTGAAATGAACTGAAGTGGACATGTTTAGCACAGACAAGAGAAGACTGAGAGGTGACATCAAAAAGGAGCAAGTGTGTTTTCTGATGCTCCTAGAGGGTAGGACTTAAACCAGTGGATTCAAACGACAAGGAATGAGATCCCAACTAAACCTATACATTTGTTAAGAAACCAGAAGCTTTTCTCTTAGGAATCGTAGGTAACGAAATAAATAGAAAGGACCATAAAATCTTCCAATATGCAGTAACAGCAGCAAGAATATTATTGGCTCAGAAATGGAAACAAGAGCAACTACCAACGTTGGAGGAATGGAGAACAAAGCTGATGGACTATGCAGAACTTGATAAACTGACTGGGACGATCAGATATCAACGAGATCAAAAATTCATTGAGGACTGGGGGAAACTAACAAATGATTGGGAATGTTTAAGTGATAAGGAAATAACGTTAGTGGCATTTAGAGAAGCTCTGTGACAAAATTAAGAAATATTGTAAAAAAGTAAAATAAAAGAAGGGGGAAGATATAAAGGCAATATAAAAATTTGGAAATGTGTATTTAAAGAAATTAAATACGAATGATTGGCAGAAAAGCCGAAGGAAGTCAAAAATTGAAAAGTTTAATAGAAACTGTAATGTGGAATGATTATATGTTTGTATGGAAAATTAATAAAATATGATTATTAAAAAAAAAGAGATTCCCAACTAAACCTTAGGAATAGCTTTCTGAAGGTTTGACAGTGGATTCCCACGAGAGGTGGTGGACTCTCTTTTATTTGATCTTTTTAAACAGAGGTTGGATGTTCATCTGTCAGTGATTTGCTCAACTGTGATCTTGCATTGCAGAGGGTTGAACTAGATGATCCCCTGGTATCTCTTCTAACTCCACAATTCTGTATTCTGTTCCAGTACTAGATTAGAGTATGATTTTATCGTGAACATTTTATATAAGCTGCTTTCCCAGTTATCCAAGAGCTGATAAATTAAGCAAAAAACATATAGCATGGTCATAGTAATAAAAATTGGTATTTTTGGAGAAATGTTCAACAAAATGTGTACAAATGTACATGCAGGCTTTTTTAAAATAATCACAATCATGTGTTTGAATTAAGATGGCAAAAATGAGAAACTGAGACTCCATGCACACCATATACACCTGTAGCACATTATTTCCCCTCCCCCCAAGAATCCTGGGAACTGTAGTTTTCAAAGGGTCTGGGAATTGTAGCACTGTGGGCGGTAAAGCAGGAGAGAAAGAAAAACTGAGAGAGTCACCAATTCGTATTGCAATGCATATATATGTTTAAGATAGCAATCTGGATTTAAAATTGCAGGTAACATCTTTTCTCTTCACGCTGAAACCTGATCAAAACTGGAAATGTTCTGAAGGAAAGAGAAGAGCATTTGCATTTAGATATTTTCTAAAGTCTTATTTAAATATAAAAAGGTATCAATTAGGTGTCTTATTCTGAAGCCTGCCTTGATGAGGACATGCAGTTCTTTTGTTAATTTTTTTGTCCTATACAGGCTTAGAGTCAAGCAATGCTTACATGGGTCATTTTTAAAAATAAAAAAACCATTTTGGAATCTATAAGAGGCATCAATGTGTGGTTTTGGAGAAGGAATGACGGACCTTTCATGCAACATGTGCAGTTCCTCCAGGACTAGCTGTTGTCAAGAATGTTCAACATGTGCTAGAAACTGTGCCCTAGGGGAACTCATCACTGCTTCAACACAGCTATAAAATGATAGAACACGCAGAGTAAGGGGGAAGCAACCTGCCAAACACTTTCAGCTGCCAGAATACAGACTGCACCTGCATCATATATGAATGCAACAACAAAAAGTTGTATTTTATGCATTGTTGTTGTTGTTTAGTCGTTTAGTCGTGTCCGACTCTTCGTGACCCCCTGGACCAGAGCACGCCAGGCACTCCTGTCTTCCACTGACTCCCGCAATTTGGTCAGACTCATGTTTGTAGCTTCGAGAACACTGTCCAACCATCTCGTCCTCTGTCGTCCCCTTCTCCTTGTGCCCTCAATCTTTCCCAGCATCAGGGTCTTTTCCAGGGAGTCTTCTCTTCTCATGAGGTGGCCAAAGTATTGGAGCCTCAGCTTCAGGATCTGTCCTTCCAGTGAGCACTCAGAGCTGATTTTCTTCAGAATGGATGAATTTGATCTTCTTGCAGTCCATGGGACTCTCAAGAGTCTCCTCCAGCACCATAATTCAAAAGCATCAATTCTTCGGCGATCAGCCTTCTTTATGGTCCAGCTCTCACTTCCATACATCACTACTGGGAAAACCATGGCTTTAACTATATGGACCTTTGTTGGCAAGGTCATGTCTCTGCTTTTTAAGATGCCATCAAGGTTTGCCATCGCCTTTCTCCCAAGGAGCAGGCGTCTTTTAATTTCGTGACTGCTGTCACTATCTGCAGTGATCATGGAGCCCAAGAAAGTAAAATCTCTCACTGCCTCCATTTCTTCCCCTTCTATTTGCCAGGAGGTGATGTGCCCAGTGGCTATGATCTTCGTTTTTTTGATGTTGAGCTTCAGACCATATTTTGCGCTCTCCTCTTTCACCCTCAATAAAAGGTTCTTTAATTCCTCCTCACTTTCTGCCATCAAGGTTGTGTCATCTGCATATCTGAGGTTGTTGATATTTCTTCCGGCGATCTTAATTCCGGCTTGGGATTCATCCAGCCCAGCCTTTCGCATGATGAATTCTGTATATAAGTTGAATAAGCAGGGAGACAGTATACAGCCTTGCCGTACTCCTTTCCCAATTTTGAACCAATTTTATGCATTATTTTCTGTTTTTGCTTTACAAGGCATCTTTTCATTCTCTTTCACAGAATTAAAACCATAGATCTACAAGGGAGTGTTAAAGGTTATCTGGCTTTAGGCTGTGTTATAAGGGGATTTGCTACGGTGCACTAAACATAGGACATGATCCAGCCAAACCTAAGGACTTCAGTTCCATCCCAAGCTTAACTTCCCCATAGAAATCAATATTTAACTCTGGCTGGCCCATGTCCCTTGTACACCTCCCTGCCACATAGAGTTATGTGGCTTGTCCTCATAACTCTAAACCACGGTTTAGTGTTACATGTGAATGGGGCCATTTTGTCAGGAGCTACTGGAGCTAGAACCAAATGCCTTGCCTCTGAATGCTGCAGCCCCAGCTGCAACAAAACATGTCTCCACTAGGGATGCAATGAGGCGAAGCACTGTTGCCCTGATGTGTCCCTTTCATAGCTGTCAACTTACAGATTTGAAAATAAGGTGCCAGCAGCCTCGAAAATAAGGGATCAGCAGCCAAAATAAGGGATTTTAGTCAACCAGCTGAAATACGAAGTTAAAGGGGACCGGATAATTTGGGAGAGCAGTGCCGGCTTTTAGCCCTTCGTTTCCAGAGGTTGCTGCTCAAGACGCCAGCTGATGAAACACTGCAATTAAATAACTACAAGCAGCAACCACTTTTCGCGCAAAACGAAGTCCAAGCTATGAAGATGCTGCTGCAGATCTGTATCTTTTCTCTCGTGCTCCATCTGCAGCTCTCAGTTCCATCAGGCGGGGCAGGAGGAAGGGGGGAATAGCGCCCGAAGTAAACCCGCAGATCAGACCATCTATGCTAGTCTACCACTGCAAATCTATGGGGAAAGCGCTTGCGGTTCTTCCTCTGCTTTCCCCCTCTATGGTTAGCCCTTGGAACACCTGCACACACCTCCGCCTCCACCTCCTCCTCCTCTCTCTGAACTTCTTTCTCTATGGTTGCCCTCGCTCTTCTCTCAAGGCTCCTCAGTCCCGGCGGGGAGGGGCTCCCGGGGGCCGAGGCTGGTGAGAGGAGGCCGGAGGGAGGCGGGCTGGGCAGCCAAGCAACACAGTTGGAGCCTTCCTCCTCCCTGGCCAGCAAGGAGGGAGGGAGAGGAGCTGCTTCCTTTGAAACCCAGGAAATTTAAGGGACATCATCAATAAGGGACAGCTGTGGGACACAGCACTGGGATAAGGGAGTTTCCCGCCAAATAAGGGATGGTTGACAGCTATGGTCCCTTCAATGATCACTGGGGCGCCTTCCTGGAAGGTGTTCTGACAGTCTCAAAGGAACATGCCAAAGAGCCTTGGTGGGGCTTGCAGAGGGTGGAAGGTGGCCTCGCTGAGTGTTGTGGTAGCGGCAGCAAACAAAGACAAGGCAGTGATGGGAGAGTGAGGGATTGCTGGCCAAGTTGCCCTGTGCAGGTTGGGAAGTGGCGTCTGTGCTGCGCATTGCCTATGTGCCATCATGCACATGCAACGCCACCCCCCAAATGTTGCATGCAACTCAGTGCCTCTGTTGTATTCTTGGGGCCTCAGTCCTGTATACCTGAAGGAGCATCTCCACCCCCATCGTTCTGCCCGGACACTGAGGTCCAGTGCCAAGGGCCTTCTGGCGGTTCCCTCATTGCGAGAAGAGAGGTTACAGAGAAAAAAACAGAGGGCCTTCTCAGTAGTGGTGCCCGCCCTGTGGAACACCCTCCCATCAGATGTCAAGGAAATAAGCAGCTATCCTATCTTGAAAAGACATCTGAAGGCAGCCCTGTTTAGGGAAGTTTTTAATATTTAATGCTGTAATGTTTTTAACACTTGATTGGGAGCCACACAGAGTGGCTGGGGAAACTCAGCCAGATGGGTGGGGTATGAATAATTATTATTATTATTATTATTATTATTATTATTATTATTATTACTACAGTTTTTAGTTAGATGCCTCTGAGAAGCCCACAAGCACAACTGTACAATCGCAATCACCAGCAATTATCATGTTTCGGGGTATTTTTTAGGAGGGCAGTAGGCTGTATGCTGAGACCCTTCTAATTCCTCAATCCAGGAAGTGTTAAAATCACAGAATTGAAGGTCTAATCAAGACATTGAGGCACTTTTCATCATGAACTGCAGTGCACAGAGTGGGAAAGATTAGCTCGCTTCAGCCAGGAACCTAATTAAAATCCCTCCTACGCTCCTATTAGCTTTAGAAAGAATTGTCCCAATGACACCAATGTAAGTTTTAATCCTGAAGCTAATAGCAACATGGGGTAAGCAATTTTCATCAGGATTGCAGCTGGAATAGGAAGGGGCAAAGCAGGACACACTGCCAGCAGTCAGCCAGGTTGGTCACTGTCTGGGGGCCTCTCTCTGGCCTGAGCCAGCCAGGCTTCCTGGATGCTTATCAGGGGCCGTGCCAACTTTGAACAGGAGCCAAATTAACTACAAGATTCGCACCTTTGTGAATTTTCTGGTGCAATTTTCCAACCTGGCAATGATTAACAACATGCATAAGTTATGGGAAAGTATGCCCCAAAATGCATAAACCAGTGGAAATAGCATACTAAAATGTGTGGCTATAAGGAGGAAACCACATGCAAAAAAAAAAGAAGTGCATTTTTAGTCAAAATTGCATTTAAAAATGTATGAAGAGAAATTCATTCTAAAATGCTGGTACATTTTTGTGAGGGTTTTTTAATAAAAAACACACACACACACACACACAAACTGATGTGGAAAACAGAATTTATGACGGGGGGTGGTGTGAGAAACTGAGAAATACCAAAAATGGCAGATTTATCCATTCTTACCTGCAAAGCAGATGCTGTGCCACAGAGTTACAGAGTTTCCCCTTTAGACAGGTGGCCAGGTAGCCAGCCCTGGTATAAGGCAGCTTCTGATACAGCCTATAAAATCTGACATTTCATCAGAGAAATATGACATCACATATAAAATGTCATAAAGGCATGAATAGATGTCAAGACAACTTAATCAACAGCCAATAATAATAATAATAATAATAATAATAATAATAATAATAATAATAATAATAATAATAATTTATTTATACCCTGCCCATCTGGCTGGATTTCCCCAGCCACTCTGGGCGGCTTCCAACAGAATATTAAAATACAATAGTCTATTAAACATTAAAAGCTTCCCTAAACACGGCTGCCTCCAGATGTCTTCTAAAAGTCTGGTAGTTGTTTTTCTCTTTGACATCTGGTGGGAGGGTATCTACAGGGCGGGTGCCATTACTGAGAAGGCCCTCTCCATGGTTCCCTGTAACTTGGCTACTTGGCTTCTTGCAGTGAGGGAACCACCAGAAGGCCCTCGGAGCTGGACCTCAGTGTCTGGGCAGAACGATGGGGGTGGCGACGCTCCTTCAGGTATACTGGGCCAACACTTTGAATTGTGCTTGGAAACGTACTGGGAGCCAATGTAGGTCTTTCAAGACCACAGTTATGTGGTCTCAGCGGCCGCTCCCAGTCACCAGTCTAGCTGCCGCATTCTGGATTAGTTGTAGTTTCCAGGTCACCTTCAAAGGTAGCCCCACTTAGAGCGCATTGCAGTAGTCCAAGCGAGAGATAACTCGCCAACCACAGAATCATTGTAGAGTGAGCTTTGATGCAGTTTAGCCTTCTCCTTATTGACTTGGTTGGAGTTGTTTGTTGTTGATGTTGTTTTGGTTGTCCACTTCTGACCCAGAATGGCAGCAGCACTCCAGGGTCTCAGGCAGAGGGGACAACATGTTAATGGAACATGGCAGGAAGTGCACTCAAGACCTTCTGCATTCAAAGTGTCTGCTGTACTACAGATGGATGGATGGATGGATGGATGGATGGATGGATGGATGGATGGAAGAACTTTGTTTGAAAACCCTGCTCAGTCCTGAAGCTCCCCAGGTGGTCTTCAGCTGGTCATGGTCTCTCAACTTCATGTTCTCTTGACCTCATCTATTTTGCAGGGTTGTTGTTGTCGTAAGGGGAAGACCTCCATGTTTGCTGCACAGAGCTCATTGGGAGAGTGGTAGAGGAATGAAGACTTGCTGCTTTCGTCTAGGATCCATTTCAGACATGCTTTTTCGCTGAGCCAGAACAGCCACTGTTTTCTTCTGCATTTAGCAGCACTTTCGAGCAGCTCAGTTCAACCACAATTTACACTGTGGTCGCCATTACTCAATACCAATGACATTTAGGTTTTCGAGGTCCTTCTTTCGAGTGGTAATGCTCAGCTCTAGCTGACCTAAAAAAAGTGCTTCAGGAAACACCAGTTGCTTGTGTACGAAGGGGTACACTAATAGGTTTCACCGCCAGCAGCGGAAAATTGTAAGAGGCACTTACATCTGACCAATGCCAAGATTAACGATTACCCACAATCCATGGAAACTCATCAAAGAACCAGCCCTCTATTCCTACCACACCAAGGGCTTCTAATTTATTTAAATGTGGAACTTCTCTCTTCATCCTCACTGCACCCTGTGTGTGACCTTTGCTGGAGACATCAAGCATTACGGCTTTTGAGCCAGAAAATCGGTACTTCAGTTCTCAGCACTTTTTACTTAGAAGTAAACTCCCTTCTTTCAATATAACCCCCTTGCAAGTCAGTGTGTTTAGGGTTGTTTTAACTGTAGACATAATTTAGGGTTTAGAGATGCTTTAACTGTGGACACTGAGGAACAGCAGCAGATGTGTCACATTCCAAACTGCCACTTTTTGACTTCCAAACAAAGCAAATTGCTCATAAATGATCTTGATCAGTGTTTCCCAAACCTGGGTCTCCAGCCGTTTTTGAACTACAGCTCCCATAATTCCTGACCACTGATCCTGCTAGCTAGGGATAATAGGAGTTGTAGTCCAAAAATAGCCAGAAACCCAAGTTTGGGAAACCCTGATCTAGAGTGGGGAGTGTGCAATGGGGTAGCCAAGTTTGCCAATAATACTAAATGGAAGTCGGTGTCGTGCAATAGAGGAACCACTCACCACGACTTCATGACAAACCGCCCACTAGTGAGCTTCTGATATCAGCAGTGACTGTGGCAACATAACGGGTCACTCAACATCATTTGCATGGCAAGAGGAAATCCAGGTTTATTTATTTATTTATTTATTTATTTATTTAAGTGCAGCCTACATGTCGACCATGACAACGTGATAAGGAAGGTGTGAAAAATCTTGCTTGCATGAGCAGCACCGATTCCACAATACAGTGGTACCTCCGGTTACAGATGCTTCAGGTTACAGACTCTGCTAACCCAGAAATAGTACCTCCTGTTAAGAACTTTGCTTCAGGATGAGAACAGAAATCACGCGGCGGTGGTGGCACGGCAGCAGCGGGAGGCCCCATTAGCTAAAGTGGTACCTCAGGTTAAGAACAGTTTCAGGTTAAGAACGGACCTCCGGAACAAATTAAGTTCTTAACCCAAGGTACCACTGTAAATCGTTGCTTGGAGGCATCTTACGAACCACCACATTGCCTTTGGCGCCATAGATACCAAGGTGAGCACATGCATCCCAAAGAGGAAGGCTCTCAAGGATGTTCAGAGGACTTGGCAGCAAATGGATTTTGAGGGACCATAGGAAGCTTCCTTATATTGAAGCAGACCATTGGTCCATCTAGCTCAGTATTGTCTACAATGGCAAGCAGAAGCTCTCCAGGGTTTCAGGTAGGGTTCTCTCCTAACCCTACCTGGAGATACCAGGGATTGAATCTGGGACCTCCTGTGTGCAAGTCAAGGTGCCCTACCACCAAGCTACAGCCCATGTCCACCTTATATTTGATGGGATTATCCTGGCAAAAGTCTGCCATACAATACAGTGCTGCTGTGCCAGTTCTAGCTAGGGCTAGTCACATTGATGCATGAGCAATTCATGCCTTTGTTTTTTTTTTTTTTATAATATTTTTTATTAGTTTTATATAATACAGAAAAAAGAATAAAGAACGTATTATAAAAGTAAAAAAGAAACGTTACAAATTTTTCTTACTCCTTTTTCCAAATCTGTTGGACTTCCCCACGTCCTCCCAACCCTGCATTCTCTGTGATGCATAACGTCTGCAATTTGTTAACTTGTTTCAATACTTATTATATCTTCCTTTTTATCATGTTACCCAATTTCAAATATATTATAACCCAAATCATGTACATTTTCATTTTAACACAATAAAGTTGTTTCATTATTCTATCTCTGACTCCTTGTACCTTAATTTCCATTTCTTTAATTTAACATTACTGAAGCTAGAATTTCCTAGAGGGTGCGTTTTTTAACATTCATACAACTTATAATGTTTTTCCAAATAGTCTTTAAATTTTCTCCAATCCTCCTCGAATGTTTCTTCTCCCAAGTCTCGGATTCTGCCAGTCATTTCGGCCAGTTCCATATCGTCCATCAACTGCGTGTGCCATTCCTCCAGTGTGGGTAAATCTTATGTCTTCCAATATTTTGCAATCAGAATCCTTGCTGCTGTAGTAGCATACATAAAAAAAGTTCTGTCCTTCTTAAACACTCTCCGGTCCACCATGCCCAGAAGGAAGGCCTCTGGTTTCTTAGGTAAAGGTAAATCTCAGTACCTTTTTTAGTTCATTATGGATCATTTCCCAGAAGGCCTTCACTTTCGGGCAGGTCCACCAGAGGTGAAAGAATGTCCCTTCCGCCTCTTTACATTTCCAGCATTTGTTATCAGACAGGTGATATATCTTAGCAAGCTTGACTGGGGTCATGTACCACCGGTATATCATTTTCATAATGTTTTCCTTCAAGGCACTACATGCCGTAAATTTCATTCTGGTGTTCCATAACCTTTCCCAGTCTTCAAACATAATGTTATGCCCCAAATCCTGCGCCCACTTTATCATGGCGGATTTGACTGTCTCATCCTGAGTATTCCATTTAAGCAGCAGGTTATACATTCTCGAAAGTAGTTTACTTTTTGGTTCTAACAATTCTGTCTCTAGTTTCGATTTTTCCACCTGGAATCCAACCTTCTTATCTACTTTGAAGACCTCTTGAATTTGTGCATAATGCAACCAATCTCGCACCTTGTTTTTTAGTTTTTCCAAGCTCTGCAACCTCCAATTGTCTCCAATCTTTTCAATGATTTCCCCATATTTAGGCCAATTGGCTTCCATATTAGGTCTCTTACGTGCCTTGGCCTCCACCGGTGAGAGCCACCTCGGAGTCTTACTCTCCAATAAGTCTTTATATTTTGTCCAGACCATTAAAATTGCTCTCCTGACAATGTGGTTTTTAAACAATTTGTGCACTTTAACCTTGTCATACCACAAATATGCATGCCACCCAAAAGTATTGTCAAACCCTTCCAGATCTAGGACATCAGTGTTTTCCAGTAAAATCCAATCTTTCAACCAGCAGAAGGCAATTCATGCCTTTGAAATGCAGCAGATGTTCACCCCTAGCATTTCAAGGGAAGTGTGAAAAACCTTTCCGCACATCAGATGGGCCTGTGTTGTGAAATGGGCATTTTTTCTGCTTCGTGGCCTCCTCCTTCCATCCCAGAGTCGGGTCCAGTGTCAAAAATCACATCCCACTCTCCTTATCTATATGACAAACAAAGCCTGCAAAGGAAGCCAGTGTTCTTACCGCCACCAGCTTACATGACTTTTCAAGGGATTTGACAAATGCACGGAGGATAGATCTGTCGACGGTTATTGCATATAGACTTAGTGTGAGCTCAAGGATATTCTAGAGCTGGAAAAGATTCAGAAAAGGCCAAGCAAAATGCGCAAGGAATTGGAGAAACTTCTCTTATGGCGTATGGGGCTTTTTAGTTCTGAGAAAAGTGAGTCAGGGGGTACGGGGTAGGAGTTTATAAGATTGTACATGGTGAAAGTAGATAAACAGATGTTTTTCCTCCCTCATAGCGCTAGAATTCATGGACATCTATTGAAACCAACAGACGAAACAAAATACTTCTTCCCACAGCCCATAGTTAAAGTACGGTGTTTGCTCCCACAAGCTGTAGTTCTGACCACTGAGTTGGACGGCTTTAAAAGAGAATTAGATGGATTCATTGATAGGGCTATCAACAGCTATTTTCCAGATAGGACTGTTATTGGGTGGTTCCCTAGACCAGATGGCTGGGTGGTCACCTGCTCTTGATGGGGTTACACTTCCTCTGAAGGAGCAGGTTCGTAGCTGGGAGAACAAGATGGTTTGAGCATATTACAGTGGTACCACGGGTTACAGGCGCTTCAGGTTACAGACGCTTCAGGTTACAGACTCCGCTAACCCAGAAATAGTACCTCAGGTTAAGAACTTTGCTTCAGGATGAGAACAGAAATCATGTGGCAGTGGTGGCAGCAGCAGGAGGCCCCGTTAGGTAAAGTAGTACAACAGTTTCAGGTTAAGAACAGACTGGAACGAATTAAGTTCTTAACCAGAGGTACCACTGTACACCTATCCTGGTCTAACTGCACTGGCTACCACTTAGTTTCCAGGCCCAATTCAAAGTGCTGAGCCTAAAATGGCTCAGGACCGCAGTACCTCAAGGACCGCCTCTTTCCATATGAACCTGCCCAGACCCTGAGATCATCTTCTGAGGCCCTCCTTCGTGTGCCTCCTCCTTGAGAGGTCCGGAGGGTGGTAATATGAAAACGGGCCTTCTCTGCAGTGGCTCCCTATCTGTGGAATGCTCTCCCCAGGAAAGTTCGCCTGGTGCCTTCATTATGCATCTTTCAGCATCAGGCAAAAGCGTGTGTGTTTTTAACCAGGCCTATGGTTGATCTGATTGACATCCTGTGCCCTTTTAAAATTTGGCTCTTTTTTGCAGAAGGGTTGTTATTGGGTTGTTGTTTTTATTTTGATTATATATATATTGTAGTTTTTATGTTGATTCTTTCTGTGAACTGCCCCAAGACCTCTGGGTATAGGGTGGTATATTAATACAGTGGTACCTCGGGTTACATATGCTTCAGGTTACATATGCTTCAGGTTACAGACTCCGCTAACCCAGAAATAGTACCTCGGGTTAAGAACTTTGCTTCAGGATGAGAACAGAAATCGTGCAGCGGCAGCGCAGCGGCAGCAGGAGGCCCCATTAGCTAAAGTGGTGCTTCAGGTTAAGAACAGTTTCAGGTTAAGAACAGACCTCCAGAACGAATTAAGTACTTAACACGAGGTACCACTGTAATAATAATAATACAGTCATACCTCGGGTTACAGACGCTTCAGGTTGAGCGTTTTCATGTTGCGCACCGCGTCGAACCCAGAAGTACCGGAACGGGTTACTTCCGGGTTTCAGTGCTCGCGCATGCGCAGAAGCACTAAATCATGCTTTGTGCATGCGCAGAAGTGTCGAATTGCAACCCGCGTGTGTGCAGATGTGGCACTGCGGGTTGCGAATGCTGTGGGTTGCGAACGTGCCTCCCACACAGATCATGTTCGCAACCCAAGCAATAATAATAATAATAATATATCAGTGCTCTTTTTTTCAGCCAGAGTGTGCTAGAGTGTAGACCCTGCACCTCTCAGGTGGGTGCCATTGCGGTCCAGCACTCCCCCAGCACGCTTCTTGCCTTTACATACATCTGAGAAGCCCAAAACAAACATTTCAACTTCATGGTGAGTTCCGGCACCTATTGTTCTTGGGGGGGGGGGAGCACTGGCTATTACCCACAATGCCTATGTTTTACCTACACTGTCAAAGGTGTTGCGCCTCTGAATCCTGGTTGCTGGGAATCAAGTGAGGAGAGCACTGTTACACTCTGGTCCTGTTTGGGGCTTCCTGTAAGCATCTGGTTGGACACTGTGAGAAGAGGATGCTGGACCTGAAGGAAGGAACCAACCAACAGGGATCTTCTCATGTTCTCAGTTCTCCAAGTGCCAGGCCTTATGCAACAGAAATGACAGCATCCACACACAAGGGGGCATCATTGGGCTCAAAACTTTGCAGAAATAATTTAAAATAAATATTTACAGGGTTTGTGGGGAGCTCTCAGGATAAACCTGAAACAACAACCTGATGAAGACTAAGCATCCTTAGCAAGCACGGGATGCTGCTATTGGAGGGGGTGGAACAGAAAAGATGGAAGGCTGGATGTAATGGAGTATCCTGGGAAAGGGCGTGCCTGGCTGGAACTCTGAATAGCAGAACTGCCGATTGAAGGCCCCCACTTAGAATCATAGAATCATAGAATCATAGAGTTGGAAAAGATCACAAGGGCCATCGAGTCCAACCCCCTGCCAAGCAGGAAACACCATCAGAGCACTCCTGACATATGGTTGTCAAGCCTCTGCTTAAAGACCTCCAAAGAAGGAGACTCCACCACACTCCTTGGCAGCAAATTCCGCTGTCGAACAGCTCTTACTGTCAGGAAGTTCTTCCTAATGTTTAGGTGGAATCTTCTTTCTTGTAGTTTGGATCCATTGCTCCGTGTCCGCTTCTCTGGAGCAGCAGAAAACAACCTTTCTCCCTCCTCTATGTGACATCCTTTTATATATTTGAACATGGCTATCATATCACCCCTTAACCTCCTCTTCTCCAGGCTAAACATGCCCAGCTCCCTTAGCCGTTCCTCATAAGGCATCGTTTCCAGGCCTTTGACCATTTTGGTTGCCCTCCTCTGGACACGTTCCAGTTTGTCAGTGTCCTTCTTGAACTGTGGTGCCCAGAACTGGACACAGTACTCCAGGTGAGGTCTGACCAGAGCAGAATACAGTGAAATACACTTGTTACAGGAAATTGTTTCCCAGTGGGCATCCGGAAGCCACAGCCAAAAACAGAATGCTAGATGGATGGAGGCATGATCCAGCAAAGAAATAACCATGCTCTTGTGTTTATTTTATGTTTGTTTAACTGTATAACTTATATCCCGCCACGTGACAGAACTGAGCCCTCAAGGTGGCTTGCAACAGTAAAACTGCAAAATACAATAAAACCATGCATAAAACCAGAAAGCAGTTAAACAGCGGGGGGGGGGGGGGGCTGAATACTGCTCAGGCACAAGATGTACTATTCTAAAAAATAATCCATTCCTCCGGAAAAACCTGGTGAAACCAAAAAGGGCCTTAGCTAACTTCCTCATGTTCTTCCAACCTGTTAAAATTAGCTGTAGGGGAAGCGTGTAATTAAGTTTAAGAAATATTTTCGGAGTCTAGAACACAAAGGCCCAACAAGGCATGTCTTTATTCACATCTTTAGTCCTGGGAAACAAATGTGTTCTTGGTGGATTTGTTGTTTGTTTCCATTACTAAATCACCGGCATGGAGGGATGAGCCTGAGAAGGACCATGGCATGCTGGGAAGGGGCTCTTTTGTTGTTGTTTAGTCGTTCAGTTGTGTCCGATTCTTCGTGACCCCATGGACCAGAGCACACCAGGCACTCCTGTCTTCCACTGCCTCCCGCAGTTTGGTCAAACTCATACTGGTAGCTTCAAGAACACTGTCCAACCATCTCGTCCTCTGTCGTCCCCTTCTTCTTGTGCCCTCAATCTTTCCCAACATCAGGGTCTTTTCCAGGGAGTCTTCTCTTCTCATGAGGTGGCCAAAGTATTGGAGCCTCAGCTTCACGATCTGTCCTTCCAGTGAGCACTAAGGGCTGATTTCCTTCAGAATGGATAGGTTTGATCTTCTTGCAGTCCATGGGACTCTCAAGAGTCTCCTCCAGCACCATAATTCAAAAGCATCAATTCTTCAGTGATCAGCCTTCTTTATGGTCCAGCTCTCACTTCCATACATCACTACTGGGAAAACGATGGCTTTAACTATACGGACCTTGAAGGGGCCCTTATCCCAATCCAAATCAGGGTCCCCTCACATCACTTGTGGACAATGGGAAACTTCTGCATGAGACCCCAGAAAGCAGCCAGTGCCAGCTGGACAAATAGTCTGACCTGGCAGAAGGCAGCTTCCATTGACGCCCCTTGTTACAATGCAAGCTGCTCCAGTGTGTTTGAGCCAGGCTTCCACAGGAGAAGCTCCTTGAGGATGGTTGTCTCTGTTGCCACAACTTCTTTGGAATAAATTTGGCCTTCACGTTATAACTGGAGGCAGCAAATTGATGAGGCTTCTGTCTCCTGCGGGTACCGAGCGCAAGCTGTCGAAGGAGGGGAAAAAATAGATGTTACTGCTGAGATATGAATTTTAAGAGAGACAAGTGTGAGCAAACAAAGCTGTCTCCTTAAACACTGCAGTAAGAATGTGCCAGAATGTCTGATGTTAAAATTAATGTGTTTAATAACAGCGAAGAGGGGTTTGGTTTTTTAACCCTTTCCTCATCTGCAGAAGCTAAAGCTGCCAGACAGGTTATATGGCAGCAGAACCAAATGTTCTGAACTTCCCGGGCTGCAAGTTATGCAATTATCCAAACTAGAGCAAAAGAGCAAAATAACCTGATCAAGTAAAGAAATAG
This sequence comes from Podarcis gaigeae, assembly GCF_964106915.1. Lineage (NCBI taxonomy): Eukaryota > Metazoa > Chordata > Lepidosauria > Squamata > Lacertidae > Podarcis > Podarcis gaigeae. The sequence continues at coordinate 16,406,089 of NC_139678.1, read as the reverse complement.
ACCCTGTTCATTCCTGTGCACATAGTGTGCAGCAAGAACAAAGGATGTTGCCATACTGATTTGGACCACAATTCTCATTCCACCAGCTGTTCCCATGGAGGCACAACATTTAAAAAGGATCAATGTCCATCAAAATGCAGTGAGCATAGGATCAGACTCTGGCTGCATACATACCATATACTTAAAGCACATGACTTTGCCCAAAGAATCCTGGAAACTATAGTTTCACACACACACACACACACACACACACACACACACACACACACACAAAGCTACATTTCCCAGTACCCTTAACAAGCTACAGTTCCCATAATTCTTTGGGGAAAGTCATGTACTTTAAAGGCCAGCATGACTGAACCGCTTCTGGCACAACGGGACACCATGACGGAAACCAGAGCACACGGAAACGCTGTTTAGCTTCCCGTCACAGCGGTACCTATTTATCTACTTGCACTGGTGTGCTTTCAACCTGCTAGGTTGGCAGGACCTGGGACAGAGCAATGGGAGCTCACAACCATCATGCAGATTCGAACCGCCAACCTTCCAATCGGCAATCCCCAGAGGATCAGTGGTTTAGATCACAGTGCCAATAGCATCCCATCTCCTTCCATGCCTCCAAATGCAAACCACCCAGCAAGCCTTGTTCTCAATATCCTTCCTTCACCTTGGCTAATGTGGTGCAAAGTTCTCATGTCCACAGGCCCTTGGATGGAGAAGATGGAAGATGCTTCCAGAGCATTTCCACCCAATTATCTTAACCTATTTTCTACATTCCTCCATTAGCTAGAATATAATCCAATTAAGTGAGTTCTTTAGGGAAAATAGAAACGAAAACCCTCCATGTACTCCACTTTAATAGGTGGAAGGATGGAAGTGCCTATGAACCTGGCAGTGGACAGCATAGATGGGTCCTTGGAAACATTGCTCAGAAGCACTGCCAGAAGCACATATTAAAATACTGGTATATTAGTACTGTTCCTACAGCGTTTGCACAGGATGGTTCTGCCTGCTGTGTGCACTGATTATTCTCATAATGTATCACTTGGGTTAGCTATTTATAAATTGCATCACAGGAGCCTGGGTTGATTATGTAATTCCTTTGAAGCAACACTGTTTGTTGCCATGACTTAGAAATTGCAAACTGGTACATTTAGCACACCCAGGACAAACTTATTGCTCCTCATGCCAGTGGTCTGTGATTAGCATGCTGGGTTTCTCAGTATCTCGAACCCTCTTGTTTATTTTATAGTCTCATACAGTAGATATTTTGCCAGTCTGTAAGTGCAGCAAATATGCCTAAAATCTGCATTACCTTTCTTGCATCACCAAAAATGGTCTTGAATTTTCTGGATATGTATTTCTTATTTGCAAAGACATGTGGTAGCTCCAGTGCAATGTTTTACATGGAGAAACTATCAGCATCTCCAGGTAAGTCTGGGAGACTGGTGTGGAAATTTTGACAGCTTCTGCTGATCAGTGTAAACCTGGGCTAGGTGTACCAGTGGTCAGACTAGGTGTAAGTCTGTGTTTCCTGTGTTTCTACTTCCAGCTGCCTCTTTTGCAGATAGTGTCCTCTGATGGGAATGAAATAAGGCATTGGGTACCAACTTTCTGACCGGGTGGCGCTGTGGGTTAAACCACAGAGCCTAGGACTTGCCGATCAGAAGGTCGGCAGTTCGAATCCCGGCAATGGGGTGAGTGCCCATTGCTCGTTCCCTGCTCCTGCCAACCTAGCAGTTCGAAAGCACGTCAAAGTGCAAGTAGATAAATAGGTACCGCTCCCGTGGGAAGGTAAACGGCATTTCCGTGCGCTGCTCTGGTTCGCCAGAAGCAGCTCAGTCATGCTGGCCACATGACCTGGAAGCTGTACGCCGGCTCCCTCGGCCAATAAAGCAAGATGAGCACCACAACCCCAGAGTCAGCCATGACTGGACCTAATGGTCAGGGGTCCTTTACCAACTTTCTGATGATTCCAAGTCCCCAAAAATAACATCTTTTTCAGAAAGATCGCTTGTTATAGGCAACTGTCCTGATCTGCAACAGGGTATTTTCCAGAACTTTTTCAGCCTAGGGAGATAAATTCAACTCCGTCCTCATTTAAAGGTGAACTTGCCAAATTCACATTTTCCAAAACAATTTGCCTACTGAAGCGCAACCGTCCTTTGAAATTCGCCTTCTCCGATTTTTGCAGTTTAGTTCTCCAGCCAAGTAAGGAGTACAAAAACACATATGCTAAAGCAGGGGTTCCCAAACTGCAGCCCATGAGCTTCAGTCAGATGATCTGTGGCTTTTCTGTGGATTTGCTGCTAAATATGGGAGACTGCAGATCCATCACACTGAATAACAAACCCGGACACTGAGCTCCAGTTCCAAGGTCCCTCTGGCAGTTCCCTCATTATGAGAAGTGATGTTACAGGGAACCAGGTAGAGGGCCTTCTCGGTAGTGGCGCCCACCTGTCAAGCATCAGAGGATCCAATCCCCCATGGTAGGCTGCCAGGAATGGATAAGACAGGGAAAGTTCTTACCAATGCCTTTTATTCAATATTCACAGAGAGAGGCTTAGAAATGCAGCCTCTTGGAGTATTGGTGTTGCTCCAAGTGAGTCTTCATCCCCTCCTTCTCTCCTATTATGTGTCATCGCTACAGGTGCTGAGATGTGTCCTCTGCCTCTGAGCTCTCTGCTCTCCTACTTTCAATGCCCACCAGGTTCCAGGAGCGGAGGGTCTGGAATGCTTTCTAAAGACACTGAGTCCGTCAGCTGTGTCTGCCCCCCCCCCCCCCCGGTGCTTCTTCTTCCTCCTCTCCCATTATTTCCCAGCTTTTCCCCTCTTCTGCCTCTGAGCTGTAACCTCTCTCAAACCCCTGTTGTAATTCTGAACTGTCTCCTTCCTCTCTGGAAGGGTCAGGCTGGTCTCCACCATTCCACCTCTGCCCAGTCCCTGACACCGCCCTGTGGAATGTTCTCCCATCAGACGCCAAAGAGAAAGACAACTATATGACCTTCCATAGACATCTGAAGGCATCAGAAAGCTTTTAATGTCTGATGTACCATGTGTTCTTTTATACTCTGTTGGAAGCTACCCAGTTAAGTGGGCAGGGTACAAATAGTAAGTGATTACTATTATTTGTATTGTTATTGTGTCTTTTATTTCTTGTGTTGCATTTTATTGTAGTACAATTTGAAATCTTCAAAATGACTATCTCTACAACAGGCGCAAAAATCATTAAGCTTAGAGACCATGGGACAAATGGAAGGAATCGTGGAACAAAGGGAAGTGTGGCTGAGCCCTTAGACAGTAGATATTTTCAAAGCGGTATATAAGTGCTTTTAAATAAATAGAACAAATCGCTAAATAAAGTGGGGTTTGAGATTTCGTCGGAAGTAAATTTGTTCCATCATCTGTGTGATGGGCCCTCACCATCCACCTCTGAGATTCATCTGACCTTTAAACAGTTTGATGTGCCTTTTTTCACAAATGGCATTGAGCCTCAAGTGAGATGAGCTGTTAGGATTGCTGTTACCTTAAGCAGATCCCTTGAACAAAGAAGCTACTGTATTGGTTTCAGCCTATTTATCAGCGTTATTGGACAACCACGTGATTTCTCTGTAAGCTGAGACTCAGATGCTCATTTGGGACTCAGGAGGCAGGACTTCCAGGAAATTTTGGTATGGCACTGAACTACGGACCTCCCCAGAAAGCTACTTGACTGTCAATGCTGAAATCACTGAAATTAAATACCATTCATGTTACTTGCTATCCGCAAATCAGTTAGGGCCAAAGTAGATGAAGCTATGGAGATCTAGGACTGGATATCTTGCCTCCTTAAATATTGGTAGAAAGTTGTGGAGTTCGTTTTTGAGGAGGTACGTGAAAATCCAGTTCAGGTCCATGGAGTCCATTCCTCTACCGTGGTACCTTGGTTCTCAAACTTAATCCGTTCCGGAAGTCCGTTCCAAAACCAAAGCGTTCCAAAACCTAGGCACACTTTGCCATAGAAAGTAATGCAAAACAGATTAATCCATTCCAGACTTTTAAAAACAACCCCTGAAACAGTAATTTAACATGAGTTTTACTATCTAACGAGACCATTGATCCATAAAATGAAAGCAATAAACAATGTACTGCCGTCACACAATCAATCAATCAGTAGCTGAACCGGCTTCCACACAGTCACAAAAACAAAAAAGAGAGCTGCAAAAAAAAGAAAAACGCTAAATAAATAGCAAAACAGACAGACCTCAGCACAACATTCAAAATGGAAGTGTGGCACTCAAATCGTAAGCATAACACTCAAAACAGAGCACATTCGGCTTCCGAAAAAGGTTCGCAAACCAGAACACTTACTTCCAGGTTTGCAATGTTTGGATTCCAAGTTGTTTGAGTTCCAAGGTGTTTGAGAACTAAAGTACCACTTTACACCAGTATTTCCCAAAGTGGGTGATACTGACCCCTGGGGTGGTGCTGGAATGATCCAGGGGACAGTAGTATCCCCAGGTGCAATTAGGGGTGTTGAACAAAATTAAGGGGTTGATGGAAGCATAAAGAAAAATAAATTTTTGAAATATCATTCGTACATGTTTCATTTGTTGTGTAATGATGTTTACTGCCAGGTTGGGCGCCATTGGAGGACAGCATCAATGCTTCCCCTGGATCCGGTGGCCGAGAGCATATAACACGGGTCCTGAAAGACCTACATTGGCTCCCAGTACGTTTCTGAGCACAATTCAAAGTGTAGGTGCTGACCTTGAAAGCCCTAAATAGCCTCTACCCAGTATACCTGAAGGAGCGTCTCCACCCTATCATTCTGCCCAGACACTGAGGTCCAGCTCCGAGGGCCTTCTGGTGGTTCCCTCACTGCGAGAAGTGAGGTTACAGGGAGGAAGAAGAAGAGGAAGAAGAGGAGGAGGAGGAGTTTGGACTTGATATTCCACCTTTCACTCCCCTTAAGTACTCTCAGAACAGCTAACAATCTCCTTTCCCTTCCTCCCTCACACCAAACACTCTGTGAGCTGAGTGAGGCTGAGAGACTTCAGAGAAGTGTGACTAGCCCAAGGTCACCCAGCAGCTGCATGTGGAGGAGCGGGGAAGCGAACCCGGTTCACCAGATTACAAATCCACCATTCTTAACCACTACACCACGCTGGAACCAGGCAGAGGCCCTTCTCGGTAGTGGTCCTGTGAAACGCCCTCTCATCAGATGTTAAGGAAATAAACAACAATCTGACTTTTAGAAGACATCTGAGGTAGCCCTGTTTTTAATATTTGATGTTTTATTGTGTTTTTAATATCCTGTTGGAAGCCTCCCAGAGTGCTGGGGAGGCCCGGCCTGATGGGTGGGGTATGAGTAACAAATTGTTGTTGTTGTCGTCGTCATCATCATCATCCCATGGTCTAGTCCATCTCTTTGTCCAGTTTTGAAAAAAGTGTTCATACATGTTTCATCTGTTGCGTAATGACGATTACTGATGTAACATAGAGAACACAAATTTGTCACTGCATCTTTCTGTTTGTTCACTTAAAGAAGCTGGATTTCCAGAGGGCAAGGAGTATTTTCTTTTTCTGAAAAGGGGCCAAATAAGTTTAGAAACCTCTGCTCTGCATCCTTTTCCTAATGAAAATCTCTAAACCAGGGATGAGGAGCCTCTCACCCCCCAGATTTGTTGGACCCCAGATTTGTTGGACCACAGCTCCTATCAGGATGGTGGGTGCTGCCACACCCTGAGTTCTGGATGGCCACAGGTTCCCCATCTCTGACCTAAACATAGCTGCTCTTTGCCCGATTATGGAAAACGCACATATGCCTTTACAACTTGTGCGTCTGGCACAGTGACCGTAATAAAGGAGCAGAATTCCAAACGGGTATCTGTCATTTCTCTCTCTTTTGCCTCGCAGTTCACATCTGCAGATAGTTTAGGACTCATTTTGCCATTACCCGGGAGTGTAAACTTTGATTTCACAGAAAGCATATTTGGGGTCTGGGACATCTCAGGAACCCATAAACAAGTTTCCGTAATTAGAACTCTTCCTCCTACAGGTCTCGAGTATAAATTTAGCCTTGCAAAAGCACTCAATGCCCCTCCAAACAATTTTTTTTTAAAAAAAGAAAGAAACTCTAATTGCCCGTGAGTTTAAAATGTATGTTTATAACAAGGTGAAGAACTGGAATTTTGTTTAAAATAGCTGTGTGAAGGTAAATCGTGCCTCAAATGTAAATAGTGTATCCAAGGGAATATTGAAATGAATAGATATGACTAACTTTAGACCATTAATTTTAAAGGGTCTTAGGTAACTATAACTATGTTTGCAAGGCAAAACACATCTCTTGAGTCATAGAAGCTCAGAAAGCTGCCTTACTGAGTCATACAGTTGGTCCATCCAGCTCAGTACTGTCCACACTGACTGGCAGAGACTGTCCAGAGTTTCAGACCAGGAGTCTTCACCAGCCCTTCCTGGAGCTGTCTGGGTTTGAACCCAGGACCTTTTGTACGTAAAGCAGATGCTCTACCCCTGAGCTCTGACCCTCCCCAATCCTGAAGGGCACGGAGGGTTGGAGGAGAGTTGCAGTGAAATGTGGCCAGGGGAGGAAGGGTTAAGTACCTCTGCTCCCGGCTGGATTTCTGCTCCAAATGACCTCCTCCTAAAGCTGCTTTTCCTTTAATACATGCACTTGTATGTAATGCGTAGTTTTGACCCTTATCTTGGCGTCTTATTGATTGTTCAAAGAGAGCCTTCCTCCTGCCAAAAACAGCAATAAAATAGAGCCCATTCCCAGTCTATGTTACAGCCAACAAGTTGATTACACTGTTACTGGATAGCATCAGCTCTAGAGAATTAGGCAACTCTGGGAGGTGATGGTCTTTATTATATAGCGGTTAGTTCTCACTCTGCAGTCAGCCTGGTCAGCGTTTTCTCTTGATTGTTGGCTCTTCCTTTCTAACCGTTGAGAGAGACTGGTTCCTGGAGATTTGTAATACAGACATCACAATGAGCATCAGATTGGAAGAGTGATGTTCTAGCCTTCCCCTTGAGTGTTGGTCTGGGTTTCAGCATATTTTAGTCACCGTCTTCTACAATTACAGGCTCAGCATTTGCACAATCCACATTTCAATTAAACGCCCCGGCAGTTTTATACCAGCATGTAAATCAGTCCTTTGGGAATTTTGCAAAGCTTTCAATCAATGTTTTAAAAAATGTGTTTGTCTCCCCATCATCACCACCCAATCATTTACTGTAATTTTTACTCCTTCCTCTTCTTCTTCTTTCTTTTTCCTTTTTTTGCTGGACCAGAGTTTTGGCAGTGCAGAGAGGCAAGGGAAGCAATAGCAGCCTGGACTCATCAAATATATCTGAGGCCAAAATTCCCAGGTAGGGGAGCTCAGACTCCAGTCCTAGACAGAGAGCGAAGTGCATATGAGCTAGAGGTGTTTTGAACCTTTTCTCATAGCCTGTTGCCTGGTAGTGCAACTAGGAAGTCACTTTTCCTTTGTGGTGTAGTGGCTAGAGCAAAGACACCAACCATTTTAGGCCTATGGGCACATTTCAATGTTTTTTTCAGCAAGTGCTTTGGGTGCCTCTCCTTCTAGTCATTTCACTCTCCACTGGGTCAGCACCCTCTCCAACAAAGGCAGAGAAAGCATGCTCTCTCACACACACTTAGCTTTCCCAAGGGAAGTGGTTTAAAGTCAGATCTAGCTGAGTTAATCTGAGCCTTGGGAAAGCACTCTTCCAACTTCCGCTTCAGCTCTGCTGCATACTATTCAAAGGAGAAAAGGGAAAACTATCTCATTATCTCATGATCGGGAGGGCAGTGGTCTTAGGCAGTGAGTGAGGATAAGGCTCAGAGGCTTCATAAGCACTAAGGGAAGATCTCAAGGAGAACATGGCACCCACACGCACATTGATGATCGCCGGAATAGAGGGTTGGACCAAGACCTGGGAGGTAAAGGTAAAGGGACCCCTGACCATTAGGTCCAGTCATGACCGACTCTGAGCTCCCGTTGCTTGGTCCCAGCTCCTGCCAACCTAGTAGACAGAATCTGAATTCAAAATGACCTTAACAGATTGGACAACTGGGCCCAACCTAACTAATTTCAGTAGGGGTCAATGCACTTGGGCAGGAAGAACCAGATGCACAAATATACAATTCTGCCTTGGTCAGACCACATCTGGAATCCTGTGTGCAATTCTGGGCGCCACAGTTTAAGAAGGATGTCAGAAAGCTGGAACGTGTGCAAAGGAGGGCAACCAAGATGGTCAAGGGTCTGGAAACCAAGCCTTATGAGGAATGGTTGAAGGAGCTGGGTATGTTTAGCCTGGGGGAAAAGAGACTGAGAGGAGATATGACGGCTATCTTTAAATATCCCAAGGGCTGTCGCATGGAAGAGGGAGCAAGCTTGTTTTCTCCTGCTCTGAAGGGTAGGACTCGAACCAGTGGATTCAAGTTGCAAGAAAAGAGATTCTGATTAAACATCAGGTAGCACTCTCTGACAAGTAAGACCTGTTTGACAGTGGAACGGACTCCCTTGGGAGGTGATGGACTCTCCTTAATTGGAGGTTTTTAAGCAGAGGCTGGATGGCCATCTATCGTGGAAGCTTTTGCTGAGATTACTGCATTGCAGAGGGTTGGACTAGATGATCCTCGGGGTCCCTTCCAAGTCTACAATTCTATTACCACTTTAGCCACACTGGGTGCTGCAGGGGGCGCCACAACAATGCTGTGGAACGAGGGAGAGAGAAGGGTGGGTGCTGAAATTTAGCATTGCACAGAGTGCCACTGAAATTTGAGAGTCCGCCTCAGGCCACGAGATCCCTTGCTATCTGCAAAGGGACAGCTGCATTTGAGCATGCATAGGCTCTAGGGGCGTGGGTGGCGCTGTGGGTTAAACCACAGAGCCTAGGACTTGCCGATCAGAAGGTTGGCGGTTCGAATCCCTGTGACGGGGTGAGCTCCCGTTGCTCAGTCCCTGCTCCTGCCAACCTAGCAGTTCAAAAGCACGTCAAAGTGCAAGTAGATAAATAGGTACCGCTCTGGCGGGAAGGTAAACAGCGTTTCCGTGCGCTGCTCTGGTTCGCCAGAAGCGGCTTAGTCATGCTGGCCACAGGACCCGGAAGCTGTATGCCGGCTCCCACAGCCAGTAAAGCGGGATGAGCGCCGCAACCCCAGAGTCAGTCACGACCGGACCTAATGGTCAGGGGTCCCTTTACCTAGGCACTCTATGCAGGTGGGACCAACCCCCAATTGCACAGTGGTCCCACGGAATGCCTTTCTACGAGTTGGGAGGGGGGCAGGGGTCCCTCATCTCCCACTTCTTCAGCGGAGAAGAAACCGGCCCGGGCAGCTGCAGCAGCAGCAGGGACCAAGGGCCGGCTCATCACCGTCTCCGGCTGCTGGAGCGCGCCGCGAGTTATCGGCGAGGCCGGCTCCGCCTCCGCCTCGACGGCAGCATCAGTATTCCAGAGCCATTGGCAGCCAGACGCTCTCCGGCTGGGAGCCGCCGCTGTCCTCGCGTGAACCCGGCTCCTTGGCTGCCGCAGAGGGAGCCGGGGGCGCGCAAGGCTAAGGCTGAGCGAGCGAGAGAGAGAGAATGAGAGAGAGAGGCGGGCAGATTGATAGACGCCCCCTCCCTCCGCTAGAGGCAAAAGAGATGCTGCAAGCCTATCCCTCCCCCTCCCCACACCAGGTTTGTAGGAGGGGGGCGAAGGGGAGGGCGCCCCCCAAATAACCGTCCGCAGACAGAGAGGGAGACTGGAAAGGTAAGATTCGGAACGAAGAAAGGAAACCAAGGGAAAGGAATCCATCCCCCCCCCCAAAAAAGGGGGGACACCAGTAAGGGGGAGATCGGGGTGGAGGACGGCAGTGTATGGAGAGGAGCCCGATCCTGCGCTGGTTTACTGGGAAGTAAGCCTCGTTGACTGACTGGGCTGGACTGGGATTGGGGGGGGGGGGCTTCCAGAGATTTGGGCCTCCAACTCCCCTCAGCCCAGCCGATGACAGGGCCGATAGGGGGTTGCAGCGCACAACCTCTAGGGGGCGCCAGGCTGCCGAAGGCAGATTCTTGGTAGATGTGCCCAGTAAGTCCTGGTTATTCTATGGAGTGGCAGTCGTGGCTCTGCTCAGCTATCGCGGAAGGGGGTTGGGGGTGGGAAGGAGGAGAGGACTTGCAAAGTCCAGGGCCCCCTCCCTTCTCCAGGGAGGCTTCGCAGGCCTCCTTGACCTCTGGGGAATCGGGGAGGCCCCGTCGTGTGAGTGACCCTGGATGGGGATACAAGCTTTAAAGGCGAGGGGAGAGGAGGAGGAGGAGGGGTGGAGCGATTACCTCCTTCCTCACCCCCCCCGCGACATCCACCCCTCCCCCGCAGCTGCTCGTTTATTCTCCACCCCACCCGTAAAGTTAGCCACGACCTGGGTCACTGTCCTTCTGCTTGCAGAAACCGACCCGAGGAGGGCATTGAGACCAGACAAAAAAGAGCACCAACGTAACCAGCTGCTGCTGTTGTTTTTGTTGTGGTGGTCGTGTGTTTTGCTTCCACTTTGGGTGTAGGGTGAGAGGGGAGGTCAGTGGCCGAAGGTGTCCTCCGCGGAGCTTGTTTTGACATGTTTCGTGCCAGTCCCCTGAGCCTCGTGCGTCAACGAGGAGAGATCCTGCCGTACTCGGGGGGGGGGGGGGCAAGGTGTAATTATTATCGAATAAGCTTATCTGCGAACAGCCCCACAAGCAAATGAAAGGGCGCGTTGGAGAGGGGTGGAGAGGGGGGAATAGCATAGCAAGCCTCGATCTAGCTCTGCCAGCCAGCAGCTGGCCCCTTCTCAAAAGTTGTCGTCATTATTATCAATATTATTACTTCCCTGCAATGGCGCTTTCTAAAGTTACATAAGCGGAAGGCAGATGCCTGCCCCGGGGAGCTTACAGTCTCGAATTTCGAGGAGGAGGAGGAGGACAGCAGAGTTAAGGAAAGGGATGCGATGGGTGAACGCTGGTTTGCCGTGCTGATTGATTGATTGATTGATTGATTGATTGATATTGTTTTAAAATATTCCTTGACGGGCTAGCACCTTCATCGTTTTGCAGACTGCCGCTTGTTTTCACCTTCCACCGAAAAATCATAGAATCGTAGAGTTGGAAGGCACCCGGGGGTCATCTAGTCCAACCCCCTGCAATGCAGGAATCTCATCGAAAGCATCCATGAGAGATGGCAATCCAGCCTCTGCTTAAAAACCTCCAAGGAAGGAGAGTCCGCCACTTCCCGAGGGAGACCGTTCCACTGACGAACAACTCTTACCGTCAGAAAGATTAAACACCCTAAAGTACCAAGGCATGGCGACCTCTTTCCAATACCCCCTGAGCCCCGGCTAAAGCAAGTAAATAAATAGAAATACAGCTCGGTTCTGCCTTCCCTCCCCCAACATAAATGCTGGCTGCATGCCCTGAGCAAGTGAAATTGGCCGCCGCTCCAGCTTTCAGCGCCCACGTTTGTACACGCTAAAGCGCTGCAGATGCCAGATCTAGAAGTCGTCAGAACAGCAGCGCTCGGGGAGGGGGAACCGAGTCAGGAACGGGTCGGCTCCCGACAAAGGGGCGCGGAGGGGGGAGAGGAGAGTCGTGACTCGTCAGAACCGGTTCTCGTTTGCGCTACAGCGCCTTCGATGTACATAGGCTTGCTCGACGAGTTATGGTTTGTCTCTGGGTCTGAAAACTCTAGATTCTCTCTTCTCCGGCCTTTCCGTCTAATCTCCTTGGTGGGCGTTGCCTTTGCAGTTTGTAATCGAAACCTCTCCCCCTCCCTTTTTCTTTATTGGCGTCCGAATATATATATTCGGACGCCAATAAAGAAAAAGGGTGTGCTATATTTATTTCTATAGTTATCCCAAAAAGCAAAGGTCCAAAGTACAAATAAATCTAGCGTTGCGTAAGGGTGGGAAGTTAGGTCCCTGCCTCCTAGGAGCTTGCATTACGATCTTGCGTGTAGATGGCTTGCATTTAGATGGCAGACGGGGGGGTGGGGGTGCCAGGGGGTGACAAAAAAAGATGCAAAGCAAGTGGGGTCACAGCAAAGCAGCAGACCGGTTTCCTCGGGAGTAAATCCAAGTGCTTTCGATTATCCTTACTCCTGAATAAATTGTGGGCTGTAATCTTAAACCTGGTGAAAAATCGGGCGTGAGGATTAAGATAACTTTTTAGGAGGGGGTGCTTAGCGGTGGGGTACGTATGTACCCCAAGTACTTATGCATTTGCTTGTCAGTTTCCGCGTCCACGTGCCAAAGACAAGTTCCTTCCTCCCCCGCGTTCAGAGCCTGAGCCCTTAAAAAAAAAATTAAAAACGCGTTGATTACAACAACAGAAGGGGGAAAGGCTTGAAAACCACGGGAACGCAAGCTCGAACACCTCGGAATCGAATCAGGCTCAGCAGGAGGTGATGGGAAGAAACACTGTCTGCGTGTCCTTTCCTGCATCCTGTGTTTGAAAAGAAAGATGCTTGCCAGCCCGCTGTGCAAAGCGGAGAGGACCGGGAGTACAAAAGGGCTGGGCACGATCCGACCGCCAATGGGCGCGTCTAAGGCCAATGAGCAAGTCCCCATACTTATTCACTTGCTTCTGAGTACGTATGTATTAGGACTGTACGCTAAAAAGTCCCACGGGTTTCAGCAGAAGCTTTTATGCCCTTTCTTAAGTCCCATCCGCGGTACCCACTGGAACTCAAAGATTGATCTCTTCCTCTCCATCCTCCTGTCTGCCTCGGCACACGCAAGCCCACCTCCCCTTTAAAAAAGAAATCAGTGGGTAGGGTTTGTATTAAGTACCGCACCAGCTTTGGCTCCTCAGCACCAAGCAGGTCACTGTCTGAATTCTCTGCAAAACGGGACTGGTGGGTTGGAGAGGAGATCTATAGAAAGCGCTTGGTAAGGTCCTGCGCACCCTCATTCCCCAAAGCAGAAAGGGTACAGGGAATGTCAGTTCCCTTGAATTCAGAGCATAGGGTCGGGCAGGCAACCTGTGCCTCTCCCCCGCCAAAGCTGTTGGACTCCAGAGCCCATCAACCGCAGGTCAGGGCTGATGGGAGTTGGAGTCGAACACCAAAATTGGTGGTGTGTATTTCAAGCTGTAGTGTATTTGATAGTCGACCGCTTAGATAATGCCCGTCTGAAGCGGTATACAAGTATATACAAAAATATTAATAACATCTGGGACAAATAGGAAGGAAGGAAAAAGCAGCTGCACAAATATAAGATGCAGGACACTTGGCTTGCCAGTAGTACATGTGAAAAGGATCCAGGGGTCTTATAGTAGACCATGAGTCAACAGTGCGATGCAGCAGCAAAAAAAGATAACCCAGGCTGCATCAACAGAAGTATAGTGTCCAGATCAAGGGAAGTAATAGTATCACTCTATTCTGCCTTGGTCGGACCACACCTGGAATACGGGCCCAGTTCTGGGCGCCACGATTTAAGAAGAATATTGACAAGCTGGAACGTGTGCAGAGGAGGGCAGCCAAGATGGTCAAGGGTCTGGAAACCAAACCTTATGAGGAACGGTTGAAGGAGCCGGGTATGTTTAGTGTGGATAAGAGGAGAATGAAAGATGATAGCCATCTTCAAATATCTCAGGGGCTGTCACATGGAAGAGGGAGCAAGCTTGTTTTCTCCTGCTCTGAACGGCAGGGCTGGAACCAAGGGCTTTTGCAAGAAAAGAGATTCAAATTAAACATCAGGAAGAACTTTCGGACAGTAAGAGCTGTTCGAGAGTGGAATAATTTGAATTTCCTCGGGAGGTTGTGGACTCTTACTTGGAGGTTTTAAAGCAGAGGTTGGATGTCATCTAGCTGAGATTCAACTGTCATCAAGCTGAGATTCTTCCTTTGCAGGGTGGTGGACTAGATGACTCTAGAGGTCCCTTCCAACGCTACAATTCAATGATTCGATGATCTGGGAGACCACAGGTTGCCCATCCCTGTCTTAAACTATTGATCTTAATGGAACCTACTTCCAAAGTCATTCTGCAGGCTGTAACCCTATGTTTACTTTACAGCGGGGAGCAAGTCCCGTTGATACCAACGGCTCTTCTATCCCATACATAAATGTGTGCCTTGAATGGGGCTGTCAAAACGGCTAAGTCACCAACGGAGAGACAGGCATTGTAGCCGGATCTGGGCCATACGAACCCAGAAGTGATCCCTCCCGCCCCCCGCCCCCAGATGAAAGGGACTTGCTCCTAGGTTCACGACCTTCTTTCGATCCTCGGGACCGACCGATTCATTTGCAGGAGGATAATGACCCTCCCCGAACCAGCAGCGGCAGGTGCCTACCGATGCATTCCCACCCCACACTTTAGAGTAGCGGCGCTGTGTCCCGGACAATCCTTCCGAGAAATGTGGCAATAAATAAAGATCCGGAGCAACTCGGCGCTGGAGGCGGGAGGTGCGGGGGGGGGGGTCGGAGGATGGAGCGGAGACTTTGATGCGCCTTTGAAGCCGACGCAACCCAGCACCCCACCCCCAGTGGCTCCGCGGGGAGAGGAAAAGGACTCGGCGTTGCAGAATCCGACCGCCCCTGCAGGCGATGCGGGAGGGAGGGAGGAAGGGAGCGCGCGAGCGCCGAGCTCTGCCTGGGTTTGTAAGGACTTTATCCTCGGATGACTCCGCGGCCGCCTCCGCCTCCCTGCCGCCGGCTGCGCTTTCCTTCTCTCTGCTCTCTCTCTCCCAGGGCGCTTGCTAAGATGATTTTATAAAACCCGGTTCAGTGGTTATTGGTGTATCTTGTTAAAGGAGGGAGAGGAAGGGTTTTTAAAGGAAATATTTATCTCTCTCCTACCCCTCTCAAGTCAAATCACCTGCTTCACCTCCTCCACATGTTTCAAACTCTCCCCCACCCCCCAGAAAATATACCCCTCCGTTCAAGACTGCTTCAAACGTCAGAGAGACCGGTGGCACGGTGCGTTCCAGGTTCAATTCCCGGCACCTCCAGTTAGGGCTAGGAGAGCCCCCCGTTTGAAACCGTGGATTGCCGCTGCCAGTCCGTGTGGGCACTGCGGGCTGGATGGACCAGTGGTTTGACTCAGTATAAGGGGGCTTCCCGCTGCTGCGGAAGCGAAATGCTTTCTCCCATGCGCGGTCACTCTTTCTCCAGGTTCAGACTCTTTGCGTAAAGAGAACGCGCGCAGACCCGCCCTTCTGTGCCTATTCCTACGGGGCAAAATCCACAGACCCCTTAATGTCACTGGGGAGGTTGGACGACCCTGTGTTTAATTGTTTGCTTGTTACACTTACATTTCCGTTTGAAAAACAAACCCACAGAGGCTGGCCGTAATATAATCCAATATCGCAAATGGTCTCAATGCACATAACATAATGCAATTAAAAACAACAACAACGTCATTCACTTCAACGGGAGAGATTGATCCTATACATGTCAGCGCAGAAGTAAATCGCTTTGAGATCAACAGGATTTATTTCCAGGGGAGTGTGTCTGGGATTGTAGCGCGTCTCTTGAAATGTGAGGCAGCCTTAATTTGTGTTTGTCCATAATATTCATTGAAGATTTAATTCGCAACGTGTTGCGCGGTCCTGCTGATAACCGCTGGCAGGTATGCGCCTCTTCCAAAAAGGCACGCAGCCCGATCCTAGATATATTGTTGACTCAAAACCAATGGGATTTACTCCCAGGAGAATGCGCCCTGGGTTACAGCCTTACTCGGATTACATCCTCGCCTAGTCTTTCGTGTGTTTAAGATTACAACCTTCGTTCAGTTGCGGTGGTATAATCGCTTCGTGGAAAGAAGGGACCCTTTTCTCCCTTAAAGAAAAGACCCCAACCATCAGTGCTCTTGCTAAATGATGCTTGCAAGCTTCCTAGGCGTTTTGATCTCCAATAATCTGTGTGGGATGTTGGGCGAGGAGGGAGGGGGCGGCCGAGGAGTCGCGTCCTCGTTAAAAGTTTATTTGCAATAAATGGAGTTCGGCGCGGGATCCATTAAAACAGCCCTTTAATGTTTTCTCCCCGCCTCTGTCTGTTCTCCGAGATCCCATATCTCAGACCCAGAAAGATTTTGTGGCTTGTTAATCTGTCTTTCGTTTGCAGTTGTGCCCTTAGCCAAAGCGTTTTAGAGGTTCCGAGTCTGAGCGTTTATGTTTATTTGGCGCGCGCGCGTGTATCTCCTTCCAGTTCTAACTTCTCCGTCGCATTACTATTTATTTATTATAAGATGTTTGGATCAGGGCGAGTGTGCGGGGAGTCTGGATGCCAATCCGTGTTGGCCTCTCTATACATTCCTCTCTCTCTCTCTCTCTCTCTCTCTCTCTCTCTCCACACACACACCCGCCTCTCCCCAGTCTCCTGAAGCGGCTTCACTGGCTAAATTTAAGCGCTCCTTTTGGGATTGTTGATGCTCTGCAGAGACGATTCGGCTCGAGTTTAATCTCCGCCGGTGCTTGACTTTTGGAGATCGTATCGCTTTATCGCCGGTGGTCCAACTCAGTTTGACGGGTGCTGGCTCGGAATCTGCTGATTCCAGGACAGTCGGGATCCGGTCCTGAGTGTTTCTGGATTCCTCGAAGCTCTGCGTGATAAGGACCCTTAGAATTCAGATCAGTCGGTTCCCTTAGAAAAAAATGAAGTTCAAAGTGATCCAGTGAAGGTCATTTTACTAACCAATGGGTTAGCAAACTAGAGAATTCTATATAGCTCCTCTCCCCCCCCCCCCCCCGTTGCTTTGTTTACCATCAAGTCTGAGGAAAAACCCAGAATAACCCAAAAGCTTGCCTCTCTATTTTGTGACGGTTTAGTTGGCTTAATAAAGGTATTGCCTCGCTATGCATTTGGGGGTGCTTTTTATGGAGCAACACGATCACCTTTAGTTCTTCAGGCAGAAATTCATTTAGGCGGCGGGGGAGAGAATTCAGTTCATATTCCAGACCTAGTTTTCTTTCCTTGTTTCGGACAACTCTGCCTTAGCTGGGAAATGTGATGCTTTTCTCCCCCAAACAAAACGGTCGAGGAAACAGGTCGGATCGCTTGGCAGTCAGAATCAGTGCGGTGCTTTAAAGGCCCCGATTCCAAGCGTCTTTACTCGCAAGTAAGTGCCAAGGATCCCACCACGCCACCTCTAACAACGCCATCCGGGGCGTTTAGTTCCGAGGAACATGTGTATGATCTGATGGAGGGCTGCGATCCTAGACACCCTTGGGGGAGTAAGTCCTGTTCAACTTACTTCGGGGTACACGTGCATAACAAAGGCAGCTCTCTAGAAATAAAATAGGGGGTAATTGTGTTAAGTTTGTTGCAGCAAAAAAAAAAAAAAAACCAAAAAGGTTTTGGGGGTACCATGAAGATAGATGCTCAACCCGATCCGGTGGATGTTTATTCAGAAGTAAATACCCGTTGAGTTCAATGGGACTTGCTAAGTAATTGTGAATAACGGCCTGCACCCATGCGATGCGATCCTGTGCATATTTTCTCAGAAGTAAGACCCACGGTGGTCAGTGGAACTTACTCCCAGGTAAATTTGCACAGAAGTGCTGCTTTAGATTTCTATTCAAAGACATTGATAAATAATAATTAAAAACTTATGCAACAATCTCCTTGTTGTTTTTTTAAAAGAGGCTTTATTATGATTCGCATTATTCTAACCGAAATCATAGAATTGCAGAGGTGGAAGGGATCCCAAGGGTCATCCAGTCGAACCCCTTGCATTGCAAGAATCTCAACTAAAGCATCCACAACAGATGGCCATCCAATACCTGCTTTAAAAATATCTAAGGAAGAAGAGGAGGGAGGGAGGAGAAATTAGTATGACTCACTCCAGAATGAATGCATTTTGTGGCTACCAGGCTATATAGGACAAAAAGTTATTTCCTACAGAGCGCGTCCATCTTTTCGGGTCTTGGCTATTTGCACAGCACATCTACAGATGCGCGACCGCGACTGTTGCCCCGCGATGATGACACAACCTTCTGCAATGTAGTAATAAGCAATGTAGTAAACTGCGCTTTCTCCGTCGGGCTTCGGAAAACTGCTCTTGCTGTGGAGCGGAGAAGCCAGGGCTGAGGTTGGTTGGCCACTTTGTTCGGCTCCTTAGTCAGTGGTGCCACCTTGACACCTCTCAGAGCAGCACCCAGTACAACGTTGTACTCCACAGACCTCTCTCTCTCTCTCTCTCTCTCTCTCTCTCTCTCTCTCTCTCTCTCTCAGACACACACACAGAGAGAGAGAGAGGTAGGAGGAAGCAGAAGGTGTCAGATTTAATCCCCGCCACTTCCAGGTAGGGCTGGGAATGTCCCCCATCTGAAACCTTAGAGGGCTTCTGCCAGTCAGTGTAGACAATACTGAGTTCGATGGTCTGACTCAGTTTCCTTTGTCCCTATTCAGTTGTGGGGTCGGGATTCCCAAGGGTGACATTGAAGATGTCCGGTTTATAACGCCCCACTACAATCCCAAAATGGAATTAAGATTGCCGGAAGAAATATCAACAACCTCAGATATGCAGATGACACAACCTTGATGGCAGAAAGTGAGGAGGAATTAAAGAAACTTTTAATGAGGGTGAAAGAGGAGAGTTCAAAATATGGTCTGAAGCTCAACATCAAAAAAACTAAGATCATGGCCACTGGGCCCATCACCTCCTAGCAAATAGAAGGGGAAGAAATGGAGGCAGTGAGAGATTTTACTTTCTTGGGCTCCATGATCACTGCAGATGGTGACAGCAGTCACGAAATTAAAAGACGCCTGCTTCTTGGGAGAAAAGCAATGACAAACCTAGACAGCATCTTAAAAGCAGAGACATCACCTTGCCAACAAAGGTCCATATAGTTAAAGCTATGGTTTTCCCAGTAGTGATGTATGGAAGTGAGAGGTGGACCATAAAGAAGGCTAATTGCCGAAGAATTGATGCTTTTAAATTATGGTGCTGGAGGAGACTCTTGAGACTCCCATGGACTGCAAGAAGATCAAAACCTATCAGGAAATCAGCCCTGAGTGCTCACTGGAAGGACACGTCCTGAAGCCGAGACTCCAGTACTTTAGCCACCTCATGAGAAGAGAAGACTCCCTGGAAAAGACCCTGATGCTGGGAAAGATGGAGGGCACAAGGAGAAGGGGACGACAGAGGACGAGATGGTTGGACAGTGTTCTCGAAGCTACCAACCATGAGTTTGACCAAACAATGGAAGACAGGAGTGCCTGGCGTACTCTGGTCCATGGGGTCACGAAGAGTCGGACACGACTAAACGATTAAACAACAACAGCTATCATTAGAAAAGGCCGGAAGGGGGCAGTGGATGGGGGGCGGGGAGGTTATGCCTGGGACGGATGGTGGTGGGAACGAGACTAAAACCGAATCCAAAAGTGATGGGAAGCGATTCGGCAGCGGAAACGGGATCTCGTGGTTGGATCCAGCCCCGGACGTTCCCGACGCAGCGAGGTGTTAGGATGCGAGTGTTCCATACGGTGCAATGGATGGCGCTAACGGGGTGGGTGGAGAGAGCTTTGTCCAAAGATAATCGAGGCTAAATTTTGGCAGGGGTGTGTGAGAAAGAATGATGAGGAGAGGCACGGTTGAAGACAGGGATGGTGCCAGCAAAATGAGCGGCTCTTCCTTGAGTTTGGTTGCAGCTGGGGTGCCACCATGGGAAAAGAGAAGTCAAAGGTGTTGGGGGCGGGAGAGAAGAGGGAAAGGTGAAGAGGACTGAGAAAGTTTTCTCCCCACCCCCACCCCGTTTCCCACGATCAGCCTCGACTGCGCGTCCTCTCATCAACTTGTTTATTTTGCACATTGGAACTTTGCCGTGTCGGGAACCAGGAGCTGGCTTCGTAGCCAACTAGAAACCCCAAAGCATAGAATCACAGAATTGTAAAGTTGGAAGGGACCCCAGCGGTCATGTAGTCCAACCCTCTGCAGTGCAGGAATCTAATCAGAAAGAGGAAAACCGAGCGGGGCATATTTATAACTGGGGGGCGGGGTTCCAAGCCAGCGCTGTAGTGCGCGTGATGCTGAAGCCAGACGTGAAGGCTCAGTTGCGCGCAACTTTCTCTCGCTTCCGTGCGCGATGTTGCTGTTTTGTTTGAACCAAAGCACCTCCGGAGCGCTGGCGAATTAAGCCGAGGCAGCGGAAGAGCGGCTAGCAGGCAAGGTGGGAAGAAAGACCCTGTCCGGCTAAAGGCTTTACCTGCCGGTCTTTTTAAGACAAGTGAATTTGATTTAATTTTTTCCCCCCAAATCTCTTTCAAAACCGCATACAACGAAGTTAGGTCTCAGGAAAACCCAGCGCTAAGTTAGGGGAGGAGTCTGGGCAGAGAAGCATCGTCCCCACACTTGTGCGGGTGTTAGGGGGTCGGTGGGGGTCTTCCTACAGGTGCGCAAACCCCTTTCGCTTGTGGCGAGGCACTAGCAGCAGCTTGGGGGGGAGGGGCGTGTAGTAGCATAAGCGAAGGAAGTGGCTCACCCGCCAATCGGCAAAGGAGCACGTGGAATTGTTCGGGGTTCAAGCCTCAACGAGAGCGGCTTGTATTCAGAATCAATAGCAGCCCCGGAAGGAACTTTCTTCTCCTGACCGGCTCGCCTCCTGTGTCTCTCTTTCCCAGTTTTTTGTTGTTTTTTAAAAAGCTCTCGGAACGTTCGAAATTCGAAAGCCGCACTACTCTTTCGAACGCAAAACGAAACAAAACAGCTGACCAATTGCGTGGGCGTGGCGCGTGGGAGTTAAAAGCGGCGCTGAGCGCTGATGTTCCGCGTATCTCCGCGTTCGGATTTCGAATGTTCGCGGAACAACTACCCGCATTGATGGAAGTAGCCAGGATTTTTAGGGGGGCAGTCCTTCTGTTGGGGGGGGGGACAGAACCTCAGTTTGCTATGTACAGTATTTTTATTTATTTTTATTTATTGAAGGGGCAGCTGTCCCTCCCTGCCCCCCTTGGCCACGCCCATGCCCATATTTCGCTGGATCATGCCCATATTTCGCAGATCAAAAAGATTGGGTGGGACGACGACAGGAAGCAGGGCGCTTCTTAGGTGGGACCCCAGCGCCACCATATCTGAAGGTGAGATGTGTGCGTCTGTGCACATCTTTGAGCTGCGATTTACCTACAACGTCTGTTTGACTTCAGCTGATAAACTCGCGTCTTCCCTTCAGACGTTACCTGGGCATTCCTTGCGGGGACATCTTTTTTACTAGTGTGTGAGGGGGCCTTCCGAAATGTGCCAAGGAGACTGAGGGAAGGGGGCGACTCTAATTTCAAAGGGGAGCAGAACGTGCAGGGAGGTTCAGCACCCCTGCTTTCGCTAATTGGAAAGGTTAGGGGATGGAAGACGGGGAGGGGGGGGGCTAGCCTACATTTGTACCCTGCACAGTCTGGAAAAGGCTTTCCTTTGGAAAACTGGAAGAAGATTAGCTTGGTCTTCCTCAGCAAGATCCAAAGTCTTTAAAAACCACTTCTGCTGTTTTGTTATTATTGAGATTTTCTCTTTTCTCACAGAAGGTTAAATGGGGAAAAGTAGGCTGCAAATACACTGAAGTTGCAGTGTCGATATATCCTTACTTGGTGGGGTGTAAACCCCTCTAAATTCAATAGGGCTGTTCTGTGATTTCAGCAAGTACATGCCAAAGTAAGTCTTGCTGAATGCAATGGAGTTTACCCTTCAGTTGGTGTATGCAATTAATAATAATAATAATAATAATAATAATAATAATAATAATAATAATAATAATATTTATATACTGCCCTATACCCGGGGGTCTCATGGCGGTTCACAGAATAAATGCAAGACATAAAACCACAGAATACCTATTAAAAAAAACAACCCAATAGCCCTTCTGTTCTTGCGGGTAGTCATAAGGGAGGGTTTCACTGGAATTGGTGAGACTTATTCAAAATCAGTCTAGCTGGGTGAGGAAAGAAACTACTAGCCAGAAGATTCCTACTGATGAATAAGTCAAAATGACTGTACTGTTATCCATTACAGAGGAATAGCCATGTAAGCTTGTTGCAACAATTACAAAAGGGAGCTTTATGCCTTAGTCATTAAAATGACTCACGGGTTTGCAGTGCAATTTTATGTATGTATACTCATAAGTAAATCCTATTGAATCCAGTGAGCTTTACTTCCAGGTAATTGGGTATAGGACTGTAGCCTTATTGTTGGCAGTCAGCTTTGTGCTCCAGTGCTGGACTGTCCACAATTCTCTTTCTCAATCAAACAGATGCATGATGCAACTGATTAAAGGGAGCCTTACATTGCAAACCCTCTCAGAATTATATCCAACTGAGTTCAATGAGCTTTATGTCCATATCTGTGTGTATGGCAGGAATTGTCAGTGTAGTGCCTACAGAGACTTTCTCCTGTGCTTACAGGATCCCTTCGCCCACCACCAGTCCCAGTATCTGCTTGGTTGCAGCGTATGTGGCACCCACAATCATTTCTCCAGTTTACAAATGTGTCCATGGGCTCCACACCTATCGGGACCACAATAGCATTCAGAAAGCTGTTCATGGCAGATTAACTTCAGCTGTCAGTTGATCAGTTTTTAGCCTGCCTGATACAGGTAGGTCAGGGGTCAGCAAACTTTTTCAGCAGGGGGCCAGTCCACTGTCCCTCAGACCTTGTGGAGGGCCGGCCTATACTTTGGGGGGAAAATAATGAATGAATTCCTATGCCCCACAAATAACCCAGAGATGCATTTTAAATAAAAGCACATATTCTACTCATATAAAAATATGCTGATTCCCGGACTGTCTGCGGGCCGGATTTAGAAGGCGATTGGGCTGGATCCGGCCCCCGGATCTTAGTTTGCCTACCCATGAGGTAGGTTGTTTTGCTCTGGTTGCTGCTGTTTTTATTCTCTTGTTTTCTGTGGAGTTTTAAAATATGGCATTTATGTTGCAATATTCCATGTGATGTTTTTGTTTGAGTTTTAAGCCTAATTGCTGCATGTCACCTAGAAAACTTGTATTAGAAGATGACACAGAAATGCAAATGATATTTTAATACATGTACTGTATAAATAAATTCAGGCTCGTTTTCCCATGGAGGCTCAACAAAGCCTGATCTTATGCATCGTCCAGAAGCAGTGTAACTAACACACACCTTCCCAAACTGCCTTTTAATGATGCAGGATGGGGTAGCATAATTAGCAAGTTGTTCTTCAAGCCCTTGGGTTAAGTCCAATTACGTAAATAGTGTGTTCTATATAGGGGCTGCCTTTGAAGACAATGTCGAAACTGCGGTTAGTTCAAAATAATGCTCCATGACTAACTGGGAGCAGGAGATATTATATTACACGGATTCCTCATCAAGCTCACTGACCCTCAGTCTATTTCCAAGCTCAGTTCAAATGACTGGCTTTAGGTTCTTTAATGCATTTCTCAGCTTGGGACAATGGTGCACAAATGATCCCCTGTCCCTACATGTGTCTGCTCACATGGACATCTTTAACAGTTGGTCTTCTTTTTTATTTTTATTTTTTTTAAATGAATATTTATTGGCATTTTCAGAAAAGGACAACACATATAACAACAAAAACAAAAATAAACAAAAAAAAATACAAAAATCCAAAAACTTAAAAAAAACAATTTTAAACACCTGAAAGTTCAAATACTTATTTTCATTTAACTTGTTTCTCAGACCTCCTCACACCTCCCCTTCTTGTATTCCAATTTAAATTATTGGCTCAGCAAATCCTTAATTTACTTCTCCATTTTAACTTAATTTAATTTATTCTAACATGTTATTATTATTAATAATAATAGGTCTTCTTTTTTAAAGTACCCTAGAAATTCATTGTTGAAAGGCAATGTAGAAATATCTATAACAAATAAATAAACATGAACAGGCAATGCTACCTTTAGACAGTGGGTGCAAGGGAGCCTCAGATCACCCCATCCTGAATAGTTTTTGCAGATCATGGGGTCTGTGGTTTGGTTTCTCCAAACTCTATTTTAAGTCTTCTTGCCTTTGCTGACACTGAATAACGTTGTATGCTTTCTCCTCTTAACTTGACATGCCAATCAAATGTTTCCTTTCTGAATCAAAGGAAAGCAAAACTGTACAGCGCTCATGTTCTGTTACGGACAGAACATCCTAAACCCAAATCTATTTACTTTTCTTCCAAATTAGGGAAAGGAAACTGTACTCTCGCCATAAAACCTCACTTTCTTTTCGGGGGGGTGTGTGGAAATTCTTGCCACTCAGAAATGAAACAGAAACTTGTTTACACTTGATGGCCCAATCGCAGCTGTCTTGCCAATTTTAGAAGGCTACATCTGACATTTTTCGGGAAACGGATAAGAGTTGTTTTGTTCCACTGCAACTATTGTTCTGCCCATATTTAACTTTGCTCTTTAAACTACAGCTCCCTTCACATCTTTGAAGGCCCAAAAAAGATTAAAATAAAGCATAATATCTGAACTCATAATTTAGTCTGCTAGTATAGTCCGATTTCTAGGTAAAATTGTTGAAAGTATCTGCCAAAGAAAGAAAAAAAAGGGGGGGGAGAAATTCTGCAGTGGCCAACTTTTCTTTTATTATTATCTTATTTCCACCTCCCCATCTCTCAATGCTGCTTATCCCCATATTACAAACAGCTTTACCTGCTATGTAAATCCTGCATATCAAGCTACTGTCAAAGATGCAGGAGCTGATCATGTTAAGAGACACTAATAGGGAACCTCTTCACCTCAGCATGCCAACATCCTTATCTCAACAAACCCCATAGGCCAAGTCTGGCAGGTGGGCGGGGCTAGCCACCGCCAGTCTTCTGGTGTTACCATCATGTCAAGTGACAACACTGCCTCTGAAGTGCATTTTCAATGTACTTCAAAGTGGAAGCCATGCATTTACCTACCTCCCCCTGGCATCACCTATGACATCTGAGGTGGGGCAGGTGGGTGTGGTTTTGAGGGGAAAGTCTCATGGCTCAAATCAGGACCCCTGATCACAAATTTTGCTTTCTAGTGAGTTGGCAACCTGGCCTGCAACACTGGGGGGGGGGGGTGACTTGCATCTGACAACCGACACAAGGTTTTTTGGGGTGCCTGAGGCAGAAAATTGAAATGGCACCTCCATCACAGCTTCACAGTCACATGGGAAGGTCTGCGCTTAGATAAAGGTAAAGGGACCCCTGGCCATTAGGTCCAGTTGTGGCCGACTCTGGGGTTGTGGTGCTCATCTCGCTTTATTGGCTGAGGGAGCCAGTGTACAGCTTCCAAGTCATGTGGCCAGCATGACTAAGCCGCTTCTGGCGAACCAGAGCAGTGCACGGAAACATTGTTTACCTTCCCGCCGGAGCAGTACCTATTTATCTACTTGCACTTGACTTCTAGGTTGGCAGGAACAGGGACCGAGCTATGGGAGCTCACCCTGTCGTGGGGATTCGAACTCCCGACCTTCTGATCGGCAAGTCCAATGCTCTGTGGTTTAACCCACAGCGCCACCCGTGTTCCTAGGTCTGTGCTTAATTGCATCTAATTCTACCACCTGAGCCGGTTTCCACAAATTGCCTCATAGTATCTCTCCCCACCCCCCACCCCCATCTCCAGTAGCATATCCTACCTTTTAGAAAGGAAATGTGTTCCAGAACTTCGAGGACACAGGGCAAGCTGCAGTTTGGCCCATAACATGCAGGGCAGTTTATCATCTGTCACCTCTTAAATATGTGTCTCACTCCTTAAATACCTTGCAATCATTCCATATAAACAATATTTTGCGGCAAGTCTTCTGCAAGGTAATTAGGGGGTTGAGATCCGTTTTCTTTGGGTATGGGGGGAAAAATGAGGAATGCTCCCTCCCACAAAAAAAGTGCACCACAATGTACTAGAGGAGGTTAAGAGGATATATTTTATGAGACCAGCTTGTGGCTGGAAAAACAAAGTGATCCGTTCTTTGAGCCAAAAGGATTCAGAGGAAAGTTGTTGTTGTTTTTTTAATCTGACAGATAAGTTTGTCTAGTTAAAGCAAGGATGGGCAACCTGTGGTCCTCCAGATGTTGTTGAACAGCAACACTCTCATCATTCCTGACTCTTGACCAAACTAGCTGGTTCTGATGGGAGCTGGGGTTCAACAACACCTGGAGAGTCGCAAGCTCCCTGTCCCTGAGTTAAAGGTTATCAAAATGATCTAGTAATCCTCTGTTTGTGACAACAGAGTTGCGTGCCCAACATTGCTCAGTAAATAGTCCATTGGGACAAAAGGGGCAGTCAATCTGCGGTCAGTCAGTGCCCACTTGTCTGCCTTTTAACAACCAATCCAGCAGGTGATGCTGGCTGTCAGCTTCCTCTTCCTTCATTCCAGAACCCAAAAGGGAGGAAGATGGGGACAAAAGTAGAATTAGTTGGCTCTGCCTGTCGTTGGTTCTAGCTCCGCCTACTGTTGGCCTCCTGCCTCACAGACTGCCAGTCCTAATGGAGACCGGTCACTCACCACTGATAGGCACAGAGCTCTATGATATTCTGTAGTCTTGTAGGGGTGGGGCTGAGCCACTGATAGACAACCATATGGATACACATGAGGGAGGAAAGAGCTTGATTTCATTTGCAGCATTTAATTGTTTTGTTCTGTAATGTGGTTTTTAGCGTTTTCAGATAACTTTTTTTTTTTTGTTATGGTCTATTACTTGCAGGCATAAATAAAATAAATGTACACATTCTTGAAATATGCATGCCTGAATAAATAAATAAATATCTGCTGAACTGCTTCTATCCTGTGCATAAAAAGGCAATCACTGTATCTGTGTCGTGTTGATCTCCAGAAGAAGCCAATTTTATTTTCAAAGAGAAGCAAGGTAGTTTGGAAGGACGGTCACTGCATATTCATCCCACTTCTAAATCCAGCAAATAACTTTTAATTTTTTTAAAAAAGGAATGTTTCAAAAACCTGCAGAACCTGTTGGACCAGAGCCAATAGCAGGATGAAATGTGTGTCTTCACCAGGCAAAGCAATACATGAACTTCTTCAGTTCTCTGAATAAACTAAAGCCAGTCTCCAGCCTCCGTTATCTGAACCCAATCTGCAAAATTGTCTCTGGCACTGCTTTTCACTTCCCTGTTCAACAGGTTTTCGTGCAACAACATCTATGGACTGAGACCATCCGTTTACCACCAGTAAGCTGATTGTCTGCACCATTGTGCCAAGTGGCGGAAATAAATCTGTCACTGCTTCATAATATTTTCCTGATCAAGTGCAAAGAATACCTGCTCTGTCATAAGCAGAGAAAGGGGAAATTATGTCATCTCACTATAGCATGGGTTGAGTGGCGATGTGGTGATCAGTCATTGTCTTGGCACTATGGTGCTCAGCGGAGCAGATTTCCTGAATATCCTGCTCCTATTACAAGTAGTTTATATTCTGCCACACTAAAAGTATGATCAGGAATGGGTTCATCGTTCCAAAACCAAAGCGCAAGCCTTGATATAGTTGGTACATTTGTATCCCACCCTTCCTCCAGGTGGAACAAGGCTGTGTATGTTTTTCCTCATTTTATCATCACAGCAATCCTGCAAGGAAGGTTAGGCTGAAAGATGCTAACACTAACACTACTACTACTACTAATAATAATAATAATAATAATAATAATAATATATTTATTATTTATACCCCGCTCATCCGGCTGGGTTTCCCCAGCCACTTACAGGCCACCTAATTATTTTCATAGATGAGTTTCACAGATGAGATTCTGGAATTCACCAACAAATTTGACTGCATTTCTCCGGGTTTGAAGGATCATCCACTTCTAAGAAATATCTGCCAATAGACCATGTATCAAATTCCTGCTTTAATGTTTAATGCTCCAGAAAATTGGTAGGCTGTGCATGCTGTCTTCAGGTTTGGTGGTCCACCTATTTAGTTATATTGTATTTCTGTTTCCTGTACATCTAATTTGGCTATGCTGTTTGATCCCACTGTGTAGATCCGCCTGTGTGTGTCTGTGTGTATTCTTTCCTGTCTTTATATGTCTGTATAATAACCAATTTCTTGCATCATCTAAGAACAAAGCTTCTTTCTGCTTCAGACCTCTCTCCAGAAATTGCTCCAAGGAGGTTGGGTTTTTCTCTGCACTGAGTCTTTCCAAGCACTGGACATGTGGATGTTCTTCATCTGAAGACCCTCAACCAGGGGTCTTCAAACAGAGGTTGGGCAGCCATTTGTTGGAAGATGCCCTAGCTTTGGATTTCATGCATTGATTGGACAAGATTCTATGACCCTTACACAAGGCTCTATGACCCTTGGCGATGCTTCGGATGTGTCAACAAGCAAGTGCAAATCTAACAGCGCAGTCCTAGGTCACAACCACGCTGTACATAAATAAATATCCGAATGGATCCATATCACCAGAAACATTATACACTTGCAGGGCAATCCTATGCAGCTTTGCTCATAAGTAAATGCCATCATGTCAAATGAGGCTTACACTGTGCAGGATTGCAACCTAAGAGTACAGGCGCATACAAACATACCTGGGAGTAAGCTTCACGGACCCCAATGGGACACACCTGTGGTGTGTGTTGTTCATTGTGCTGTAAATGGCTCAGCTGCTACCAGCATTCTAAAACCTTTGGGATTCCAAACTACAGCAAGCAATAAGCTCAGACGTCACTAGAACGGCAGCAAACACGTACCGGTAATTGTATTTCACAACCAGGTACACGCTGGATTATCTTGAAACCATGGAAGAGGGTCACACTAAGTATGATACAACGAGGGTTCCTGTTTAGGAAAACTGCTGGTTTGCACCTGCTTATCTCAAGCCAAAAGGCCAGATCTTTAAAAAAAAAAAAACAGCAAACACAAATCTATGGACCACAAGGTAATGTACAATCTAGTCATTACACAAACACACACTCATACATGCAAACACACTCCCCCAGCCATTGTGCAATAGAACATCAAGGCTTGGTTCTTTTTCTGTAATACTTTCCGTACTACCAAAATGGGTGGATTTGTTTTTTTAAAAAAACATGGCATCATAGGAAATAGCTGCCCAAATCTGGATCTGCCCCACTCCGGAAATGCATAATGACAGTATGATAGTAGTTTGTTCCGTGTCTGAATGTGGCTGGATTTAGGGGTGACCATGTGTCCTACTTTCCAAAGAGCAGGCATCTGTTTGAAAACCTGCTCTGTCCAAGACCAATACAATGGTACCTCGGGTTAAGTACTTAATTCGTTCTGGAGGTCTGTTCTTAACCTGAAACTGTTCTTAACCTGAAGCGCCACTTTAGCTAATGGGGCCTCCTGCTGCCGTCGCGCCGCCAGAGTCCGATTTCTGTTCTTATCCTGAAGCAAAGTTCTTAACCTGAAGCACTATTTCTGGGTTAGCGGAGTGTGTAACCTGAAGCGTATGTAACCTGAAGCGTATGTAACCTGAGATACCACTGTATAAAGATAAAGAACCATCATAAGTGAGAGCAGGTGAGCTCTCATAGGCAATGAGCAGCTGGACAGTGGACTGAGCCGGAAGAGGGGTCACCTGGCCACAATTCCCCCCCCCCCCCGTGGTGAGATGTATTTCTGTTCACACCATAGGAATTATGCTGAATTTTAGGCATATACATCAAAATATGCAAACTTTATGCAATACTGGTCCTTTGTTGTTCTCCTTTTGTGGGGTGAGGCATTGCCTTTTTTGTGTCAACAAGCATAAGTTCAGCCTTTGCTGGGAAGCAGTTGAGCAATGAGGGAGTTCTGGGGCAGTAAAATAGACTGCACCACTTAGGACTGCAAAAAAAAAAAAGGCTAGATGAAGGGCATAGGCTGGACCAGACCTTTTCTCCACAATGTGATTGGTTGTTGTTTTTAACTTTCATAGAGCTTGTTTGTTTGTTTGTTTACACAGGGGGGCTAAGTGCTAAAAACAGTCACCCCCTACTCATCATTTGAAATGGTACTGCCTCCTCTAACATCTCAGGATTCTACCTCCTCCTGCTGCATGCGTAGACTGAGACACAATACAAAGTCTTTTATTATTATTTTATTTTTTGAGGGATTCAACTTTGTGGTCGTCCTGTCATTCTGTCCGCACAACCATTTCCGTTTGCCCAGTGGAACGACCTCCCTTTTCCTTCCTGCGCATGCTGTTTTGGGGGATTCTGCAGACACCACCCCTCCCCAACTCTATTTAGGGGTTGCAGGGCACATTGGGGGTGAAGAGAAGGGAGTCCTGTGCACTAACGGGATTCATTGCACTCTCTCCCGCTAGAGCACCTACTGATTTGAATCTTTAATATATAAAAATTAGCAAAGAAGAAATATTTATTTACAGATGGGATTTATGTTCCAACCCTCGTCAGAGGTGATATTGAAGTAGGTCAAATGTTATAAAATACAACCTAACAATAAAATGTAGTTTTTAAAACATCTCAGTAATTCCCCTGTCATCTAGCCCCTCTTCTATTCAGATGGTTTATAAAAGTTCTGGAGGACTTTAGCTGGTACTTAAAATTGGACAAAGAAGGTGCCACTTCTAAGCGGAAGTGTTACACAGGCAAGTTGTCATTGCCGAGAAAGTCTTACTCTAGGTCAGACATGTTCTGTCGTCAGATACCACTGACACTGTCCAAAGCTGGAGCTCCCCTGCTGACCTCAAAGCTCCTAGAGGACAACACAAGGAAAAGCGAACTTTTAGGTAACCAGGTCCTAAGCTGGTTTGTGCACAAACTCTACAGAATTTTAAAATCAGAATTGCATCATGAAGTTAAGTGATTTGTTTTCATTGTCTATATAATATGGAGTGATGGAGAGAATAAAGTTTTGTTTGGTTATGTAAATTTATTTAAATTTATGTAAATTTATTTCATTGCAAATTTATCCACACCTTCAAACAGATCTTGAAATGGCTGGGTTGTCCATGTCCGTGAGGTGGTTTCATCTCCAATGCAGAGACATGTAAGAAAGATGAAATAAAGGTGAAATAAAATGCACCTGAATCCATTTATTCTTTAGGATAGAATCTGAAGCTAGAAAGTGAAAGAAAGACTACATAGACAAGTAGGATTTGTGCTTAGGAGAAATATCCTCATTTGAATTACTTTCATGCATCTACCTGTCATCCCAGAACATCAAACACTGTCTCACCTCCCCTGGTGCCACCTCAAGCACATAATAATAGTAATAATAATAATAATAACAACAACAACAACACTTTATACCCCTCCCATCTGGCTGGGTTTCCCCAGCCACTCTAGGCAGCCCCCAACAGAATAATAATAATAATAATAATAAAGCAATAAAACATCAAACATTCAAAACTTCCCTAAACAGGGCTGCCCTCATATATCTTCTAAAAGTCAGATAGTTGTTTATTTCCTTGACATCTGATGGGAGGGCGTTCTATACTTTTCAGTACAGGACAGCCCAGCTATTCAGCTGACGCTCAATGAACAGCAACTAATGCTGAGCTGCAAATGTCTCCCACATTTTCTCTTCCGCGTTAATTAAAGAGAAACTAAATAGCATTCAAACATGATCAAAGGGAAGATAAAGGTTTGGTTAAATTCTCATGGGTGGGCTACGGGGCTGTTGGTGTCATACTAACGTTAAATTTTTGAGGTGGGTGTGGGTGGCTTTCTCCCATTCTGGCAAACATCTCATTAGGGGGCTGCTTCCTACAGCCTTCTCGGATGTCCATGCTTCAGTTAAAGCCCAGAAGAAGAAGTTATGCTGAAAACCCCACAGCCACCAAAATCCTAAAGGAATTTGAAAGTATCCCAAGAATTATTTTTAAAAATAAAATAAAATTGTCCAGCAGCACCTTAGAGACCAACTAAGTTTGTTCTGGGTATAAGCTTCCGTGTGCATGCACATTTCTTCAGATACACTGAAACAGAAGTCACCAGACCCTTATATATAGTGGGAGGGTGGGGTGGAGTTTTTCCTCAGGAGGGTAGTAGGAGATGGGTGATTGACTCAGTGGTAAACCTGTTGACGACTGTTAGTGACTGCAATTAGTCCTACAGGAGAAAGCAAGGGATGGTATGCAGATGATTAGCATATGTAATGAGACAGGAATCCAATATCTCTATTAAGGCCAGGTCTCTCCATAGTTTTCAGTTTTGTGATAAGTTGTAATTCAGCAGTTTATGTAAGCTGGAAAAAGTGTGCATGCACATGAAAGCTTATACCAAGAACAAACTTAGTTGGTCTCTAGGATGCTACTGGATATATATATATATATATATATATATATATATATATATATAATATTATAATATATTTCAACATGGCTACCTACCTGAATCTAGAACCAAGAATTGTTATTGTTGTTTATTAATTCAATTTGTGTGCCTCTCTTCATCAGAAGAACACAGGGTGGCTCATTAAAAAAAAAAATACAGAATGAAAATATGGCTGAAGAATGGAAGCTTATTTCACGGAGGATGAAAACTTTTTGAAAAACTGGAGGATAGATTTGGGCACATCTCTCATGGCAACCCATGATCAAGTGAGGCATATCCCATAACATATGAACCAGCCCTCACCTTTTAATCTGTTTGTTCCTGGGGATAAGAGAGGGGGAAGTCATTCTTTCCCAGCAAAATCTGTATTAAAATCTGTGGGAATGTTCTGGGGTGCAGGAGAGGATATATTGACTAATTATATCCTTAACCAACTTGTGCTAACAAGTTCCCAAAATATCAGCAGAGTTTATAGACATTCCCCTTTAAGTTTGCAACGGTAACGTGTGCACAGGTTCGCTAGAACCTCTATAATAATTACTCTGGTAATTTCCCCTTTGTTCCCTCTTAAAATACAAGACACGACACAGTCTTTATAAAAGTATAAAAGAGTTTACTCACGTTCTGTTCACAATATGATCCCAGAAGGTAGGCAGGCTTAAAAAGGTTACATACACTTAGAAATCTATCTTGTAGCAAGATAGCCCTTATCTCCTCTCTTGGCTGGGAGCCAAGAGAGCATCCTTAGATGTTTCCTCATGGAAGGAAGATGGCAGAGAGAGGCAAGAGGCAAGAGAGAATGGCTGCCTGCCCTGTGCTTTTATCATTTACCTGCACAGGTGAGGCCACACCCACCTCTGGTCACATGCGGAGGAAGTCCGTCCCCAGGAAGTTTACCTGCTTGCTGGACAGACATCCCTCCCCATGTTCTAACATGTACACTCTAGGAATGTTGTCATTGACTGCTCCTGTGTTTACATCCCACAAAATCTGTATACACTTGGCGGTATACAGTTTGTATACAGAGGCAATGCCTTGAAATTGTGGGTCACAGCAATAGTCTGTAGCCCCCTACTGGTCAATGTAATGTAAGATACCTATATGATGAGTTAACTTAACTGTTTTGCATATGACGTCTTGTACTTGCTTGGATTTTATTTTTATTTAATTAGCACACATACTTTGCCATCTGGAAGTGCCCTGAAAGTCCTGGTATATGTAAGCTGGAACAAAACAAAACAACCCATTTGGAAGGCTCTGCCTGTGCCAGTCACACAAACATAGTGTGTTTGACATCTAGAAGCCAGATTGGGACTCAGCCGATCCCTACTTTGGCTGCTGACAGTCCAATGGGAGAGTTCAGGTCAGTGTCACCCGAGCTCAACCAAAGCCAACAATGAGCTGGATCAGTCACAATTGCAATCCAGTTCCACTGATTTCAACAGGTCTACTCAGCATAACCTCCCCAATGACTTTTTTTCTTTTACTTTTGAAAAAATGTTGTTTTTTTACAAGTATGGTGAGTAATATTTCATGATTTGACAAATTGTTTTCAAGGGTTCCTGATGTTTTCCAATGTTTTATTTTATTGTTTTTTCAAACAACAATAATAATTGTAATGTTTTGCTATTTGTTGCCCTGACCTCGTTTTGGAGGAAAGGTGAAATACAAACTTAATAAACAAACATTTTAAAAGCTGATAAGTGATGTCTAAATCTTTGGTTGCTTCAAGAAAGACCTCTGCATACTGCAAATCGTATCTGTAGACTCAGGAAGGAATTTTCCTAAATATCAGATTGGGCCAGGAGCAGCTGGTGGGGAGGAATGTGTGAGAAAGGGAGGATGTTGAGATGTTCAGGCAGTCTGGGTGCAGCAGGAGAGCCAACCCAATGCTCCTGCTGGTGTGTCCAAACCTCATGGCCCTGATAGCTTGGAAACCTTTTCTCACTGCCTGACAGCAAATCTAGATTGGCCATTGTGTGCATGCTCAACAATGAACAACTGCCAATCCAGTGCCAGATTGATGCATAAGCTAAACAAGCTATGGTTTAGGGCCCCACTCTCTTGGGGGCCCGCAAAATTTTTTTTAAGGAAACAAAACTGGATTTACATTTCCAAAATATAAGATAAAAAACAAATAAAATAAAGCCTACATACAGCAACCGTGTTTGGTGTTGTGTAGGCTCCTGTGATGTAAGTAATGGGCCCCACATACAGTGGTACCTCAGGTTACAGATGCTTCAGGTTACAGACTCAACTAAACCAGAAATAGTACCTCGGGTTAAGAACTTTGCTTCAGGATGAGAACAGAAATCGTGCTCCGGCAGTGCGGCAGCAGCGAGAAGCCCCATTAGCTAAAGTGGTACCTCAGGTTAAGAACAGTTTCAGGTTAAGAACGGACCTCCAGAACAAATTAAGTTCTTAACCCAAGGTACCACTGTATAGCTTTTAGCTGATCATGTGCCAGTCTTTTTAGCTAGTTAATTAATTAAATTTAAATGTATTTGCATAATGATCCAAACCTCAATATAAACTCCTGGGGTTGCAGAGGGATATGTGAGATAAACAGCAATCAAAGGAAGGGAATCTTGAATATATTCCTTTTCCAGTTCATGTTAGAATAGAGCTTCTATATGTCTGGAATTTCCTGTACATAGCCAGGATTTGTCCTTTGAAAATGGCATTTGGGTGGAATTTTTTAATTTTTTTTTTTAAAATCGGTTCAAATCGGAAAACCTGGGCATATGACAGCCTATACAGAAGTGTTGAATTTTTGCTGAATTTTCAAAAAAAATAGCTGAAAAGCTTTTGTGTCCGGATTTTCACTTCTTGAAATATGGTAACCCTATGTTAGAATTGCATGCTAGAATTAAAATAGCCTCAAAAATAAACAAGTGTGTGATGCAGATTCAGGGCTCCAATAGACAATTTGTTGTTGACAAAGGACAGCCGGACATATAAAGGGCCCCATTTCCTTCAGTGGCTTAGGGCCTCATCAAACCTAAATCCAGCTCTGTGCCAATCGCATCATTCCAATAAGAGCCCCTGTACAAGACACACGTGTTTCTGAACATATGCTCCTTGCTTTCATGCTTTCTACTTTAAAGTGCGCCCCTATCACATACGAGCTACAAATCTAATGTGTGGAAGACAAAACCCTTGTATCTCCCCCAACAAGTCAAGAGAGAAGGTGTGGTATATCATATCCCATGGCTACTTTTATTTTATTTCAAATATTTATATTCTTCTTTTAAGAGGAAAGACACCTTCATTGTGGCTTCCATAAAAAAGCGAAAGCATACACACAAAATTACAAATAGGAATAATCTTTTTAAGAATAGGAAACAATAAGAAACAAAAATATGTCTGAACCAAAAATATTAATAGAGCCAAATTGAAGAACGGCATGTAACCGCTGCG
This sequence comes from Podarcis gaigeae, assembly GCF_964106915.1. Taxonomy (NCBI): domain Eukaryota; kingdom Metazoa; phylum Chordata; class Lepidosauria; order Squamata; family Lacertidae; genus Podarcis; species Podarcis gaigeae. The sequence goes on along the minus strand of NC_139678.1, from coordinate 16,370,514 downwards.
TAGGAACAAGAGCACCGTTCGAAGGAAAAGTCATCCATAACTTCTGCCTGCCTTGCATATGTCTTGCATATGGAATACTACTGCTTTGCATGCAGAAGGTGCCAGGTTCAATCCCTGGCATCTGCAGATAGGACTGGGAGAGACCCCTGTCTCAAACCCTGGGGAGCCACCACAGGTCAGTATAGACAATACTGAGCTGGAAGGATCAGTGGTTTGACTGGGAAAAAGAGGAGGAGGAGGAGGAGTTTGGATTTGATATCCCGCTTTATCACTACCCGAAGGAGTCTCAAAGCAGCTAACATTCTCCTTTCCCTTCCTCCCCCACAACAAACACTCTGTGAGGTGAGTGGGGCTGAGAGACTTCAGAGAAGTGTGCCTGGCCCAAGGTCACCCAGCAGCTGCATGTGGAGGAGCGGAGACGCGAACCCAGTTCATCAGATTACGAGTCCACCACTCTTAACCACTACACCACACAGGCTCTCTTAGAAGACCTAAGAACCTGCTCATCAGGCTAGTGCCCCATCTAGTCCAGCATCATGTTCTCATAGTGGCCTGTAAGAAACCCTCAAGCACAAGAGTGCTCTCCCCTACCGGCTTCCAGAAACTCTTATTCAGAAACATTACTGCCTCCAATCATGGAGGAAGAGCATAGTCATCATGACTAGAAGCTATTGATAGCCCTTATCTCCATGAATTTGTCTTGAACCTTCTTTCAAGCCATCAGAGCTGGTGGCCCCCACTGCCTCCTGTAGGAGCTAGTCCCATGATTTAACTATGCACTGCATGAATACATATGTCGTGAAACATTCAGCTTCATTGGTTTTCCATGAATTCTAGTGTTATGAGAGAGGGAGACATCTTCCTTTGTTGCTACCTAGAAAATAAAACAAAATGTATGCAATTATCTTTGATACACAATAAACAACATGGATGATACAAGCTCCAACAAGTCATGTTTCTACCTCGGTAATAAAATACAGTGCTTTTTTTCCTGGGGGGACGCAGGCTACGCGTATCACTAAACATTTTGTGAATCTAAGTTTGGCTTCATTGAGGGGCAGTATTTCAATATGAGTAGGAAAATGAGAGTGCCCCCTAAACATTTTTTTTAGAAAAAAAGCAATAATAATAATAATAATAATAATAATAATAATAATAATTTATTTATACCCCACCCATCTGGCTAGGTTTCCCCAGCCACTCTGGACAGCTCCCAGCAGAATATTAAAAATAGAATCAGATGTGTCTTCCAAAAGTCAGATAGTTGTTTATTTCCTTGACATCTGCTGGAAGGGCGTTCCACAGGGCAGTTGCCACTACCGAGAAGGACTTCTGCCTGGTTCCCTGTAACCTCACTTCTCGCAGTGAGGGAACCGCCAGAAGGCCCTCGGAGCTGGACCTCAGTGTCCGGGCTGAACGATAGGGGTGGAGACGCTCCTTCAGGTATACTGGGCCAAGGCTGTTTAGGGCTTTAAAGGTGAGCACCTTTGATTTGTGCTCGGAAACGTACCAGTATACAGCCAGTGCCGTTCGTATTTACCATGTGCTAAGCTCGAATAGAAGTGTACAGGCCTACCAATGGCAACAGTAGCTTTGGGTCGACTCATGTCAACTCTGCCCTGCTTCCTCCACTTGGCAAACATTTTTGGTTCTTCCCCCATCCGCTCACCCCAAATCCAGTTTCTTGCATTCTTGTTTCCTGTGCCAGCAGATGTGGCTCCTTAATTGCCCTTCTGGAAATTACCAATCTACTGATGGCTCTCTAGGGTGAGCTTATGATAGCTGACACCGAAAGCCTTTCCAGAAAAGCACCACCCTCCCAGAGATGACCAAATTAGAAAGTGCTAAGGAGTCTTAGTTTGTCTTTTGTGACTCATGCTGCTGCTGAGAGCAGCTGATAAGGTCAGCTTCAGGGCTTGCAGGGCTTGGGATAGAGAAAAGATGGCTGCCAGGACTTGACAAAGCAGTCAGATAAGCATAAAATAAGGGGAAGCATTAGTCATTGTCATTAGGCAGGAAGCCCTGAAAAATTCCAGAATCACCACACAGAGAAATACCTCACTTGTCTCAGGAAATGAACTGGGAGCAAAGATGAGTTTGCTAGTCTTGAAATTGCACTGTTTTACTACTATATTACATACAGATATTTAATATATACACATTTCTCCCATTCAGCAGTGTGAACTGCTTTAAGAGCAACAACATCAACTCAATTCTATATGTAGCAATGTGGCTTCTCATTGAAATGCAAATGTTCTCATCATTATTTCAACACCAAACAGCTTGGAGAACACGGTTCGGATAGACAGGTGTTTTGGTGATCGGATCTGCATTTATACTAGCCATGTAAATCACCTCTGTGTGCATTGGAATCATCAGGCAAATCAGAGTGATTGGGGTCACGATCTCACATTCCTGAGCCTGATCACGCCATTTACATAACAGTTCAATGTGGATCATGGTCTTCCTAAGCTTCTGAGTCACCCTGTAGCTTCATTTCTCCCCCTGCCACAAAAAGTCAAATGCAGAACCTTTCCCCCTTTTCTTTATTGAGAAATGAAAAGAACCAGACTACGTGAATGCCTCAAGCTCAAGAGGAGATTGGAGGAGTAGGGGGGGGGGGTTCATTTTGATGGACAGGTCTAGCTTCACTCCAATCACAATGATTTAGGAATGTGATGCCATCATTCTTTGAGTTTCCACTGCGAGAACAGAATGCTAGCAGGTGATTTAGACAACTGGGGTGGCCTGTTTCTTTCTCCCTTGTTCTTTTTCCTAACAAAACATTAGAAAAGAAATGAAATGGTATCTGAAGAAGTGTGCATGCACACGAAAGCTTATACCCAGAACAAATTTAGTTGGTCTCTAAGGTGCTACTGGACAATTTTTCAATTTAATTTATTTTGACTGCGTCAGACCAACACAGCTACCAACCTGAATCTAGAATTTTTTAATTTATTTTGACTATGTCAGACCAACACCAGCTACCTACCTGAATTAGAAATCACAATTCATTTGTTCTCTCCCTCCCCCCTTTATGGTCAATACTTCCAGGAAGGGGCAAGAAAAACCTGTGACTTTCCCCGTTTTCTATAAGAAAGATAAAATCACATATCCTGATGGCCCTTGGAACTATTTGTCTGAACTTTGATAGGTTTCTTACCCAGGGGCACCTTCATGTCCCCAGTTTTCAAACTATTTCTCCACATACACACACACCCTTAGGGGAGGGAGTACATTTCTATTTTCCTGCTCCAAAAATGATAAAGTCTGCCACTGAGGAAAAACGGATGCACTCACCTTTCTGAAATATGGCAGTATTCAATGCCTCAGAAGAGACAACCATGTCTGAAATTTGCAACCAATTCTGTCAGAAAATTAAAAAATTAGAGACCTTTTCCTTAAAAATAAACAAAAACCCACAAAATCCCTGGATGAAATTTTGCAGGCTCAGTTCATTGTGAAGTGGCTCCTTTGCTTGCAAATTTCTTCCACTTGTGTGAAAAAGAAGAAAGTCATTTTTAGATCTCCCATTTTAGTTAATAGGAGCAAAACAGAGTTTTGGATTTAACTGGTCTGATTTAGGCCTGCATAACAAATTATTATTATTATTATTATTATTATTATTATTATTATTATTTTACTTATACCCCACCCTCCCTGGCCAAGACCGGGCTGAGGGCGGCTAACATCAGGTATAAAAACAATTGATTAAAATACAACTTAAAAACAGGATTAAAATACAACTTAAAATGCAGCCTCATTTCAGTGGAAGCCCAGATCAAATACTGTTTGGGGGGAGAAAACATCAAATATTCACCAAGGCCAACTATCCAAACTGGTCCTACGTGGGCCAGAAAAAAAGCCAGGGAAGTCCCCAAATAGTGTTTCCATCACAGAAGGAAAAAGAAAGAGGGGGAAGGGTGATTGCAAGCCAAAGGCCAGGTGGAATCAGGCTGATTGCAAGCCAAAGGCCAGGTGGAACAACTCTGTCTTACAGGACCTGCAGAAAGAAATCAGATCCCGCAGGGCCCTGGTCTCATGAGACAGTGCGTTCCACCAGGCTGGAGCCAGTGTTGAAAAGGCCCTGGCTCTGGTTGAGGCTAATCTGACTTCCTTAGGGCCTGGGACCTCTAGAGTGTTGCTATTTATGGACCTTAAGGTCCTCCGTGGGGCATACCAGGAGAGTTGGTCCCGTAGGTACGAGGGTCCAAGGCCACAAAGGGCTTTAGAGGTCAAAACCAGCACCTTTAAACTGACCCTGTACTCCACTGGGAGCCAGTGCAGCTGGAAAAGCACTGGGTGAATGTGGTCCCGCGGCGAGGACCCTGTAAGGAGCCTCACCGTGGCATTCTGCACCCGCTGGAGTTTCTGGGACAACTTCAAGGGAAGCCCCGTGTAGAGCGAGTTACAGTAATCAAGCCTGGGGGTGACCGTCGCATGGATCACTGTGGCCAGATCAGGGCGGGAAAGGTAAGGGACCAACTGTTTGATACAGTGGAGATGGAAAAATGCTACCTTTGCAGTAGCTGCAACCTGTGCCTCCATGGAGAGGGAGGCATCGAAGGTTGCACCCAAACTCTTGACAGAAGGCACTGGGACAAGTTGAGTCCCCACAAGAGATGGGAGTTGCCCCCCCAACCCCATGCTGTCCTGACCTAGCCAGAGGACCTATGTCTTCAAAGGGTTTAACTTCAACCGGCTTCCACGCAGCCATCCAGCCACAGCTTCCAGACATCTGGTCAGTGTGTCCAGGGCGGACTCAGGATGGCCGTCCATCAACAGATAGAGCTGGTTGTCATCAGCATATTGATGACAACCCAGCCAGAAACACTGGACAATCTGGGCAAGGGGGGGCATAAAGATGTTAAAAAGCATCAGGGAAAGGATTGCACCCTGCGGCACTCCACACACCAAGGGGTGCCACGATGACATCTCCTTCCCTAGCACCACCCTCTGTCCCCAACCTGAAATAAAGGAACGAAGCCATTGTCAGACTGTGCCCTGAATCCCCATGTCAGCAAGGCAGTGGTCCAAAAGATCATGATCAACCATGTCAAAGACTGCTGACAAGTCTAAAAGAATCAGCAGTCCTGACCCGCCTAGGTCCAGTTGTCTACGGAGATCATCTGTAAGGGCGACCAGAGACGTCTTGGTCCCATAACCAGGGCAAAAGCTGGACTGGAATGGATCCAAAGCTGATGTTTCCTCCAGAAACCTACCAAGCTGTTCAGCAACCGCTCTCTCAATTACCTTACCCAGGTACGAAAGATTCAAAACTGGGCAGTAATTGGATAGATCTAAAGGATCTAACGATGTTTTCTTTAAGAGCGGACACACCACTGCTTCCTTCAGCTCCCCTGGGAATGTCCCTGTGCCAAGGGCCAAGTTGATGATCTCACCCAGACTGGGCTGTTTCCAAGCAGAACAGATACAAGGCAAATCTTGTGGTCACTGAACACCCCTAATGTTTACACCAAGCTCAGAGAAAATGGCCCACCAAATTTCTCTAATGGATGAATGCTGAGCCAACCCTGCTGTCATGACAGCAATAGCCCTGAACCAAGCCTCTTTGCTTCATTTGTGTGGGATCTGGTGGAGGGGCATTTTTTCATGACCCCCCATCATCTGCCCTGGCCAATCGGGTCATGACAATAGTAGTGGCTGCTCCACTCCATCAGGCCCCAGCAGCCAAGACCTTGAATTGCAGCTCTTGCCAGTGAGAGACGAGAACACCTCTAATGTTTGTAATATTTAAATCCAATGTTTGGTTTCAAATGTTGACTTTCCTTTTATGATCCTGAAGTACCAAAGCAGGATGGAGAAGACTCACTTTACAGTGCACAGCACTTGGCATTTTTTCAAGCTGTCCAGCCGCCGCCAACAGCAGGTTCAGAACTGCCAGTTCTTTAAAAACTTTATTTGAAAGATATATTTCCACAGTTTATTCATGGCAATAAGTGCTTCTCACCCTCAAGATGTTAACGCGGTCGCTCTGAGCAAATGGGCAGAGAGTTCTCCAGACGGTTTTGTGAGTAATTACTATTTTTTTAAAATAATAATTAAAAAAATCATTTCAGAGAGGCCCCAAGCTATTTTGGTGTCTGAGATAGAAAATCCAATTGTCCCTCTGTGGTGATCAACATACAACTAAAATGTTGGCAATTTATAGCCCTGTCATGTCACCCCCCAAATCTTCCATCTCTGATGGCAGACTGCATCACCTCACTTAACAGAGCCAAGCCTGAATAATTTCCCCAGCAATTTAAGGCTGAAAATAAAGGCCAGTGAGACATAGCAGCAGACAAGATGTGAACATGGTCTTACACAGTGTGTGTGTTAAATTTAAAAGCAGACACAGAGGTCTAGGATCAGAGGATAAAGATCAAATCAGTAGGTGCAGGCGGTTTAAGCCTTCACCCAATGCTGATTATCAAATAGAAGTTAACCCCTTGAATTATTATTATTATTATTATTAGGAAAAAAACACCAGAAAATCTTATTTACATGACCAGTTTGGCACTGTAGCCTTGACATTAAGCGTGGGTAATGGAAATGCTTCTTCACTATCTTACACCCATGTATATTTTAAGGTATATGGACTGAGGGAATTTCTGCCTGGGAAAAGTTGACTGTGATTAGCATCTATTGGACAGTTCCCATGACAGCACCAATATACCTGGACTCTCAGTCTTCGGAGCGTTGTTTATTAATTTTTCAATATCCGAGCGCCCGGAAGTTGTGAAGACAGGGGTCGGAGTGAATGTGAAAAACCTGTTGTGCCCACTGTTAAGAATGTTATGTTTTCTCTGCTTCGAGGCCACCATGATCACCCCAGCCCTAATTATAAGTTCAATGGACGATGCTGAAAATGGTTCAAAGACAACTGGAAGTGGCTTGAGAAAGGCTTCCCTTTCCCATACACATATTTCTTTTGTCATCTCCACTCGAACAGGTTTTGCAGGCTTTTGAAGCACAAATAAACCTTCAAAACCCATTTACCAGAAGCAAAAAATAAAATCAGTATATTCACTATGACCAGGAATTCCTTTTTCATACCACGTTCAACTTCCCAGTGGAAAGCTATTGTCTGCTTTCAGTCTAAGTTGTTCTGATTTTTAAAATCTGTCACTCAGAGCCAAACGAGATGTGACATTAAATTAGAGGGCTTCCAGAGGAGGGATCAGTATTGCACATGGATAGAGGAGATGGCAGAAATGTAGAGGAAAGGGTTGGGGAGTTTTTCCTTCAAAGATTTCCCTCCGTTTTCCTGGATTAAAGGATATGGCTTGGCATTTTGATGTCTATAATGGACTGTGCATTTAAAGCATTCTGATATACCGTAACTATAAGCCATGGGTAGGCAAACTAAGGCCCAGGGGCCAGATCCGGCCCAATCGCCTTCTAAATCTGGCCTGCGGATGGTCCAGGAATCAGCGTGTTTTTACATGAGTAGAATGTGTCCGTTTATTTAAAATGCACCTCTGGGTTATTTGTGGGGCATAGGAATTCGTTCATTATTTTTTTCCAAAGGTCTGAGGGACAGTGGACCAGCCCCCGGCTGAAAAAGTTTGCTGACCCCTGCTATAAGTAGTCATGGCTTCCCTCAAAGAACCCTGGGAGCTGCAGTTTGTTAGATGTATTTAGAGTTATCAGGAGATTCCCTGTTCCTCCCCAAGAGCTAAAGTGTCTAGAATGCTTTCACAATCACTCCGTCTTCCCAGGGAACTCTGGGAACGGTAGCTCTGCCAGAGGAACGTAAAGCTATGTTACCCTAAAGCACATTCAAACGGTAATAAGTGAAGAGCTAATATCTGGAGGTGGGGCCATCTGCCTCCCAGGGGTATTGTGGGAAGAAGAATCCTTGTTGGTGCAACTATTTCCCCCCTCCAAAATAAAAAGTTAATTCCTTTAAAAAATTGTATTTGTTCTTAGCAGAAACTCCCTCCATAATACAACAGGCAATACTGTAATGGGGGGGGGGGCGTGTTGCCTCCCAATGCAAACAAAGGTCAACTTTAGTGAAGGGATTTTCCTCAGGACTGCTACAGGGGTGGAAAGGGTTAAATTGACCCTGCTGAGAACCCAGTAATAATTAATAAAGGAGAAAAAGTTAGTAAATGAAAGAAGTTAATATTATTAGAAATACGAACTTGGAAAACTGCTAAACAGGTGATATAATGAAACTCAGAGGGGATTCGAGGAAGTCAATGAAATTAGGATTTGGAAGTAATAATTCTTTTTAATGTTTTTTTCTTTGTTTTTGTGTATTGTAATGTTTTTCTTTTCTCTTGTTCCTTTTTTATGTGATAAGTGTGAAAACCAATAAAAAAATATTGGGAGGAAAAAAAGAAAACTCCTGAGGCGGCTGTAAAAAAAATAAAATAAAATCTAATTAATTAATTCTGTCACTCAAGGAGTTGGGAGTACACTGCTGTCATCTTTTGTTCTGTTTCTGACAGCCACGTTTGTTATGAAAGGGTTGAGGAGGTTGATGGAATCTTCACTGCTTCCTCGAATCAGCGTAAAAGTAATGTGCATGGCTGCCAATAAGGGAGCTGCTTGTACATACCAGCTATGGAAATATTTTCTCACATAAATAGCCAAATTTAGCTCTGGGTTTTATCCATACATATTCATGGAGCCCCGTGAGTTCATTGAGGTTGGATGAGGTTAAAGGAAAGCAGCTGCAGATTCAACTTTGAAATCTTCACTACACTCCAGAGTTGCCTCTACTAATGAAAAGGAAAAGCAGATTTTTTTCGCACTGCTTGCTTTTATGGATGTCTGAATGGGTACTTCATAAATTTTGGTGTGACATACCCAATGCTAACTATTCATAAATTATAGTATGATGGATATTCTAACATGAGAGCAGGACCTGGCAGGATCATTGCTAAATATTAATGCACACAGGGCACAACGCCATAATACAAATTTGCATATGCTAATTTATATGTAGAGATGCTTTTGGGAATCTCTTAATTGTGGCTTAATTGTTGGGTAGGAGGAAATAGTTCATTTTAACTTTGTTTTGGAAAAATCCTTGAAACCTGCAGATGTTCACAGTTTTAAGCACATTGCTGTGATGTGGGGACTAACAGATGGACAGCAGAAGTGGCGTCCGTGATCCCTTATTGTTGCAAAGGGACTGCAAGTTTGGAAGGATAAACATCAGACATCCATTACTCAACAGTCTGAGGTTATTACTGCTCTTTCTATGTTTGAACATATATCACGCCATTGCCAATCTTACTCGGATATCTATTTCGGCATATCGACTGCTTTTGTTTTCATGGGCTGACCTGAGTCATCAGTCACTGGAAAAATGATGTCAGGTGTGCTTTGAAGTCCCAATGCCACCTGGGACCTCAGTTCCTCAGTTCCTCCCACTCTTAAGTCCAGCTTGTGAATTTAAAAACCAACAACACACACGTGAAAATTCATCAGAATTTTAGTGCTACTTTCTCCTGATATACACATTTTTGTAAAGCAATTCCCACAAAGCAATAGCATACAAACATGCATTGCATTTTCCCCCACTGATATATGCCTTTTTATGGGCACTTTACCCCAGTATATACACATTACTTGGCTGGAGAACTGCCAAATTTACAGAAATGTGAATTTTGAAGGATGGCTGTGTTTCGGTCCTCGAAATTGTTTTGGAAAGTATGAATTAGAGACCTTTGTCTTTAAATGTGAGCTGAATTGATTTTCTCCTCATTCCTATTCAGAAGGAATCTCTTGGGAATCATATGTTTGCATTCTGTGGCTCAGGAGCCAGAAGGGCCAAAGCCACCCCACACTATTAAGAAGAGAGACAGCAATAACATGGGGAATGGCAATTTTAGCGGAGAAAGCTAAAGGGTATAGTGTGTGCAGTGGTGATGTTTTTAACCTCTCCTCCCTCCTTGTTACCTGGATGGAATCAGATGGGATGGGAATCCATCTTGCCATCTGTGCCTTGGACCATGAGGCAACCCTTTCATTCCTAAGGAGCAGACAGTCATTAAGAAACACAGCCCACTTCTGAACATTCCTGTTTTATAAAACACACACTCCCAGCTGAAGAAATATTCTTGGACAACGTCTAATGAAGGCACTGCTTTCAAAGACTCTGTTTCTGACCAAAGATTCCCAGCTTTGCTGCAAAGGATTTTTTTTTTCCTTTTTCCATTTATGAATTGCATTGTGTTTAGGAAACCTGATGTTTTCCATGGTTTCCTACATTTCAAGATGGCCTCCCATTTGCTATGTGAACCCTGATTGGCTGGGATCACCCATGTGATTAATTTAGGGAGAAATCGGTGCTTTTTTCTGGGGTACTCAAAGGAACCAGCACTATCCCCCCCCCCCAAATGTTAGAACTTACGATAACAACTTCATGGTGAGTACTGGCACCTTCTTACTTAAAAAACAAAACAAAACTGCTGGGGAAAATTGATACAAGAAGGAAAATAAGAAGAGAAGAAGGAAGAAGAACAGGAAGAATAGCAACAGCAGGAACTATGGCGGCAAACAGAAAAGGTTCATTGGAGAAAATAGTTATCTTCTTGCATTGTTGCACAGATCATCCAAAAATTGAAACAGGAGAATATCTGACACAGATCTAGTTATAGTTCAAATTATACACTTTATGGTACATATTTTCAGTTTTGGGGGGATAAAATCATTTGAACTTGATTAGTTAATCCTATGTAGGAGTTTTTATTTTAAAAAAACGATGGAGCTTTCACTCAGGCAGTCTTGCCCAGAACACACACACCTTAATTTTTAAGTGCTACAGTCCAGGAACAGTTTTCCTGTGTGGTGAGTTGTTTGCCTAAAGAACCCATATGTAATTGGAAGCATACTTTAACTGTTCTTGCAGAAAGGCCCTTAGTGCAACTTGCCCGTGTAAAAACTTCACGTTCCATTCATGTGCCATTAGAAGTTTTAAAGGCCATGAGTAATCATGAGTAAAATAAATACTATTCATTTTAATTGGTGTAAAATGCTTTTAAGTGGGAAAGGAAAGACTCCCAGTGTTATTTTTAAGCTATGAACATTTTGCATGGTTGGGTTTATTTATTTTTTAGGGGAAAAAATATATTGGGGGAAAATTATTTCCCAGTCATAATGTCATTGTTGATTTAACTCTGTTGCTGCCAACCTAATGTGGGTGCAGGCTTTTGTTGCTACTTCACTTCTTCAGTTCCATAGTATCTTCTCTCTTTTTTTGAAGGGGGGTGGACCCCCATTTGGAAGTTCTAGATGAGAACAGGATGGGTGGGCACAACTAGCAGAGTTGTGGCTGTTTTTTTGCTGGCTCCGCTGCTGTGAAATGGCTGGAAGGCAGAAAAGTACAGCAATCAGATGTGGAAAGCAAACCTGATGTGGTTACAGTTCAAAATACTTACTGTCAGAGACTGGACTGAGGATGAATTCCCCCCCCCCCCCCGCTTCCCAGAGAAGAGAGAGACAGTATAGATTTAGAACAGTGGCTTGCAGAAGGTCACAGTTCAGAGGCTGCAGAGAGGAGAAGCTGGGAAATATTGGGAGAGGGGCAGCAGGAAGAAGAAGCACCTGGGGGGGGGGAAACAGCTGACAGACTCAATGTCTTTGGAAAGCATCCCAGAGCCCGCCAAGCACTGAGAGAAGGGAAACAGAAAGCTCAGAGGCAGAAAGTACAGAACTTGCAGCATTCTGCTTGCAAAGCAACAATCTCTTCCCCAGAAAGAGTAGCCAGTCTGCTAAGTGGGATAAAAGTTCATTGAGTTGGGAGAGCCATAATATATTTAATAGTTAATGTTCAAACTGCAAGGTAAACAGACCCTGAGTCCAAGGAAACTCTTCAGCTCATACCTTGGAGGAATTAAGTGGTTCTTTAGAAATATTAAGGACACATTTTCTCTCCTGACACAATAATCCCATGCAGAGAAGAGGAAATTCCACAGTTCCGATTCCTTCAGGTTGCCAGGAATTCTTCTTGAGAAACATAAAAGCAGCAGCATCCCTTTGAAAAAGCCAGTGCACAGGCTCCCATGGTATAGTGATCGCCCCAAGGTTTTTTTTAGAGACTATCTGGATATAAAGGGGTATAGCTCAACAGCCCTGAGGGCAAAACATCAGATACTGGCACTGCTATTGATTCTTTTTCCAAGCACCAAGTGAATGGCAGACAGAGCAACAGTCTACTTTGGATTAGGGCAGGAGATGGGAACTTACAGCCCTCCAGGTGTTTTTGAATCCGAATTCCCTTCAGCCCCAACCAGTATGGCCAATGGACAGGTTCACCATTCTTGAATTAGGGACGTATTGGAGAACCTGAACTCCATGTTGGATTCCTGGCAGATGGACTCATGATGAAATCTTCCAAGTAATGTTTTGTATGGACAGGCGGAGTCCCCCCAACCCCAGGCGACCCCCGAGTGGAATAATGACTCAAGACAACATACTATGGGATTAAAATTGGCCACAACTTTTTAAAGTTTCAGATGTAGGGAGACCTTGGCTCAGGCATTGGGCGTTTATCCTTCCCAGTCCCCAGCCGGGGATCTGGGAGACTTCAGTGTTATCCAGAATGTGTGGGGATTGGGCTGGCTCTGGAGAACATATGTTCAAGCAGAGAGCCCACCCCCTGTTTCGCCGCCGTTGGAGTGGAGAGCAATGACAACCTCTTGGCGTATGGCCAATGCCTCCCCTCAAGACCCCTTTAATGGGGAACCCTGGTATCACCGCCGCAAGGGAAGATAAACTAAAGGATTCCGCCAAAGGCCTGAAACCACCAAAGTTGTGACATTTTGCTATGGAAAAGGCAAAACCTGCCAATGCAGGAAAATTCCTTTCTGGCCCTTCAACAGCGACCCTGACGTAGCAGCGCCTGTGTACCTGTGGAGAAGAGGTTAACCTGCAAAAGAAGACTTAACTGAGGAAGGGGAGGGTGGGAAAAGCTCTGGAGCCGACTGCTGCTTTGCAGGTAAGATTCACCTTCTCTTGTATGGGCAGGGTGGTCCCTCCCCTTACCTGGCCAATTCCCTGGCAACGCCTCCAGGCAGGATTGGGCGACTGGCTGAGGTAGGCAGAGACCTCCAGGTATCCAGCCTGGGGAGGATGAAGCCAGTCTGAACTACCAGGAGTCGCACTGGGATCCAGGGGGCTGCGCGCAACCATGCAAAAGGTTGATGTGGGAGTGGTCATTCCCACTTACCTGGGCTCCTTTGGGAGAAAGGGCAGAATATGTCTAAATAAATAAAGTAATACTTCAGGGGAAATTCTGAGTAGCTAACAAAAACTGACAAACCACAACATTACAATTAAACCCTATAGATACACACATTCACCATAAATGATTTTAAAAGCTCATTATTTGAACGTTTAAAACAGATAAAAGCATCAGGTATTAAAAATGCAGCACTCAAAACAAAAATCCATGAAATAAGTGGTTTTACAACCTGTTGGAAGGAAAGCAGCTGTGGACCCAGGTGGACCCAGTTGAAGATGCTCATATTAGTGTGAAATTCATAAACAGATTAGGCCCCAAATAGCTGAGAGACTGCCCTCTTCCCTATAGACCCTCTTGGGTGAAAAAATCAGCAGAGGGAGCTCTCTTGGTAGTTCCACCACCCTGTGGTAACCCTGAAGTTTTGGAATTCCTTCAGTATATCTGGCACATTCATTATGCAGTTCCCATTGTATGCTGAAGATACATCTCTTTACCCTGGCCATTGATGCCATATCTATATATCTGGAGCTACATATCTAGATATCTAGATCGATCTACCCATCTTATTATCTTGACTGCAATTTATTTTAGACTGATTTTAATATTCTATTTTTTAAAAATTGCTGTGAATTGTTCTGCCAGTGCAATGATTTCTGCTTGCACAATCTTCTCCACCTCTTCTCCCTGCCCCCCACTCGTCCCCTAAATCTGTTCTAGGGATTCCCACAATCCCATAGACCAGATATGGGGAGGGCTCAGGGCAGAAGCAGGGGGAGGAGAGCAAAACATGAGCTAACAGGACACAGCAGTTGAATACCTGAATACTTCCCACAAACCCATCCTGAGACCTTATGGTGAAAGGTTGGTAGGACATCAAAACAACAACAACAGCTATTCAGCTGGGTAGATCAGTGGATCTCCTATGGATCAATGGAGCTACAATGGACTAATACTGGATATTGCTGAATTATTTGTTTTATTTTACTACAGCTAATTTTGTCATTTGTATACACCATTTTTCCTGCTGGTGGAGCCTGTGGTTAAGAATAAGAGCATCAGTGTCAATATATAATCCAATTAACAGCTCGATGCACTGGAAAAAAAATATAGCAACAACATTTTAAAACAATTCAACGGATACATTCAAAAGTATGCTAAATCAAAAGTGCAATAATTATTTATTGTTTATTAATAATTCTTGTTGCATACTGTGTTTTTAACATTTTGTTGCAGGCTGTCCAGAAAAGGTATATTGCTGGTTGTCCTTACAAATAATTAACGAAATAACAACAACAGTTCAACTTCATAACATCTCAGACTTATCGATTATCACATTACAAGAATGATTCTAGCATCGGCTACAAAAGGCAAAGCAATAAAAAACCTGCGGTTGTATTGGCATGATATACTGGCATGACACATGCATTGTTTTTAGGATCTGCTTTCTCTCCCAGCTCCACAGCCTCTGCTGTCTCCACTGAGCCTTTTTCTGGATTCAACGCCTGGCATTTGTCCTCATCTGCACACTTTCCCCTGGGGCTTCATTGACTCTCCTTCCATCCTGAGCTACTGGCTCAGACCATATTGTACAGCAAGCAAGGCTTCTTTTCCTCTCGTTGGCCCTCCCTGCAAATAATTACTTCAGTTAGGTAGCACTGTCGTTCCCTTCCTCCTCCACCACCCCCGGGGACCCCCCATGGCCAGGAAGCAATTTGTTAAAAGGGCAGTCAGTGTGGTCATTTCAGAGCACTTCACATATGGTAGCACTAAAGCTGTAATTCGTGTCCTTGCATCACCTCTGCATGGCAAAGGAAACCGGAATGGACTAAAGAGGACTCGTGGAATTGTAATCTGGCAACTCCCATTTTCATTCAGGCGTATACTATGATGGGATATTAATGGCAAGCCCAGGAAAGAAGTATCCCATGATGAAGAACTCATTTTTATGAAGTTCAGAGTTGCATGGGATTTTTAATTTTTTTAAAAAAAAACCATTAGAAATTGTGACTCCATAAAGATTAAGACAATTGGATATTGAATCAGTTCTCATTCCTAAAATGGAGAATAAATTAAAGGTAAAGGTAAAGGGACCCCTGACCATTAGGTCCAGTCATGGCCGACTCTGGGGTTGCGGCGCTCATCTCACTTTATTGGTCGAGGGAGCTGGCGTACAGCTTCCGGGTCATGTGGCCAGCATGACTAAGCAGCTTCTGGCGAACCAGAGCAGTGCACGGAAACGCCGTTTACCTTCCCGCCGGAGCGGTACCTATTTATCTACTTGCACTTTGAAATGCTTTCAAACTGCTAGGTTGGCAGGAGCAGGGACCGAGCAACGGGAGCTCACCCCGTCGCGGGGATTCGAACCGCCGACCTTCTGATCAGCAAGTCCTTGGCTCTGTAGTTTAACCCACAGTGCCACCCGCATCCCTGGAGAATAAATTAGGGATGGAATAAATGAGTGGGGAAACTGGTCTTACGTTATAGAAGACAGTCCCTCATGTGGTTCCCAACCATTTTGGTACAGCAACCCACAAGTCCAACTTTACTTGGTATGAGGACCCAGCCATTTTTTTCCACCTGATTTTTAGACTTCAGGTCTGTGGTAGTCATCAGTTTCATGCCTTTTAACAGCAAGTTTGCCTATTTTATAGCTGGTACTTAAAGTATCCAAGCCAAAATTTACTTAATGTCCCTAATAATGTGGAATTTGTTGAAATATTTATAATACCTATAAAGTTATTTACAGGAGGTTTTTACGGAAATGTAAGAGCACCAATCATCTGATTGCAAGATACTGATTCATAAGCTATAAAAATTATTCTAAAAGCATTACACAACAGTGTTAGATGTAACTATGAATATTTTTAATAACTGTATTCACTATGAAGTCCATTTTGACAGAGATCAGTGGAATGGCTGAGCATTCATTTTGCCAGCAACCCAGTCAGTGAAGGGTTTGATGGTTGTGAGAGTCTCACATCATTTTTGATATGTAGCCTGTATTTCATCTTCACAGCAATAGTTGCTGAAAACCCTGTCTCGCAAAAAATATGTATGCAGCACAGATACTGCTTCACCATCAAGCTTAGGATTCTCGGTAGTAACTGAGTAATTTTTGTAACAGAAAGCCAAAATTCAGATGACCTCACTTTCAGAATTTTGTATTTGATGGTTCTATCACATGACGATGACAAACCTAGACAGCATCTTAAAAAGCAGAGACATCACCTTGGCGACAAAGGTCTGTATAGTTAAAGCTATGGTTTTCCCAGTAGTGATGTATGGAAGTGAGAGCTAGGCCATAAAGAAGGCTGATTGCCGAAGAATTGATGCTTTTGAATTATGGTGCTGGAGGAGACTCTTGAGAGTCCCATGGTCTGCAAGAAGATCAAACCTATCAATTTTTAAGGAAATCAGCCCTGAGTGCTCGCTGGAAGGACAGATCGTGAAGCTGAGGCTCCAATACTTTGGCCACCTCATGAGAAGAGAAGGCTCCCTGGAAAAGACCCTGATGTTGGGAAAGATTGAGGGCACAAGGAGAAGGGGACTACAGAGGACAAGATGGTTGGACAGTGTTCTCGAAGCAACTAGCATGAGTTTGACCAAACTACGGGAGGCAGTGGAAGACAGGAGTGCCTGGCGTGCTCTGGTCCATGTGGTCACGAAGCTTTGGTCCATGCATTCACGCCTAAACAACAACAACAACATTGCATGGCAGTTCAATGAGTTGCTGCTTGTTTTGCAAAAGTTGCAAAAGGGTTTCACGTTCACTCAGATTTCTGTTTCTTCAGCTCGGGGTGGGGGGAATGGACGAATGTTGACTAAGCAAACTTCAAATCACCCTTGGCTAAACTATTACCTAATCCCGGGTGGCGGATCCAGTGACAGTTCCCTCTAAGGTGCACAGCAGAGGTGTGCTGTAATAGTCACTCAGAGCAGCTCCCTGCATGAGCACCTTGTGGCGTACTGTCACCAGCCAGTGGCATAACTGCTATCAGCTGCCAGAGCAGTTCCCGAGTGTTAAAATGTAAGCGTCACACCTTTCCAGCATTCAGTTACAAATGTCAACAGAGCTTTATAATATGCCAACAAAACAAAAAGTTTTAAGAGGTATAATCATATCCAGTTAAGGATAAAAAGCAATAGTTATTAGGAGGTTTACTTATACAGTGGTACCTCAGGTTAAATACTTAATTCGTTCCGGAGGTCCATTCTTAACCTGAAACTGTTCTTAACCTGAAGCACCATTTTAGCTAATGGGGCATCCTGCTGCTGCCGCTGCACTGCTGGAGCACGATTTCTGTTTTCATACTGAAGCAAAGTTCTTAACCCAAGGTACTATTTCTAGGTTAGCGGAGTCTGTAACCTGAAGTGTATGTAACCCGAGGTACCACTGTAAAGGCAAAACCCATGCACAGGTTTTGTGACCCACTTGTAGGTTGTGATCCACAGTTTGGGAAACACTGCTCTGTGCAATGGGCTTGTCAGGCGTCTGCTGACAGGGCTGTGCTATATTTGATGAACAGTCCAGTTCAACTGCAGTTCAAAGATAAAGGGTGCTATTTAACTAGTAGATCTGCTGAAATAAACGACTATGGCTAAGTTAGGTCCATTAATTTCACTGGGTCTGAGTAAACTTAGTTGACTACCACCCATAAAAAACAAATGCTGGATCTTTTATATGGACACCATGGGATCGATTCATCCACTGTGTGTGCAACTAAAATCTGTTTTAGCATTTTAACTCCTGCTCATTTTAAAGTAAGGTATTTTCTGTGGGATGTAAACACAGGAGCAGTCAATGACAACATTCCTAGAGTGTACATGTTAGAACATGGGGAGGGATGTCTGTCTAGCAAGCAGGTAAACTTCCTGGGGACGGACTTCCTCCGCATGTGACCAGAGGTGGGTGTGGCCTCACCTGTGCAGGTAAATGATAACAGCACAGGGCAGGCAGCCATCTCTCTCTCTCTGCATCTTCCTTCGATGAGGAAACCTCTAAGGATGCTCTCTTGGCTCCCAGCCAAGAGAGGAGATAAGGACTATCTTGCTACAAGATAGATTCTAAATGTATTTTACCTTTTTAAAGCTGTCTGCCTTCTGGGATCATATTGTGAACAGAACGTGAGTAAACTCTTTTATACTTTTATAAAGACTGTGTCGTGTCTTGTATTTTAAGAGGGAACAAAGGGGAAATTACCAGAGTAATTATTATAGAGGTTCTAGCGAACCTGTGCACACGTTACCGTTGCAAACTTAAAGGGGAATGTCTATAAACTCTGCTGATATTTTGGGAACTTGTTAGCACAAGTTGGATAAGGATATAATTAGTCAATATATCCTCTCCTGCACCCCAGAACATTCCCACATTTACCACTTCCATGATTTTCCTGCCTTATCTTTTTGTAAACCACTTAGAGGTTGTTGTCATTTTACAATCAAGTGGCACATAAATTTTTTGAAACAAATAAATAAAAGGGCACCCAATGCCAACCATTTCAGACCCTGTCATAGTCAAGTGAAGCCTTATTGGTGGTGGTGCCACTACAGGCTGCCTTGTCAGTTCTGACCCATGAACAGAGCCTTCTCAGTGGTGGTTTCCCTGTTGTAGAACACGCTCCCTAGTGAGGTGTGCCCGTCTCCATCATTATTAACTTTCAGGAGGGATTTGAAAACATTCCTGTTTGCCTGCTTTTGCTTTGTTTGTTTGTAAGTTGTGTATCTGTATGACACCCCGGGAACCAAGGGAGAGCTATAGATTAAATTAATAACTAAATAAAACGTTACAATTGTTCTTTCATACATTTACAAGAATGCACTTTTGGCCACAACTGAGATATATATACAGAAATTTGTGAAGGTTTATCAGTGTATCAAGATGAACAGACCATGCGATGCAATTCACAAGAACCAGATAAATGTAGGATTGCTGAAAATTAGGATGTAATGGTGGTGGTGCAAATGGATGACTGTGCAAAATTTTGATGCAGCTGCCCCCTTGTAAATCATCAGCACTGGCAAGATGGGCAACTGACCAATAGTAGGAGCTTTTATATGCATATGTGCTGGGCTATCTATAAACTCAGACATTCTGCATCCTATTCGGTGGCTCTGTGATTCAGGGGTTTAAATTTTGAGATACAGTCACAGCAAATTAATAGATGCCTCCGCTCTGAGTCTGCGGCACTTCCAGCATTTCATGCTCTGCATCTGAATGGCTGTAATGAGGTCCAATTAAATCCCTTGCAGAAGTCTGAATTGTGTCGTTTTACCTCCCACAGCACCTTTTCAGTGCAGCTCTAAAAATGGTTGATGGTTGCTTGCCCCTCATTCTCCCTCTTACTGGAAACACAATGACTTCCTTTGGCTACTGCTGTGGCAGGGTCTTTTCCGTGGCTGACCATCACATACAGTTCAACTGACCATCACATTGGGGAAATGTGTGGGAAACAGTCCAGGAGTCTGGTGTTTCCAGTAATCATCAGCGTGCTCCAGACACTAAATGGAATGTGTCTGATGGTTTCAGCATAAATGGAGCTTATGGACTAATGACTTGCCCACGCATTGCTATCAGCACACAATTCTAGACAGGAATGATTTGATGCAGACTCTGGGAAGACAGCTGAGGGAAAGAGTCTTCTCTTTTCAAATCTGAAGCAGCTCCACTTATGTAAAATAGGATCTTGCTAGAATCAAGCAAAGACGTAAGGAAATGGTTCATGGGAACCAGGATAATAGCAATGAATATATTTTCACGGCCAGGGGTCGTTCTTGCACCACTTGGTGCAGTGTCAGTTCCAGATTTTGAGGGCTCTTGACCAACATATGCTCCATGGGGCCCCTGTCACTTCCATCAGTGAGTCCACCTCATGAGTAGTCAACGGAGTGCCCTTCAGATATTGCTGGATGGCAACTCCCATCACCCCTGACTGCTGTCCATGTGGCTGTGGGTGATGGGAACTGGAGTCCAACAACATCTGCAAGGAACCATTTTGGATGTTCCTGGTCTACCTCCTCACTGTAGGAAAAGATTTAAACACTAGGAGAGAACATATTGTTTAGGTATCATCTTTCGTTGCTCACATTAGTGAGATTCGCAGAATAACATACTTTGCAACTTAAACTTGGAAGCTAAGACAAAGTTGATCTAACCTTCTAAAAACAACAATCCAGGATGCTTTAAGGCGGACTGGATTTTCCTGGTATTAGCGCTTTTCTCCCCATTACAAACAATCACACGCACACTGTTTTGTGAAATAATAAAAGTAGGATTTACTTACATAAGCCAGGTCTTGAAGCAGCAATTACAGTAGCAAAATGAAGGCAGGTTTATAACTACTACCTAAGTTACCAAAAGTACAAAACATAAGATCAAAAATGGTGTCTGAGCTGTAGAGCTGTAGAGCTGTAGAGCTCAGACATGCACATGTGGTCAGCTTGGAAGCATAATGAAGAAAGAAGAGGCTGCCCAGGCAGGAAGGAAGTATGAGGTCCAGTGCCGAGGGCCTTCTGGCAGTTCCCTCATTGCAAGAAGTGAGGTTACAGGGAACCAGGCAGAGGGCCTTCTCGGTAGTGGCACCCTCTTTGTGCAACGCCCTCCCACCAGATGTCAAAGAGAAAAATAACTACCAGACTTTTAGAAGACATCTGAAGGCAGCCCTGTTTAGGGAAGCTTTTAATGTATGATGCATTATGGTATTTTAATATTTTGTTGGAAGCCGCCCAGAGTGGCTGGGGGAGGCCCGGCCAGATGGGCGGAGTATAAATAAATTATTATTATTATTATTATTATTATTATTATTATTATTATTATTTTACAGCTTCCTGCCAAGGCAGACAAAGAAAGTGATTTCACAGAGTAATCTGTAACAAATTTTACAGGAAAGCTCTGTGAGCCTCAGCCTCTTCATGTGCCTATCTGGCAAAACATTAATGGTTGGTTTGACTGCAAAAATCTTGCACACCCTCTGCCATTACTGTAAGCAGCTGTGCTTTGTCATTGTTGCTACCACCAGCTTGCTTACCAGGCCGCGAGTTAATGGGAAAGCCCTAGGCAGCTAGGGCTAGGAGGGAGATCAGTTCCACTTTGCATTTTAATGGGAACCTACACAATTCTCATTTCCAAAAACAATATGTGAGCCCACTATGCTTCAAAATTTGCACTTCTCTGAATTTTCTACCCTGCATGTGGGCAAAAATGCCTACATTTGTGAAAATAAAATACACTTTTCCAGCAAATTAATGTGTGCAAAAATGCATATACTAAAGATGGCATTAAAATGTGTATATGAGTGAAAATAACATACAAAAATACATCACGTTAGATGAAATTGCTGCAACAATTGGTCAAAACTGTATACAAAAATATGCTTATTAGGATAAATTTGCACTAAATTGCTGGCGAATTCTCATGAGGATTTTTTAAAAAAATAGAAAGAAACCACAAATACTTGCAGAAATGTGGGCAACTGATTTTAAAATTGGAAAAATGAGAAACTCCGAGAACTGAAATTTGTCAGTCTCTAGTTCCTTCTCCCCCTTTTAATCGTCAAACATTTGCCTCACTTCCTACATCACATGCACACACTTCCATTCTTGTGTGTCCAATGTATAAGCCCTCTGGACAGAGAGAGTGTGAGCTCTATGTTCTGTGCAAAGCTTGGCATTTCCGCTCAGCTGGAAAGGGGAAAGAGGGTGGTCCCCGGGCGTGCCTGGCCTTAAATAGGCTAGGCCCCGCCTCCCCAGCCCGCCGATTGGCGGGCAGGGTCGAAGGCACGCCCGGGGATTCCCTATTCTCACGGGGGGGGGGCAAAAGGCCAGCCCCCGCGTGTGTGGGAGGGGGTAGCCCGCAACCCCCTCTCCTCCCCAAGCTCGGAAATGGCTTTGGTGCTAAACAGAAGTTCAGGTAGAATAATTCATAATAGTAAAAGAGAAGCCAAGTTGACATCTTCATCTCATCGTTTCCCAAGGACGCACTGACACTAAAGATCCCGCTGAACATGCAGAGAGAGAGGGGAACAATTGTTCTCTGTGCCACAAAGTTCACACCACTTACAGCACGACGAGTCTGAGGTGCATAGCAAAAACAATTCACCTGATCTCTTCTGTAAACTGGAAGGCCCTTCCTGTGCAGTTTTTGCCTTGATCTCCAAGCAAGCTCAGGAAATGATTTTCAGCTTTAATTTTAATGAGAAAGAGGAAGGTTTTGCTGCTGTGGGAGAAGTTCAGAATGCCTTAACGGAGCAGAAATCTTTGAATCTCCTAGGCAACCTACCTTGAGCTTTTGTTACTTATCCCTCTCTTATGTACACAATGAGTTCAACTCCTGCCGCTTATCTCGGAGCGTGTCAGTTTTCCGTGTACAGTTCTGCTGAGGTTTGGAGGACAATTAAGGAATGCGTCCACATTTACTTGCTCAATAGAAAGAACAATGCCAAAAAGAAAGGAAGGAACTGTTCCTCAGGCACTCGTTACGCCGTTCTCATAATCATTGTGATGTCAGCTAATAACACATCTGCTCCTCACGGCACACATTAGAATCATGGCCATTTAGTCTTGGTAAACATAAGAAGTACTCAAGAGGGACTGTGTTACTCATTCGCCACTCAACAGAGAATCAGTAAGGGTATCAACCAATTAAATATTTCTTTAATTGCTAAATCATTCCCTCTTTTTTTTTCATTCCATCTGACTCTGCACTGGATCCAGCCATATCCTGAACAAAATTGGGCTGCTTTGGACAGAAATAGGCTTTGACCGAGTTGGGTTGAGACAGTCCCAGATCTCCCTGGATTGGGTTGAGCTGCCCAGAGCGTTCTGGGGCTATCAAGGGGTCCAGCAGGGCAGGGCGGGGGGGGGGCGGGGGAGAAGGAGAGGCAGACAGCCTCTTCAAGAGCAGCTCAGAGCTGTTTGCAAGAGGGCTTTTAAACAGCCTGCACTGCACTTTGACCGCACATACCTGTTCCTAGGGAGCAGGGAACATTCTGGGGAAACAGACCCCGACAGAAGTGCCCTCTTTGCTCACCAGCTGGTAAGCAGAGTGTGTGTGTGACCCTGCTCTCCACAATGAAGCCAGGAGGAGAGGCAGGAAAGGCCTCTCCTTCTTCTTTGCCCCCCACCTGATTGCATGCTTAATTAGGGTTTAAAAAGACATGCCACAATACGCTTAATTGTTACAGCATGCAGTCACTACTTTTGGAGCAGGAGCAACCTGTATAGGTATCCCTGAGGAGTCAGAGACTGCTGAAAGTACTTATTCATGCAGCTCATGGTTAAACTATGAAACTTGGTCCCCAGGAAGCAGTGATGGCCATCAATTTGCAGGGCTTTAAAAGAAGACAGCAGTCACGAAATTGAAAGATGCCTGCTTCTTGGGAGAAAAGCAATGACAAACCTAGACAGCATCTTAAAAAGCAGACACATCACCTTGCCCACAAAGGTCCATATAGTTAAAGCTATGGTTTTCCCAGTAGCGATGTATGGAAGTGAGAGCTGGACCATAAAGAAGGCTGATCGCCGAAGAATGGATGCTTTTGAATTATGGTGCTGGAGGAGACTCTCAAGAGTCCCATGGACTGCAAGAAGATCACACCTATCCATTCTTAAGGAAGTGCTCACTGGAAGGACAGATCCTGAAGCTGAGGCTCCAATACTTTGACCACCTCATGAGAAGAGAAGACTCCCTGGAAAAGACTCTGATGTTGGGAAAGATGGAGGGCACAAGGAGAAGGGAACAACAGAGGACAAAATGGTTGGACAGTGTTCTCAAAGCTACTAACATGAGTCTGACCAAACTGCAGTAGGCAGTGGAAGACAGGAGTGCCTGGCGTGCTCTGGTCCATGGGGTCATGAAGAGTCAGACACGACTAAATAACTAAACAACAACAACAAAAGAGAACTGGACAAATTCATGGGAGAGAAGGCTATCAATTTTTACAATCCATGATGGTTATGCTCTTTCATCACAGTTAAAGGCCCCAATGCTTCTGAATACCAGTTGCTGGAAGCCACAGAAGGGGAGAATACTCTTCTGCTCCAATCCTGCTTGGCTAGTTTCCCACAGAGGCTTGAGAACCATATGTCAGGAGTGCTCTGATGGTGTTTCCTGCTTGGCAGGGGGTTGGACTCGATGGCCCTTGTGGTCTCTTCCAACTCTATGATTCTATGATTCTATTCTATGATTATAACTTGTTGACCACTGTGATGATGGACTAGATGGGCCATTGGCCTGACCCAGCAGGTTTGTCTTATGTTCTGGTGAAACCCTGGAGAGCTGCTGCCAGACAGTATAAACAATACCAAGCTAGCTAGACCAATGAACTGGCTCTGCAATATGCAACTTCCAGTGTTCAATTGAGTACCTTTAGGACCAGGCACAGTATCTTTAGGACCTTTAAAAACGCCCCTTGAAATGTTGGAAGGGAAAACAAAAGCACTGGGAAGAGAAAGCCGCCTCCACTTACGTCAAGCTGAAGTTAAAATGGAGAGAATTGCCAGGACACCATTCAGAGGACACATGCGTTTCTTTAAACTCCTAAATGAAGTGGAAAAATGGGTTAGCTATGGTTGCTTGTGTAATTCCTTCCTCACCAGTCTTTTGACCTTCTCCAACATCTGTACGAAAAAGAAATGTGGAGCAACGTTCACTCTGCATGCAATGGACGAAGGCAAGCCGGAGGACCAGAAGGTTGGAGCAAGAGATGGATGGATGGATGGATGGATGGATGGATGGATGGATGGATGGGAGAAGCACATCCTCTTTACAATCTGGTAACCCAAGGAACCAATGACTCAGAAACACCACAAAAGCAGGAGAGCAGCTGTGCCTTTGGGACACTGCTCTTGGACCCAGCCTTTGTTCACCTTTGGGGTTTTGTTCTGCATTGATCATCATTAACAGTGGAATGTTGGTCATGCTCTGCCTCCACAGCTGGAGGCGGCAATGTTTCTGAATGCCAGTTGCTGGAAACCACATGAGCAGAGAGTGCTTGCAGGTTTCCCACAGGCAACTGGTTGGCCACTGTGAGAACAGGATGCTGGACTAGGTGGGTCATTGGCCTGATCCAGCAGACCCTTCTTCTGAATAGCTGGATGGGAATCAGTGGAGAAATCACCCACAACAGAGTTTCTCTCTCATTAAGAGTGTGTGTGTGTGTGTGTGTGTGTGTGTGTGTTGTTTTGGCATTTAGTCGTTTCCGACTCTTCGTGACCCCATGGACCAGAGCACGCCAGGCACTTCTGTCTTCCACTGCCTCCTGCAGTTTGGTCAGACTCATGCTGGTAGCTTCGAGAACACTGTCAACCATCTCGTCCTCTGTCGTCCCCTTCTCCTTCTGCCCTCCATCTGTCCCAACATCAGGGTCTTTTCGAGGGAGTCTTCTCTTTTCATGAGGTGGCCAAAGTATTGGAGCCTCAGCTTCACGATCTGTCCTTCCAGTGAGCACTCAGGGCTAATTTCCTTAAGAATGGATGCGTTTGATCTTCTTGCAGTCCATTGGACTCTCAAGAGACTCCTCCAGCACCATAATTCAAAAGCATCAATTCTTCGGCGATCAGCCTTCTTTATGGTATATATATATATGTAAAGGTAAAGGGACCCCTGACCATTGGGTCCAATCGTGGCCGACTCTGGGGTTGCAGTGCTCATCTCACTTTATTGGCCGAGGGAGCCAGCTGACAGCTTCCGGGCCAGCATGACTAAGCCGCTTCTGGCGAACCATAGCAGCGCACAGAAACGCCGTTTACCTTCCTGCCGGAGCGGTACCTATTTATCTACTTGCACTTAACATGCTTTTGAACTGCTAGGTTGGCAGGAGCAGGGACCAAGCAACGGGAGCTCACCCCGTCGCGGGGATTCGAACCGCCGACCTTCTGATCAGCAAGTCCTAGGCTCTGTGGTTTAACCCACAGCGCCACCCATATATATATATATATATAGCAAATATATATTTGCTTTCGTAGATTTTCACGGGTACAGGAATGCAGGTTTTGGTGTCCTCGGGTGTCTTCCCGTGTAAAAGTTGGGGTGTCTAGGCGACGTTTCGACGAGGTCTCACTCGTCATCTTCAGGCTGGTGCTTTCGGCTTCTTGTTACTGGAACAGAGCGGGATCTCAATGTTTGAGTTCCTATAAATACTGTAGAGGGGGTGTGGTGTCTAGCCTCCAATGTTCTGGGCAGAGAGGAAGTTCCCAGGCTAGTGTGCCTTTTCTTCTTTTGTTCCTTAATTACTTGAGAGATACCTTGAGTGATTTCTTGAGTGATATCCTGAGTACCACTTAGGTGGGTCATTAGGTGTGGATTAGTTGCTAAAGTCTTTGTGTCTTGACCTCTTGAACTTTGTGAAGAGTTTTCCTGAGAAGATGGCTGTATTGCACTTAGTTGTGCTTTGGCTTGGCTTCGTGTATAGGGGCGAGCTGTGGTTTTGTGGCTTGTGTCAGCCAGATCTGTGTAGGGATTGCAGGGGGGTGCAGCATCCGGAGGTGCCACCATGGATTGGCTACTGGATGGTGTCAGTAATTCATCTGTGGAGAGGGTCTGGGTTTGGGTCTGGTGTGGTTGATTGGTGTTGGCGTTCTGTGTGCCTCTGGATCTGGTGTCAGTTTTTGTGGGGAGGGCTAATTTCCAGATGTCTGGCAAGCGGGATGTGTCGTCACGCTTGTTCATGTTGTGAGGGTGTTTCTCTATCTCGATGGCTTCCATGATTATTCTCTTGTGGTGATGTTCCGTGTTAAAGAGCAATTTGGAATCTGCAAAATTAATTTCGTGTCCTGTTTCTTTCATGTGTTGGAAAAGAGAGGAAGTTTTTTCTTCTTTTTTGACGGCATTCTTGTGTTCTGCGATACGTGCATTTTACACAAAGAAGAACAGAAAGCACTCACCAACCTGAGGAAAGACAACAACATAATCATTCTCCCAGCAGACAAAGGTAATGCCACAGTGGTGATGAACACATCGGACTACCAAGCAAAACTATCAAAGCTACTCCAAGATCCTGCCTACAAACCTATAAAAACAGATCCCACCACCTATCTGGAAAAAACCACCAAATCCAAAATAAAAGCCTCTCCTATCAGTGAAGAAATCCAGCTAAGAATCATCCCCAGAGAAAAATCATCCAGATGCCCCAAACTCTACGGCCTCCCCAAGATACACAAAGAAGGAACACCACTCAGACCAATAGTCAGCTCCATAGGCTCACCTCTACAAAATCTCGCTAAATTTCTCGCCAAGCAACTTCAGCCCTATGCAGAATCCATCTCTTCACACGTACCAAACTCCTTCCAGTTCATAGAAACAATAAAGAAGCAAAACCTACATCCTAATGACCTACTTGTGAGCTTCGATGTTGTATCTCTCTTCACACAAGTGCCCATTAATGAAGCCTTGACAGCTATTCAAAACAAATACAATCCCCCCGAATACATCTTGGACCTGACCAACCACTGCCTAACCAACACGTACTTCATCCACAATGGACAAAGATACAAACAGATAGAAGGAGCACCTATGGGATCACCCCTCTCACCGGTCATCGCAAACCTGTACATGGAACACTTTGAAACCAATGCTTTAGACAAGTCAGAACACAAACCCAAACTTTGGCTCAGATATGTTGACGACACCTTTGTAATTTGGCCACACGGGAAGGAAAAACTGGATAGCTTCCTCACACATCTCAACAACTTACACCCCAAAATACAATTCACTATGGAAATAGAAGCCAACAACCAACTTCCCTTCCTTGACGTCCTAATCTACAAAAAACCTGATGGCTCCCTAGGACACACTATCTACCAGAAAAAAACACACACCAACCGCTACTTACATGCACAATCACACCACCACCCTGCACAAATAAACTCCGTAGCCAAGACTCTCATCTCCAGAACCAAACGCCTGGCTGACAAAGACCACTTGACAACTGAGTTACAGAATCTCTCAAATGTGTTAATTGCCAATGGATACCAGCAAAACAGGATTACGAAGCTAATCCAAAAGGAAACACCCCCCAAAAACCAAGACACAGAAGAAAACAATGGCATGGCCCTCCTTCCTTATATCAAGGGCACTACAGATAAAATTAGCAAAATCCTCCATAAACACAATATCAAAACAGCCTTTTGCACCAACCAAAAAATAGCCAATATCCTCAGAAACCCCAAGGATAAAATCCAGTTGGAAAACCAAGGGATCTATGAAATACCCTGCAAAGTCTGCCCAGCCACGTACATTGGACAAACAAACAGACGAATAAATGCACGTATCGCAGAACACAAGAATGCCGTCAAAAAAGAAGAAAAAACTTCCTCTCTTTTCCAACACATGAAAGAAACAGGACACGAAATTAATTTTGCAGATTCCAAATTGCTCTTTAACACGGAACATCACCACAAGAGAATAATCATGGAAGCCATCGAGATAGAGAAACACCCTCACAACATGAACAAGCGTGACGACACATCCCGCTTGCCAGACATCTGGAAATTAGCCCTCCCCACAAAAACTGACACCAGATCCAGAGGCACACAGAACGCCAACACCAATCAACCACACCAGACCCAAACCCAGACCCTCTCCACAGATGAATTACTGACACCATCCAGTAGCCAATCCATGGTGGCACCTCCGGATGCTGCACCCCCCTGCAATCCCTACACAGATCTGGCTGACACAAGCCACAAAACCACAGCTCGCCCCTATACACGAAGCCAAGCCAAAGCACAACTAAGTGCAATACAGCCATCTTCTCAGGAAAACTCTTCACAAAGTTCAAGAGGTCAAGACACAAAGACTTTAGCAACTAATCCACACCTAATGACCCACCTAAGTGGTACTCAGGATATCACTCAAGAAATCACTCAAGGTATCTCTCAAGTAATTAAGGAACAAAAGAAGAAAAGGCACACTAGCCTGGGAACTTCCTCTCTGCCCAGAACATTGGAGGCTAGACACCACACCCCCTCTACAGTATTTATAGGAACTCAAACATTGAGATCCCGCTCTGTTCCAGTAACAAGAAGCCGAAAGCACCAGCCTGAAGATGACGAGTGAGACCTCGTCGAAACGTCGCCTAGACACCCCAACTTTTACACGGGAAGACACCCGAGGACACCAAAACCTGCATATATATATATATATATATATATATATATACCAACCACCCAAACACAAACAGTGAAAACAAGCTGTGAAACCCCCCAGGCAGCTGATACATTGGGTGTACATAATCAATAATAACTTATTCAAATCAACCATATGTACAATTCTATATACCTTAACATTCCTCCCTCCACAAGGTTTATTTAACTTTTAACGTTTTCATTGCCCCAGAATTTTCAAACCTGCCCAAATAGTTCAATATCTTCTCAAACCAATCCTCCTCCTTCTCACTGACCTTAAACCCTTTCATTTTATGTATCTTCACAGTTAGTTATTCTAAGATTATAAAATTTTTCCATTTTCCCCTTCATTGGTTCACCCCTAGCTCTTCTGCATGTTTCCAATTACTCGCTATAACCTGTCTGGCTGCAATTACCATCAATTTTACCCATTTACATTCCTCTTTTGTTTCTAACTCGGTGCTACTCAGGCTAATAAAGGTAAAGGTAAAGGTACCCCTGCCCGTACGGGCCAGTCTTGACAGACTCTAGGGTTGTGCGCCCATCTCACTCAAGAGGCCAGGGACCAGCGCTGTCCGGAGACACTTCCGGGTCACGTGGCCAGCGTGACATCGCTGCTCTGGCGAGCCAGAGCCGCACACGGAAACGCCGTTTACCTTCCCGCTGGTAAGCGGTCCCTATTTATCTACTTGCACCCGGAGGTGCTTTCGAACTGCTAGGTTGGCAGGCGCTGGGACCGAGCAGCGGGAGCGCTCCCCGCCGCAGGGATTCGAACCACCGACCTTTCGATCGGCAAGTCCTAGGCACTGAGGCTTTAACCCACAGCGCCACCTGCGTCCCACTCAGGCTAATAAGAACCATTAATTTAGATATTTCCACCTTCCTACCCACAATTCACAATTCATATATATATAGTTTCACCAGACCAGGCATTCCCAAACTGTGGTCTACCTGCTTAACTGATGAAATGTGCAATATGTCTGTGAAGACCAGGAAAAACAGCTGCTCCAGAACAAATGAAAAGGAAGCAGCTTGAAAGTGGTGGAGAGAGGATTAGGAACCAGAAAGACATTGTGTTTTGTTGTGTTACAATTTGATATTTTTTTTAATGCAAGCATCATGCAGCATAATGCATTGCAATTACTACAGGAGGCACACATGCAGAATCATTAAGTGTTCTGTCAAGACCCACAGCATTATCAAGCTGTCCAGGGGGGCTGAGAACCCCTGCCCTAGACCCTTCCTCAGTAATATCTAGGAGAGTTTGTTCTCTGCTAAGTTAATTTGCAAAGATTTCACAGCCTGTACTGTTCAAAGTTTTCTAGGAAACTGACTCAAACAATATCTGGCCCAAGTGCCTGGTGGAATGTCCTGCAAGTTAATTGGTTGAACATATCCCATTATGAGTAAACCCCTTTGTCTCCCTGCCTGTTTGAAGAGTCATCCACCGATCACTACTGATGGGCAGCTCCCATTCATTATGATGAACAGCTGCCCAGCATAACTTCTAAAGTTTAGCGGATGCAAATGAGGACATGCTGATAACACTATTCTACTTTTATCCCAAGAACACAGCTCTAGCCCTCCAGTGCAAAAAAGCTCCACACAAGCCTGGAGAAAGCCCCCAGCCAAGTTATTTCCTGTATACCCCACCTTATTTATTTCTAAGTATTTATAGCCTGCTCTTCACTGAATATTTCAGCCCCATTAGTTTACAGTTCAGTGATCTATTCTGCATTATTATTATTATTATTATTATTATTATTATTATTCAACAACAACAACAACATGGGATGTTGGGAGAGGCAGGCTATCAAAGCTGTCCTGCAATAAATGGCTCAAAATTCACCCCACTATTTTGGCAATTCATCAACAATAATAATGATGATAATAAATTGGATTTATACCCCACTTTTTCCTCCTGAAAGAGCTCTATTGCTGCAAATCTAGCTCAAGTTTCCTCAAGGAGTAAACCCTTCTGATTTCAATATTAGACAGGATTGTGTTGTAAGTCGGCACCATTCCTTCTTCATTTCTCTTCCTCAAACTTATCAAGCTACGCTTCACCTTCTTCCAGTGCTCTTTCTGTCTTCTCTTATACACCCATCCTCTGTAAACTCAATGTTCTGTTGTCTTATAAGATTTGGAGGCTAGGCAGGAGTGGATGAATGGAGCCAGAAGGACTAGCGACATGGGGGAGCAATTATTTATTGCATTCCACAGAATCCCAAACTTAATCTGGCTGATCAGGGCGTCAGCCAAATTGCGTTGAGAAAGGATTGCGGACCCCAGCAGGACTGCCCTTTCCGCTCACCAGCCTCATGGTAACAGCTGTAAGAATGCTATATCATACGTTACTGTGATATATTTCTTATGAGTTGGTGGTTTATAAATATCCCCCCCCCCCCCCGACCCTGAGCTGCTGTTCCCAGAATTCCCTGGGAAGAGGGATCAGCTGTTAAACCACTCTGGGAATCATAGCTCTGTGATGACAGTTGAAGAGAAATGGACAAGATACCAAGAATTATTAGAATTGCATCAAGGAGACTATAAAATTTAAACAAGGGAACAGCTAAGAGTGGAAGATTATAATGTTAAGTGGTTTTCTTTTCTGCAACTAGCAGAGAGGTTTGTACTGGATAGAAAGACTGGGTATAAAGCAAGGAAAAACTTTGGAAATTCAACCGTACACAGATGATGAACATGTTATTGTGAAAATGTGTAAAATTTGTTGAAATTCAAAACAGAAGAGCAGGTTAAAGAATACAAATTTAAATGGGCAAAAATAATGTACAGGTGGAACAGTGATACTATATTCTTCCTTTTGCTCCTGTTCCTTCTTAGATTAGATTTTAAAAGTATTTCTTTTATTCTGGTGTATTATAATAAAGGTACTTTGTATTGGGTATGAACTTTTGCATATATTTTGATAAGCATAATAAAAATAGATATTAAAATAAAAATGGAATCATAGCTCTGTGGGAGGATGAGATCTCCTAACAACTCTGAGCACCCTTCGCAAATTACAGATCCTGGAATTCTATGGAGGAAGCCATGACCGTTTAAAGTTGTGTCATAGTGCTTTGAATGTCATAATCAGATAATGGAGACTACTCAGCTCCCATTTCCCACTGCAGCCCCTCCCCAAAAAGCCACTTCTGAGGATCAAGGCACCCTCCAGAATGGGAATGTCATGCAAGTGGGCAGGGAAGGGCTTTAAATGCAAACCCTCCAAAATGCCACTATGTGAAATCAGGATGTCCATCTTTTGTAAAAGGTGAAAGATTTAAATGATCTGAAGAGAAACCACAACTGCAGCAAGAATTTTGTTAGCGAAGAATTGGAAAGCACAAGAAATACCAGCAGTGGAAGATTGGAAGATGAAGATGATGGACTTTTCGGAGCTAGCCGACCTGACTGGAAGAGTCTGTGACCAGAAGGAGGAGGAATACCAGGAGGAATGGATGAAATTTAAAGACTATTTAGTTAAATATGTTAAGTTAACTTACTTGGGAAAGCTTGCAAATATCAGATAGGCTTAGGTTTTAAATATGTAATGTGATGAATTAATATGTTTAATGCCAAATTTGAAAGGAAGAAAGATATTAAGTGATTAAGTTAATTTTATAAGAATACTGGTTTTGGAAAACTGTTAAAATGATATACATTGAAATTCAACCAGGGGGATACAAGGAAGTCACTTAACAATGTTACTAAGAATGGTTTAAATAAAGTTTGTTTGTTTGTTTGTTTGTTTGTTTGTTTGTCTAAAAAACTTTTTGGAAAATTAATTTTAAAAATTGGGGGGGGAAGGATGTGCATCTTTTGGGGCTGTGGTTCCATGCAAATCACATGACTTACGCAAAAGCACAACCCCCCAAATGTGCCAAGTGACTGACTCAAGTGCACAAGACCCCCAAATGGATGTCTTTGGGGGCTGCAATCTTGCAGGAGCCAGGTGAATTGCGCAAGAGCAGCTCCCTCCTCCACCAAGTGTGTTTTCCAGGGCTGTGCTGTCACAGGAGCCAAAATGGAAGATCCCAGGAGCTAATCCGAAGCCAAGGGTGGCTTCTGTAAATCTGGGATGTCCTGCTTAAAGTGGGCAGTGGATGGACATCTAAACATGTGGAGGTGGAACGGATAGAAATCTGTGAGCCTTCCTCTGCTCACACAATGCTTTACGTACACTGCCTGGTTGCACTAAAAATGAATGACAACAAGAATATATGCAAAGCACATGCTCTGCTGCTGAGCTGTGGCCACGAGTCGTTACGAGCTCCAAATTACAATCTCTCAAAGGAGTAACAGAGGGTGGCGGCACTGTGCAGTAATACACTTTCCAGATACCCACATGGCCCGACAACATTTCTCTGAGTTTAAGAATGTTTTTGCAGGCATACACAAACAAACGAGTAAATTGGAAACAGGAGTCGAAGCAGGGGTTTCGTTCTGGTGTATCCTCTCTCCCAGGCTCTAATAAGAGGAGCAAGCTGTTCCCCCCACTGCGAGTGGCAATGGATCTCGCTAGCATACAGCTATTGGCCTTGACAGATCTCTCACTTTATCTAGACGCTCCGCTGCTCCCAGTTTGGACGGTACATTTGCTGTGCCATTAAGCCTGCATTATAGGGAAAGAGGCAAAACTTTCTGTGCTGGTCTGGATTCTATTAAAGGATTGAATTTCCTACTACACCATACCTCTTCCCCACATCGTTGGAACTGGCAGAAATGCAGAGCCACAGTAGGCTCTGAGAGTATGCAAAAAATTACTCCAGGATGCCAAACACTTTAATCCCAAACAATATAAAATGGCTTCCCGCCAACCATGATACACACATTCTTTTTGCCTTTCTATTTTTTTTTCAAAGCATCCCAGCTCTGCCAACAAATTAGGATACCTACTCAGAATGTCAGATGACTGGTGGATAATATTGTGCTTAGCTTCCGACTTTGTTTTTGAACATGCTCATTTGCCAACCATGCTTGTTTTAACCATGATTGTCGGTGCTCATGGTGTTCCTGGTTTCAGTAGTGTTTGTGCCTACAAAGGATTTGGTGCAGACGTGTTGCTTCGTTTCCAGACAATGCATGTCCCACAATTTCCTGCTGAAATCCTGTAATTTTTCATACCTCAGATGTTTGGGGTGAGGGGGTGTTGTCCCCTTTGGACACACAATTCCCTCCAGGCAGAAGTAACATTGAGAAAAGAAGAAGAAGAGGAAGAAGAGTTTGGATTTGATATCCCACTTTATCACTACCTGAAGGAATCTCAAAGCGGCTAACATTCTCCTTTCCCTTCCTCCCCCACAACAAACACTCTGTGAGGTGAGTGGGGCTGAGAGACTTCAGAGATGTGTGACAAGCCCAAGGTCACCCAGCAGCTGCATGTGAAGGAGCGGGGAAGCGAACCCGGTTCCCCAGATTATGAATCTACCGCTCTTAACCACTACACCACACTGGCTCTCACTGCAGAACAACTAATCTAGCAGGATGGTGCATGGACAGTTCAGCACAAATGCATCACTAAGGCACCATTATGTCAACAACATGTTGCAGAATGTGTCCAAACACAAAAACCAATCTGGAGGGATCCTCAACCACTTCCCACCGGTCTTCCTTTTTTCTCCGCAGCCAGGCTAAAGGGCACATAAGAAAAGCCTGCAGGATCAGGCCACTGTCCCGTTGCAGGGCTTCTGCTGGTGGGATGTGTTAGGTGAATCCTGACCAATAGATTCATGGAATTCACTGCCACACCAAGTGGTTGTGGCTACAGCCTGAGATGGTTGCAAAAGAAATTGATACAAATTCATGGAAGAGAGGTTTGGCAATGGCTACTAGCCATGGATGCTTTACAGTGGTACCTCGGGTTACAGACTCCGCTAACCCGGACGTTGTACCCCAGGTTAAGAACTTTATCTCAGGATGAATAGAATAGAATAGAATAGAATAGAATAGAATAGAATAGAATAGAATAGAATAGAATAGAATTTATTAGTTATACCCCACCCAACTGGCTGGGGAAACCCTGGGCAGCTTCCAACAAAGAATTATAATACAGTGGTCTGTTAAACATTAAAAGCTTCCCTAAAGAGGGCTGCCTTCAGATGTCTTCTAAAAGTCTGGTAGCTGTTCTGATCTTTGACATCTGATGGGAGGGTGTTCCACAGGGCGGGCGCCACTACCGAGAAGGCCCTCTGCCTGGTTCCCTGTAACTTGGCTTCTCGCAGTGAGGGAACCGCCAGAAGGCCCTCGGCACTGGGCCTCAGTGTCTGGGCAGAACGATGGGGGTGGAGATGCTCCTTCAGGTATACTGGACCGAGGCTGTTTAGGGCTTTAAAGGTCAGTACCAACACTTTGAATTGTGCTCGGAAACATACTGGATGAGAACAGAAATCGTGTGCCAGCGGCACGGCGGCAAGCCGGAGGCCCCATTAGCTAAAGTGGTACCTCAGGTTAAGAACAGTTTCAGGTTAAGAACGGACCTCGGGAACTAATTAAGTTTGTAGCCAGAGGTACCACTGTATGGAACCTTTCCCCTCAATGTCCATGTGCTACTGAATATCAGTCGCTCAGGAGCCAGAAACTGCAATTGCAAGCATATCCTCCTTGTGGGTTTCCCAGAGGCATCTTGTTGGCCCCCACGGGAAGTGGGTTGCTGGAGTAAATGGACCCACTGGTCTGATCCACCAAGGTACCTATTTACATTCTTACACATGGCAGCCAAATAAGGTGCTTTAATAATAATAATAATAATAATAATAATAATAATAAACCTCCTTCTGTTTGTAGCTTATGCTACACACACATATAAGCCGGCGCACATGGCAAGGACCTGTAAACGTGACTGGGTATCGGATACCCATGGAGTGCTTATATGGGAAAGGCCTTTGGCTATAGCTGGTGTCACCCATAAATCAGGCCTGGAAAAGGCAGACTGGGATTATGAGAAAAGAGAAAACAGAAGTGTTATACTTGCTGCGTTACAAAAAGTCTTTTGTGCTTTGGAAGACTACAGATTGAAGTGTCAGCTGGAAAAAAGTTGCAAAGAGAGCCAGTGTGGTGTAGCGGTTAAGAGCAGTGGACTCGTAATCTGGGGGACCGGGTTCGCGTCTCCGCTCCTCCACATGCAGCTGCTGGGTGACCTTGGGCCAGTCACACTTCTCTGAAGCCTCTCAGCCCCACTCACCTCACAGAGTGTTTGTTGTGGGGGAGGAAGGGAAAGGAGAATGTTAGCTGCTTTGAGACTCCTTCGGGTAGTAATAAAGCGGGATATCAAATCCAAACTCTTCTTCTTCTTCTTTTGTGCTTTGGAAGACTACAGATTGAAGTGTCAGCTGGAAAAAAGTTGCAAATAACACCAAGCGAGAACTTGTTACTTTGAATATTCACGGAGGACCACAAAGAGGTGTAACACTGTTGGAAGAACCGTTTTTCAGTGTCGAATCCATGATAATGCTTGGAGTATTACCCCCTGGGAATTAGCAGCACACTGCTGCAGATCTCTTGGTCTGCAAAAAAGAAAGAAAAACCAGCCTCCTGGGGCTTAGTCTTATTACATGCAGAAATAAATTGCACTGAAGAACCCCAGGACATGTTCTATTCAGCACAAAAATCTTTTTCAGAAGAATCCCTGCTTCTTATTCTCCTTTTATTAAAAACAGATTTCTAGCACATATGCTGTGCTTGAAAATGTGTGGACACATTCCCTTACAAAAACTCAGAAGCATCGGCTATTTTCAACTGATAGTTGTGTGTCCAGATGATCAATGAGTTCCAGCTAGTGGACATCCAATAAATATGATTTGGGCATGTAACATTCAGGTAATGAAATTGGTAAGGGGGCATTTAAGACATTGTATGAAATGAATATATTTAAAGATACCATTTAATAACATTTTTAAAACATTTAAAGTGAAGGCACAAGCTATATTACAATATTTAATATATAGCCTCAATATTAGTAGCTGCATATTAAGTACATCAGCAGATATAAAAATAACTACGTAATATTAGACAAGTGCAGCAACCTCAGATTTCTTTGCACCCCAGTTCAGTGCTTTGGAAAACAGAATGCCTTGGTCTGAGGCATTTTGGAGATTGCCCAATTTGGCTCAGGGTTCTAAGCAAAGGTAAAGGCCACTTCAGGAATAATTAGGATTCATACCCTTCCCTTCACAATTTGTGAGATTTTAAAAATTGCTATAATTTTTTCTCCTTTGACAAAAGTGGATGGAATTTGCAGACACAGTAGCCCCTCCAAAGTGGATAAAGCTAAATTACTGCTAAATTATAGACAAATGCATCTGGGGTGTGTGTGCTGGGCACCTTTAAGTTTAAAAAAGAATGTCTATGACCTTCTTTTTGGCAGAACTTCATGAAATTTGCAAGCATCATAGACCCTTCTATCTATTCCTCCTCCTCCTCTCCTTCTCCTTCTCCCTCCTTCTCCATCTTCTTCTTCTCCTTCTTCATGCCGTCCTTTCCTTTTCCATCTGTCCCTAAATGGCCTGTGTTGAAAAAGCCCTTGCTTACAATTGCTCAACTGGAATGAGGACAAGTTGTTTTCAGTGGCCACCTTCCAAATGCTTGCGCTGTAACTTTTGTCATGACTAGTCCCTGGAGGCATCTCTGGACCAAATTTCGGATGCCTCCCTCATCATGCTGCTCGCTTTTTCTTTTTCTCTCCCTCTCAACATCATCATAGGATCCTCAGGGAGACAGATATCAATACCAGCCAAGTTACTGGATGCAGATGCACCACTGGCTCTCTTGCAGATCTAAAACCAATCTGTTTGGAGTTTAAACACTATAGCAAGTTGAAAAGTCAGGATTTCAGATCCTCTTTTGGGGTAAGCCAGCAATGGTCAACACAGGCATCTATTGGGCATTGTAAAGGCAGAATGCTGGATTAGAAGAGTCTACAGTCTGAATCAAGAAGTCTATTATTATTATTATTATTATTATTATTATTATTATTATTATTATTATTATATTTGTATACCACCTTATACCTGCAGGTCTGTCTTCTGATGTTCTTAATATGAGTCAGGAGCATCATATAGCTATTTCTTGAGGCATTTGATAAACCAGTGATGGGTAGGGTGGGTATAATGATTATATCATACTCTGAAGTAGGTACCCAATCTCATTCAGGCACCAACATTTTCAACAGAGTTGTCACATTACATGCACCAGAATGCCAAACAGCATTATTATTTAAACACTATACATCTTGACCACATGACATTTCAAAGGGCCAAACATGACATGAGGTTAATTGTGCAAATGTAATCAATGTGCCTGCTTTTTAAAAAAGTAAAATGCAAATAGAAGCTGCAGGGGTGGATTTGACCCATTCCTCTCTTTAATGGTCCCAAGAAAAATTACTCATCTAAGGCTTATATTCGTATCGGGAGGCTTATATTTGTATTCTCCTGATGCAAAGAGGAATTTTTGACGGGCAATTTTCGTTGGGGCTGCACAGGGAGGAAAGGGTTAAACTCACCCTTCCCACCATAGACCCTAGAAAGCTGCCTTTATACTGAGTCAGACCCTTGGTCCATCAGGCTCAGTAATATGTACATTGACTGGCAGCGTCTCTCCAGGGTTTCACGCAAGGGAGCTGCTCTGGCACTGAGCTATGGCCCTTCCCCAATATTCCCTGCAGTCCTGCTGGTGGTTAGCCCCCAACTCAGGAACTACAACCTGCATTCTTTAAAAACATGCACCATAGCTGAATTGATGCAAGTAGCAAACCACGTAGTGCAATCCTAACTAGGTCTACTGAGGAGTAAATCCTGTTGACTAAAACGGGGCTTACTTCTGGATATACTTCTGTTTCAGTGTATCTGAAGAAGTGTGCATGCACACGAAAGCTCATACCAAGAACTAACTTAGTTGGTCTTTAAGGTGCTACTGGAAGGAATTTTTTTTGTTCTGGATATATGGAGTGCAGACTTAGAGCATTTTCTCGCCATACCTTTAAACAGCTATGTAAAAGGTAAAGGGACCCCTGACCATTAGGTCCAGTCGTGGCTGACTCTGGGGTTGCGGCGCTCATCCCGCTTTACTGGCCGAGGGAGCCGGCATACAGCTTCTGGGTCATGTGGCCAGCATGACTAAGCCGCTTCTGGCGAACCAGAGCAGCGCACGGAAACGCTGTTTACCTTCCCGCCGGAGAGGTACCTATTTATCTACTTGCACTTGGATGTGCTTTTGAACTGCTAGGTTGGCAGGAGCAGGGACTGAGCAATGGGAGCTCACCCCGTTGCGGGGATTCGAACCGCTGACCTTCTGATCGGCAAGTCTGAGGCTCTGTGGTTTAACCCACAGCACCACCCGTGTCCCCTTAAACGGCTATGATACCACTTTAAATAAATATGGCTTCCCCCAAAGATTTCTGGGAGCTGCAGGTTGTTAAGAGTGCTGAGAACTGTTGTTGGGGGGGGGGCTATTCCCCTTATAGAACTATAATTCCCAGAGTTCCCTGGGAAGAGGCAACTGTAGCTCTGAGTGTACAATATAACAACTCTCAGCATCCTTACCAAACCACAGCTCCCAGAATTCTTTGGGAGAAGCCATGACTGTTTAAAGTGGTATGGTACTGATTTAAACAGATGTTGTGCATGTGTCCTTTTACAGGGAACAGCAGCCACAGAAGCAGAACTCTACCAAATCATGATTTGGGACTTTTATGACTTAAAAAAAATATTAAAAGATCATACCGCATATGATAAATCACTCTTTCCCCTCGTTTTTACTGTTCTTTTGAACTTGGCAGATGGTGCCAGTTTTCACAGTTAGTAGCTTCCTATCTGACAGATGGAATCTGCCGGCTTGTGGCGGGTAGAACATGTTTGGGTAGACCACTGCAGATAACAAGCTCAGTTTTGGCAGTATAAGGAGAAGCGGTTTTACTTTCTGATGTCGCTGTTGGTGCTTTAAAGGCTTGCTAATGCCTCAGTGTCAGATGTAAACAGAGAGGAAAGGGGCTTGCAAGATCAAAAGGAGTTACTTCCAAGTAGGGATACATAGGATTGTGCTTTATTTAGCATGTTTCGTTTTGTCAGAGATGATGGTCTTGATCTCCCCCATATTCTGTAATTAATAATAGCTGGATACAAGCAATGCCTTGCTTGCATTTGCCAAGCAAGAAACCCAAGGTGGCGTCCAGCGAAGTTTCGCTCAGGGAAGGTCCACTGAAATTAAGGGGGAAACTAACTAAGGTTCATTAATCTCAAGGGATCTGTTCTGCAGAAGGCTTACTTAAACACAACCCAGTGATGTGTATAAATCTCCACCCCCTTCAGTTATGCACATTCAGCAGCAAACATCAATAAGAAACTCGACTTAAATACCAAGGGCGTCTATTTCATTACCCGTCCCTGGCACCAGAACAGACCCTTTTGCCCACCCCCTTGCTCTGTGGCAGGATTGATTTAATTATTCTATAACTATTCCTGTAAATTGGTGTTCTGCCTTGAATAATTCGGGCGATAGCCGTTGCACAACAGCCTCTGGCAGTTTTACCTCATTGTTGAACAGGCCTGGTACAGCCCGGCTGAATATTTAACCTAAAACTTCCCTTTCTGCTCAGGCCAATTACTATTTGTTCCACCTTCATTGACTAATGAGAATAATTGATCCTTGTCCTCTTTGTAACATTCTTTTATGCTTCCTGTTATCGTGGCCCCTTGCGTATTTCTTCCCCCCCAACTCTTCCCCCTAACTTAGCGTGCCATGCCAAGTTATCTTAACCTTTCCTCTTGGGAAAAGGTTAAGATAACTTGCCAAACAACTTTAATACCATCCTCTACTGCTCTCCTCTAAATTCCTCCATTTGTCCATTGATTGGTTAGGTGTTGTTGTTGTTGTTTTCCCTCCTTCCCCTTTCCACATAAAAGTTTGGAGCCCAGAACTGAGCGCAGCCACTCCTGTTAAGCTTTAACCAGCAGCAAGCAGAGCGTAATAATTACTTCAGCAACCTGACTGACCCCATCTAATAACAAAGGCAAAATGTACTCTGCAATTAAAAGTCCAAACACTGCTAAAGTATTTTCCCAAAAAAAAAAACACAACCCAATAATATGATCTTTCAATCAAAAACTCCTGGAGTGTGGTGAGCACTCGAAATCGAAAGGATGCCCTTAATTGAAGGCATATTTATATATTTCCAGTCCTAGTTGTCACTCTGTGCTTTGGGCTACAGTTTTACTTCTACCATGGGACATGCTGTACTTCAGCGCTTGCCCTTTAGTTGTCCACCCCCCCTCCTTTTGTTTCACCCAGACTTCCTTCCCGGTTGCTTCCTCCGGTCCTTTCCACATCAGTGAAATTTTCTACATACTTTCCACCATTGCTAACATCCATTTGGCACTGTGAGTGTTGAAAGATTTACAGCCTGAGTTTAAGCATGTTTACTCGGAAATAATGTCCCGCTCAGTTCAATAGGACTTCCTTCCTAGCAAATATGACTAGGATTACAGACTCGTGTGTGTGTGTGTGTGTGTGTGTGTGTGTGTGTGTGTGTGTGATTTTTAATAAATTTTCTATTTTACAATTTAAAATACCGTATTTTTTGCTCTATAAGACTCGCTTTTTCCCTCCTAAAAAGTAAGGGGAAATGTGTGTGCGTCTTATGGAGCGAATGCAGACTGCGCAGCTATCCCAGAAGCCAGAACAGTAAGAGGGATTGCTGTTTTCACTGCGCAGCGATCCCTCTTGCTGTTCTGGCTTCTGAGATTCAGAATATTTTTTTTCTTGTTTTCCTCCTCCAAAAACTAGGTGTGTCTTGTGGTCTGGTGCTTCTTATAGAGCGAAAAATACGGTACTCATTTTACATCCTTAAGGTATGTACCCTTTTTCTCTTTCCATGGTTCATTTTACATATCATAAATCCCTGCATATTTTACCAAAACTATACCATTCAGTATTCCATTATTGCATCCATCAAAACTTGTTTACACTGTTGAATTTATCTCAGTGCTGCCAGCCTTTTCAAATGTACACAGTTATTTCCCATATATTCAATAAACGTTTTCCAATCTTTTTTAAACGTATGTTCTTCTTGTTCTCTTATTCTATATGTTAAGTCTGTGAGTTGTGCATATTCTGTCAACTTAAGCTGCCGTTCTTTCGTTGGGACCTCGCTTGTTTTCCATTTCCATGGTCTACAGCAGTAGCATACATAAATAACCTTTTTTGACACCTGGAAATTTCAGTCTGAATTATCCCCAACAGAAAGGACTCTGGGGTTGTTGGGTTTTTTGGAAAGTACTTTTAAACATTCTTTTTTCAATTCATTATGGATCATTTCCCAATACTCTTTTACCCTTTTACAAGTCCACTGTTAAGTTGTGGGTGAACATATCAGACGACACAGCGATTCTTCAAAGCAGCTCTTGTTTATTCACAGGCCAGGACAGAACTGAACTGAAGGGTTCAGTCAGCCTGCTTATATAGAGCTCCAGTACAACGTAACTGTAGCAACTTTCTAAAACTATCCAATCACTGAACGTCACTTTCGATCCTTCATTTGCATACAAACTATTCAATCACTGAACGTCACTTTTGATCCCTTATTTGCATAACTATCTACAGTATCCCCCTGCTGGCCCAGGGTGAGAACTTCAGTACATAACATCCACCACATATGAAAGAACGTTCCCTCCACCTCTTTGCATCTCCAGCACTTATCTGATTCAGCCTTATACATCTTAGCAAGGGATTACAGATTTTAGACCTTCCCAGACTATTGTATTTAAAGCAACCATGACTGTCATAGAATAATAGAACTGTAGAGTTGGAAGGGACCTGAGGGTCATCTAGTCCAGCCCCCTGCAATGCAGGAATCTCAACTAAAGCATCCATGACGGATGGCCATCAAACCTTTGCTTAAAAACCACCAAGGAAGGAGAGTCCACAACCTCCCGAGAGAGACCGTTCCACTGACAAAACAGTTCTTACTGTCAGAAAGTTTCTCCTGATCTTTAGTTGGAATCTCCTTTCTTGTAACTTGAAGCCGTTGGGACAAGTCCTACCCTCCAGAGCAGGAGAAAAAAAGCCTGTCCCATTTGACAGCCTTCAAAGCATACCTGAAGAAGCGTCTCCACCCCCATCGTTCTGCCCGGATGCTGAGGGCCTTCTGGCGGTTCCCTCATTGCGAAAAGCAAAGTTACAGGGAGCCAGGCAGAGGGCCTTCTCGGTTGTGGCACCCTCCCATCAGATGTCAAAGAGATAAACAACTATCTGACATTTAGAAGACATCTGAAGGCAGCCCTGTTTAGGGAAGTTTTTAATGTGTGACATTTTAATGTATTTTTAATCTGGGGAAACCCAGGCAGATGGGCGGGGTACAAATAATATTATATTATTATTATTATTATTATTATTATTATTATTATTATTATTATTACTACTACTACTACTACTACTACTACTACCTTGTCAGCATCATACATTTGTCATGGGTGAATCATAGGAACACAGGTGTCAGGGCTGGAGCCAGGCATGGGTTAGCAATAAAATAAATAAATCACCCAAAGCCAGTGAAGTAAACTTATTCAAGGAAACAAACCACAGCTAAGGCCAAGTGGTCTCAGCAACTCTTTCCAGGAGGTTTTGCCCCAATGAAGTAGTTGCCCCCTAGGAATGTAAAACTCTCCAAGTGCTGTGCGGAATCTAAATCCATT
Source organism: Podarcis gaigeae (assembly GCF_964106915.1). Lineage (NCBI taxonomy): Eukaryota > Metazoa > Chordata > Lepidosauria > Squamata > Lacertidae > Podarcis > Podarcis gaigeae. Next base: position 16,326,498 of record NC_139678.1, on the reverse strand, counting down.
TGTAAGCACTAACCCTGTTCCATTTTAGAATAGAGTCAGAAGTAATCAGACCTCCTGTTTGGGGCATAATTTGTGGCTATGCCTGGTTGTTTCTCTCAGTAAAGTTTAGTCCCACTCATACTGGTACATGGAAGCTAACCAAACATGGTGGTTGTTTTACAGTACTGTATTGATTCACACCGTGAAGAAAGAAAATTGCTTTTAGAAAAATTGTACTGGATAAACACAATATAAAATATTCCCTGGCATGAGTATTTTTAGGTGTAGGAATGTCAAATGGCTATATTTCCATGGAAATGTGATGCAAAAGCACCATTCTCCCCCCCCCCTTTTTTTTTTTTTTTTTGTCTTGCCCGCTCATATATAATGATGGCATGCTTATCTGACCTCACACAATATTCACAGAGCTAGAATTCTCTGGAAAGGAGAGGTGATTGTTAAACCACTCTGGAAAGTATCACTCTGCAAGGGGAACAGGAGTCTCCTAGCAACTCTCTGCACCCAGAACAATTACAGCTCCCAGAATTCTTTGGGGGAAGCCATGACTGGTAAAGTGGCAAGGCTGTTAGTTCTTTAAACCTATGGTGTGGATGGTAATCCACTGCCATTCTTCTTGCAAAATCAGGCTTAATTTACTTGAAAGAAAGAAAGAAAGAAAGAAAGAAAGAAAGAAAGAAAGAAAGAAAGAAAGAAAGAAAGGTTATGTGTGATATGCCATAATTTCCTTATCAAAACAGATATTATAACATGTTCTGTATAGCACAAGTCATCATATGTTAGACCTCATGATATTACTCAGTCATTGCATATTCAGTAACAAACTCCATCCACAGATATAAACAGCCAAAGCAGCAATTTAAATTGCCCAGTTAAGTTCAACAAGAAATAGGGGGAAAGAGACATAGGGAAATGTAGGGAAAAGGAAACTGAAGAAAAGAAAAGAAGTAAAGAACACCATATATTTTATATTCAGGATCTCTCTGCAAAGGACGATATATACATCAGCTTAAATAGTCTTTGTGGCACAGTTTTGCTTTTGCTGTATTTAAACCACATCATTTCTATTTGACAAACTGAAAGTAAACTCTGCCTCATCATGAGTGCCATGGTCAAACTTTAAAATCGTTTAGGAAAGGTGATTTTCCCTTCCCCACCCTAGCATTTGCTTTCTCATCCTCCCAGCCACAACCCCCCAACACACACACACATACTAAAATATGGATTTGAAAAGCCACTTTTCTTTTGCAATCCTTGGCCTCTAGACCCAATTTCTGCAGAAATGACTACTTGGCCTTCGCTTTAGTCAGACAATATTTGATGCAATGTTTTTTAAACGCAGCCCTATGTCTTTGATCGAAAGGTCGGCGGTTCGAATCCCTGCGGCGGGGTGCGCTCCCGCTGCTTGGTCCCAGCGCCTGCCAACCTAGCAGTTCGAAAGCACCTCCAGGTGCAAGTAGATAAATAGGGACCGCTTACCAGCGGGAAGGTAAACGGCGTTTCCGTGTGCGGCTCTGGCTCGCCAGAGCAGCGATGTCACGCTGGCCACGTGACCCGGAAGTGTCTCCGGACAGCGCTGGCCCCTGGCCTCTTGAGTGAGATGGGCGCACAACCCCAGAGTCTGGCAAGACTGGCCCGTACGGGCAGGGGTACCTTTACCTTTACCTTTATGTCTTTGAGCATCCATTTCTAATATTTGGAGGGTGGGTGTGGGTGGGTTCCCATGCAAAGCTTCGTTAACCAGAACACTTGATGTAATTTCACATCATACAAAGGAGGTCATTTAGTTTCCTCTGGCGTTATTTCAGTCTCAGAATAACTGGACATGTCGTGTAAGCGCCAGTGCAGTGTATAGATCGGAGTGTTGGATGAGGACCAGAAAGAATGGAGATCACATGCTCTGTGCTAGCTGTCTGCACATTTTACTACATATAAAGGTAAAGGGACCCCTGACCATTAGGTCCAGTCATGACCGACTCTGGGGTTGCGCGCTCATCTCGCTCTATAGGCGAGGGAGCCGGCGTTTGACCGCAGACAGCTTCCGGGTCATGTAGCCAGCATGACTAAGCCGCTTCTGGTGAACCAGAGCAGCATATGGAAATGCTGTTTACCTTCCCGCCGGAGTGGTACCTATTTATCTATTTGCACTTTGACGTGCTTTTGAACTGCTAGGTTGGCAGGAGCAGGGACCGAGCAACGGGAGCTCACCCCGTCGCGGGGATTCGAACTGCCGACCTTCTGATCAGCAAGTCCTAGGCTCTGTAGTTTAACCCACAGCGCCACCCGTGTCCCATTTTACTACATATATTTTACTTATTATTATTATTAGATCCCATCTTTCCTCCAGTGAGCTCAACAACCCTGTGAGGTAGGTTAGGCTGACAAACAGTGATTGGCCCAGTGATCTTCATAGCTGAATGTGGATATGAACCATGGTCTCCCAGCTCCTAGTCCAACACTCCAGCCACCAGATTGCTCTGGATCTCGTCCAGGCTATTGGAACACAGGAAGTGGCTCTGTAATGAGTCACACAATCAGGTCCATCAAGTTCCATACTGTCTACACCAGGGGTCAGCAAACTTTTTCAGCAGGGGGCTGGTCCACTGTCCCTCAGACCTTGTGGGGGGGCCAGAGTATATTTTTGGGGGGAAATGAACAAATTCCTATGCCCCACAAATAATCCAGAGAGAGTTTAGAGTTTGGATTTGATATCCCGCTTTATCACTACCTGAAGGAGTCTCCAAGCGGCTAACATTCTCCTTTCCCTTCCTCCCCCACATCAAACACTTTGTGAGGTGAGTGGGGCTGAGAGACTTCAGAGAAGTGTGACTGGCCCAAGGTCACCCAGCAGCTGCATGTGGAGGGGCGGAGACGCGAACCCGGTTCACCAGATGCTCTTAACCACTACACCACGCTGGCTGTATTTTAAATAAAAGCACAAATTCTACTCATGAAAAAACACAAAGCAGGCCCCCAAAATAACCCAGAGATGCATTTTCAATAAAAGGACACATTCTACTCATGTAAAAGCACACTGATTCCCTGACCGTCCATGGGCCAGATTTAGAAGGCGATTGGGCCAGATTCGGCCCCCGAGCCTTAGTGTGCCTACCCATGGTCTACACTGAATGGCATTGGCTGTCCAGGGTTTCAGGCAGTAAACATTTTCAACACTCCCAGCAATTGAGCATGGGAGCTTCAGTAAGCAAAGCGGATGCTCTGTTGATGAGTTATGTAATACGAGGATGGTCCCCAGAGGAACATAGGAAATTGCCTGATACTGAGTTAGAGCAAGGAGTACAGTTAAATCATTTTAGACTCCAAACTTCATGATCTTGTGGCGAGTTCCCGCTACAGAGGGTCACGTGACTGCATTGCCGGGCCTATTGGCGGCCCAACTCTGCGTAACAAAGATGTCTGCAAATGTGTCATGTGGCTGGAAACATTGACCCTGGAAAGACTAATGTTTGGTGCAACCTGTCTGAGAAAATTAATGAGCAAGCGCCTAGATTTTATTTCATCGGAACTGAGAGAAGATGGCGTTTGCCACTAGAAAAGGACTTTTGGATTGATTCGGCATAAACACCAGCGTGTGAGGACATTCTGCAAACAATAGATTTACCAGCTGCAAAAAAAAGGAGAATCATACAAATTTCACACAGAAGCACATTATTGTTTACTTCAACTCGCCTGTGGAAACAACTCAGAGGCCACGAAAGAAGGAAGGATAACAACAGGAAGATTTAAAGAAGGAACTATTGGAAACTCAAGGCAGTAGAAACGTAAGATGATTAGAGCCCCACTGAACTTGAAGCATCGGAAGCCCCAACAAAAATTTATAATTTGGCAGAATATTTGGACTATATGATATGTATTTATATAATTTGGAATACTTAATGTGATCTGATTGGATTGTTAAAATGGAAAATTTAATAAAACTTATTTTTTTAAAAAAAGGAAACATTGACCCTGCCGTGTGGGAATCCCTTGCAGATGACCACAGTGCCTGGAGACAATCAGTCAGGTCGTGCATCCATAGCAATGACCAGAGGAGGAATGACCACTGGGAGGAGCACAGAAAGAAGAAAGGCCATGGTGCATCTGAAGCAGCACAACAGGCTGCCCCAGCTGCAACAAAACATGTCTCTCCTGCATATGCACCATATATTTAAAGCACAAGTCTTCCCCCAAAGAATTCTGGGAACTGCGATTTGTTAAGGGTTGCTGGAGATTGTAGTTCTGTGAGGGGTGAACAACAGTTCCCAGGATTCTTTGGAGAAAGCTATCTGCTTTATGGAGTATAAGAAAGCCTCTCCTACTCCCGGAGGGGAGGGGTTGTGAGCGGGAGACGTTCCGCCCCCTGCTTCAACTCCATGGGTGGCGCGCCACGCCCCTCCCCGGTTGGGCACCCAATAGGGAAGCTCGGCGGGGGTGTGGCTTGCCACTCAAATGCATCCGCGCCAGCCATCCCCGCCATTGCACAACATTTTCTTCGAGTCACCCACCCACCACTCCCTTTTAGAGTTTAACTTTTCCTGAGACTTTGCTATGGACCTCTGGTTGGTTGCCCTGTTTGACCAGGGGGCCTGGTAGGAGTTTTTTCCAATTGGCTAAATTGGCCCGGCCTCTTGGTTTTTTTCACCTACCCCGTAGCAACCATCACAACTTTCGTGGTATTTGGCGGTTAGGCATTGGAATGTGTTGTTGGTGTTTGGGGGGGGCAAGGTGTGGCCATCGCCTACCCCTTCAATTTTGGGTATTCCGCTAAAGGAATCCGGTGGTCGTGGATCCTGTCCGATGCCTGTGTGGCGGGGGGCCATGGCACGACCCTCGGTGACATCAGGAGACAGCCTATAGTTGTATTAGCATCAAGAGGCTCCCCCTACTGGTGGTTAACCCCTCCTCAGACTCATCCCTCTCCGAGTGGGTGGAGTCTAATGTTCCGTGGTCCAATGCCTAAGCCAATACCTTCTCACATGCTGTAATCAATAAAGTTGTGGCCTTTTCCTTGCCCATTAACCTTATATACTGTGTCCACGTGTCTTTATTCCCCAAGCGGGGATCGGGTCCTCGAATCACAAGTCACAATTTAAAGTGGGTGGCAAAACGGTGGTGTTGCTTGGCTACAATTTTCATCAACCCTCAGCATTGGCTGTGCCATCTGATGGGAGCTGGGAGTACATCAATATCAGGGAAACCATACACAGTGGTGCCTCGCAAGACGAAAAGAATCCGTTCCGCGAGTCTCTTCGTCTAGCGGTTTTTTCGTCTTGCGAAGCAACCCTATTAGCGGATTAGCGGATTAGCGCTATTAGCGGCTTAGTGGCTATTAGCGTCTTAGTGGCGAAGCGGCAAAGCGGCTAAGAGGCTATTAGCGGCTTAGAAAAAGGGTGAAAAAGCGGGGGGAAATTGCAAGACTCGCAAGACGAAAGCCCATAGGGAAATTCGTCTTGCGAAGCGCCTCGAAAACGGAAAACCCTTTCGTCTAGCGGGTTTTTCGTCTTGCGAGGCATTCGTCTTGCAGGGCACCACTGTATTTCTTGATTTCTCATCTTAACCGCAATGTTCCAATTTCAAACCCTCCAGTATATTTTTTAAAGGAATTCTTAATTTGGATAAATATTTTTCTTATCTCCATCCTTGACCAGTGAAATCAGCATTCCGCCTGCCTGCCCCCACCCCTGAGATGAAAAGAAACATTTGAAAATGTTAGACTTTAGGAAGCCAAGGCTTCTTTCATTTTATTTAACCGAGTGAACCGAACTTCGCAGAGGCTTGTGTGTTGTTACAGGAAAAGAAGCTGCACTTTCAGCCTCTTCAGATTATGTTTATCAGGCTCTAGAATGTGACCGCAAATCACTGCTGCCATTTATCATTATAATTAAGTATCAAGAAGAGGAGGCTGGGAGCGGGGAGGAGGACTTTGCTGTTGCTCACCATAGAAGACACAACATTGCAAGCCAAAAATAAGGCATACTCAAAGCGGCTGGATCCTGGAGCTTCTCAATATGGAGTTTTTACACAGGTAACTGTTACACCAGGCTGGAATGCAAAACTGGCTTGCACTCTGGCTTGTCAAAGGAGCCAACAGATGCTGTTGTTTTTCCTGTTTTTTATAATAATATTATCATCATTATTGTTGTTGACAATTCCAGCAACTGAGTCATTTTCAGAGCTGTTGCCAGCCCTAAATATTTCCTAAAAGTTGAAGAAAGAAAGAAAGAAAGAAAGAAAGAAAGAAAGAAAGAAAGAAAGAAAGAAAGAAAGAAAGAAAGCTACTTTTCATTTAGAGATCTCAGAATTGAATCTAATGTCTGTAAATAAGAAAAGGTATCAGGAATGATTTTATTTTAAAGGATTGTGGCTACTAGCAATATTTATTAAACTAGGAAGAGAGAGCAATCTCTCTCACACAACCTATTAATTGAACATTTACTCTTGATCTGTTTGAACATTTGTGGGGAAGTTAGACAATTTTGTGAGTGTTCAGCCTGCTTTGTTTACACCAAGGAAGTGTTTTCAATGGTTTTTTAGTTCTTGGGATTTAGGTAGAAATTTGGTTGTGCATTTTTAATAATTTATTTATTGTTTATTACTACTTTTCGTTATGTTGCATTTATGTATGTTTCTTCATGTTGTAAACTGCCTTGAGCATGGTTTGAACTGGGAAAAGGCGGGATACAAATGAAATTATGTATGCAGCATGTTGTTGTTGTTTAGTCGTGTAGTCGTGTCCGACTCTTCGTGACCCCATGGACCAGAGCATGCCAAAATTTGGGTGCCTCCCCCTCTCACTTACCCAGGGTCTGTGTTCCTTTGGAGAACTGAGACATGGCAGAGACTATTGTAGCTTTAAGAAATACGGTTTATTCACTTATTTACACCTTCAGTCGGCGTGGAGGAAGTCCAGATCTTACAGCATGGTCCTTCCAAGAGGAGTTTGTCTCCCACAGCAATACAGACATGGAGTCCAAGGAATCTCTCCCAGTCAGCCTCCAGCCAGCCTATCCAAGATGGATTCCAGTCTTCCCCCACCCCCTCCTTCTTCCCAGCAACCTTTGCTCAAGACTCTTTTCCTGCCATCTCAAAAACACACCCCATCACCTTGGCAACATCTGTCTGCCCAGGTCAAAGGATTCCTCTCAGATGGCCATCAACAGATTTGCTCTTCTCCGGGTCAATGGGGTACTGAGACCTGTGGGTATAGGGCAGTATACAAATGTAATTTGTAACCAGACTGGTTTGCATAAGCCAAACCAGGGATTCCTGCAGTTTGTAAAGCTCTGCAGCTTGTACTTTCAACCATAGCTCAATCAAAATCCTACCATTTATTAATTTGTAGGGTTTAGTGGGATTCCCCCCCCCCCGAAAAAACACCTTATAACAGTATGTATCCTACACTTTCCAGTGCATTTTCTTCCCATTTACCTCATTGTGGAGGTGTGCAGGAGTTAGGAAATACCTGTTTGCCATAAGAACCGCATTATAATAATAATAATAAATTTTATTTATACCCCGCCCTCCCCGGCCAGAGCCAGGCTCAGGGTGGCTAACACCAGTAAAATTACAGTAAAAACATAATACGGGGGGGAAACCAATTTAAAATACAGGTTAAAATGCAATTTAAAATGCAGCCTCATTTTAAAAGTAGCCCATAGATCAAAACCATAAGGGGAGGGAAACATAAGGGTCAGACTGAGTCCAAACCAAAGGCCAGGCGGAACAGCTCTGTCTTGCAGGCCCTGCGGAAAGATGTCAAGTCCCGCAAGGCCCTAGTCTCTTGTGACAGAGCGTTCCACCAAGTCGGGGCCAGTACTGAAAAGGCCCTGGCCCTAGTTGAGACTATATGGCAATATCATCTTATTTCCCAGACTTTAGGGAGACATCAGTCAGTGTGTTTGTGACAACCACAGCCATTATACCAGTCTCCACCAATACTGAAGTCCTCTCTGCCCACTACACCTTCCCCTAAGGAAGCGGGGGGCAACTGCCACAATTAAGAAGCCTGGGAGTCAAGAAAGGTCAAGAATGAATGAGAGCAAGCAGCCTAGTTGCACCCTCAGTCATGGTAGCCAACCTGATGTTCTCCAGATGTTGTCCACTAAAATGCTTCCAGTTTAGGGAGGCTTTTCCCTAAACCTCACCACACCACCTTGTGATGTTGCTGTCAAACATTGTTCCTCTCACTGACTGATTTGTGGAATCTTATGGAATGAGCCAACTACATTTTGCTGTTTCGGTAAGCATCTGGCCCTGGGGGCACTTTGGGCCCCAAAGCAGCTCATAAATACATTATAACACACACCAATTAATGTCATAAAAAGGCGGAGGAGGAACGTTCCAGCCTTCACCCTAAGGTTTGAAGGCAACTTAAAACATTTAAAACACAATGTTGAAAACAGTTTTAAGACAACCTTCAATCACAAAAATAAGATGGGCCATGAAACTACACACCTGAACTGACCAAAGCGTTTTGCATTTGTTTATTTCATACCCTCCAACATTTCTCTGAAGAAAATAGGGACATCCTAGCCTATTATTATTATTATTATTATTATTATTATTATTATTATTATTTACTATTTTACTATTTATACCCCACTCATCTGACTGGGTTGCTCGAGCCACTCTGGGCGGCCTCCAACTTATATACAAAGAAAAAAGCACACCAAGAACTCTGGCCAATATAAGTTTCAATAGTGGGAGTGGTCCCTACTCGCAAATCAATAGTCAATTGTAACAAAAACTAATCCATTCAAAAGTATGTATTCGGACAAGGATTACTAACTCAAACAGAGATTACAAACTCATACCCAACTTATATAGAAACATAATAAAACATTAAACGTTTCAAAACGTCCCTTCAGATGCCTCAGGGGTCAGATAACTCCATACCATCCAACATTTCTTCGATGGAAATAGGGACGTCCTAAGGAAAAGTGGGACATCCTGGAATCAAATCAGAAACCAGGATGGCTTTTGTAAATCCGGGACTGTCCCTGGAAAACAGGGACACTTGGAGGATCTGTTATTTCCATTTTATTAATCAAATATTTTGGTGCCATTTCATAACAGAAGTGTCAGAAATAAAAGCAGCAGCTTTTTTATATTAAAAAATGTAACATTTTTTTAAAAAAATACACTTTCATATGCTAAAACAATTTGGGGGGAGGGAGAGATAACACGTGGCAAAGCGAGGGCAAAAGGTCCTTGCTGACTTCCCGTAATTGAAGTTTGAGATCTTGGACCCTAACTGGAGCATTTCTTGCTCCTGCTCCATGTACTTTCCCCGATGTCAGGCCATTTCCCCAAACCTCCCCCTCAGCGTTCTTCCTTTATTAATAACACTGCTGGTCCTTGGCCTCTCGTCCGGTCTCCCCTCCAGCGTTCTGCCCTGGACTGTCTGGCTGGGGGCAGCCCAGAGCTGCTGTGGAAATTAGTCATACAGAATGCATTCTGTGGTAACAGCCACAGTTGTAAACCAAGACCTGCACGCGTAGGCTGCTCCAGGCCCCCGCGGGCCCCTGTGGCAAATCATAAATCTGCACTTCCAGGAAGATTTCAAAACTTTTCTTTTCTAAGAAGGAATGCTAATTAGCCGGCACTTGATAGGCTGAGCCATTGCCCCTTCCTTTACCAGTCCCCCCCATGTAAAAAAAAAACCAACAACACACCTTTAAACGCCTAGTTGATTGCAGCAGATGTAGGCACAGGGAAAGGCACATTTAACAGCAGTCAGATTGCGATTTATGACACAATACTGAGGCGGCTAGCTGTATCGCTTGCACGGCTAGCCGCTGAGGGAATGGGAAAGGAAAAAGGGATTGGTGCAGCAACACAAGCCATGCATTTGCTGCCTAGAATCATAGCTACCCAGAGTGGCTGGGGCAACCCCGTCAGAGGGGCAGGGTGCATATAATAAAATTATTATTATTATTATTATTATTATTATTATTATTATTATTATTATTATTATTCAACCCCCTGCAATGCAAGTCTCGCAGCTTAAGAATCCCTGGAGAGTCTAACACCTTTCATCCAAAGGTGGTTTTCATACAAAACAGTATCACCTTGTTGAGCTGCTGCTGCTGCTGCTGCTGCTGCTGCTGCTGCTGCTGCTTCAAAAACACAATTTATCAATGGACTTGCCTAACATCCAGGACAAAGCGCCTCCTTTCTAAAATTCTGTCTTTGAAATCCTGGTAATGGCACCCCTATTCTCCAATACCACCTCGAGTGCCATGAATTGGTCACTGGCAGACCTTTTCCCCCAGACAGAACTAAGTTCAGGGACCTTTCAGGTGGACGTCATTGCCATTATAAGAGAACGAGGGAGGCATTCACGGTGAGCTCCAGCACCCCTCTTTTTCTAGGAAAGAGCACTGGTTTCTGGCAGGGGTAAAGGAAGGCTAACCGGCCCCCGGTGTGGGGTGTGGGGCAAACCTCCCAGCAGCGCATGTGCATGCGCCGTGGGGCGGTTTGCCAACGGCAGGATCCTCTGCTTGCGGCTGCAGCAGCAGTGGGGAGATCCAACTAGGGATGTGTCCCTAACTCTGCTTTGATCCTGCCAAGGCCAACCCTACTGTTAGACAGTGTGAGGCATCTGATTCAGGTGACAAATCCTGGTGGTTCCACTACCACCCGCCCCAAAGTTCTCTTAAACTAGCCTGCTCTCCACCTCTCCACCTTCAGTGGAGGATCCTCTGCACACGGCTGTGGCAACGCAATGGCAGCGGCTTACGCCATCACGCCCAGGGGCAGCGGGGCGAGCCCCCAGCAGGGTGCCTTCTTGTCACCTCCCCTTAGAGATGGCACCCGAGGTGGACCGCCCCCACCCCCCTTCCTCCACCACTGGTTTCTGGACACAGCCATGATTTGAGCAGCATTGTAAAGATCACAAGGTGATTCGCACTTTCTGAAACAAGATGAGAACTGGAATGCAGCCATTCTTTGAGAGTCAATATTCTCTAGATTTTGCAATGTGGCCGAAGAAGGGGTGATGAGAGTTGTGGTCCATCTGGAAGACATCATATTGGGGGAGGCTGTTCTAAACTATTCAACGTCAAATCGGGAGCCACAAACAGCCCAGAATTCATGTAAGAATTGCAAAGGGGTTTGGGGCAGGCTGGATTGTTTCGTGGTATTGCTTTTGCAACCTCTGAAACTGGCCAACTTCACCATCTTGCATGGGATATGGTTCCAGGGTTCAAGGGCACCATTAAATGTTTATGGTGTTTACATATATAACAATAAAATCCAAATTATCTGGGTGCCAAAACCCCTTTAATGGTAACCTTACAGGAATCACAATGGCAATTTCACAATCAGGCTTCCTTGGCAAAAAGAAAAGAAATGGGGGGAGGGGTTGCTGCAATTTTAACAACTGTCAAGGGGTTAAGCAATATATGCATGGAAGCATGGTGATTTTTAAAACACCCTTAAATATATACAAAGAGAATGTTTTTTTTTAAGAAATGGCTTTTAAAAAGCTGATTAAGAGTCATGACCTTTCTCTCTCTGTGTCTTTTACAACATGCATCATGAGTTTACGTAATTGGCAGTAGATAACGTATCAGCCTCCCAGCACGTCCTTGGTTTGGCAACAGAATAAATTGAAATATTTGCTCACTGGAGAAACAATGGAGCCTAATTACCCTGAAAATGGTTCCAAGCCCAAGATCCTGCTGCCCATACCAGACTATTGTTTTGTTATTATATTTAATCCTAACCCACTGCAGTGATTTATCCTGATAGAGCCATCTGCCTGAGCAGAAGAGTGGCAGTTGATTCAGTGAACTAGAAAAGAAGGACACACACAAATACACACATGATGGAGAAACGTACACTCCATTTGCTCAGCAGCAGGGATGACATCCAAGCTTCATTCTCCTGTTCTTCTAACTCAGGGATGGGGAACCTCTACGGTCCTCTCTATCTGTCCCTTGAGACTCTGCCCAGGTCTTTACTGGTCCCGCTCCGCAGTCTCTTCTGTTGATTTTACCCAACTGGAATGCGTCTTTGAACTGTGATAATACTTCTTGCCTGCCTATCCTGGGCAGAGAATGGCATGTGTCTGACTCAGTACCGCAATAACTCAAGGACCTCCTCTCCCCATATGAACCGACCTAGACCCTGAGAACATCCTCTGGGGCCCTTCTTCATGTGCCTCCTCCATGAGAGGTCTGGAGGGTGGCAACAGGAGAACAGGAGAACTTTGGTGCAGTGGCTCCCCATTTGTGGAATGCTCTCTGTAGGGGAATGCATTTGGTGCCTTCATTATATACCTTTGGGCACCAGGCAAAAATGTTCCTCTTCAACCAGGCTGAGTAATATTCTATGGCTTTTGTGGGAGTAGTAGTAATAATAATAATAATACAGTGGTACCTCGAGTTACATACACTTCAGGTTATAGATGCTTCAGGTTACAGACTCCGCTAACCCAGAAATAGTACCTCGGGTTAAGAACTTTGCTTCAGGATGAGAACAGAAATCGTGCAGCAGTGGCACAGCGGCAGCAGGAGGCCCCATTAGCTGATGTGCTGCTTCAGGTTAAGAACAGTTTCAGGTTAAGTACAGACCTCCGGAATTAAGTAATTAACCTGAGGTACCACTGTAACAACAACAACAACAATTTATTACTTATACCCCGCCCATCTGGCCGGGCCTCCCCAGCCACGCTGGGAGACTCCCAACAAAATATTAAAAACACGATAAAACACCAAACATTAAAAACTTCCCTAAACAGGGCTGCCTTCAGACGTCTTGTAAATGTCAGATAGTTGTATATTTCCTTGACATCTGATGGGAGGGTGTTTCACAGAGCAGGTGCCACTACTGAGAAGGCCCTCTGCCTGGTTCCCTGTAACCTCACTTCTGCAGTGAGGGAACCACCAAAAGGCCCTCAGAGCTGGACCTCAGTATCTGGGCAGAATGGTGCGGGTGGAGATGCTCCTTCAGATATACTGGGCCGAGGCCGTTTAGCACTGTGAGTTGTGCTCAGAAACGTACTGGGAGCCAATGTAGGTCTTTCAGAACCAGTGTTATATGGTCTTGGCAGCCACTCCCAGTCACCAGTCTAGCTGCTGCATTCTGGATTAGTTGTAGTTTCCAGGTCACCTTCAGAGGTAGCCCCATGTAGAGAGCAGTGCAATAGTCCAAGCGGGAGATAACCAGAGCATGCACCACTCTGGTGAGACAGTCTACGAGCAGGTAGGGTCTCAGCCTGCATACCAGGTGGAGCTGATAGACAGCTGCCCTGGTCAAAGAATTGACCCGCTCCTCCATGGACAGCTGTGAGTCCAAAATGTAGGGTTTCCTTTCCTTTCTTTTTTAGTTTAACTATCTATTTTATTTTATTTTATCCTGTATTTTTATCTTGTGAACTGCCCTGAGCTCTTCGGATGAATGGCAGTATATAAATTTAATAATAGAATATAAATAAATATAAATAATAATAATAATGGCCACAGCCACTTTGGCCATGCCCAGCATGAAGAGTGCCCTTTTCTTGGTCACCACTGGCCTGGGGCACCCAGAAAAAGGCTTCCGCTTATGAGCAAAATGGAGATTAGGCTATCAATGGCTACCAGCCACAATGGGCAAGTTCTACCTCTATTGCTGGGGGCAGTAAACCTCTGAATACCTGTTGTTGGGAATCCCAAGGAGGAAGGAGGACAGTTGTGTTCTGGTGCTGTTTGTGGGCTTCCCAACAGCATCTGATTGGCCACTTTGAGAACAGAATGCTGGACTAGATGGGCAATCAGCCTGATCTAGCAGGATCTTCTTGCGCTCTTATATTATTATTATTATTATTATTATTATTATTATTATTATTACTACTACTACTACTGATACCCCACCCATCTGGCTGGGTTTCCCCAGCCACTCTGGGCGGCTCCCAACAGAACACCAATAAGAATAATGAAAAAGCAACAGGGCTGCCTTCAGATGTCTTCTAAAGGTCAGATAGTTGTTTCTTTCCTTGACAACTGACGGGAGGGCGTTCCATAGGGCGGGCGCCACTACCAAGAAGGCCCTTTGCCTGGCTCTCTTGTTCTAACATCCAGGGTGTGGCATCGAGGGTGGGTCCCTAAACTACAGGATTAATCCTTTAAGAATACTGCAACCGTATTCAGAAAAGGTTGAAGACCACCTCGTGGTGGCATATGAGGCTCCCCATCCAACTAGGGATGTGTCCCTAATTCTGCTTTGATCCTGCCAAGGCCAACCCTACTGTTAGACAGTGTGAGGCATCTGATTCAGGTGACAAATCTTTGTGGTACCACCACCACCCGCCCCAAAGTTCTCTTAAGCTAGCCTGCTCTGCACCTCTTAAGCTTGCCTGCTGCAGTTCCCAGGTACAATGAAAGATGCAGTCCACAATGCTGAGGTGAGATGTTCCATTCATCATTTGCTGAGTTTTATGAGGACAGGTTGTTATTATATTACTTACAGTGTGGCTGAGATAAGTGATCCCAGCCAATACAGACTTCAACCGGCAGGAGGAGAAGGGATGTTTCTCATGTGTGGGGGCCCTGCACATTACTCCTCAAATAGTTATTAAAGCACCATTTACAAAAATGCTGGATTTTTATCCAGCTTGCCTGGATCATGAAAGCGACCATCATTGGAAGCAATTGGATGATTAACAAGATTAGAACAAGATAAATAAGTTGCATAAACTCCCCACAGTCACCGAGGGTAAATAAAATGTTCCGTTGTAGCTGCCAAAACCGCACTGACAATCAATCGGCAGCTGTCCACACTACGTAAATATGCCTTTCCTTCAAAAGATGTGTGGAATGAGAGACTTCTGCTCTGACCAACCATGCAGGGGAGAGGCCAAATGTAAGATGAAGAACTGGCCAAGTCCGAGAAAAATAATAAAGATGAAGTTGTGTGCATGATTTAAAAGTACAGATTTGGAATTACCTTTGTTTTATGTGCCCTAAAGAAAACACGAGATCGTTCCGATGGAAGCCTGTGCTCTATCGCCCCGCAAGAAAGTGGAACGTACTGCAAGCATGCAACAACATTGCCACTTCCATTGTAATTTGCGAGGATGTCTGATCAAGCACTCCATGTGGAGCTACCCTTCTGGCTGGTCTGGAAGCTCCCGCTGGTGCTGGACTGTTGATGGACACACTACTACCTCTGGCACCAAATTTCAGAGCTTGAGAGCTTGCACTGGCTGCCCATCTGCTACTGAGACAGGTTCTCTTGCATCAATGTACAAGGCCCTTAACAACAGGGGTCCAGGACATCTTAAGGATGGTCAGATCCTGTATATCCCTACTGGATGACTGAGATCGTTGGAGAGTCTCTGTCGGTGGGCCTCCGTGGCTCAGCTGCACAATTCATAAGGACCAGAGGTTGTGCAGCATTCATAAGAACATGTGAGATACCTTCTGGATCAGGCCAAGGGCCCATATAGTCCAGCATCCTGTTCTCACAGTGGCCAACCAGATGCCTTTGGGAATTCACCAAGAAAGACCTGAGCACAAGAGTGACTCTCCCCTCTCAGGGCTTCCAGCAACTGGTATTCAAAAGCATTGCTGCCTCCAACTGTGGAGAGAGAGAATTGCCATCATGGCTAGTAGCCTTCAATAGCCCTCTCCTCCATAATTTGTCTAATCCACTTTAAAAGCCATTCAATATGGTGGCCATCTCTGCCTCTTGTGGGAATGAGTTCCCTAGCTCAACTATGTGCTGAGTTCAGAGTTGTGGGCCCAAGACTGTGGTTCTCCATCTTGTCTGAACTTAGATAGGCACTCTCCTTGGTGAACTTCAGGGGCACAACAAATATTACAAATATTCTTATTACAAGCAGGCATTTTAAGATTGCGTTCAGGTTTCTGTTTGTGTTTATGCTGAATTTTTATTGCATTATTCTCTATGGGTTATTTTTCTTATGTACCCCACTTAGAAAGACTAATGATTAAGTGGTATATAATTGCCTTAAATAGGCAAATAAAACGAATAAGTTGTTGCAACGTCAACAGCCAGGTTAAGCCATAGCAAGGGTTGAAAAGAAGTTGGAGGTTGCTCTGCCCCAATATTATCTCTGTATCTCTGGAGACTTGCCAGAGTCCAAGCTCAACCCACCTGTTGAAGCTGGCTTTGGCGGGGATCAGCGTTAATTCAATTTCAAATTATATTTTAATACATGTGGAATCTTCTTCTGCTCCCTGCTCCCTAGAGGGGTTGTGTTTTGCCTCATTCCACATCGAAGGCATGAATGAGGCTTTTGCAATCCTTAATTCGCCCTCCAAGAGAGCTGGGTCAGCAGAGGATCACATCGAGTCCCAGAGATCAACTCAGGGAGGTCTTCAATGTACCAGCAATAGAAAACAAGATTAGATTCCACAGGTGCTAATTGGAATTTAAGAAAATGTCATTCAAAAGATGAAATGGAGGGACGAAAACAAAGAAGTGGGGAGACCAGTTGCTGCTGTATTGCTGGGGATGTGCATAAGAACATGAGAAGAGCACTGCATCCTGATTATTATTATTATTATTATTATTATTATTATTATTATTATTATCATCATCATTATTGTTGTTGTTGTTGTTGTTGTTATCATTATTATTATTATTATTAATTATACCCAGCCCATCTGGCTGGGTTTCCCCAGCCACTCTGGGTGGCTCCCAACAGAATATTAAAAACACAATAAAACATCAAACATTAACAACTTTCCTAAACAGGGCTGCCTTCAGATGTCTTCTAAAAGTCAGGTACTTGTTTATTTCCTTGACATCTGATGGAATGGCATTCCACAGGGCAGGCGCCACTACTGAGAAGGCCCTCTGCCTGGTTCCCTGTAGCTTCACTTCTCACAGTGAGGGAACTGCCAGAAGACCCTCAGAGCTGGACCTCAGTGTCCGGGCTGAACGATGGAGGTGGAGACACTCCTTCAGGTATACTGGGCCAAGGCCATTTAGGGCTTTAAAGATCAGCACCAACACTCTGAATTGTGCTCGAAAACGTGCTGGGAGCCAATGCAGGTCTTTCAGGACCAGTGTTATATGGTCTCACAGTGGCCAAGCAGATGCCTGTGAGAAGCCCACAACCGGGAATGGAGAGCAACAGCACTGGCAATTCCCAGCAACTGGAATTCAGAGGCATATAACTGGAGGCAGAGAGAGCAAAGTCATCCTAACCTTAAATAGCCTTGTTTTCTGTGAATTTGTCTAACCTCTTTTAAATCCATCCAAGATGGTGGCCATCACTATCTCTTGAGGGAGTGAATGCCATGGTTTATGCATTACCTGAAGAAATGCTTTTTGTCATGAACCTTCCAACATCCAGCTTCCTTGAAGAAATGCTTTTTGTCATGAACCTTCCAACATCCAGCTTCCTTGGCTGCTCCACGTTCTGGTATTATGATGGAGGAAAACGTCTCTCTATCCTCTTTGCCCGCCCTGCGCGTAACCTTATATACCTCTGCCAAGTCACCTCTTATGCAACTTTTCTCTAAACAAAAAAGCCCCCAGTGTTGCGACCTTTTCCTCACCCCGGTGCACCCTTGATGGTTTTGGCTGCCCCTTTTTGAACGTTTCCCAGTTCTACAATACCCCTTTTGAGGTGAGGAGATCAAGTGTGTATTGGCAGGTATGGACATGATCAACAATCTGTCTGGGAGTGGGATGTATATAACATATATATTTTTAATAAACTGGATTCAGATTTCTTTTCTATAATTCAAGAGAAATGCCTCTCACCGATTTAAGAAAGTTGCATTGCAAAATTCAGCAAGCCAAACAACAACAACAAAATCTGCTATGAATGACAGCAGTTAAAACCAACGCTGTGCCAAAGCCCTTCAACATCTCAATAAGTTTTATTCCCCTTTAAAAGCGGGTTCTATTTTTCTGTCTCTATCTCAGAGCCCTGTATAATTTATCATTTTATAAAAGATGCACGGTTGACCTCACCTTATTCTTGTAAGGTGGCTATTGCTACCCGTGTATGTCTGAATCCACGTGCATATCTACCCCCCGTGAGAAACCCAACATGCACTTTTGAGATGAAATAAAAACTTTACACACAAAACATGTATCAACTGCATGTATACTATTCGCCCTTATCCCCAGTAAAGAACTGTTCACAGCAAGTACTAACAAAAGACTGGTTTATTAAATGGGGAAAATGAAAGTATGTTGTTTGGACAGAAAGTTACAAGGTAATTGTAAGTGTTGTTGTTTAGTCGTTTAGTCGTGTCTGACTCTTCGTGACCCCCTGGACCAGAGCACGCCAGGCACTCCTGTCTTCCACTGCCTCCCACAGTTTGGTCAAACTCATGCTGGTAGCTTCGAGAACACTGTCCAACCATCTCGTCCTCTGTCGTCCCCTTCTCCTCGTGCCCTCGATCTTTCTCAACATCAGGGTCTTTTCCAGGGAGTCTTCTCTTCTCATGAGGTGACCAAACTATTGGAGTCTCAGCTTCAGGATCTGTCCTTCCAGTGAGCACTCAGGGCTGATTTCCTGAAGAATGGATAGGTTTGATCTTCTTGCAGTCCATGGGACTCTCAAGAGTCTCCTCCAGCACCATAATTCAAAAGCATCAATTCTTCGGTGATCAGCCTTCTTTATGGTCCAGCTCTCACTTCCATACATCACTACTGGGAAAACCATAGCTTTAACTATACGGACCTTTGTCGTAAGTAGTCAGCAAATAATCCTCATTGCTACTTGAGTTGGAGGGGGATAGCCCAAGGGTGTCTAAAGGAAAAGAGATGGATAGAATTCCCTGTGCGTAAGAAAGCAGGTATGTGCATTGAGGCCCAGTGTGTGGCTCTGGGACTGGAATGCACATTGGGGCCTCTGATCCACAACCAGAGGGGAAACCAAAGCAAAATTGAAGGATTCCACAAAGACTGATTCTGTGATTTGAGCCCCAAAGCAGCTGTTGACCAACTTGGGCTGAGGACTTCGTGAAATTCCAGGACAAAGAGCTATGCAGGCAACCGCACGGTGTGGGTTTGTCTTCAGGGGACTGTTTATTGATTTTCTGTACAGATCCTTCTTGCAAGTTTTGTCATTGTTCTTTTGAAATGCTGTTGGTTGGTGATTTTTGCATGTTTGTGGTGATGGGAACTGTTTGGTTTTCAGGAATTGTTCTGATAACACTGTGTGTGTGTGTGTGTGTGTGTGTGTGTGTGTGTGTGTGTGGTATGTTTGTGTGTATATACAACTGTGTAGGACAGCAAGCGGCGAGAATGTGTGTTTTTGAAAGCTGTTTGTGCTACAGTGGCACAAAGGGAAGAATGAGAAAGGCCTTCAGGCAAAGCAGCTCTGGCAGTGAGTGTAGTATCCTGCCTTAAACATGTCAGAACCCCCTTAACTTAGGCATGCCAAGTGTTGAAACTTGTGGGTGCCAAACTGTGACTGGGTTTCTGTATAAAGAAAAAGAGGAAATACTGAAGAGATCATGATGTTACTAACTGCACTGAGACCTACGGGTATAGGGTGGTATACAAATTTAATTAATTAATAATAATAATAACCTTACTTAAAAGGAATAAGCTGTTACTGCACAGGTGTTGGGGTAAAAGTGCACCTATGCTTAGCTCTCTGTTCTTGATGATGTGTGTTTTAATGTCTTGGTTAACTTGTGTTGCTTTTCTACAGGGAAGCTGTTCTTCTGCTGTTTGTACATCTGGGGACAGATATCTTGTTCTTGGAGGGAGGGAATATTGCGAGTTGAGGGGAATCTAATGGAAGATCTCACTGTTCAAGTAGCTAGGTAAGGGCCATAATGGGTCATTCACATAAGAAAGGAAGCTGCTCTGTGCCAGAGTGCAACTGGGTGGCACCCCCTCCCTTACCTGGCTGGTAGCAAGAATAATAATAATAATAATAATTTATTATTTATACCCCGGCCATCTGGCTGAGTTTCCCCAGCCACTCTGGGCTGCTCCCAATCAAGTGTTAAAACAGTACAGCATTACTGTAGGATAAGAGAAGGATAAGAGTCAGAGTTGTGTGAGAGAGACCTGGACCAGAGTGTGCCAATTTACCTTCACAAAGTCTATAGTTTCAATACATTTTGGGGACTCTCTAACTCCTATGCAAAAGGGGCTTGTATCCCTGTTCAAGTGACATTCCTTTGAATTCATTTGATTCCTTTGAAATGTGTTTGTTCCTTATGGCTTACTACCATATTGTTGTGAAGAGGTGAAGAGGGCAACCTTCTACATTTGGGGAAAAACAAGTCTTATCTCTGTGGTTCCCACGTCATAAATTGAAGCCCCAAAGTGAGAATCCTTGTTTGTTGAAGCCAGAGTTCCTGTGGAGAAACTGATAACCAGTTTTTTTTCCTGGGAACTAAACAATTTTATTGATCTGGTCTTCCCTGCAGCTGCTAAGTCGGGAAGTCCATTGCCTTCCATGTCACAAAAGGTTAGAAACAGCACTGGGGGTCAGAGGTAGTTCACAAGGGGCTAATTTTAAAATCCTTTTTTTCTCCAAGCAAGACTAATAATCTGCATTGCTGAAATGGGCTAGGTAAAAATCAGGACATGTGCCACTCATGGTCTGCTTCTTTCCATGAAATATTTACTATAATATTTCTATAATACTATAATATTTCTATAATACTATAATATTTCTATAATACCATAATATTATAATATAATATAATATAATATAATATAATATAATATAATATAATAGCCAGTGTGGTGTAGTGGTTAAGAGTCTCGTAATCTGGGGAACCGGGTTCGCGTCTCCGCTCCTCCACATGCAGCTGCTGGGTGACCTTGGGCCAGTCACACTTCTCTGAAGTCTCTCAGCCCCACTCACCTCACAGAGTGTTTGTTGTGGGGGAGGAAGGGAAAGGAGAATGTTAGCCACTTTGAGACTCCTTAAAGGGAGTGAAAGGTGGGATATCAAATCCAAACTCTTCTTCTTCTACTACTACTGCTACTACTACTACTACTCTGCAGACTCCCCGGCTGCTGGCACCTCCTGACCTGAAAAATCCTCATGCGAGAAGTTACTTCCTGATTCAAGGTGCCATGCTCTCTACCTGAAGCATGGAAAGCTGGGATATCGGGCACCTGACATTGGTGCAATTGCTGCTTTTCTTTTTAAGGAAGTTCTTCCTATTACCTTTAAAAAAAAACTGCACTGATTTATATAAAAGTTAAAAGGCTCAGCAGGGAGCAACTACCATGTGCACAAAAGGCAGCCTCCCCACCTTCCTGTGTTTGGGGGAAGCAGGTGGCACTGTGGATTAAACCACAGATCCTAGGACTTGCCGATCAGAAGGTCAGCGGTTCAAATCCCCGTGATGGGGTGAGCTCCTGTTGCTCGGTCCCAGCTCCTGCCAACCTAGCAGTTTGAAAGCACGTTGAAGTACAAGTAGATAAATAGGTATCGCTCCAGCGGGAAGGTAAAAGGCATTTCCGTACACTGCTCTGGTTTGCCAGAAGCGGCTAAGTCATGCTGGCCACATGACCTGGAAGCTCCCTCGGCCAATAAAGTGAGATGAGCGTTGCAACCCCAGAGTCGGCCACGACTGGACCTAATGGTCAGGGGTCCCTTTACCTTTAGCTAGCTGAGGATGTCATGGGGTTTTCAGGAAACAGAGGCACCCAGGGAGGCTGCATTGTGAACCAGAGAGATGATTTCTAGAATGAATGAAAGGCTGCTGTGTTATATCCACATAATATATATTGTAGCAAGGTATGTGTATATTTCTCTTCTAACATCCAACCTAATTATTCAGAAACGATGCTTCTGAACACTGGTTGCTGGAAACCACAAGAGGGAAGGATGCTTTCATGCTCAAATCCTGCTTGCTGGTTTCCCACAGGCTACTGGTCAGCCACTGTGAGAACAGGAGGCTGGACCAGATGGGCCGTTGGCCTGATCCAGAAGCGCTCTTCTTATGTTATTCTGTTCTTATCCTGCTCATCCTCTCCCAGGAACCCAGGGCAGCTAACAAACACACAATAAAAAACAAAAACAAAGCAGGAACATTCTAAAACATATCGATACATTATAAAATTATTATAGAACAATTTAGTTATTTCATAAAATATACAGACCCTTCAACTGTATAAAAAACCAAAACCTCAAACCGATTTACAAAAATATATAGTTAAAAACGGTACATTTTTTCTGGAAGGGACACAGGGGTACACATACCCCTAAACATTTTGTGCATCTAAGTTTGGCCTCATTGAGAGGCAGTATTTCAATATGAGTAGGAAAATAAGAGCACCCTTAAACATTTTTTTAAGAAAAAAAGCACTGGTTAAAAACATTTCAAACCAGTTACAGTTGCGAACATACTTCCATCCAGTGATTTCAGTTACTCTTTGGTCACCGAATGCCAGGGGAAACAGGAATGTTTTCAAATTCTTCCTGAAAGTAAATAATATTGGAGACAGGTTCACCCCACTAGGCAGGGTGCACACACACAGACATGGGGGGGGCTGCAACCCTGTGTTCATTTACCTGTAAGCCCCACAGAACCCAACAGGACTTACTTTCTGAGTAGAGATGCCTAGGATTGCACTGAATGAGACGGAAGAAGAAGCAGATTAGAAGCATTCTGCCTCTGACAGTGGAGATAAAACAGACCCGTTGTGGCTCGTAGTAGCCTTATCCTCCATGAATTTGTCTAATCCTCTTTTAAAGTCATTCAAGTAGTGGCCATCAGTGGCTGCTGTGGAAGTGAGTTCCACAGTTTAACCATGCACTACGTGGGGAAAGTGCTTTCTTTTGTCTTTCCCAAAACTTCCAGCATTTGGCTTCATTCTATGTCCACAAGCACTAGTGTTTTGAGGGAGAAAGCTTTATCCACTGTCTCCATGCCATGCATTATTTTATAACATTCTATTGTTTCACCTCTTGTTGTTGTTTAGTCGTTTAGTCGTGTCCGACACTTCGTGACCCCATGGACCAGAGCACGCCAGGCACTCCTGTCTTCCACTGCCTCCTGCAGTTTGGTCAAACTCATGCTGGTAGCTTCACGAACACTATCCAACCATCTCGTCCTCTGCCGTCCCCTTCTCCTTGTGCCCTCCATCTTCCCCAACATCAGGGTCTTTTCCAGGGAGTCTTCTCTTCTCATGAGGTGGCCAAAGTATTGGAGCCTAAGCTTCAGGATCTGTCCTTCCAGTGAGCACTCTTACTCTTTTCTAAACTAAAGAAGTCCCAAGCGCCGCGGCCTTTCCTGATAAAGGAGTCTCTCTCCATCCCTTTGGTCATTTTGGCTGCCCTTTTCTGAACCCGTCAACCTTCAAGGATGAAAGTAAATTGTCACATGACGACAGTCAATGCGCAATACTGGAAGGAGAAGCTGGGATCATCTGGAAATGCGGGGGGACGGACGAAACCACGAGTACTGTAGTGGAGCGGAGACCTTGCCCAGCATTGTAGCAAGCCGATCGGTCCTCTTGGATGGCGCGCATGCCCCGTGCCCAGAGGTGGGGCAAGCCACCTGTGGGGCTGGGCAAGCCTGGGCAGAATGCTCCATGGGGCCTCTGAGGAGTTTGCCTGCCTCCTGCCACTCAGCCACCCTACAGCTGAGAGGGAGGTGATGGGCAGACCGTTTGGGGCAACATGGAGCCTACAGGCACCCAAGCCACCACATCACTCCCAGGAGAGACGCGTGGCTCAGGCGCACTGCAGGCCCTGAGGTGAGTGCCACCCAGGATTTTGTCACACACACACCCCCTCAGTAGTGGCACCCAGTGCAGACCACCCCCACTGCACCCCTCCCCCTGGCTACGCCCCTGACCCGGCCTTCTCCCTGAACACCATGCAGGAAAGGTGGAATACATGAAAATAATACACTTGCGCAAGCATTCCCATGTTGCAAGAGTACACATACGCAAGTGTATCATTCTGCCTGAATGGCATTGCAACATTTATTCCAGCGTGATTTAAATTAAATATTGTCTCTCTGGTGGTTTTCAAAACTGCTGCTGTTTGCTATTTAAAAAGTATTGCTTTGTTATCTTTGCGAGTGTGCAGTTTCAATCAGTGTAATTCTCCTTGAGGGCACCCGTCAGGGGGAAAAAGTCAGTATATAAACCATAGGGAAACATACTGAAATAAAAGAGAAGCATGTGACCCTTAAACCCACTGGAAAATTAAGGATCTGGATTCATGCTGCAATACCTCAGTGCCTCTGTTGGTGTGAGAACTAAAGTATAAGCACACACCATTGTTGTGTGATAGCTGCTTGGGTGAATAAATTACCGGTAAATGCTCTGGTGGGCTCAGTGAAGTCCCTAGTGGGCATATGCCCACATGGCAGAAATAAACAGCATATATATATATATATATATATATATATATATATATATATATCACACACACACACACACACACACACACACACACACACACACAGTGGTGCCTCGCAAGACGAAATTAATCCGTTCCGCGAGTCTCTTTGTCTAGCGGTTTTTTCGTCTTGCGAAGCAAGCCCATTGACGGCTTAGCGGATTAGCGCTATTAGCGGCTTTTAGCAGCTTTTAGCGGCTTAGCGGATAAGCAGATAAGCAGCTTGGCGGCTTAGAAAAAGGGGGGAAAGGGGGGAAAAACTGCAGGAACTCGCAATACATTTTCGTCTTGTGAAGCAAGCCCATAGGAAATTCGTTTTGCGAAGCACCTCCAAAACGGAAAACCCTTTCGTCTAGCGGGTTTTCCGTCTTGCGAGGCATTCATCTTGTGGGGCACCATTGTACACACACACACACACACACGTATGCCCTGGCAGGAAAGTACTTTAAAGAGATAAGAAGTCACAGTCAAAGAGTCAACTACTGGAACTATTCATTTTACACCAAAAGCTCTTTAGAAAATATGTTTGGGTTTTCAAAGATGTCTATCTAGACCTCACTCTCATTTCTATCATGAACTAATTTCTAGCTACATTTCATTCTTTCTTTTTCATTTGATTGATTGGTTTGTAGGCTGCTATTCCACAATGAGTGGCTTAAAGCATTTGAGAATATCAGAAGAGCCTGCTGGATCAGGCCAATAGCCCATGTAGTCCAGCAACCAGAGGCCAATCAGGAAACCTGCGGGCAGGATCCGAGCACAAGAGCAATACTCTGCCCTCCTGGGGTTTTCAGCAATGGGCATCTGGAAACATTGCTGCCTCCAACTGTGCAGGGCAGAGCATAGCCATCACTGCTAGCAGCCATTGATAGCCCTCTCATTGATAGCCAGTGTGGTGTAGTGGTGAAGAGCAGTGGACTCGTAATCTGGGGAACCGGGTTCGCTTCCCCGCTCCTCCACATGCAGCTGCTGGGTGACCTTGGGCCTGTCACACTTCTCTGAAGTCTCTCAGCCCCACTCACCTCACAGAGTGTTTGTTGTGGGGGAGGAAGGGAAAGGAGATTGTTAGCCGCTAGGAGACTCCTTTGGGTAGCCATAAAGCGGGATATCAAATCCAAACTCTTCTTCCTCCTCCTCCTCCTCCATGAATTTGTCCAATCGTCTTTTAAAGCCATCCAAATTGGAGGCCATCACTGCCTCCTATGGGAGCAGGTTCCAGCTTTTATCTGCCCTGAATCTTCCAACCTTCAGCTTCATTGCATGTCCACAAGTTCTCATGTTATGATGGGAGAGAAAGAAAAACTCTTCTCCACATTTTCCATGTTGTGCATCATTTTATAAACTTCTCTCGTCTTTCTCACCTTTTCTCCAAACTAAAAAGTGTTGCATATGGGAGGGTGTTCCCAACAAATTTCTACAATCTGGTTCCTGCATCTTGACAGGACAGGCTGCTTTCTACAAAAAAAAATCTAAACACCATAGTCATACCAAATATATATATTCACCGTTTCTAGCTTCAGACACACACACACAACCCACACAGAAACCTGGACAGAGGAAGCAAATGGAATCACAGAGGGAAGAAATGTGCTCTGAAATCACTGAACCTCTTTGTGGTAATGTGAACAATGTTCTCCTGCGGGCTGAGGTGGGAGAACCTCATAACCCCATAACAGCATGTTTTGTTTTACTTTGCAGCTGTTGTTTTCGCCATTTATAAAGCAATAGCCACAACAACCGCCTCTGCAAAGCCACATCTCCTTTGTTCCCTCGATAGTGGATGCAAGGTCATGCTCTCCTCCTCTCCATTTGGCCCCTTCGGGGAGGGGAAAAATCTTGCATTGACTGCCTGGGTTTCCACAGACATTAGTTGATCGAGGTTAAGCTCTTCTGAATGAGTCACCTTATGGTTAATCACCTATCCTTACTCCTTCTTGCTGCTGCCAAGATGGAAATGGCTCACCATTTCTGGTAAGCGGAAGCCTTCTCAGAAAGTAGGCAAGGAAAGAGAGTGATAACAATAAATTATAACCTTGAAACCTTTTTTTTAACTGTTTCTAATTCTTTATTGCATTTTTAAAAAAATTACAAAGAAAGCGTAAATTGAACATTACATCAGGTATCTGAAGAAGTGTGCATGCACACGAAAGCTCATACCAAGAACTGACTTAGTTGGTCTTTAAGGTGCTACTGGAAGGAATTTTTTTTGTTTTGACTATGGCAGACCAACACGGCTACCTATCTGTAATCAGATATCCTAAAAGAAAAAAAAATACAAAGGAAAAAAATATAAATATAAAAAGAAAAAGAAAATAATAAAAAAGAATTAGTCGGGTACAGAATATTATTGAAAGGATACAAATGCTAATTTAAATATTCTATACACCAAGTTCTCAGAAGGAAATACATTTTTAATCCTTCTTTTCTCTCTTTCTTTACGGTCGCTTTCTTTCTGTTCCAGGAAATTAGTTTGGATCCCTGCTGTATTGGTTGACTTCCCTCTATCTCTTTGTGGCTTCAACACTTCTCTTAAGTAACAAATCTTCTGTATTCATTTATTAAAATCAGTTGTTGTTGTTGTTGTTGTTGTTGTTTTAAAAAAGGTAAAAAAAAGGAATGGGGTTGCTTTAAAAACTACCTGACAAAATATGGTTCCAAAAACAATACTTGGTTGTGCTTAGATTAATGTCACAGATATAATGGGGGGGAAAACAACCTTGAAATCTGGGTGGCTTCTTCACTTCATATGCCTCATCAAAACCAGGGGATAGATGTGCAGGACTCTAGGGCATGAGAACTGAAACTTAGGTAAGGTAGCTCAGCTGCAGCACATGTCAGAAGGATGTCACACGTGGAAGCACTTGGAATTTAGTATGCATCCCAGTGGAGCTTGGTGCCTGATGGAACTGGTAGGGTAGAAGACAAGGAGGCCAACAGTAGGTGGCGCCAGAGCAAGTGTCTGGCAGAGGCAGAGCCAATGTCCTGCAGACATTACCAGTTCTGGTTTTGTTCCCATCCTTCTCCCTGCCAAGCTCTGCAGGCGGCAACACTGAGACTAAGGAGGAGGGGAAAGCTGGTGGTCAATGCCACACCCCCTGGAGTAGTTGTATGTAAGTGGGCAGGTGACAGCTGCTGCCAGCAGACTGAGCTTAGGCCAACAATGCCCCATTTGTCCTAATGGCCCAGCCTCCACTAATTAATTTGTTACAAGTTAGTTATAATTAATTATCCCAAACCTTATGGTGTACTCATTCTCATATGTGCCACTGAATCTACATATGGCTCCCCCAGACACACAATTCTTATTTTTTAATCTTTGAGGGGTCTCGTTTTACTTAACTCATACTGAACGTAAATTGCATCTTTATATATGGCTTCCCTTGGCCTTTTTGCTACAGCTAATATTGCCTCCCAATATATTTGCATTATGATGACAGCTCAGAGGCTGGGGCTACTACGGAATTCAACTGTTAAGTTGGTAAGTGGGACAGCTCAATGGGGCCATATGTCACCAGTCCTGAAAGTGCTAGACTGCCTGCCAGTAAGCTACCAGGACCTATTCAGTGTGTTAGCAGAAGTATAGGTAAAGGGGTAAAGGGGACCCCTGACCATTAGGTCCAATTGTGACTGACTCTGGGGTTGCAGCACTCATCTCGCTTTATTGGCCAAGGGAGCCGGCGTACAGCTTCACGGTCATGTGGCCAGCATGGCTAAGCTGCTTCTGGCAAACCAGAGCAGCGCACGAAAACACCATTTACCTTCCCGCCGGAGTGGTACCTATTTATCTACTTGCACTTTGATGTGCTTTCGAACTGCTAGGTGGGGAGGAGCAGGGACCGAGCAACGGGAGCTCACCCCGTCGCTGGGATTCGAACCGCTGACCTTCCGATCGGCAAGTCCTAGGCTCTGTGGTTTAAACAAAACAAAAAAAAACCTCTATCTTGACATTATATTTTTGGGAGAGAGACAGCTTAAAAGGTGGTGTGGGATTAAAGCAAAAGCCAGAAATGCATTCTACTTCTATTGTGGATTTTCGTCAAAGTGACATTTTAATAAAAGAACACAAATCAAGGAGAAATATCTTTGCAGGATGCTGGTCTGGGATGCCACTGTTCCTTGTGCACAATTCCAACAATCACTTGGCCCATAGGCTTTGAATCACAAAGATATAGCTTGAGCTATTCACAATGTGAGCAAGCACAATCCAATAATCTGGAGAGGGTATGCTGTAGAGAAGGAATGAACACCAGAGAGTCGAAGCCTAAACGGTGCTTAGAAGTCACAAGGATTTCCAAAATAGAATAAAAGAATTGTAGAGTTGGAAGGATAGTGTCAGGGAACTGCCATCGGAGCCAGAGGCGGAGGCAAGGCTCCCAAGCGATGCTGGAGAAGGGCCCAGCAGGGAGAGAGGGAGCTCATCGGCTGGGGAAGGAAATCAGCATAACACCAGGGATAAAGGGGGACAGATGGGGGAATCAGCGAGGGGGCTCCAGGACTCCTCGCCGGAGACCAGCGGGGAGAGCATGGGTCCTCCGCTGCCCACACCCACCCTGTGCAGAAGACTTCCGCGCAGGGAGAGTAGGCGGAGACTTGGCGTCAAAGAACTTCTTTGCTAGAAGAGGTTCAAGAAACGCCCACTGACGGATTCTGCTAGTGACTGAAACAGCCACAAAGTGAAGGGCTGTCCAGACAGAAAAGGTTTAACCAGGCAACCTAGCCAGGAATGGCGGCAACTTACGCACAAGCAACCCCTATAACCATTACAGATAGGTTTGAATTGATAGATCAAACCTATCCATTCTGAAGGAAATCAGCCCTGAGTGCTCACTGGAAGGACAGATCCTGAAGCTGAGGCTCCAACACTTTGGCCACCTCATGAGAAGAGAAGACTCCCTGGAAAAGACCCTGATGTTGGGAAAGATGGAGGGCACAAGGAGAAGGAGACGATAGAGGACGAGATGGTTGGACAGTGTTCTCGAAGATACGAACACGAGTTTGACCAAACTGCGGGAGCCAGTGGAAGAAAGGAGTGCCTGGTGTGCTCTGGTCCATGGGGTCACGAAGAGTCGGACACGACTAAACGACTCAACAACAAGAGTTGGAAGGAACCAGGATGATCATCTAGTCCAACCTGCTGAGAAGTGGGAATATTTTGCCCCACATGGGGTGCAAACACACGACTCTGAGATTGAGAGTCTCATGGTCTACCAACTGAGCTATGAAAGATGAGAGATGAAAAACGAAAAAGGTTGTGTGATAACCTCAGCTGGCAAACCTCAGAGATAACAGTATCTCTTGATCTTGAGACCAACACAGGAAAAAGTTTGGGTGGAAAAATTAGAAGTTCCATCTTTGCCGTGTTCAATTTGGATATATCAACGAAGAAGCGTGAGCATCATGAAAGATCAATGTCATGGCATCACAAAAAGCTGAAGGTGGTGACAGGATTGCTGTCCAAGCAAACCACTTTGATTTCGATTCTCTGAAAACCCTTCGCTGACAGCAAATTCATTTGCATGGAACGAATTAAAATAAAATTGGAAAAAGTCAAGGAAGTGGTTGGAGAAGAGACAAAAGACAGTGAGCATACTAAATGGAGATCACAAATTTCATACAATCATAGAATCTTAAGAGTTGGAAGGGACCCCAAGGGTCATCTAGTCCAACCCCCTGGAATGCAGGAATCTCAGCTAAAGCATCCATGGCAGATGGCCATCCAACCTCTGCTTAAAAACCTCCAAGGAAGGAGAGTCCACAACCTCCCGAGAGAGACCGTTCCACTGTTGAGCAGCTCTTACTGTCAGAAAGTTTTCCCATATGTTTAGTCGGAATCTCTTTTCTTGTAACTTGAAACCACTAGTTTGAGTCCTATCTTCCAGAGCAAGAGAAGGTAGGAGGAGGTGGGGAAAGGAACAAGTTGGAGAATAATGGCTCCTCCAGGTGTCATTTTTATTATACATCTGTGACGGTTTGTGCACATGATGCTATCAGGGCAGTCACACATGATCCAGTTTTCAATTCTGTTTGCACCTGCAAAGTCTTGGGAGTGCTTCATTTAGCACTCAATGCACAACCCATAACTTCCTACTGAAACCCTGTAACTTTCAATGCTACCAAGTACCTTGTAAACCAGATAGGTAGTTGGGTTCCTATTGAGGGTACTTAGGAAGCCACCATGACAGTGATGAGGGAAGGAGCATTGATCATTCTGTGGTATTATGAAAGTGGGCAAAGCTGTATTGCAACATTCAAATAAATGTGTTTTAATAATATTTTTTTAAAAAATGCTACCGATGTTCTAGTTTATTTTGTCCTGCCTTTGTTGGGTTATAGGCCCTCTGGACAGCAATAATCTGGTAGCATCTGGGGAAGCATCACAGCACAAATTAAAGCAGAAGAAATCTACCATGACTGCACTGTCATTGCCTCAAGAACAAGTTGCAGGATATACCAGCAGTAGAAGACCAGTCTGGTGGGGCCATAAGGTGGTGAGGAAGGTTTGATTGCGCTTGAAAGCCAAGGGCAATTGGCCAGAGAGAGTGAGACAATGAGGAACAGAGTGGGGTGAAGAGATTTATAGACGGGAATGGAAGCTAGGAAAGGGACAAGCAAGCTGAGAACTCAGGAGATCCAAGCTGGTCAACCAACTGTCTAGACCCCAGATAATATGAGAGATTAGACTGTGAAGTTGGGCATTCAAAACCCAAGCTTTAGGGTGGTTTTGAAACCACCGTTAAATACTTATGGCAGAAATCAAGTAAAGTGGTACCTCGGGTTACAAACACCTCGGGTTACAGACTCTGATAACCCGGAAGTAGTACCTCAGGTTAAGAACTTTACCTCAGAATGAGAACAGAAATCGCGCAGTGGCGGCGCAGTGGCAGTGGAAGGCCCCATTAGCTAAAGTGTTACCTCAGGTTAAAAATGGTTTCAGGTTAAGAAAGGACCTCTGGAACGAAGTAAGTTTGTAACCAGAGGTACCACTGTATATCACCATCTACAGGAGCTGGGATGACATACACAAAGCCCTCAACATGCAGGGCGTTAATCTAAATAGCACTTAAACCAATTAGAGAATATTGTGTATCTTTCATGTATGTAGCCAAGGCAGCCATTAATAAATCCCAGAGATTCTTCAGAATAATGCAACACCTGCCCAAGGCCTCTTTCCTGCAAACCCCCTTGGGCTCAGGAGGACAACAGTCTGAACTGTGTTTGAAAAACAAGTTTTTAATTAGAGTTTGCTCTTCCAAGCTGGCAACTGGCAGCGACGCTCTTGTTGAAAAATGACAGCTGCTTGGGTTGGCACTGCGATGGCATAGATTATTAAAGCAATATTGGAACAGACAGGACGTGTTATGTGCCATTAGTGTGCGTCCGCATGATAGCACTGGTGAAAAAGACAATAATATCTTAGTTTTAAAAAATACAGTAGGATGTTGGAAGTTGATACAACCAAGCCTCTGATTAGAAGCTACCATAAGGAAAAAACCTTGAATTGTATTGGGCAAAATCAAAAGAAAATTATCCTGTTGAAATATCTTGCTTCCCCCTCTCCTTAACCTTTTAGTCCCCAAAGCCGTTGCATTTCAGTGCAATTTCCACACATGTAGCTTTGTCTCTGGATTGCATCAAACAGGCAAATCTGCTACATCCCAAGTCAGACCACAGGTCCATTTACCCTTGTGCTGTTTCCTCTGGTGGAACATTTTCTCCTGTCCCCTAAAGATGTACAATGAAGACACCAGGTGAACCTCCCTGGAGAGAGCATTTCACAAACAGGGGTGTCTACAGAGAAGGCCCATTCTCGTGTGGCAACCTTCTGGAGATACACAAAGAAGGGCCCCAGAAGATGATCTCAAGGTCCAGGTAGGTATATATGGAGACACGCAGCCCTTGAGATATTATGGTCCTCAGCTGTTTATATCTAATTCCTTCTACTAGCTTCTACTGGTTCAATCACAAGGCATAGCGACCTTCTGATCTTTTGCTCCTTCCTTTGTCATCAGCAGTGGAGGAGGCACACGAAGAAGGGCCTCAGATGATGAACGTAAGAGTCCAGGACTGTTTATATGGGAAGAGCCAGTCCTTCCAGTATTGTGGCCCCGAGTCATGGCTCTTTCTTCTTCAAGGTATGGGTCACTGCTCCTCTTGAATGAAGTGAGCTGCTGGAAGATCAACCAAAGGCAAGCATGGGATGCCTGCCGCCCTCCAGAAGCTGGACTCTCAACTCCCATCAGCCCCAGACAGCATGACCGAGGATCAGGAATGAGGAGTGTTGTAGGCCAGAAACATCCCAAGGGACTCATCCCTGACTTACACTAACACAATCCTCCAACTTGTGAAATCCAAAATTCTCCAGGTTATATTTACCCTCTCCTTCGTCTGCAGGACCTTGTTTTTGTTGAATGGTCTCTTTAAATTTGAAGGTTCATTATTGTTCCACAAGATGTGCATTTCTTTAAGGGCCAGAGCAAATAATATGACCTAGTTTTACAGCTGTGAAGCAGTATAGCAGGTGCTGTTAAGTTAATTAAGCTGTTGGGTATAGTATATAAAGAGCAGCACCTAGCTCTCTCAGTACCCTGGTAGATGGGTCATGCTTATTGATATATTGTAAAATGAGTTTTTGTTTTTGTTA
Organism: Podarcis gaigeae; assembly: GCF_964106915.1. Taxonomy (NCBI): domain Eukaryota; kingdom Metazoa; phylum Chordata; class Lepidosauria; order Squamata; family Lacertidae; genus Podarcis; species Podarcis gaigeae. The sequence continues at coordinate 16,293,553 of NC_139678.1, read as the reverse complement.
TTAAGGTAAAGGTAAAGGTACCCCTGCCCGTACCGGCCAGTCGTGCCCAACTCTAGGGTTGTGCGCCCATCTCACTTAAGAGGCCGGGGCCAGCGCTGTCCAGAGACACTTCCGGGTCACGTGGCCAGTGTGACAAAGCTGCTCTGGCGAGCCAGCACCAGCACAGCACACGGAAACGCCGTTTACCTTCCCGCTATAAAGCGGTACCTATTTATCTACTTGCACTTAAGGGTGCTTTCGAACTGCTAGCTGGGCAGGAGCTGGGACCGAAAGATGGGAGCTCACCCCACCGCGGGGATTCGAACCGCTGACCATACGATCGGCAAGTCCTAGGCACTGAGGTTTTACCCACAGCGCCACCTGCGTCCCATCAGTTTTTGTTATTAAAACCTAGCAAAAATTACTTTTGCATTCCTTGTAATGTGTGGTCTCCCCAGCATGCCTTCTGCAGCGCAACTAATCTGCCAACAGTTTTATTGCCTTTGCTATGAAAGAGCCAAGCAGCCAGTTGACGTCTCCTCTTAATTACTCTTCCCAGGCAGCCCAGCAGCTTCCATTTTGTATGCCACAAGCTTCTGAGAGGAAGACAAATATGGTGCGCATACCATGTCGGTCACAACAACAAATCCACAACCACCTCAGCTTCCCTCTGTGGAATATTTCTAGCCAGGCATCGTCTCTCCCTTGTTTACTCCCTCCTGCTAAGTCTAAATAAACTGACAAGCAAAACTAAAAAGGAAATATGTAGAGATTTCAAAGATCAGCAAGGGATGAGGTTTTCCCAATGTAAACTAGGAAGAATCGCGGTCCTGTAAGATGCTGAATAATTTCAGTTAATTACTTGCTGTTTCCTGACTATTGGGGCGGCAAGAGGCGGGGGCAGTCTGAAAACAAATCCAAATCTTCCCAGTGCCAAAGAATAACTCAGAAGAGTCACTAGATTTACACAAACTGTACATCAACTTTAAAAAAAAACCTTCATAGAAAGAACCCAAATTCAATCAGATTAACAAATTCAGCGTCCTGAAGCTTTTTTACTAGGTCCAAAAATACCAAAGGAGCAGAAAAGACTGTTTATGTATGCTACAACAGCTGTGCAGATGCTATTTGCCCAAAGATGGAAGGAAGAAAAAGTACCTACAAGAGAAGAATGGCTGATAAAGACGGTGGACTATGCCGAAATGGCGAAAATGACCAGGAAGATCAGAGATGATAAATTTAATAAAGAATGGGGGAAATTTATGTGTTATTTAAAAGAACACTGTAAACAATTAAAAACATTGGCAGGATTCTAAAAAACTCTGGAAATGGAACGAGAACTATGGTGAGAATTGAGTATCAAGTAAATATGGAGAACAGTATGAGATGCAGTTGGAAAAGAATAAAACCATGGAGGGGTGGAGGGAAGTCTGGGGATTCAGAGAATCCTATGTGTACATGATTATGACATACAGTGGTACCTCGGGTTAAGAACTTAATTCGTTCTGGAGGTCCATTCTTAACCTGAAACTATTCTTAACCTGAGGTACCACTTTAGCTAATGGAGCCACCTGCTGCCACTGCGCCGCTGCTGTTCTCATCCTGAAGCAAAGTTCTTAACCCAAGGTACTATTTCTGGGTTAGCGGAGTCTGTAACCTGAAGCGTATGTAACCTAAAGCGTCTGTAACCTGAGGTACCACTGTATTTGTGATGATAATTGTTAAAGACAAAAACGAATAAATAAATTATAAAAAATAAAACAAAACTCAGTGTCCAAGTCCTCTGGGACATCAGGACATTAACTCAGGAATGGGGAACCCCAGGCCCAGATGTGGGCCACCTGGTCTCTCCCCAGCCCATGCCATCCCCCCTCCAGATGACACCCCTCACCAGTCCTGTTCCTCACCCTCCTCAAACTCTGTCCTTGAACTGTGATAATCGCTCTTGCTCGCCTAGACGAAGGGCCAGTTAAAGCCTCTGTCTTTTGTGTGGTGGGTATTAAGTTGTGGGTGAACATATCAGACGACACAGCGATTCTTCAAACAGCTCTTGTTTATTCACAGGCCAGAACAGAACAGAACTGAAGGGTTCAGTCAGCCTGCTTATATAGAGCTCCAGTACAACGTAACTGTAACAATTTTCTAAAACTATCCAATCACTGAACGTCACTTTCGATCCCTTATTTGCATAACTATCTACAGTACTGTATCCCCCTGCTGGCCCAGGGTGAGAACCTCAGTACCTAACAGTGGGAATGCAGTCTACTGTACAAAAGCATGGCATGCAGCCCACAGGGTTCTATCAACCAGGGAATGTGGATCTCGGGCTTTAAAAGGTTCCCCAGCCCTGGTTTAACTTAAATGAAAGGAATAATCTTTTCAACAAGTAAAGGAGCGCTGCAAACTGTTGTTCAGTAGAACAGATCTTCTCTGTAAGAGCTCATTTATTATCTGGTGCTAGCAGTCTATTTTTAATTCGGGTCAAACATATCCAGAAACTCTCTTGATTATCGATAAACAAAAAACTTTCTCTTGCATTGAGTTAAGATTAAGAAACACACCCTTTCATGTTTTTGGTGTTTCTTTAGGCCTCAGCAGAGTGTGACATGCCAGTCTCCGACAGCAGAGGAAGCAGAAATAACTTACCAAGGGTCTGGGAAGAGCAAAGGAGGGAAAGTTCAAGGGAGCGCTTGAAAAAAGAACAATGTACCAATCACCTCCATCTTAAAAGAAACACATTTTAGAATGTTGCATAACGTTGTCTAATACAGCTAAAAATAATGCAGTGGCAGAACAAATGCCAGGAATCAGAAGTTACCAGAAAGGAATCTTCTCCAAGTCGATGTTTAAAGCACAATCATGGAGTGGAAAAGGAAAGAGGGAGGTAATATAGGCAATAATAATAATGCTTGATAGATATAGATGATATAGATATAGATATAGATATAGATATAATCTACTATATATTTAGGAAAGTTGTTTACATTTGCACACCTCTTAAAGATACCATAACCAAATTTTGCATGATGGTTTCTGAGTTCAAGGAGCAGGTTTTTGCCTAACTTTGAATACAATTTGACACCTCTAAGGAGATTGAGGGCATAAGGAGAAGGGGACGACAGAGGACGAGATGTTTGGACAGTGTTCTCAAAGCTACCAGCATGAGTTTGACCAAACTGCAGAAGGCAGTGGAAGACAGGAGTGCCTGGCATGCTCTGGTCCATGGGGTCACGAAGAGTCGGACACGACTAAACGACTAAACAACAACAAGAAGCACAGCAGCCAAGCACTCTTCTGTTAGAATCATAAGAGTTGGAAGAGACCCTAAGAATCATCTAGTCCACACTTTCCAAACTTTTCATCTTGGTGACACATTTTTTAGACATGCATCATTTCATGACACAGTGATTCAGTTTTACTAGCAAACCGGAGGTTAAACTAACCCCTTTCCAGCCCCGGGAGGATCGCAGGGAGCACTCGCGTGATACACACACACACTGCAGCCAGCACATTGATGTGTCACAACACAGAGTTTGGAAAGCTCTGATCTAGTCCAACCCCCTGCAATGCCGGAATATGCAACAGGGATTGAACCTGCAACCTTGCCATTATCTGCACCATGCTCTAACCAACTGAGCTATCCAAGTGTCTGTGCCTACTACCTACTACAACAGCCTTTACCAAAGGTGTCATGGGCTTTGAAGACACTCGAACTCAGGATGCAAGGGAGAAACATGCTAAGAGGAAGGCACGCTTGGCAAATCCGCACCGTGATCAACGGAAACTGTGGAGGGACGTGTGGATCCAGAATTGGCCTCCACAGTCACTTACAGACTCATTGTTAAAACCGTGTTTATGGAAGACAGTCTTACTTGGCTACTGTCAGGGGCTCAGGTCCACTCGGTGTTGGACTGGAAGAGCCCTCGCAATAGGAAGGAGGTCCAGAAATTCATCGGCTTTGCCAACTTTTATCACAAGTTTATCAAGGGATTCGCCATGCAAACGGCGGCCATCACGGACACCCTCAGCTCCAAGAAGAAGAAGTTCATCTGGACGGAGCAGGCGGAGCGGTCCTTTCAGACGCTCAAGCGTCTCTTCGCATCCGAAGAGCAGCTGCTGCACGTGAACCCCAGCAAACCCATGAGGGTTGAAACGGACGCTTCAGACAGAGCGGTGGGGGCAGTCCTGTTGCAGCGAGACCCGCAAGGGGACTGGAGGCCGTGTGCTTTCTACTCCAGGAAACTCAGCAAGTCGGAGCAGAACTACACCATCTGGGACAGGGAGTTGCTGGCCATCCATGCAGCCTTCAAGGCGTGGCGGCACTTCCTCATTGGAGCCAAACACACAGTGCAGGTCCACACAGACCATAAGAACCTGGAGCACTGGCGCACGGCGCGGTTCCTGAACCAGAGACACATCCGCTGGGTGGAGTTCTTTGTGGATTTCGACTTCAGAATAGAATACATCCCAGGACACAACAACATCATGGCGGATGCGCTATCCAGGAAGCCGCAGTATCTCGAGGAAGAGGCACCGGCGGCGGCCAAGCACATTTTCGCGCCGAAAGCGTGGGCATGCGCCTCAGCCACGGTGGACCTGGACGCGGTACGTCGCGCACTGCAGACGGATCCCTTCGCACGATCCAAGATGGAGGAGGTGCGAAGCGGCACAGCGAAGGACGACGAGTTCCAGATACGCGACGGGCTGCTCATCCGCAAAGGGGCCCTTTACGTGCCAGGAGACGACCTCCGCGCGAAGGTACTGCAGCAGTTACACGACGCGCCCAGCGCTGGGCACTTTGGCAAGGACAAAACGGTGGAATTAGTAGCCAGAGACTTTTGGTGGCCCAAGATGAGGGGAGAAGTTGCGGATTACGTCACGAGGTGCGACACATGCCAAAGGGCCAAGCCAGTACACAGACCGCCGGCAGGACTGCTGGAACCGCTACAGACACCACTCGAACCGTGAGAGAGGGTGGCCCTGGACTTCGTCACGGATCTGCCCAGCTCGCGGGGCAAAACAGCAGTACTCGTGGTCGTGGACATGTTCACCAAGATGGCCCACTTCATTCCGTGCGCGAAGGTGGCCACAGCGGAACAGACCGCCAAGCTGTTCATAGACCACGTGTTCAAGGTGCACGGTCTACCACGGTCTATCCTGTCCGACCGGGGGCGCCAGTTCATCTCGAACTTCTGGCAGAAGCTGATGGGCATCCTGAACGTCAAGATCAACCTAGCATCAGCAAGACACCCGCAGACCAACGGACAAGCGGAGAGGGTCAACGCCATCATGCAGCAGTACCTGAGATGCTACGCGAATCAGCAGCCTTCGACATGGGTGGACTACCTACCGCTGGCCGAGTTCACCTACAACAACACGAAGCACGTGTCCACGGGGGTGACACCGTTCTTCGCCAACAATGGGCGGCATCCCAGAACCTTCCCGGGATTAGAGAGAGTGGGGGAAGGGGAGCCACAGGGAGCAGAGGCCTTGGCAATGGAGCTACAAGAGGTCCACGAGCAACTCCGAAGGCAGTTAGAACTATCGAAACACGCCTACAAGATGCAGGCAGACAGACACAGAAGGGTTGGGGAAGACATACAGGTGGGAGACTGGGTCTGGTTGGCAGCCCAGGCAGTACCGACCAGATCGTTAGCTAAGAAGAAGCTCGGACACAAGCAGCTAGGGCCTTACCAAGTCGAGGCACAGATCAATCCAGTGGCCTTCCGGTTGACACTCCCGGAGGGATCCAGAATGCACCCGGTCTTTCATAGATCCGTGCTCACGCCCTACAAGGCACCTCACAGATTTCAGGCGCAAGAGACAGCACCAGGCCCGCTTAGGGAAGCGCCCACGAAGGGGGGGTCACCGAGGGTGGAGCCACTCAACGAGGCCACAGAGATTTTAGACTCGAGATGGGGGGAGGAAGGGATTGAATATCTCCTCGCCAAGGAAGACACCCCGGCCAGCGCCAACAGGTGGGTACCGGACTATGCAGTGGAGGAGCAATTACTCAAAGACGAATTCCATGCACTTTTCCCGCACAGACCCATGCCGGCAGATTATTTCGACGAATATCTTTTCACACCCACACTCTCAGCCAGCACGTTCCAGGGGTTCTCTTCAGCTGAGGACACGGTGCCGGAGACTAGCTTCCCGGAGGGATCCCTCTCAGGGTTTGGCACAGGCGGATCTTATTGGTGGGAAGATCAACCTGAGGTGGGGTGGCGCAGAGAACTGCCGAGCGGGGCCTCGCACGCAGCGTCACCCCAGGCAACAGAGGGAGAGGGGGTCATGGGCGAGTTGGGGGAAGATCCAGGGTTCGAACACACCTCCAGAGAGATGGGAACTGAGGAGATCGACGTCGACGAGCCCATTGAGGACTATCCGGATTTATCCGGCTGGCTGCACACCACGGGGGACGAACTGTATCCCGCACTCACCCCCACAACACTGGAGCACCCAGAACCCACACCAGAAGAGAGGGAGGGGTAGGGGGGCTTCGAGGGGGGGATGGATGTCAGGGGCTCAGGAGCAGAGGCACAGGGAAGAGAGGGAATGGAGAGCGAAGGGGAAGAATCCGAGGGGAGCGTAGGAGAAGAGGACAGTGGGCCGAGGGATTCCATGAGCCTCTCCAGCGAATCGGAAGATTCACAGAAGGGGGCGCCAGTGGCCAGAGGTAGGGGGTTCCCAAGGGGAACGCCCCAGGAGCAAGGGGGCAGCAGGGACTCCCAGAGCAGTAGTTGGAAATCAGGACCAGCCTCCCCACCAGAGCAGAGTGGGGGGGAAGGGTCCCAAGTATCGGGGCCAGTGCACTCCCCACCAGGGAGAGAAGACGAGGCAGGGCTGACCACGCCTCCATCGGAGAGTCGGACAACGGAGGGAAGGTCAGATCCGGCCAGCATCCCGGAAGAGGGAAGCAGTGACAGAAGTAGTGTAACGGTTAGGAGAAAGGTCACTGGGTTGGCGCGAGAGGCAAGTTCAAATGTACAGGAGCGCGGGACAACAGAGAATGAGGATTGGGAACCGGGTCCTAAAGCCCGCCGGAGGCAGGGGGAGGAGCTAAGCGACTCAGCGTCAGAAGAGTCCAGAAAGGGCAATGCCCCAGCGGGCAGGAGGACCCAGAGGAGGAGAGAGCAGCGGAAAAGGTAGAGCAGGGCTAGGATCTTAAACTGATGTCAGAGGGGAGGAGACTCAGACGGGACTTCGCCGATCTAGGGTTTAAGACGTAGGGCTGCACGCTGCGGCTTTGAAATGGAAACTGAACTTCAATAAAGACTTTTGTACATTACGACAGCCTAGCGTTGGTCCTCTGTGAGCTGGGACCTAGAGGCAGCTCTGACAGCTACGAATGAGAAGGAGAAGGAGAAGGAGAAGGAGAAGGAGAAGGAGGAGAAGGAGAAGGAGAAGGAGAAGGAGAAGAAGAAGAAGAAGAAGAAGAAGAAGAAGAAGAAGAAGAAGAAGAAGAGTGGAGAATATATGGTCTCATCACCCCTGGCCCTGGGCCATGCTGGCAGGGGCTGGTGGGAGCTGGAATTTGACATCAGCTGAGCCACCACTGGTTCACCACCACTGACCCAAAACAAAGAAGCATTCTGCCTCTGAAGATGGCTCATAGATAGTGGCCATGATAAGAGTTATCTCCTCCATGAATTTATCGGATCCTTTTCCAAAGCTATCTAACCCTGTGACCTAGAGAATCCCAAGTGTTTACCAGCATTGTTCAGCTTTTCTTATTGCTTCTGACTTTTGATGGAACCAAAGTGCAGTGTTTTGTTACTGGGGAAATAAATGTGCTCCCTCCCAGCTGAAACTTCAGTAGCAATGGCTTTTACGTGGTCACCCAAGGGATAACTGGCAAATCAGGGTCTGGAGTTGGACCTTAGGTCTGTGTTTTAGGCACTGCCAGCTCAACTGCAATGTAATTACTAGTGTTTATTAATGATTCTGAGTCATGACTAATATCACAAAATATGTTTGCCCACCATGGATATAAACACTATCAAGGTTACCACCTCTGTATTCAAAGAGCAGGTGAGGTTTTCAGTGTATATAAAAAAACTGCCCTGTGTGACCTGAGAATATAAAATCAGGCCCCTCACTGAGAGCAGCTTCGTTTGTGCCATTTCCCCTTGCACAGAAATAACCCCTTCTAATCTGCAAAGTGACCCTGAACCACCATCATCCTGAAATTCTTTGTCTATGTATACAGGAGTTGCCAGTTCAGAGTAACAATCCCAAGTCAACATCATCAGGTAGCCTTATCTCCCCAGTTACAGATAGGTAGCCGTGTTGGTCTGCCATAGTCAAAACAAAAAAAATTCCTTCCAGTAGCACCTTAAAGACCAACTAAGTCAGTTCTTGGTATGAGCTTTCGTGTGCATGCACACTTCTTCAGATACACTGAAACAGAAGTTTCCAGACCCTTCTATATAGTGAGAAGGTGGGGAGGGGTATTACTCAGAAGGGTGGTAGGAATGGGTGATTGGCAGATAGCTGTGATGAGCCTGTTGACGACTCCTAACGACTCTTACAGGAAAAAGCAAGGGGTGAAAAAGGCTCTATCATTGTTTATTTTACTTTTTTATACCTGCCCACATTCTGCAGAAAATGAAGCCAAGGATCACAGACTCTGCACACCTGAGGAAAGGCCTTCGTAGTAGAGACATCCAGAAGACCATTGGCCGCAGAAGTGGCTAAGGAACCTATTTGCTTCCTGAAATATCCACTCAAAGGGGATTTTGGTATGCCCAATTCGTTGATCAAATAGGACAGTCAATGAATAGGGTGAGGGGAATTACAGACCCTACTGACTCCTATTGCTCTTAACCTCCACAGTTTGACCTGGCTACTTACACAGAGTACATGTTGTCTGTGTTGTGAACTGCCCTGTGATCTTTGGATGAAGGGCGGTATACAAGTTTTAATAATAATAATAATAATAATAATACTTCAACTGTCAGACAGCATGTTCCTCAAAACTAGTTGCTGGAAACCACAGGAGGCGAGAGGGTCTTGTGCTCAGGTCTGCTTGCAGACTTCCCACGGGCATATGATTGGCCACTGTGAATATATCTGAAGGAGCGTCTCCACCCCCATCGTTACGCCCGGACACTGAGGTCCAGCACTGAGGGCCTTCTGGCAGTTCCCTCACTGCGAGAAGCCAAGTTACAGGGAACCAGGCAGAGGGCCTTCTTGGTAGTGGCACCCGCCCTGTGGAACGCCTTCCCACCAGATGTCAAAGAGAACAACAGCTAACAGACTTTTAGAAGACATCTAAAGGCAGCCCTGTTTAGAGAAGCTTTAATGTTTGATGTATTAGGGTATTTTAATATTTTGTTGGAAGCCGCCCAGAGTGGCTGGGGAAGCCCAGCCAAATGGGCGAGGTATAAATATTATATTATATATTATATATTATATATTATATATTATATATTATATATTATATATTATATATTATATATTATATATTATATATTATATATTATATATTATTATATATTATATATTATTACAGGTTGCTGGACTATATGGGCCCTTGGCCTGATCCAGAAGGTATCTCACATGTTCTTATGAATGCTGCGCAACCTCTGGTCCTTATGAGTTGTGCAGCTGAGCCACGACGCAGGGCCACCGACAAAGACTCTCCAAAGATCTCAGTCACCCAGTAGGGATATACAGGATCTGATCGTCCTTAAGATGTCCTGGACCCCTGTTGTTAAGGGCCTTTATATTGATGCAAGAACCTTGAACCTGTCTCAGTAGCAGATGGGCAGCCAGTGCAAGCTCTCAAGCGCTGGAATTTCGTGCCAGAGGTAGTAGTGTGCCCATCAACAGTCCAGCACCAGCGGGAGCTTCCAGACCAGCCAGAAGGATAGCGCCACATAGGGCGCTTGATCACACATCCTCACAAATTACAATGGAAGTGGTAATGTTGTTGCACTTTCTTGCAGGGCGATAGAGCACAGGCTTCCATTGGAACGATGGACCACTGGCCTGATCCAGCGGGTTCTTCTCATTAAGAGAATGGCAAAACGAATTGCTGGCGGGAAGTTAAGGTTCAATTTAGGCCACCCATAGGAATGCGATTGTTCCTTGCAACCGTAAGAGTTGGTAACGTAACTTTAGGCTTTATCTGGATATCAGGATTCATTCCTCCTGGGCAGATCCAGTTCCCAGTTCTGTACTGATTTAGCAGGCGCACACAGACGTAACTGCGAACAATGACTCATTTGATCTAAGAGTCCGTGGCTACAAATGACACAATGGAACAATGGTTGACATGTGCGGTGAGAACCTGCAGAATTACCGGGTGCGCATTGTTAAACATGGTACTTGAAATTAGATCGGAAGAACCTGTAAACTTAACAAGCACCCTGTCTGTACTCAAGAGAGGACTCTTGTACTCTCAAGAGGTAAGTGGCTGAAGAAGGCAAAGACATCTTGAAGTTTCGTATCAGTTTGCAAAGATTCTTCTCAGGTATTACTTTGGACCGCATGGCAGGACATACCCACAGAAATAACTGTGCAGCTCAACCACTGAACAGAAGGGCCACCTTCCCTTGTGCGCAACCTCATGGGGGCCACATTCCAGTGGTGGGTGGGCCCACAGGCAAAATCAAATGGAGCAATGGATGTAACTCAAGCTGTACCATGCTAGTGCCAGATATCTCTATGTGACTGAAACTGGACCCATGCCAGTAGGAAAATGCACCTGGTACCTGGCTAATTTCAAACACTGGTACCAGGATGTAACTGCAATAGATGTCTCCGGACAGTGATTGTTTTCCGGTTTGTACACTTAAAATGGATTAAAACACTCTGTTGCTCTGCTGCAACAAATCCACTTTTTAAAAAAAACAAATCATAAAACTGGCCAAACTTTTTGTGGTTTGTAAAACAAAGAACGCACTAAAGAAGTGTGGGATGAACAGACAATTAACAGGAAGATGTGTAAACACCCTGCAAGCAAATCAGAATGCAGGATGAACGCTCATTGCCATAAACAAGTCAGAGGAAACACTCAATGAAGTCTAACCACCATGTCAAGTTTTGGGCAGGGACATCATCTGAATAAACAAATCAACTGGGGGGGAAACGCCTAGGCTTTTTGCACAGTGACACACAATCCTTTCCATCAAAGCATGGAAGAGGCATTATTGCAGTTCACTGACATATTCCAGCCGGGCAAAAGCAGCCAAGAAAGGTGTGGTAAGGAATGTGACCTGGGGACAGTTGAGGATCAGATAAGGTGACCTGGAAGGCAACATCCAGCAATGGCTCTACCCACAATTGGTTGAAAAAACACAATCGGGAGACAGGGGGAGATGTGATTAGAATGGTGAGGTGTGGAAGGATGCCAAGATACTTGCTTCGAATGCTCCACACATATGGGATTAGTTAGCTGGCAGAATTCTGATTTACTCAGATTTCTTTGGGGCGCCCACATTTACGTCCATGCAGGAGGTTTAACTGAAGCTGGTCTCATAAAAAGGTATCACAGCACTCTTGAAAAGTATTCTCCTCTTTCTCCAATTGCAAGACTCCGTTTCAGCAAAAGACGGCTAATTTATTCTCTACGGGGCATTACAGGATGAACGAGGGCTTATGTAATATTATCGGTGTGTGAGACTATATGTAATATAAATTGTTCAGCATGCCTTTATTTCAAATTTCTATGATTTTATGAAGTGCCAAGAGCAAAAACAGATGTTCCCCTACTCCACTTGGATATCAAAAACCCTAAACTGGTATGCTAACATGTCCCACAAGGCCTGTGGACTGTCTGGTAAATCTGGGGATAGATTAAGAGGCCCAAAAATGCTTGGCTCCAGAGTTTTCATGCCAAGATTGTCAAAATGGTTGAAATAAATATGAATCAAATCTGGACTCCAATGGGGCAGTCAAACATTACTCAGAGGTGGGGGGGGTGCTCAGTGCTTAAATATAAGTCTAAGATGGAAACGTTCATCTGAAATGTCAGTAACTGGTACAGTGTGTTTGAATGGGAGCTTTGCCAGCAAAACCCAAAAGGAAGTTAAAAGGGTAAAGGGACCCCTGACCATCAGGTCCAGTTGTGACTGACTCTGTGGTTGTGGCACTCATCTCTCTTTATTGGCTGAGGGAGCCGGCGTACAGCTTCTGGGTCATGTGGCCATCAGGACTAAGCTGCTTCTGGCAAACCAGAGCAGTGCACAGAAACACTGTTTACCTTCCTGCTCGAGCGGTACCTATTTATCTACTTGCACTTTGACGTGCTTTCAAACTGCTAGGTGGGCAAGAGCAGGGACCAAGCAATGCTAAATCCCACTGAAATCAATTGGGTTGAAAAATCTGTATGTTTGTGCCTTAATGACAACTGAATTTCCTACAGAAGTTGAACTGTTATAGGAATGTCCTGTTTTCCCTGCTGCTAAAATTATTATTATTATTATTATTATTATTATTATTGATAATAATAATTTTATTTGTACCCCAATCATCCGACTGGGTTGCCCCTGGTACTCTGGGCAGCTTCCAACATATATAAAAACATAATAAAACATTAAACTGCAAACTGCAATATTCTGCATGTCAACTTTCTCCGCATAGATAGGTTATTCGAACTGCTATTCTGATAGTGCACAAACAACTAAATATTGTTTAGGAAATTATTAGCAGGTAATGACAAAGCTGTTTCAGAACATTTCCTTGTCTTTCTTATGTAAGGCAGAAGAAGCAAGACCAAGACTCCAAGCAATTACCTGACGAAGTGTGTATTACACACGAAAGCTCATACCTTGAAAGCTTATATTTAGTTGATCTTAAAGGTGCCACTGGAATTATTTAAAAATAGTTTTTTCATCTTTCATCTTGTTATTTATTATAACTTCAGAAGCTGTTCACTGAGCTAAACCTCGAACAGGAACACAGGACGAAACAGAAGAAGCTACTACATTATACCAAGTCAGACCATTGCATCATCTAGCTCACCACTCATCTTCAACTGGTGGATCAGGACCTTAAGGATGTGAGTGGTGCTGTGGTCAAAACCACTGAGCATCTTGGGCTTCCCAATTAGAATGCCGGCGGTTGCTGTCCCAGCTTCTGCCAACCTAGCAGTTTGAAAGCACACCAGTGCAAGTAGATAAATAGGTACCGCTGCGGCAGGAAGGTAAACGGCGTTTTCATGTGCTCTGGTTTTCGTCACGGTGTTCTGTGTCACCAGAAGCGGTTTAGTCATGCTGGCCACATGGCCCGGAAAACTGTCTGTGGACAAACACCAGCTCCCTTGGCCTGAAAGTGAAATGAGCGCCGCCACCCCATAGTCGCCTTTGACTGGACTTAACTGTCCAGGGGTCCTTTACCTTTTTACCTTTATGGTTAGTGGGTTGCAACAGGAGCACTGCCACCATGCAAAGAGTAAGAAATGGGTCCCCAAGTGCATGTTTAGGTTAAAATATGGGACTGGGTCTGACAATGTTGAAGAGCTGGACTGGCTTGCAGGGTTTCTGACAAGGGACTGAACCTCAGACCTTCTGCATCCAAAGCATGTGCTCTTCCTGAGTTTTCTTCCTACCTTATTGCGGAATAAGGTGCCATTCTGCACACCCACTGGCAGCACATGTCATTGACCTGCATATGTCAATTCATAAGTCCCCCAGAGTACAACAGAACTTCCTGCCAGGCAAGTGAGTATCACGTTGCAGTCTAATTGCTTTCCAGGTGCTTTCCTAGAAGCCATGGGCAAATCATGTAAATGCATTGCAGCATCTGCCAGCCTAATATATAGTTGTGTGGCTTTAGATTTCAGCAATTCACTTACCTGAACCTTAAAGAATCTCAGGCATCTGCCTCTCCCAATTATCCCTGATACACAACCACCCTCTGCAGCTGTTTTATAATGTGTAGCATTGGGAACATACCATATTTTTCCGTGTATAACAAAACCCCTATTTTTCGGGACTCAAAAATTATGAAAATGGGAGATGCCCCCTGTTTTTTAACATTAGAGTAAAAAAAGCCCTAGTCTTATACACAGAAAAGTACAGTACAGTGGACGCTCAGGTTGCGAATGTGATCCGTGCGGGAGGCACGTTCACAATCCGCAGCGTTCACAACCCGCAGGTTGCAATTCGGCACTTCTGCGCATGCGCAAAGCATGGTTTAGCGCTTCTGCGCATGCTCGAGCGCCGAAACCCAGAAGTAACCCGTCCTGGTACTTCTGGGTTTCAGCGCGTCCGTAACCCAAAAATGTGCGACCTGAAGTGTCTGTAACCCGAGGTATGACTATAGTCTGATTTAGGATAAGGCAGCGTATTTGCCCATCTAGGCCAGATTTTTCTACCCAGGCTGACAGGTGGTTCTCCAGGCAAAGGTCTTTTTTGCACTGATGCCACCTTCTCCTTTTAACTGAAGATGTCAGAGGCTGGACCTGGGAACTTCTGCATGCGAGCATGTGCTCTACCACTAAGCTATCATCCCTCCACAGTTATTCATGCTCCAGATCAAACTTCCATTCCCCTTTGCAAACAATGGTCACGATCTACAATATACAGAAGGTGTGGGGAATCTTTGGGCCCAAAATAGCTGGAGTAAAACTCCCATCAGCCACAGAAAGCACAGCCGATAGCCAGGAGGGAAGTGACGGGAGTTGGGGCTCAGCAACATCAGGAGAGCCGAAGATTGTCCATACCTGCCAGACAGCTTTCTGCAACCCGGTGCCCTCCAAATGTTTTGGAGGGCAACTCCAACTGAAGTCCCACCCAGCATGGCTGAGGAAGGCTACATCTCAGTTTCTGGCCAAGAGTATGCAAGCTCCCAGGGAGAAGAGTTGGTGGAAGAAGATTGGAAAAAATTTAAAGTTTATCTACAGAAACATTGTGAAATTAAGGAATGTTAGAAGGATGTTGGAATGAAGTTATGTGGTTTTAGCAGAAATGTTATAAAGGATTAGGAAAAAACAGACTGTTAATTGGTGAAAGGAGGGAAAGTAAAGTTACATTATACTAAGATAAATTATAGGACAAAATCTGGGAAAGATGGAAAGGATTTGCTGAAATAGCTAACCGAACTAGAATACAAAAAAGGGAGGTGTGAGGAGGTCAAGGAAACAAGCAAATGAAAGATAAGTTATGGGAAGGTTTGATGTGTTTTTTAATTGTTTTTATTTTTCTGTGTTTTTTTCTTCGTGTTTTTTTCTTATTGTGATGTGTTGTTTTGTTTTTGCTGAATTTGGTGTTTTCTCTTTTCTAATTTTGTAACCTTTAAAACTTTAATAAATATTACTTTAAAAAAAAAAGAGTATGCAAGTTCCCAGGCCACTGAGGCGTAGACCATATTTGCATTATACATTCAAAGCACCATAATACCACTTTGAACAGTCGTGGCTTCCCTCCAAGAATTCTGGGAGCAGCAGTTTCTTAGGGATACTGAGAGTTGTTAGTTCCCCTCAGAGAGCTACAAATTCTCAAGAATGGTTTAATGAACCCTCTGCAATTGGGAGAACCCCCTGTCTGAAACCCTGGGGAGAGCTGATGCCAACTAGGCAATACTGAACTAACAATAACTCTGTCCATCTGACTGGGTTGCCCCAGCCACTCTGGGCAGCTTCCAGCATATCCAAAAACATAATAAAACATTAAAAGCTTCCCTATACAGGACTGCTCTCAGTCTAAAGGTTACTTTAGAAAGTAGTCACTTATCTCCTTGATAGCAGATGGGAGGGTGTTCTACAGGGTGGGCACCACTACCGAGAAGGCCCTGTGCCTGGCTCCCTGTAACTAGATGGGCCAATGGTCTGAGGTAGTACAAGCCTATGAAGGGGTGTCTAACCCATAGAGGCTAGAGGCGCAGGGCGCCAAGTTCTGGAGGGCGCCAGGGAAGAGGCGGAGGCTGGATGCATCAGCTCGCCGGCCTCGCCTGCCTCCACCATGCTGCGCTGAAGCAGTGCCATGCCCAGAGCCTCCACCTGCCATGGCCACCACAGCACAAAGCAGCCAGCTGAGCTAGGAGCCGCCGCATCCAGACTCCGCCTCTTCCCCTCCAGAGGAGCTGCCCTCCAGCACTGGCAGAGGAATGGGGGGGGAGGTACCAGGGTGCCATCATGGCTGCCTCCCCCTGCCTGCGTTGGGCACCCCGCCCCCGCAGGCGGTGCGCCACACCCCCAGGACACGCACCACACCCCTGCAGGCGGCACTGGGCACATCGCCGGCAGCGCCATCCTCCCTAAAAAAGGTTGGCAACTTTGGGAAAGGGGGGGCACTGGAGGGATCTTCGCAGCACAGCACCAGATATGCTTAAGACGGCCCTGAGCCCATGTCCTATGTGCCTGTGACCAGGCAGCAGATGATGGGAAAGGTGTCTGCTTTGAGAACAGGAGTTGCCAGTTGAAGTATTGCAGGTACTGGACCGGTGGCCTTGTGACTATGCGGAAGGTGGCTCTGTGTATTTGTGCAACGTGCCCATCGTGGGTGGCACTGCGGTCTAATCCACTGAGCCTCTTGGGCTTGCCGATCAGAAGGTCGGCGGTTTGAATCTGCGTGACGGGGATGAGCTCCTGTGGCTCTGTCCCAGCTCCTGCCAACCTAGCACTTCGGAAGCACACCAGGGCAAGTAGATAAATAGGTACAGCTGTGGCAGGAAGGTAAACAGCATTTCCATGCGCTCGGACACTCATCACGGTCCTCCGTGTGTCAGTAGCAGTTTAGTCAATCTGGCCACATGACCTGGAAAGCTGTCTGTGGACAGTGGTGGAGCTTCATGCTCCGGCACCGGGGGGGCGGAGAACATGTGGGGGTGGGGCTGGCAGGTGTCCGGGGGCGTGGCATGCTGCCCGCAGGGGCATGGCGCGTGTCCTGGGGGTGTGGTACACCGCCTGCAGGGCCTGATGCCCAGCGCAGGCAGGGGGGACAGCCATGATGGCACCCCACCAGGACCACGCTGCCGGGGGCGGTGCGTTCCCCCCCACACACACACACACTCCTCTTCCTCTGCCAGTGTCTGTGGACAAATGCCGGCTCCCTCGACCCAAGAAGCAAGATGAGTGCCACACCCCATAGCCAAAGAAGCAAGATGAGTGGCACACCCCATAGCCAAATTTGACTGGACTGAACCACCCAGGGGTTCTTTACCTTTTACCCTAACAGATCAACCTGGAGCTAGCCTGAGTTCACTGAACTTTTATATAGTTTTGGGCACAGTGAGCAAATGTCCTAGGCTTCTTGGGTTAAGGGAAAGCTGCCAACCAGGAACACGATTATTTAGACCTGGAGGAAGTGAGGGGGGCCGTAAATACCCACACGCAGCAGCAGCAGCAGCAGCAGGCAGCCTCGTATCTAGTAGCTTCGCCTCCAGCCTTCAGCCAACAGCTACCCCTAGTGGTTGCTCCCCCAAAAAGCCACTCTGCGGTTTTAACTCTTAACTCTTGTGAATTTCGCTCCGGTCAACAGGTTTAATGCTGGAGCGGCACCGAGAGGTCACTAACCAAGCATTAACCCCTTTCCTGCCGGGATCAAGGCTGTCGGCCGCCACTCTGAAGGCTGAGAGCAAGCGGCGCCTGAAGGTGGAGCGAGCACGGGAGAGATCGCTTGCAATAAAAAATTAAAAATGAAGAGAAAAATCGGGACACGGTAAACGCCACCACCACCCGCTTTTCTTAAGTAATTGATCTTTTTAGCGTTCTTCGGACTTGCAATGTTTTCCGGCAAAATAGGGGGGCGAGAGGCAGTTTGCGGCGCTCGAAGGAGCGGGGAACGGGGCTGCGGAAAGTTTGCCGGTTGCTGCTGAGCGGCTGTCGCTTTGGGTCCCGCGCCGCAAGCGGTCGGCGGGGAGGGGCGGTTAAAAGGATGGAGAAAACTCTCGGCGTCGGAACTTGGCTTCCCCGCCTCGCGTGGACGGCACGCCGGGGAGACACAGAGGGAGGCTACAGAGGGGGGCAAACTTGGCCGAGTTTGCTCGCTTCCAGGCGGGGAGCCGCTTCCCGTAACCCAGCCAGCGCCTCTCTCGGGGGGGGGGGGTTGCGTCCGCTGCCCTCGCGCTCTGCCTGGGGCTGATCCGCCTCCCCGGACGCGAGGCGGGGGTCCCTCTCGGGCGCTTTCCTCCCGGCGCGCCCGGCCTGCCCTCTTCCCCCGAGAAGCCCCCGAGCGTCCCTTCCGGCAGGGCGTCTGGCGGCGGCTGCTCCCTGCGCGCTGGCACGTCCCGCCGGCTTCCTGGCCCAGTCGGATCCGGCTCTTCCTCTTCCTCCTCCCTCCCTCCCATCCCAGCCCCCACCCGCTCTCCTCCCGCGCGCCTTTCCTTTTTCTTTCTCTTCTTCCTCTCTTGGCCACCATATTTTTAGGTCACTGGACTGGAGGGGTAGGTAATCCCCAGGCTCAAGTTCCAAAGGGGGCGGGTTCTGGCCGGAGGTGGAGTCACTTTTTCATTTAAATCCCCGACTATAAAATGGGCTTAAGGAGAAGCGGGATCTCAGCGGCTAAGCCACCCGGAGGAGTGGCGGCACGAGGGAGAGGCGGCGTGGCGGCGAGGGGCTCCGGGCACTTTGCGCGCCCCTGGCCGTAGCCGCGGCTCCGGCGATGCTGCACTCCATGGGCGCCCACACCTTGCAAGCGCTCAGCCAGGTGGCCGCCTGCGTGCTGCTCCTGCCGCGCTTCCTCCTGACAGCCGTGATGCTCTGGCTCCTCGATTTCCTCTGCATTCGCAAGAAGCTCTTGCTGACGACGCCGCCGGCGGTGGCTGGAGAGGAGGCGTCGGCGGCGTCGGAAGAGGAGGAGGAGGAGAACTCCTCATCGGGGCCCCCTTCGGACGACCCTCCGCTGTGCGTCTCCGACTCGAACCGCATGTTCACGCTGGAGTCGCTCAAGGCGGTGTGGCACGGCCAGAAGCTGGACTTCTTCAAGGCGGCGCACGTGGGCGCGGCGGCGCCTAACCCGGAGGTGATCCAGCTGGACGGGCGCACGCGGCTGCGCATCCTCGACTACGCGCGGGGCAAGCGGCCGCTGATCCTCAACTTCGGCAGCTGCACCTGACCGCCCTTCATGGCGCGCCTGCGCGCTTTCGAGAGCCTCGCCGCGCGCTTCGTGGACGTCGCCGACTTCCTGCTGGTGTACATCGAGGAGGCGCACCCTTCCGACGGCTGGGTCAGCTCGGACGCCGCCTACGACATCCCCAAGCACCAGTGCCTCCAGGACAGGCTGCGCGCGGCACAGCTCATGCAGGAAGGCGCGCCGGGCTGTCCGCTCGCCGTCGACACCATGGACAATGCCTCGAGCGCCGCCTACGGGGCGTACTTCGAGCGCCTCTACATCATCCAGGAGCAAAAGGTGATGTACCAAGGGGGCCGAGGGCCCGAGGGCTACAAGATCTCCGAACTCAGGCGCTGGCTTGACCAGTACAAGCGCCGCCTCCAAGGGGGACCCAGCACGGTGGTCGTCCAGGTGTAGGAAGGGGCCGCAGGCGGCGGGATATAGGATGGGGAGAGGGCGTGGTGGGAGACCCTCCGACCGGGAGGAGAGAGGTTTCTCCCATTTTCCTCGAACTCGCGACTCCCCAAAGGCTCCTGCGTGAGTTTTCATGCAAGACGTGCCCCGTGACTCTTTCCACTATTCGAATCATGTTGATTTGCCGAGCATTTGTTATTAACATTCATTTCTACGTGCGGTTTTAATTTTTTTCCTTTTTAAAAAAAAAACACAACAACAAATAAATTGCGTGGGTGGATGAATAGATCTCTCTTTTGTGTGGGGGGAGAAAAGCAGCGTTTACTACTTGGGTGGAAGTTTCTGGGTGTCTGTGCAACCTGATGAGTGCATATTTGGTTAAGTGTGCCGATAGGATTGCAACCTGAGTGCGCGCAACACGCGCTGTTTGTTTGTTTGTGTCTGGGTGTATGTTCCGGCGGGATCCGAGTTCTGCCTCGCACGTGTGTCATGTTGTCTAGGGCAAAGTTTCCTCTGCGCCCGAGTGATCTTCCGCCGTCCTAGCAAAACTCTTCACTGGGATTTCTAATGTTTCTGTGTGATGACCGGTTTCGAAATGGTGATCCCGATGCCAGGAAATCGCGTCTGATGATCTGAAACATTAGAATGACCAGTTTAAAACAAAAGCAAAAAAAAGAAACGAATGTTTATTTATGTGACCTCTCCGTTTGTTGTACTTTTCCTTTTTTTTGTAAAACGTCCATTTTTTATGAACTTTTTATAACATTATTAATAAAGATCATTGAGTAAAAGACATGCCTGATTTGGATCTTTCTAACTGAAATGTAAGAGTGTGCAAAACGCCTCCTCTCTGTTGTTGTTGTTCTTCTGTCTCCTGGGTCACATGGCTTCCTCCCAAAATCCTGGGAACTGTAGTTTGTTACAGAGTGCTGGGAATTGTAGCTCGGTGGGGGAGCAAACTACAATTCCCAAGATTCTTTGGGGGAAGCCATGACTGTGTGGAGGTGACCCTGAACAAAGCAGAGAGCCCTGCTCTAAAGTGCAGTCAGCTCCTTGCGTTTAGCTGGGCGGGGTATGTTTTTTAATGGGTGCTCTGAGAGTTACTATTTGGATGTCTCAGTGCTGAAAATGTTTGTGCATGGATGGAACAGCCTTTCACTCCAGCCAGCGTGGCTGATGGTGCTATGGGATGAGGGCAGTGGTAGCCCTCCAGCCACATCTAGATATCCAATGCTTCCTCATTCCTGGTCCCAGAAAATGAGACTATTATTAGTTTTTATCTGACCAAGTCATACTCAAAAGGTGACCCAAAGAAAGTGACCTGAGTACATTCAATTCAGTGGCAGTGCTCTGAGCATGACTTGGCCAGATGCAATGCTTACTGATTTCTCAGGAACCTGATTCCAGATCATGTGTGTGTGATCAACACCAATGCTTAAATTACAGAGGGGGTGTGGACCCCTAAATACTTGCAAGGACTCCCTTATATACTGTTTTTAGAAAGCTATGGGAGATGAGAGAAGATCAGGAGCTTGGGCTTGTGGATTTCATTAAACCTCCTCCCATCTTCCCATTCAAACACGGGCAAATGTCCACACATCTACAAGGCTATAACCCCCCTACTACACACTTCAGGACCCCTCAACACAGCAGCTTGAGACTGAGCAGTAATTGTATCTGAGGGACATCACATTGGTGGACAACATAATGTCCTCTCCTCCCCATGCACCCCTAAAATCTGATCTGGGCATTACTCTCCCCTCCCATAAATCTCCCCTTGCCGCCTCCCCCCAGCAGATTTGCAAGCAGAGCAAGGGGAGGAGAAGAAATTTGGATGCAGCCTGCTCCATCCAGCGTGGTTTATTCCCAAGTAAGTATGCATAACAGTGAAGAATATGGCAGACTAAGTCTGCCTAGACCAGTGTTTCCCAACCTTGGGCCTCCAGCTGTTTTTGAACTACAATTCCCATCATCCCTGACCACTGGTCTTGCTAGCTAGGGATGATGGGAGTTGTAGGCCAAAAACATCTGGAGGCCCAAGGTTGGGAAACACTGGCCTAGACAGCTCACCATGATGCTGATAATGCCAAGGTTGCAGGTTCGATCCCTGTATGGGACAACTGCATATTCCTGCATTGCAGGGGGTTGGATGATCTGGATTCTATGCATCAGGGAGTTGCTACACAGAGCTTTTCAGGTCACCCACATAGACACACATTGCATGGGATGCATCTCATGAGGGGTCATCAGCCTTGAACTGTTCCAATCTCAAGCCTTGTTGGACTGCAAAGCAAAGGGAGCAGTCCTTTTCCAAACCAATGGGCTACAGTGTCTGTATATCAAAAACACAGAAGCACCCTGTAATAACAACATAAAGACATCTCTGCTGGATTGGAACAATAGTTCATCTAGTCCAGCATCTGGTTCCTGCTGCAGCCAATCAGATACCTATGGAAAGCTGTATCCGTGCAATAGCCCTCTCCCTGGCAACTGGTATTCAGAGGCATACCAGCTCTTGAGTTAGCACACAGCTAATATTTTGAATCAACTGAAATGTCTACGTTCATCAGAAGAGCCCTGCTGAATCTAGTTCAGCTGCATCTGGAGGACCAAAGTTTCCCCTGTTTCAAGTAATGAATGGGATGTGCTCAAAAAAGTCAACTAGATGATCCTCAGGGTCCCTTCCATCTCTATAATGCTTTGATTAAATTAATTGCATCCCACAACTCTGTACATGACCTCCACTGAGGTCAATGAGTTGTTGTTTAGTCGTTTAGTCATGTCCGACTCTTCGTGATCCCATGGACCAGAGCACGCCAGGCACTCCTGTCTTCCACTGTCTCCCGCAGCTTGGTCAAACTCATGGTTGGTAGCTTCGAGAACACTGTGCAGCCATCTCGTCCTCTGTCGTCCCCTTCTCCTTGTGCCCTTCATCTTTCCCAACATCAGGGTCTTTTCCAGGGAGTCTTCTCTTCTCCAAAGTACTGGAGCCTCAGCTTCAGGATCTGTCCTTCCAGTGAGCACTCAGGGCTGATTTCCTTAAGAACTGATAGGTTTGATAATAATTCAAAAGCATCAATTATTCGGTGATCAGCCTTCTTTATGGTCCAGTTCTCACTTCTATTCATCACTACTGGGAAAACCATAGAGCAGCAACCAGCAAGCTACTCCAGTATCCCTGCCAAGAAAACTCCATGGACAAAGCCAGAGGTCAATGAGAGTCACCCTCAAATACATGTACAATTGCAGGAAAAGAGATGGGAGAACTGGAGCCCTCCAGATGTGGCTGGACTCCAACTCCCATAATCTCCAGCCACCATGGTCAATGCCCAGGGTCGATGGGAGTTGGAGTCCTACAATAACTGGAGGGGGGCCACAGGTTACCCCCCCCCCTCCCTGCTTCAATGCTTTTCGGAGAGAAGTGCTTACAAACACCTGCCTTCCTTGTAACTTTCCACATCCCCACAAGCAAGTCTGCCTTGCGCTAAACATTGTGACCTGCAATAACCCAGAGGGTCAACCACTTACAGCTGAGCAGAAAACTCTTATCTGTAGCTGTTTCTTCATTATTTGCATGGCTCCTTGATAATTTTATTTGAACAAGGAGGGATTACTTGAGACCAAACAGTTACTCATTTTGTTTACTAATTTATCTCACAAACACACAGTGTACCCCCCTTTTTTGCCATCACTGCAAGTAAATACCTTGCATTTAGTTGTAAGGGGCATGTATGGTAGGTTACATGGCTGCCCAGTGCCGTAAATCTTGTGGGCCAATCAACATTTGTGCATAGTACCGGGCCAAAAATTGGCCAGGCCACCAACATTCATCGGATTCCAGTTTGGGTTCGATTTTGCTTAGTAGCAACCAAGTGGGTTAAACTACAGAGCCTAGGACTTGCCGTTCAGAAGGTCGGCAGTTCGAATCCCCGCAATGGGGTGAGCTCCCATTGCTCGGTCCCTGCTCCTGCCAACCTAGCAGTTCAAAAGCACGTCAAAAGTGCAAGTAGATAAATAGGTACCGCTCTGGCGGGAAGGTAAATGGCGTTTCCGTGCACTGCTTTGGTTCGCCAGAAGTGGCTTAGTCATGCTGGCCACATGACCCGGAAGCTGTATGTCGGCTCCCTTGGCCAGTAAAGCAAGATGAGCGTCGCAATCCCAGAGTCGGTCACAACTGGACCTAATGGTCAGGGGTCCCTTTACCTTTAAACCAAATGGAATAGGGAGTAAAGATCACACACACAAAAAAAAACCACAGACTTCTGATTGTAACTGAAACAAGTCATTGGTTTATTGATATACAAAGCTCAACAGAATGAAACTGCATGAAAATGATATGAAATAGAACGATATCGAACTTAGATAGAAACGTGAATTTATAAGAACTAAAATAAGACAAAACATGATAAGATTTAAAGCAAGTTAAAGCAACTGAATATATTGCATGTGATCTGATAAGTAGCTTTGACAAAGCAATCTAATCAAAGTAAATAAGATAACTCTTAACTCCCCGCCCCCCATTTAGTTGTGAAACAAAGACTCCCTAGATATCAGATCAACAAAACTGCACAGTTACCACTATTAGGGCAATAGGCTGGACCTCGGATACAGCAAAGCACACAAAGCAAGGCAGATCACAGGGAGCAAGAAAGAGCAAGAAAGAAAATGCCCCCAGCCCCAAAAAAGAAGACCCACCTACAAAATCTGTGTACAGCTTTTATATCATTCAGCAACAAGACCTATCCATTGGGTTTGGGGTTAATTTTACAGTTCATGTAATTGGCACTTCTTCTGCTGTGCCTTGAATCAAAGTTAGAATCAAGTGCAAAAAGACTGCCATGTGCAGTTACTGACTTGATGATTCTTATTAGGAATGTAAGTCAGTGTTGTCAGCACTGACTGGCAGCAGCTCTCTGGCGTTTCAGCCCAGGGGTGTTCTTAGCTCTACCTGGAGGTGCCAGGGATTGTTTGATATTTCATTGTGTTTTCCTATTTTGTTGGGAGCTGCCCAGAGTGGCTGGGGCAACCCAGCTGGATAGGAAGAAGAAGAAGAAGAAGAAGAAGAAGAAGAAGAAGAAGAAGAAGAAGAGGAGGAGGAGGAGGAGGAGGAGGAGGAGGAGGAGGAGGAGGAGAGTTTGGATTTGATATCCCGCCTTTCACTCCCTTTAAGGAGTCTCAAAGCGTCTAACATTCTCCTTTCCCTTCCTCCCCCACAACAAACACTCTGTGAGGTGAGTGGGGCTGAGTGACTTCAAAGAAGTGTGACTGGCCCAAGGTCACCCAGCAGCTGCATGTGGAGGAGCTTACGAGACTACCGCTCTTAACCACTACACCACACTGGCTGTGGTCAGGGGTCAGCAAACTTTTTCAGCAGGGGACCAGTCCACTGTCCCTCAGACCTTGTGGGAGGCCAGACTATATTTTTGGGTGGGAGAATGAATGAATTCCTATGCCCCACAAATAATCCAGAGATGCATTTTAAATAAAAGGACACATTCTAATCATGTAAAAACACACTGATACCCGGACTGTCCGCGGACTGGATTTAGAAGGCAATTGGGCCGGATTCAGCCCCTGGGCCTTAGTTTGCCTACCCATGATCTGGAGTACAGTGGTACCTCGGGTTAAGAACTTAATTCGTTCCGGAGGTCCGTTCTTAACCTGAATCTGTTCTTAACCTGAAGCACCACTTTAGCTAATGGGGCCTCCCACTGCTGCCGTGCTGCTGCACAATTTCTGTTCTCATCCTGAAGCAAAGTTCTTAAGCCGAGGTATTATTTCTGACTTAGTGGAGTCTGTAACCTGAAGCGTCTGTAACCCGAGGTACCACTGTATTCTGCATGCAAAGCATTGGTTAGCTCAGTTGGTTAGAACATGGTGCTGATAATACTAAGGTTGCAGGTTCGATCCCTGTATGGGACAGCTGTGTATTCCTTGGGGGTTGGACCAGATGATTCTCAAGATCTCTTCCAACTCTACAATTTTATGGTTCTAGCACAGAACTACAGCTCTTCACCTTTCCTTTTAGGTAACTTGTCAGAAGTGGGTGGGTGGTGGTTTTGTTTTTTTTTAACTAAATGCTTCCCATCAGAAAAAAGGAATTTGCCACAAAGGCTGGGGAAATCCCTACAAGTGGTCGCTCTTCCCCTTTGCGTCAATCAAGGCTATCTGTTCCCATCATCTTAGCCTCTTCTCAAAGTGAATCATGGTTCGCCTTCCCACCAGGTATTTATGAACGTTTGTTTCCATCAGATTAGACCGCAGGACTCCTGCTCTGACAAAACCTATGTGTATCGCAAGAACCTTCAGATGATAAGAGTGCATTGAGAAATAGCTAATATATATGCTTTATTTCATTTTCTTTCTCTTAAAAAACCCCACAAACCCTCAGTGTAAAATTAATGGTGATCCAAAGGATTACAAATTTCTGACAGAATATGCACAGCTTGCAGACTTAACATATCCGAGAACAAGAAGAATATACGTTTAGAGAAGAAATGGGAAATAATTGTGTCCAGCTAAAAACGCTGGCAGCATTAAGATAAATCCAACAGTGTAAATAAGTTTTGATGGATGCAATAATGGAATACTGAACGGTATAGTTTTTGTAAAATGTGCAGGGATTTGTGATATGTAAAATGAACCATGGAAAGAGAAGAAGGGAAGTCAATGATATATTAAGGATGTAAAAATGAGTATTTTAAATTGTAAAACAGAAAATTTAATAAAAATTATATACAATAAAAGGATTGCAAATTTCCGCAATATATATGTATACATGATGATTGGATTGTTTTCATATTTAAATACAAAGAGACTTACAATGGTACCTCGGGTTAAGTACTTAATTCGTTCCGGAGGTCCGTTCTTAACCTGAAACTGTTCTTAACCTGAAGCACCACTTTAGCTAATGGGGCCTCCTGCTGCTGCTGTGCCGCCACTGTGCGATTTCTGTTCTCATCCTGAAGCAAAGTTCTTAACCTGAAGCACTATTTCTGGGTTAGCGGAGTCTGTAACCTGAAGCGTATGTAACCTGAAGCGTATGTAACCTGAGGTACCACTGTATTTTTGGCCTTAAACATGTGTAAAATTAGGGTGTCCCCCATGCACACAAAATCTCAGGCAATTTAGGCATTTTTTGTGAGTATAGAAAAAGACAAAAAATATTATTTTAATCCCCCAGGTTGGAATAATATGGCTCTCCCCACCCTGCTTCTACTTTCACAGCAGCCCTGTGGGGTAGGTTGGGCTGAGAGAGATGGAGGTTGGTCACTGAGTGAGCTTTGTGGCTGAATGGGGATTTGAGGACAAATTCCCCTAGTCCCAGCCGGTATTCTAACCGACAGCTACACAGCACTGGGTCACTTTACCCTGCGAGGGGCAGAACATCTGCTTGGCATGTAGAAGGTCCCAGGATCAACCCCCAGCATCTCCAGGTAGGGCGAGGAGGGACTGATCTCTGAATGCCTGGAGAGCTGCTGCCAGCCAGTGTCAGCAGTACTGAGCTATATGGAGCAAGGCTCACCCAAGGGACCTGCTCCACAATTCCTTGCCAGCCGCCTGGAATGTTAGAAGAAAGAAGATTCTAACTAAACATCAGGAAGATCTTTCTGATGGTAAGAGCTGTTCAGCAGTGAAACGGGCTCCCATGAGCGGTGTTGGATTCTCCTCCCCTGGAGGTTTTTAAGCAAAGGTTATATAGTGCTGTGGGTTAAACCACAGAGCCTAGGACTTGCTGGTCAGCAGTTCGAATCCCCGTGACGGGGTGAGCTACCATTGCTCGGTCCCTGCTCATGCCAACCTAGCAGTTCGAAAGCACACCAGTGCAAGTAGATAAATAGGTACCACTCTGGTGGGAAGGTAAACGGCGTTTCCGTGCGCTGCTCTGGTTCGCCAGAAGCAGCTTAGTCATGCAGGCCACGTGACCTGGAAGCTGTACACCGGCTCCCTTGGCCAGCAAAGCGAGATGAGTGCCGCAACCCCAGAGTCGGCCACAACTGGACCTAATGGTCAGGGGTCCCTTTACCTTTACCTAGATGGCCATCTGTCATGCATGATCTAGGTGAGAATCCTGCATTGCAGGGGGGTTGGACTAGATGACCCTTGGGGTCCCTTCCAACTCTACAGTTCTGTGATTCTAATTCCTAGGGCCGGCATATAGTGTATCCCAGCATCCCCTGTAGTATCAGAAGGGATATTGTGCTGTGACTCCCAGACGACAGGTTGCAGCTGTCCATGATGGACGCCATGTGCAAGCCATTAGGCACTCCCCTCCCCCCAATACAATACAGTGGTAGCTTGGTTCTCAAACGCCTTGGTTCTCAAACAACTTGGAACTCAAACACTGCAAACCCGGAAGTAAGTGTTCTGGTTTGCGAACTTTTTTCAGAAGCTGAACGTGCTCTGTTTTGTGTTACGCTTCCAATGTGAGTGCCACACTTCCGTTTTGAGTGCTACACTTCCATTTTGAGTGCCACACTTCCGATTTGAGTGCCACACTTCCGTTGTTTTTGTGACTGTGTGGAACACAGTTCAGCTACTGATTGATTAATTGTGTGACTATAGTACAGGGGTCAGCAACCTAAGGCCCATGGGCCACAAGCGGCCCACGGAGGTCATTTAACTGGCCCACGAACCGCCCCCGAACAGAGCCACCCACTCAGCAAGTCCCCGCACGCTGCACTAAACCGGCGTGGCGCGGCACAGCGCAGGGAATCGCTTCCGCAGCACTGGAAATTGCGTCTGTGCAGACGCCAGAATCATGGGCATGTGCACTCACACACACGTGCGATCTAGCCCAGAGAGGGATCTCCGCTGGAGAGAACTGGCCCAGGCGAGGTTAACCTTGCTTACCCCTGCTGTAGTACATTGTTTATTGCTTTCATTTTATGGATCAATGGTCTGGTTAGTAAAATTCATGTTAAATTGCTGTTTTAGGGGTTGTTTTTAAAAGTCTGGAACGGATTAATCCGTTTTGCATTACTTTCTATGGGAAAGCGTGCCTTGGTTTTGGAATGCTTTGGTTTTGGAACAGACTTCTGGAACGGATTAAGTTTGAGAACTCAGGTACCACTGTACAATACAATACAATGCAGGAAGATCTGCAGTTCTCCTTCCAAAGAAAATGCACACTGGAACTAACAGAATTTTAACCACCGGGCTTTTAATGAAAATTGTTGTTGTTGTAACATAATGGTCGTTACCTAACAACCCAAAAATGCAGTAGCAGGGTATTGCATTGTACCGTATAGAAGCCAAGCAAGCAAGCAAACAATAAATAAATAATAGGAAATGGCAACACACCTATATAACCCAAGACTTTTATGTTTCCCAAGCTGACATGGATGGTGAATGTTGGACATCTAAGTCCGAAACATAACAAATAAAATCCCACAAGGCGATACAAAATTGTTCTGTATCCTCCATCCCTCTGAAGACACACAATTTATGCCTCACACCACCCCACAAGTCTGTAAATTCTTATACCACAAAGACCAATGTTGGTTTTTCAAAACTTCTGGGTTACTGAAATCCTACCTGCAGCCATCGTCCATATCAAAAGTTCTTAAAAGTGTCAATCAAAAGATTTTTTTAATGTTTTCCAGTACCAAGCAAAATTCCTTTTCATTTCTCCAGGGCTTTGTACTATGCTGTCCTTTAAGCCATAATTATTTAGCTTTTGGGCTTCTTTCTGAAATTAAAAATACTCTTTTGCATATTCTAATTGTTCGTTTTCTCCTAAAAGATCCAGAAGGCTTTGTTTTAATCTCTGTTTTGGCTGTGGATTTCGTAGTCATCTGCTGCTTCTTAATCTGATCCATTGATTATTAAATTTGTTTTTGCTTCTGAAGTCACACACAGAATGGGCAGCCAATACAGTGGACGCTCGGGTTGCGAACGTGATTCGTGCAGGATGCACGTTTGCAACCGCAGCATTCTGCGCATATGCAACAGCCGAAACCCAGAAGTAACTTGTTCCAGTACTTCCAGGTTTTCGCAGTCCGCAACCCAAAAAAACACAACCTGAAGCATCTGTAATCCGAGGTATGACCGTACTGGTGGAAAAGAAAACTGCAATGCAGGGCTGGGGCCAAATCCTGCCCTCTAAGCACCTCTGCCTTGCCCTCAGAATTCTTCCCATGCCAAGCCTCTTCCTCTCTGATCTACACTCTCCTCAACTGCTTTTGGAAGGCTGAGAAAGTGACATTGAACTGGTGATGCTTCTTGTTTGCCTGGGGGAAAGACTGGAGAAATTTATGAATGGGAGGGGTACATGGTTGCAATGTTGATTGCAGTATAAAGGTGAGAGTCATCCATTGCTCCACCAAAATTTGGCTTTGGTCTCCATCTTCCACTGGCATATAGGCTTTGGAAGTCTAGGAATACAGTGGTACCTGGGTTCTCAAACTTAATCTGTTCCAGAAGTCCGTTCTGGAACGGACCAAAACCAAAGCGTTCCCAAACCAAGGCGAACTTTCCCATAGAAAGTAATGCAAAATGGATTAATCTGTTCCAGACTTTTAAAAACAACCCCTAAAACAGCAATTTAACATGAATTTTACTAACCAGACCATTGATCCATAAAAGCAATAATCAATGTACTGTACTATAAAATAAATAAGACAGTATTGTAGATGATGAACAATTTTTTAAAAAAAAATCTTACTTGCTCTGATGATAGTCATTGTTTGGAGGGGGGACTTTTATCCATTTCCACAGTCACACAATCAATCAATCAGCTGAACTGGGTTCCACACAATCACAAAAACAAATTAACTGAAAAAGCCTCAAAAATAAAAACGCAAAATAGATAGCAAAATAGATAGCAAAATAGATAGCACCAAATACAGTGGCACCTTGATTCTCGAACTTAATCCTTTCCAGAAGTCCGTTTGATTTCGAAAACCAAGGCACGGCTTCTGATTATAATAATAATAATAATATCTGGCTGAGTTGCCCCAGCCACTCTGGGCGGCTTCCAATCGAGTGTTAAAAACAATACAGCATTAAATATTTAAAACTTCCCTAAACAGGGCTGCCTTCAGATGTCTTTTAAAGATAAGATAGCTGCTTATTTCCTTGACATCTGAAGGGAGGGCGTTCCACAGGGCGGGCGCCACTACCGAGAAGGCCCTCTGTCTGGTTCCTTGTAACCTCACTTCTCGCAATGAGGGAACCGCCAGAAGGCCCTCGGTGCTGGACCTCAGTGTCCGGGATGGATGATGGGGGTGGAGACGCTCCTTCAGGTATACAGGACCGAGGCCATTTATTATAATAATAATAATAATAATAATAATAATAATAATAATAATAATAATAATTTTATTTATACCCCGCCCTCCCCAGCCAAGGCCGGGCTCAGAGCGGCTTACAAGCAATAATAAAAACAAGATGAATGATTACAACTTAAAAACAAAAATAAAATACAACATTAAAATAATGGAACATTAAAATATTAAAATGTAGCCTCATCGCAGGAGGAGAAGGAAAAGAAAGGGGGAAAAAAGAGAGGGAGGGAATCAAATTGGCTCCAAGCCAAAGGCCAGGTGGAACAACTCTGTCTTACAGGCCCTGCGGAAAGAAATCAGATCCTGCAGGGCCCTGGTCTCATGAGGCAGAGCGTTCCACCAGGCCGGAGCCAGTGCTGAAAAGGCCCTGGCTCTGGTTGAAGCCAATCTAACTTCCTTAGGGCCCGGGACCACTAGGGTGTTGTTATTTATGGACCTTGAGGCTCTCCGTGGGGCATACCAGGAGAGGCGGTCCCGTAGGTACGAGGGTCCTAGGCCGTGAAGTGCTTTAAAGGTCAAAAGCAGCACCTTAAATCTGACCCTGTACTCCACCGGGAGCCAGTGCCGCTTGAAAAGCACTGGGTGAATATGCTCCCATGGCAGAGATCCCGTGAGGAGCCTCGCTGCAGCATTCTGTACCCGCTGGAGTTTCTGGGACAGCTTCAAGGGCAGCCCCGCATAGAGCGAATTACAGTAGTCAAGCCTGGAGATGACCGTTGCATGGATCACTGTGGCCAGGTCGGGGCGGGAAAGGTAAGGGACCAACTGCTTGATTCGGCGAAGGTGGAAAAATGTCGCCTTGGCTGTTGCTGTAACTTGCGCCTCCATGGAAAGGGAGGCGTCAAGGATTACACCCAAACTCTTAACGGAAGGCAATGGCACTAATTGGGCCCCCGCAAGAGAAGGGAGTTGGTCCCTCATCCCCATGCCATCCCGACCTAGCCATAGGACCTCTGTCTTCGAAGGATTTAGTTTCAATCGGCTCCCACGAAACCATCCAGCCACAGCTTCCAAGCATCTGGTCAGTGTGTTCGGGGCCGAGTCAGTGTGGCCATCCATCAGCAGATAGAGCTGAGTGTCATCAGCATATTGGTGACAGCCCAGCCCAAAGCTCCGGATAATCTGGGCAAGGGGGTGCATAAAGATGTTAAAAAGCATCGGGGAGAGAATTGCGCCCTGCGGCACTCCACACACCAAGGAGTGGCGCGACGACATTTCCCTCCCTAGTGCCACCCTCTGTCCCCGACCAGAGATAAAAGAGCACAACCAGTTACGGGCTATGCCCTGTATCCCCACGTCTGCGAGGCGGTGGTCCAGAAGATCATGATCGACCATGTCAAAGGCTGCTGACAAATCTAAAAGGATCAGCAGTCCTGACCCGCCTCGATCCAGTTGTCTACGGAGATCATCTGTTAGGGCAACCAGAGCCGTCTCCATCCCAAAACCAGGACGGAAACCAGACTGAAATGGATCTAATGCCGATGTTTCCTCCAGAAATCTACCAAGCTGTTCAGCAACCGCTCTCTCAATTACCTTACCCAGGTATGGAAGATTTGAAACTGGGCGGTAATTGGATAGGTCTAAGGGATCTAATGAAGTTTTTTTTTAAGAGTGGACACACCACTGCTTCCTTCAGTTCCCCTGGGAATGTCCCCGTGTCAAGGGACAAATTGATAATTTCAACCAGGGGGGTCCGCGCAACATCTGGGCACTCCCTAATCAGCCAAGACGGGCACGGATCAAGGAGGCAGGTGGTGGGCCTACCAACTTGGAGGAATCTATCCACATCAGTAGGGAGTATCCGATTGAAATGGTCCAACACTGGACCTGAAGTCAGTCGAGGGGCCTCCAGTTCAGTCACTGTATCTAAATTGGCAGGGAGGTCACGGTGGAGCAACAGGACTTTCTCCGCAAAAAAACTCGCGAATGCCTCACAGCTGTGGGTCGAATTGGTGCTTAAATTTGGTTGTCCTCCTAAGGACATTATTGACCTAATTATTTTAAAAAGTTGTGCCAGGTGAGAGCTAGCGGATGCAATGGAAGCTGCAAAGTAAGATTTCTTAGCAGCTTTCATAGCCATCTCATAGGCTTTCATAAGTGCTTTCATAGGGCTTTAAAGGTCAGCACCAACACTTTGAATTGGTGCAGGCGCCCCGGAAACAATAGTCGACAGCCGCATTGGACATTCGGCTTCCGAAAAACGTTTGAAAACCGGAACACTTACTTCCGGATTTTTGGTGTTTGGGAACCAATGCGTTTGAGAACCAAGGTACCACTGGGCGACCTTCAGGCTGCAAAGGATTCCTCATTCCTGTTGTAATGTGTCAGGCAAGAAGGAATCAGGCGATCTGGAGAGTCTAAGAACTGTCTTAGGTTTGCCTCTTCAGCCTGAGCTGCTTTGTCTGCATGAGATTCACCCCCTGTGATTGATCACTGGCCTGTTTGGACCATACTGTTACCCTCCGACCTCACTGGGCCCTGGTGAAGAAACAATCCTAGAAATGACACCATAAATAAAGAAACGGGTGAGAGAAATACCCAAAAGTTAAAAGCTATTTGATAGCATCCCTTAACATATGCAGTGAAGGGCCATCAGGAAGCACAGGGCTGCTGTCAACCAGATTAGCAGCACATGGACCTGCGAGAACAAGCTGTACTCAGACACATGCATGCAATTCCAAACCGCAATCAAAATTAGTCCCAAAAGTAAGGAAAGCAGCGGAAGTTCTGCACATTAAAGCTGGTGATAGAACAATTGGGGAAAACAACAACTGCTCTACATGTCCAGAAAACTGGCTGGATTTATACAGTATCTATATTCCTGTCTCCTTCCTTCTTTCCTCTTTCTCTTCATGCACCCAACCCTATCTTCACTAGCAGCCTTTGACTGAAATAATATGCTCGGTGGGAGGTGAACTTTGTAAAAAGTTGACTTTGCAAAGTTGCTAAGTTCGTGGAAACTAGAATTCCACACAGTGATCCGTAATTCTGTTGCAAAGAACAATTTTGTAGTTGTCTTTTTTTGAAAGATATCATTAAATATTTGCAGTATCAGGACCATAAATTTTGTTAATATTACAGAAGGCTTGACAAAAACCTGCAGCAAACTCAGATTGGCCAGGTAACTAACTAACTATCTATCATCTATCTCTCTCTCTCTCTCTCTCTCTCTCTCTCTCTCTCTCTCTCTATCTATCTATCTATCTATCTATCATCT
Organism: Podarcis gaigeae; assembly: GCF_964106915.1. Taxonomy (NCBI): domain Eukaryota; kingdom Metazoa; phylum Chordata; class Lepidosauria; order Squamata; family Lacertidae; genus Podarcis; species Podarcis gaigeae. The sequence continues at coordinate 16,259,654 of NC_139678.1, read as the reverse complement.
ATCTATCATCTATCTATCATCTATCTATCTATCTATCTATCATCTATCATCTATCTATCTACAGTGGTACCTCGGGTTAAGTACTTAATTCGTTCCGGAGGTCTGTACTTAACCTGAAACTGTTCTTAACCTGAAGCACCACTTTAGCTAATGGGGCCTCCTGCTGCTGCCGCACCACTGGAGCACAATTTCTGTTCTCATCCTGAAGCAAAGTTCTTAACCTGAAGCACTATTTCTGGGTTAGCGGAGTCTGTAACTTGAAATGTATGTAACCTAAAGCGTATGTAACCCAAGGTACCACTCTATCTCTATCTATCTATCATCTATCTATCTATCTATCATCTATCTATCTATATCTATCATCACCTATCATCTATCTATCTATATCTATCTATCTATCATCTATATCATCTATCTAGCTATATCTATATCTAGCTATCATCTATCTATATCTTTTTAAGTGCCCATGCTCTTCATGTTCTCCTTTGTAAAGTTTTCCAGCACAAGTGTGAATGACAGTGATCGGAACCTTGCATATGCAGTTCTCTTACATCACACAGATAAGCCCTGCAGGCAAATACAAGTGTCAAAGTTATGAATGGGCTACAGATCTTATGTTTCAGAAACTTGTTCTTCCAAAGCTGAGCAAATAGAAAAGGCGTCAAAGACACACCAGCCTGGTACCCTCCGGATCTGTCGGACGGCAGTGAATCCCTGACCATTGGGTGTGCTGGTTAGGGCCTGATGGGAAAACAAAAGTGGGGAACTAATGCTCTCTGCTCCAGGCACATCATGAGCTCCCAGGACTTAGGGTTGTATGCAGTTTAGGGTTGTATGCAGCTGCCCCATGTGCTGAGCGACTGGTGGAGCATGCATGGTAGAGCATCTGCCTAGAAAACAACTTAATATCCTCATGTACTGGAGGGACCCCGCTCATCCAAGCCAGCTGTTGGTTCCTTCCAGACAGGAAATACTATGAGATGGATTCCCATTCCAATTAAGCCTAAATTTAGCGGTATGGTCTTCTTGTGCTCTGGGGCTTTTCTGCATCCTTTGGCTGCATACACACCCTGCATTTAAAACCCATGACTTCCCCAAATAATCCTGGGAAATGTAGTTTACCCCAGGGGGTCATTCCCAGCACCCTTTACTATAGTTCCCATAATTATTTGTGGGAAGTCATATGCTTTCAATGTTCTTTTAATATATGTTTGTGAGTGCAGCCTTTGTTTCCATCTCCTTTGATCCTGGCATCTGGTTTCCTCCATTACCCTGCCTCTTTGTTTAACCTTTAAGAAGAGCTCTGCTGGGTCTGGTCAATGTCCCATCTAGTCCAGCATCCTGTTCTCACAGTGCCCAACCAGATGCCCGTGGGGAACCCCCAAATGGGACCCGAGCACAAGGTCCTGTGGTTTCCAACAACTCTTATTCCAGAAGCATTACTGCCTCCAATGCTGGAGACAGAGCATAGCCATCAAGACACAAAGCCTGTCAGGAGTGCATGCAGGAGCCAGGTCCTGTGACCAGTAGGACCTTGCAGGACTGGGGCCTTCCTACGTTTGTACTGAAGAGGCAAGGCGCGGCCGCACAGGTGTGGCCGATTGGTAATGCACAGCACTTGGTGGCAAGAGCCATGAAGGGATATAAGGTCAGCATTTCCCTTCGGCTCTTTGCCACAGCAACACATTCCCTGCCTTGCTGTGTTTGGCTCTGTGCTGGTCCCGGGGGGGGGGTTACCGTGCAGTGTGGTCCGTGTCCAGTCCAAGGCTGAAGCAGGGTCCAAGGCAGGGAGTCGGGCATGGTCAAGAACTCTTGGCAGAAAGCAGGACAGGGTGCCGGCAGGAACAGGTAACCAACGATGTGGCTCCCGCCACCTGGGACTGGGCGGGCTGGCCTTTATCTCCTCTGAGGCATAGGGTGGCCCCGGTCCACAGGTGACTCGTCTCACCTGGCCTGGAGGTGAGCACTCCTCCTGCAAGAACTTAGTTCCCTCCGCCTCTCTGCCCTGAGCCTCTGCAGCTCAGGAGAGGCTGGAGGGTTACTGGACCCAGAGGCAACCTCCTCTTCCCCTGACAGGGCTGGGAGAAGAGCACCTGCAGGCAATGGATCCTCAATCACCTACGGAGCTGGTGTCTGCTCCTGAGGATCCGGCACAGGTGAGGGCCCTTCAGGTTCAAGCCCCTGCCCCGGCTCAGCCGGCCCTGGAGGCGGGGACTCCTGTGCAGGCTGGGATTCCTCAGGTTCAGCCTCTGAATCAGATTCCCAGGCCATCATAGGCTCCTTGACTCCTTGCTTCCCGACCCTCAGACCCTTGGCTTCTTGACTCCCAGCTCTCTGATCCTCGGACTCTTGGCTTCCTGGCTTCTGGACTCCTGTTCTTGCTCCCACCCTGCCGTCTTGCCCCCCTCCCGGTCCCGACGTCCCCAGCCGGGGACGCCCGTGAACCGGACCATGACAAAGCCTCTCATCCTGACCTGTTCCTTCATCCTGACAGCTGGCTTTATTTGTGGTTCCTGACATTCCTTCTTCCAATCAGGAAGGTTGAAAAGGAGCCGTGCTTCCAGGTAAACAATGGTGAGGAACAGACTTCTACTTCCACTTCTTTTGGATCATGTCAAGGCCCAGTAGGGTCTGTGGTAGTAGGCCAGTGGGACAGGCTCTGGAGAAAACAGATGGACAAGGATGGATTAGGAGGAGGAGGAGGAGGAGAAGAAGAAGAAGGCCAGGCAGAGTAGGAGTAAGTCAGTGAGAATAGGTCATCTCATCCCTTATATACCCAACCAGTTGCTGAGCTGTGCAGGACAAGGATTACTATTGAAGACTTTCCATTTCCAAAAAGCCTTTGAAGAGGAGGGTTCGCACGTGTGCTTTATCCCAGTCTGTATCTGTGTTACACTTGACTTTTTAAATACAGTGCTACCTCGGTTTTCAAACGTCTCCATTGATGAACATTTCTGTTTTCAAATGCTGTAAACCCGGAAGTAAATGCTTCCGTTTTTGAACTCTCATTGGAAGTAGAACATGCCACATGGCTACCGTATTGAGTTTTCCGTGTGGAGGCTTAAGTGCTGAGTTTTTGGTTTTCAAACGTTTCGGAACTCAGTCTTTCGGAACATATTACATTCAAAACTGAGCTACCACTGTATATGTATTTTATTGTTGACGCTTTTAATTCATAAATAAAGTTGCTCAGATTCGGGAACCAAGCCTGGGGCAAGAGCTATATAGAGCAAGCCAGGCCTCTGTTAGTCCCTTGAGTCACCTCGTCTGGCTGTGTTGATGAGCTTCAGTATCCACACCATTGTGGGGACCAGGTTGCAGCTCACCAGAGCTCAGACCAATCTCCCTCTGGTGGAGAGCAGTCTGATGTGCAAAAGGCACTTAGGGCCTGCTTCCAGAGGCTGTGTATGAACCATACATTTAAAGCACACCCTTCCCTCTCCCCAAATGAATCATGGGAACTGTAGTTCACCCCATCCCAATTCCCAGCACTACAACTCCCAGGATTCTTTGGGTTGGACAGAAATGTTCTTCAAATGTATGGTCCTTAGCTCAGTTTGCCAGCTTTCCCTAACCTGATGCTCCCCACCCCAGACCTTATTGGACTACACCTCCCATCATCCTCAGCCACCATGATCGGTGATCAAGAATAATGGGAGTTGTAGTCCAACATCATCTGAGGACCCTAGGTTGGGGAAGGTTGCCCTGGAGCCTTACACCTGGAGCATCGGGGATTAACCAGCATTGAGCAAATTCAGCCTTTATCGTTATCATCATCGTCATTGGCTTCTTGCTTTACTCTTGCAATACAACAATATTTGACTACCTTTCTGCAATACAAAATAAAATGTTCTAGCACACAAATCGATTTTGAATGATCTTGTGATTTGTAATGTTAGAATTTAAGTTTCCATTTCAGGCACACCCAGAATCTCACTTTGCAAATTTTGTCACCAGTTCCTTCAGGGGTCAAGTGCTGATGCTTGGGCTTGTTCAACTGATATAGCTGCCAAGCCAGCTAGTCTCTTTTGCAACATTGTCTTTTTTTAAAAAAAAATAAATAAATTTTATTAAGAGTTTTGTTAATACAATAGAGAAAAGACAGAATAAACAGATAATAGACAGAAAAAAGAACAAACATAAAATTTAACATCTTATAATACTCATCTTTTCTTCATCTTTTGGACTTCCTCACATCTCCCGCTCTTGCATTCCAATTTACAAAACTTTAGCCAGCAACTTATCACCTTGTTTCAATTCTTATTATACACATTTCCAATATTTTGTCCCTAACTTTGAATATTTTTATCTAGGTCTTAGGTTCCTAATTTAACACAATGTTTATTGAAAATTTCTCTTTTTCTCATATATTTCACTCATTCTCATAATTTTTATCAACTAACTCAATGGGCCCTGTTATTTTCAATTCTCTCATCCTTCTTAGCACTCATATAGTTTACAATGCTTTTGTAGATAGTCCTTAAATTTCTTCCAGTCCTCTTCCACGGCTTCCTCTCCCAGGTCTCGGATTCTGCCGGTCATTTCTGCAAGCTCCATGTAGTCCATCAGTTGCATCTGCCATTCTTCCAGTGTCTTTTGCAACATTGTCGAGGGTATGTAAGTCTGAGCTTTGAGAAACTGTGTTCAAAATATAAGATAAAAGTAAAACAGTCAGAAATTTGTAAGAAACGACGAAAAACAATCTGTATAAAACCATGTCCCTCAAAGGTCGGAAACTGTGCCCCTCTGAGGTCTGGTTGTCCTGGTTAAGAGTGAAGCAATGCTCTTTGATTTCATTTCCTTAAAAAGGTCACTTCAGAACCTTTGCTGAGATGGCATTACCCAGAGAGAGTTCCCATGACTTCATGGGAGATGAAACGCAGGTTCTAAGAACCAAGAAGGAAAGTATTTCCAAGTCTCAGATAGCCCAGAGTCAGCCTTCTTAATCCATATTTAATTTCCTCAATAATGCCATAATTGGACTGCTTTTCAATGAGAAAATACCCACAAATCCCCTTGAAGTCCATTGGAGCAGGAAGCGCTCAGCTCCACTGAAGAACATGTCAGCGTTGCTCAACAAGCTAACTATGGGTTGATGAACTTTAATTTCTTAACACAACTTAGCAGTGCTTAATTTTTTTTGGCCGGTGAGTAAAGTAACAGACGGGAAAGATTTTGAGCTTTGGTGGCCGGGGTGTGTTCATTGGCTCCAAAAATAATAATTTGCTATTAACATTGCTTTTCCTCCCTCTTAACAGCTTACTTTAAAAGGTTGCTTAAGCCAAGCGTTAGCTGTCCTTAAATAGGGAATTGTTAAGCAAGGCTTAACTATCTTACATAGCTATGAAAATTATGCCAGTCCGTGCAGGTACAAGACTTTTGATTAGCTTTTTCAAGAGGATACAGAAGTAAAATGGATATAGAAGAAAGCCATGGATCAACATAATGAATTAAGAGACTACATTCATGGGGGGGGGGGGGAATATGCACTATCCAGAGAGTCTTCTCTTCTCATGAGGTGGCCAAAGTATTGGAGCCTCAGCTTCAGGATCTGTCCTTCCAGTGAGCACTCAGGGCTGATTTCCTTAAGAATGGATTGTTGTTGTTGTTTAGTCGTGTCTGACTCTTCGTGGCCCCATGGACCAGAGCACGCCAGGCACTCCTGTCTTCCACTGCCTCCCGCAGTTTGGTCAAACTCATGCTGGTAGCTTCGAGAACACTATCTAACCATCTTGTCCTCTGTCGTCCCCTTCTCCTTGTGCCCTCCATCTTTCCCAACATCAGGGTCTTTTCCAGAGAGTCTTCTCTTCTCATGAGGTGGCCAAAGTACTGGAGCCTCAGCTTCAGGATCTGTCCTTCCAGTGAGCACTCAGGGCTGATTTCCTTCAGAATGGAGAGGTTTGATCTTCTTGCAGTCCATGGGACTCTCAAGAGTCTCCTCCAGCACCATAATTCAAAAGCATCAATTCTTCGGCGATCAGCCTTCTTTATGGTCCAGCTCTCACTTCCATACATCACTGGGAAAGCTGGGATCACTTTAACTATACAGACCTTTGTTGGCAAGGTGATTTCTCTGCTTTTTAAGATACTGTCTAGGTTTGTCATCGCTTTTCTCCCAAGAAGCAGACGTCTTTTAATTTCGTGACTGCAGTCACCATCTGCAGTGTTTATGGAGCCCAAGAAAGTAAAATCTCTCACTCCTCCATTTCTTCCCCTTCTATTTGCCAGGAGGTGATGGGATCAATGGCCATGACCTTAGTTTTTTTGATGTTGAGCTTCAGACCATATTTTGCGCTCTCCTCTCAAAGCTACTAACATGAGTCTGACCAAACTGCGGGAGGCAGTGGAAGACAGGAGTGCCTGGCGTGCTCTGGTCCATGGGGTCATGAAGAGTCGGACACGACTAAAAGACTAAACAAAAAGCTGTGAGAATAAAACTGAGGCAAGGAATGTCCTTGAGGACCTGTGACTCACCAGATATTGTTGGACCATAAGTCTCATCAGCTCTAGCCACTATGACAGTGATGACAATTCATGGACATTGTTTGTTGTCGGCATCCATCTGTCTCAAGAGACAATGGAGTGCACCTCCAGGAGTGAAATCAAATTGCTTGAGAATCACAGCGCCTGCTGTGGCTGCAGAGACTGGTAACTGGTAACTGCTGACTCCTACGTTGTTTTTGCTGCTTCAGCAGCACCAAAGTGACTTCTCCACGGTGCCAGCCTGGGCAGCGTATATGGAGGTCCTGAGTTGCTCAGACGACAAGACCTCCCCTCTTAGCCTCACTGATGTGGTCCAAAAGAAAGCAGAGCAATACATTAGGCACCAGCTTGGCTGCAGGAGTGGCTGGAAGGAGGTGTATAGGGATTTGTGTTGGGTTTGCTCCTTAGTCTTTTCTTCTCCCAAAAAGCTTTGGGATGGACACCGTAGTCCAACAATATCTGGAGGGCCGCAGGTTCTCCACCCCTGACCGGAACCAATATATAGAGATAAGTAATGGCTTAGTAATAGAACACGTCATTTAAATGCTAAGGACCCCAGGCAGTGGTGGCTGCTGACTTCTGGTACTGGTGGGGCAGAAGACCACAAAGAAGGAAGACCAACAGTAGGTGGAGCCAGACCCAAGGACCGGTGGAGCCGACTAACTAGTTTTGTCTACCTCCTCCTCTCTGATGAGTTCTACAAGGGCAACACTTGGAAACTGTTGTACCATTCCCTGGACTGGTAGGAAGTAAGAGGGCAGACTGATGGTGCAGCAGAGCTCCCTATGCCCGTATGGACCTGTCTCCACTGAACCCAGATTTATTCCACAGCATCTTAGTTAAAAGAGGTGTTTCCAGCTAGCCCACTTCTTACCTTTAGAAGCCTTATAAGAAGCTGCTGTAGGAGAGGAACTGTGAACAACCTCATGGAAGAGGTGTTTTTAGAACCAATGTAAAACTACCCAAGTCCTTTTTTTATTCTTGGTGCTGCCAGGAGGTGTAATATTGCAATCTTGTTGTAGTAGTGAAATGTTGTGTTTTTGTAAAGGTAAAGGGACCCCTGACCATTAGGTCCAGTTGTGGATGACTCTGGAGTTGTGGCACTCATCTCACTTTATTGGCCAAGGGAGCCGGCGTACAGCTTCCGGGTCATGTGGCCAGCATGACTAAGCCGCTTCTGGCGAAACAGAGCAGCGCACGGAAACGCCGTTTACCTTCCCGCCGGAGTGGTACCTATTTATCTACTTGCACTTTGATGTGCTTTCGAAGTGCTAGGTTGGCAGGAGCAGGGACCGAGCAATGGGAGCTCACCCCATCGCAGGGATTCAAATCACCGACCTTCTGATCAGCAAGCCCTAGGCTCTGCGGTTTAACCCACAGTGCCATCCGCGTCCCTTGTGTTTTTGTACATTGTTGTATATGCTAATATGTTGTCACTCCATTATTTTATTATGAAACAGTTCTCACGATGCTTAATTTCCAGGCGTATTCCTCTTTTCTTTGTTGTAAGCCACTTTGATCATGGTTCTTTTTTTGTGGAAAGGTGGCATACAAATAAAATTACAGCGCTGATGAAAAGGATCAGGTAGCAAGTGATGGAAAAGATGTCTGAAAAGACGCACCAGTCAAGGAAGCGAAATGAGAACCTTACTGTCTCGCAGAACCAGAAGAAGAAGAGCAACAAGAAACACTTGGCTCGCTCAGACACAACTAAGTCCACTGCCACCTAGTGGTCAAGCTATGTAACAAAACTATCCATACAAGGAGAACCAGCTAAGATCCTCAAAATTAGGGCAGGATAAAAATGTAAAGATTAAAAATTTAGTTTGCTTAATGCAGATTAAAAGGGCCTGTTCAGGCCTGGCACTGCTATCCAATTGAAAACAAGTCGCTTTTCCTGAAGTGGCAGCCTAATAGCCAGCTGGCAATGCACTGATAAATTCTGGGCCCAAAAGCAGTTTTCACTGGCTCTGGTGATCCTCCCACCTTTTAATTAAGGTGTGATAAAGGGTCGGCCTGCCATTTTGTTCATGTGAGAAAATGCCGAACTCGGCCATCTCCCCTTCTCTGTGGCTTAGCAGTCCCCGAAGACACCAAAGAATGCTTTTCTGGAATGGAATTCCTCATCCTATTGGCTATCCTCCTTAACACTTAAAACCATGTTTCAGTGGCTTCACTTCAGGCTGTTTAAAGGAAGCAGGAATTGCTGTAATTATCAGCAGGATGTTAAAAAACAGAAAGCACTTCTCTCCTGATTTAAGGCAGATTGTTTTTCTTGCTTCATGTAAGCAACAGAAATGAAGAGTTGGCTCATAGAGGGCAATGCTCACAGAAGCAGAATGAGAAAAAAAACAGGGAGGGGAGGGCATAAAAGAACATGGAACTGCACTGATGCCAGCTTTCTCAGCCACAAAGAATAAAGCAGGGGTCAGGGAACCTCAGGCCCAGGAGCCAAATGTGGTCCTACACCAGGGTTTCCCAAACTAGGGTCTCCAGTTGTTTTTAGACTACAGTGCCTATCATTCCTAGCCATTGGTCCTGCTAGCAAGGGGTTATGGAAGTCATAGTCCAAAAACCAGCTGTTTTGAGACCCAAGTTTGGGAAACCCTGTCCTACAGGCCTCTTCTTTCTGGTCTTTGGAACTCTCACTAAGCCACACCCCCTCTCACTAAGCCACACCCCCTCTCACTAAGCCACACCCCCTCTCATTAAGCCACACCCCTCGCTGGCCTGGATTTGCACCAGAGTGGTTTTCTGCTTGACTGGAATGTATTCTTGAACTTTGATAACAACTTTTGCTTGCCTGGATGGAGAACAGAGATTGTGTGTGTGTAGAAACTAACCTACTGTCCATTGCTCTGCCAATTTTTGCCTCTGGCCCTGCCCACCACTGGCATGTGACCTTTGAAAGCTTTCCAGAAAGGAATGCAGGCCCTAGGGGTGAAAATGGTTCCCCATCCCTGGAATAAAGGCTCCAACTTCCACAAAGTTTTAATAGTGAGTGTCATTTTTTAAAAAAAATTATCATGATGAACCTGCAAAGTGGAGTAAGTTAGACATCAGAGTAGGTTTCCCCCCCCTAAAATGCCCACATGCCTGCTAATAGCAATTCGTTACATTTTAAATGCCATTAAAGGTAAAGGGATCCCTGACCATTAGGTCCAGTCGTGACCGACTCTGGGGTTGCGGCGCTCATCTCGCTTTATTGGCCGAGGGAGCCGGCATACAGCTTCCGGGTCATGTGGCCAGCATGACTAAGCCACTTCTGGTGAAACCAGAGCAGCGCACGGAAACGCTGTTTACCTTCCTGCCGGAGCGGTACCTATTTATCTACTTGCACTTTGACGTGCTTTCGAACTGCTAGGGTTGGCAGATTTCCACTCCTCCGTAGTTCATTACTTGCAGCCAGAGATCAGCCTCACCATCTTGCAACTTCTTACTGTGAGCCATGGAATAATTCTGAATTGGCAACAGGAGCAACAGGAGCTCACCCCGTCGTGGGGATTTGAACTGCTGACCTTCTGATCGGCAAACCCTAAGTTCTGTGGTTTAACCCACAGCGCCACCCATGTCCCTTAAATGCCATTACATTGTACTATTTTTTTTATTATTTAAAAAAACCAGAAATGTAATAGCAGCATAAAGGTAAAGGTAAAGGTACCCCTGCCCGTACGGGCCAGTCTTGACAGACTCTGGGGTTGTGCGCCCATCTCACTTAAGAGGCCAGGGGCCAGTGCTGTCCGGAGACACTTCCGGGTCACGTGGCCAGTGTGACAAAGCTGCATCTGGCGAGCCAGAGCCACACACGGAAACGCCGTTTACCTTCCCGCTGGTAAGCAGTCCCTATTTATCTACTTGCACCCGGAGGTGCTTTCGAACTGCTAGGTTGGCAGGCGCTAGGACCGAGCAGCGGGAGCGCACCCCGCCGCAGGGATTCGAACCGCCGACCTTTCGATCGGCAAGTCCTAGGCACTGAGGCTTTAACCCACAGCGCCACCTGTGTCCCGGAATAGCAGCATAACTGTTACTAAAAAAAATTAATGGCCAGTAAAACCCATTCTTAAAACTGCAGACACAAATGTTCTAGACTGTCATTTTAAAAAATTAGTTGCCTTCAGAGAACACATTTCTGTAGTGTACATAACCTATCATCCAAGCAATCCAGGACATCTCTATGCTACAGGGAATCCTGGGAAAGTTATGGAAGACACACTCAATTCACATGAACAAAACCATTGGTCTCCTTCATTTGTACTAGGGTTGCCAGCTTTTATCCCTGCCATGTACAGTGGTACCTCGGGTTACATATGCTTCAGGTTACACACTCCGCTAACCCAGAAATAGTGCTTCAGGTTAAGAACTTTGCTTCGGGATGAAAACAGAAATCGTGCTCTGGCGGCACGGCAGCAGCAGGAGGCCCCATTAGCTAAAGTGGTGCTTCAGGTTAAGAACAGTTTCAGGTTAAGTACGGACCTCCGGAATGAATTAAGTACTTAACCCGAGGTACCACTGTACTCTGAATCACTAAGATAAGCCATATCAGTAAACAGGCTTCTACAAATATATCACTCACACAATAAAAAACTGAAGGTATAAATCAGGTGCACATCCAAACGATATAGATGGCTACACATCCAACTGTGGATTCTGTTTATCCACGCTGTATTGCTTTCATTGGGATGTGCATTCTACTGTGCACATTCTGGCAAGATTAATTGTAGAGACTCTGTGGTCCAGACAGGAAACCCTCCTGCTTGGCTGAAGCCAATGGCCCAAAAAATGAGTATGGCCCCTTTAAGCACAGAAGATAGAAATTATGACCTGCCTGCAGCCTACTTAAACCTTTGGTTCCAGACCTTCAGTAGAGTAACATCCCTGTTTGCTTGCTTTTCAGTGACTGTATCCAGCCTGATTTTTTGCTCAGTGCCACCCGGAGCTGTCCATGGTCCTGTGCCTGAACTCCCACCCCATTTTCCCAATTCTCCCTGCAAACTCTGCTTAGAGCAGGTCAAATACATTTGGGGGAATGGAACCAAGTAATAATTTAATAGTTTTGTCAAGTAAGGAAACAGCTGTAGGACTGGGGCATCATTATAAATGCATATAATCATGAAGGATCCATGTGCAAATAATCCAATTTAAGATTTGTCTAGCATACCCAGCTACTGAAACACAAAAAGTATAGAAATCTGAGTACCATTATGGATATGACCAGAGCTATAAAAAATAAAAAAACAATGCCAACTGACCTCTAGATTTCAGCTTTTTAGAAAGTGTATTGGAATTTTTGCAATACCACTGACAAATCCAACTATGGACATTAATTTTATAGTCTGTGATTTGAGAGGTTATATGTCAAGGAAAGACAAAGCACAATCCTATCACCCAATTTCACAACTGTATTATGACTCTACAAGGCAACTACTATTTTTTAAGAAGCTCAAACAATATTGGTAATTATGTAAATATTAATCAAACTAGTTTTAACTCTAAATAAACTATTGTAAAATACATAATTCAGACTACAACCTTATTAATATTTATCTAATCCTATACATGTCTACTCAGAGGTATGTCCTGTTGAATCTAATGATACTTACCTCTAACAAGGTATATATGTGCTAACAGCACATATGTCAAAAAACAGCTGCTTAAAGCTTCAGGAAGGTGCTGAAAAAGCCTTTGATAAGCTAGAATGGAGGTGTTTGGCAACTTTTTTGCTAAAGTGTCTTAAATTCTGTAATTTTAGCAGTAGCTTATATTGGTGCTTATGAAAAGAAGACAAGCTGGAAACAGATGATGTAGTCCCTGATACACATAATTCAGAGAACTTAAACACATAATGGGCCTGTAATATATAAAAAGATGGCTGGTTATATAGCCTTGGATTCTGAGAATCACACAGAAAAGAAAGCTAAAGGAAAGGGAATTTAATATTTCCTTTTCCTCTCTACAACTCACTGATCCTCCAAACGCCCCCCCCCCCCCGAGGGTCAGGAATCCTCTTGAACAGAATCAAATGGGCCATGCTGGTGGGCTGCTGGCAAAGGGGAGAGAGACCCAAAGTTGGACAGACGTAGCTTATGTATGTGAAAGTCAACTCACACAAGGTGCCTCTACCTGATTTTGAGTGATTGTCTCCTTCCCCAGCAGCTCCACCCATGCCCACATTCCACACTGTTCCAGAGGATTCCTGACTCATGGGAGAGACTGTTCAGGAGTCAGGGTTGCAGGACTGAAGCGGGTAGTGGAAAACCAGAGATCACACCAATCAACTTACTTGCTTGTCAGAGGAAGTTGACCACAGGAAATTCAACAACAACAACATTATTTATATCCCACCCATCTGTCTGGGTTGCCCCAGGCACTCTGGGTAGCTTCCAACACACATAAAAACATAATAAAACATCAAACACCTTCAGATGTCTTCTAAAAGTTGTATAGTTTTTTTATCTCCTTGATAAAAACTATTTGGACAAGCAGAAGTATGGACAAGCCCTGAGTAACCATGAGCAGCCATGAAAGAGTTGAAGAAAAAGAGTCACTTTTATTTAGTGGGGCAGGAAAATGTTCATTTATTAGAAACTGAAATATTTTCAAGGCAATTCCCCCTCTCGGGGAAGGGGGATCCTTTTAGAGATTGAGTTTCGCTGGCATCTCTTATTTTTAAAAATGTGTTTAGCACTACTGATCTGCAAATGGTTGCTCACACGAATCTCACTATGTTTTAATAGAATAGAAGAAAGGAAAGGGCAACAGCCTGGTTTATTTTCCTGTTTTATTTAATTGACATTAAGCCAGAGTTCTTCTGTTTCGACATAACAGGAATCTTGGCTTAATGCAAACCCGGATCTCTGCACCAAAACTGGCATGCAAAAGGAAGAGGGGAGGCGTGAGATAAGAGTGCTGGGCCTTGACACTTATCCCCAGCTTCATAAACCATGTGCAGCTGGTTTACGAAGCCTGGAATGACAATGAGAATTGGGATAACCGTACTGGGCAAATTTTATGATGCGGTGGCTGTGTACGCACCATGCATTAAAAGCATGCCGAAAGCACATTTCTCCTGTAATTAAGTTTGCTGGATCAGGCCAATGGGCCGTCTAGCCCAGCATCCTGTTCTCACAGTGGCCAACCAGATGCCTGTGGAAACCACTCTCCCCTTCTGTGGCTTCCAGACCCAGACAGAGGGGAGGGGGCATATGGGCCACTGATTCCAAAGGGGGCCTCGGTCAGCACATTCACAATCGCGATAAGGCAGAGTTGCTTGATTTTTCCTGCGTAATTCAAGAATTCGCAGAAAAGAAAGCTAGGAAAGCATTTTTAAATGTAAATACTTACCGTATTTTTTGCTCTATAAGATGCACTTTTTTCCTCCTAAAAAGTAAGGGGAAATGTGTGTGCGTCTTATGGAGCGAATGCAGGCTGCGCAGCTATTGCTGAAGCCAGCAGAGCAAGAGGGAGAGCTGCGCAGCACCTCTTGTTGTGATGCCTTCACGGATGTCAGGGAACTGACATCGGAGCCAGAAGTGGAGGCAGGGCTCCCAAGCAATGCCGGAGAAGGGCCAAGCAGGGAGAGAGGGGACTCATCAGCTGGGGAAGGAAATCAGCGTAACACCAGGGATAAAGGGGGGCGGATGGGGGAATCGGAGAGAGGGCTCCTGGACTTTTCACCGGAGACCAGCGGGGAGAGCACAGGTCCTCCGCTACCCACACCCACCCTGCGCAGAAGACTTCCGCGCAGGGAAATTAGGCGTAGACTTGGCGTCAAAGAACTTATTTGCTGGAAGAAGTTCAAGAAACGCCCACTGACGGATTCTGCTAGCGACTGAACAGCCACGAAGTGAAGGGCTGTCCAGCCAGGAAAGGTTTAACCAGGCTACCTAGCCAGGAGTGGCGGCAACTTACGCACAAGCAACCCCATATAACCATTACAACAGTGATGCACAATGAGGGACGGAAGGGAGCCCTTACGGAGCCCCTTCCGTCCCTCATCCTGCTTCGCTGGGAAGCCAGCAGACCAAGAGGCGCTGCACAGCTCTCCCTCTTGCTCCGCTAGCTTCAGCAGAGCAGCACAGCACCTCTTCAGCTCCATAAGGGCTCCCTTCCTTTCCTCCTCTCACTTCGCTGAAGAGTGTCGCTTCGTCTCACCTGCCTCCTCCGATCCCCCCAGCAGATCCAGCTTCCCCAAAGGGGCGGGTGGACCAGAGACTCCTTAGCCTGATCCTCGCTCCTCCTTCCTCTTCAACAACCTTAGATTCAGAATATTTTTTCCCTTGTTTTCCTCCTCTAAAAACTAGGTGCGTCTTATGGTCAGGTGCGTCTTATAGAGCGAAAAATACGGTGAAATAATCCTTTTCCCTATGTATTTTTAAAAAGCACTATTGTATATCTATATTTTCCATTTTGTCTATATATGCAGATACAGTTCAAGCCTTGAAATAAAATTATTTGTCAGCATAACTTTTGTGAAAATTATTTACCGTATTTTTCACCCTATAGGACGCACTTTTTCCCCTCCAAAAATGAAGGGGAAATGTGTGTGCGTCCTATGGGGCGAATGCAGGCTTTCGCTGAAGCCTGGGGAGTGAGAGGGGTCAGTGCGCACCGACCCCTCTCACTCTCCAGGCTTCAGGAAACTATCCACAAGCCTGGGGAGCCCGCAGGAGTTTCCGCAGGGCTCCCTAGGCTTGCAGATAGCAGCCTGCTGCCCAAAGCCCGGGGCGCGCTGAAGCAGCGTGCCCCGGGCTTCAGGCAGATAACTGCAAGCCTGGGGAGACCGGCGGGACTTCCTGCCGGGCTCCCAAGGCTTGCAGATAGCAGCCTGTTTGGGGGGCTGGGGTTGGGGGAAGCTCAGGCTTCCCCAGCCCCGCTCCTGGGAGGGAAATAAGAAAATCCTTTATTTCCCCCCCCAAAAAAAACCCCTAGGGCTACTTACTTATTTATAAAACTTCAGTTACCCCCAGGGTAAAAAAAGGGGAGGCCACATCATCTACCTGTCCCAGGCCTCTGCCTGGCTCTGCAAGGCCCTGGTGGCTTCTGGCAACTGGTATTCTGAAGCACTGCTGCCTCTGACCATGAAGCAGAGCAGAGCCATCATGGCTAGCAGTCACTGATAGCCTTATCCTCCATGAACTTGTCTGAACCTCTTTTAAAGGCATCCAGGCTGGTGGCCATCAATATTTGCTGTGCAAGTGAGTTCCATAGAACTGCCTTTTGCCCATCCTGAACCTTCCAACATTTGGGTTCATTGGATGTCCACCAGTCCTAGTGTTATGGTTTTTTCCTGGCCCCCTGGTGGGCCCTCCTAGATGCATATTGTTGAGTAATGGATGTCTTAGGTAAAGGGACCCCTGACCATTAGGTCCAGTCGTGACCAACTCTGGGGTTGCGGCGCTCATCTCGCTTTATTGGCTGAGGGAACTGGCGTACAGCTTCCGGGTCATGTGGCCAGCAGGACTAAGCCTCTTCTGGCGAACCAGAGCAGCACACGGAAATGCTGCTTACCTTCCCACCGGAGCGGTACCTATTTATCTACTTGCACTTGATGTGCTTTCGAACTGCTAGGTTGGAAGGAGCAGGGACCGAGCAACGGGAGCTCACCCCGTCGCAGGGATTCGAATCGCCGACCTTCTGATCGGCAAGTCCTAGGCTCTGTGGTTTAACCCACAGCACCACCCGCATCCCTAATGGATGTCTTAGCTCACCAAATTAGCTCATCCTGCTCCCTGGCTTTTAAACTGCAATAGTGAAAACCCACCAGCAGTAGCAGCAGCAGCACAACATTCTAAAAGGTCCAATGGGAATCTGGGCTTGGAATATGAGTGCCCCTCATTGGCCAGTGCCCTCTCCACCCCTTAGCGATTATTGTATTTATGCCTCCCTCCCATTACCTTACCCTACCTCTCCTACTGCATTACCAGAAGCCCAGAATAGCTAAAAAAATCTAATTGGTCCCCAGTGTGTCCTCTAGCAAATTCAGAGAATCTATAAGAAAACTCCATGCCATTTCCACACTTGGTGCCCAGATTTTCGATTCTGCCTATTTTTAGCTTTAAAAACAAGAATCTTTATTTTTACTGGACTCTTCAAAGTCCAGCTAACTCTTCGTGGAAAATGTTGGAAAACATTTTATTTCGAAACAAGCCTGTTTATCCTTCATTCATTCGCTGGAACGCCACACACTCCTCTGCTTTTGCTGATTAGTAATCCCCCTAACTGAGAGCATCGTTCTTTTTTGGAACCCAATCCTGCACCATACTGGGCATCCAATTTATTTATTTTTAACAGTACAATTGTTTTACTATATGCTAGCCAACTAGGATGTCAAAAGCAATGTGGCTTGAACTGGAGACTGACTACCTTCAGGCTCAGTGAAGTTGTAGCTAGTAACAGAATGTCCACTTGCCCTGATTAATCATCACTGTAATTACAAGGACCTACAATGAAATATTGGTGTGTGGAGTGCTACTGCTCAGGATTCCAGAAAGCCCATTTCATCCTCTCCAGTGACCCATTTTAAGCCCCACCCACTCCATCCCAAAAAAACAGCCAGCGCTCCAAGGCCACTAAACACACACTGTCTTCACTGAGCTGTTTGGTAAGATTTTCTCGCCATAGGTTTCTTTTCAAAAAATCCTAAATATTCCCCAATCCCTGTCTCCTGCAGATAACATCTTACCAGGAGGTCATTCTGCCCAGTATAAGAATCAGGCCTTTAGTGTAGTGGCATCTACTTTTTGGAATTCCCTTCCCTTAAATATTAGGTGCTATTTCTGTTGTCTTTTTTTTTTTTTTTTGGCACCTACTAAACACCCTCTGTGGACACGGGTGGCGCTGTGGTCTAAACCACTGAGCCTCCTGGGCTTGCCGATCAGAAGGTCGGCAGTTCGAATCTCCGCAACTGGGTGAGCTCCCGTTGCTTGGTCCCAGCTCCTGCCCACCTAGCAGTTCGAAAGCATGCCAAAAAGTGCACGTAGATAAATAGGTACTGCTCCGGCGGGAAGGTAAACGGCGTTTCCATGCACTGCTCTGATTTTGGTGTTCCGTTGAACCAGAAGCAGCATAGTCATGCTGGCCACATGACCCAGAAAAAATATCTGTGGACAAACGCCAGCTCCCTCAGCCTCCCTCAGGACTGTCAGGGGTCCTTTACCTTTTTTCTTTTAAACACCCTCTGAGTGTCCCGATTTTTTAGGGACAGTATCAGTATTACGAAAGCCATCCTGGCTTCTGATTTGATCCCGGATATGACCCTGTTTCCCCTGCCAGCGCCGCCACTCAGGGAGGAGAATGAGCTGGCGATTGTCCCCAGCTGTTAGGTACTGAGTTGAATAGGATCCAAAATGCAGCAGTCTGCTGCATTTTCCCCCACTGGCTACCTAGAACAATAGGATCCAGAATGCAGTAGTCTGATTGGTCCACAGGAGCCACCCAATTCGGCTCCAGGTGGAAGTGAATCTGCAACCTGATTGGCCTACAGGTGAATCCCAGAATTAGCCAATCACGAGGGGCCCATTGTGTAAATGTATATAAAACAGACATTCTGGGGGAACTTCCATTCCTCCTCACCGCTATGAGCTGAATAAAGAGCATGAAATCCACTCTCAACTCTGAGTATATTTCACCAGCGATGACAATGGTGGCAGTGGCACTGAGGGAGCATTGCTATGCCTCTCCATGGCCGTTGCTGCTGGCCTCCTCCCTTGGCAGCTCATAGCAGCTGCTGGAGAGCAGATGAGGAGAAGGGGCTGCCGCTACTGAGGCCCAGCCTCATATGACACATTGGCTCTGAGGGGCAGGCAGAGGGAGGGCAGGTCTGCCATGGGCAGGAAGAAAGTGGGAGCAGAGTGCAATAAATCTTGTTATGATAAAATGCTTTGGGCATCTGCATCTCATCTTGCCCCTTTCTGAAATTTATTTATTGCAATGTTTCTTTTTGTAAATCTACCAAAGAATAAAATAAAATAAAATTTTGGGATTAAGGGGTTTTCTCGGGATGGTGGAGGGCATGTGTGCTGTGTCCCATTGGTGAAGTTGTGGTGGCACTTGCCCTTCTTCTGATAGGAAATGCTCCATGGGGGGGGGGGGAAATGGGAGGGTCAAGAAGGGTCTGTTGTGGGGGAGTGAGAAATGTCCCTATTTTCATCTGAGGTATGTTGGAGGGTATGAGACCTTCCGCTTCCAACAAGCCTTTTGGGTAGACATATTCCCCAGTTTGCATCTGTACTGGAATTGTTTTTTAGATGTTTTCATTGTTTTCTCGCTTGTGCATTTGCCACCCTGGGCTCTTTTGGGAAGAAGGATGGGCTATAAATTAAATAAATAGTGCATAATAATGCATAAACAATGACACGGCCTGAAATTAGACACAGGGGGGAACTGTTGCTGTTTTATCAGCACTGTGTATATGCTGTTTTGTAGAACAATAAAAAGGAACAAACAAGTTACTGAATCTTTGCCTGAAAAATCTTACAATTAAAGTTTTGACAATGGGACAACAGCCAAAGCAGATGGCAACTCCATCTGAACCTTACTAACTTTACCCCTGACCTGGACATAAACCCCATGGAATTTAATGCGACTTACTTCTGAGTAGATATGTAATAGGTTTGCCATCGGCAATCTGGAGCTCCCAGCTTTACTGTAGCTAGTTTCTCATCCTCCTGCAGATGACTGCCTACAGATGAATTCTGGAAGCCACAAACTGTGTTGTTGATGCCAGCAACAAAATTAATTGGCAAAACTTTTCATGCATCATGCCACTTCAGGTGGCCAGTGGTGTACGGCATTATCAGTGTAGGCTCCCTGCAAGCAGAAGGTGTGTTCCACATGTTTCTACCTGACAGGCTATTTCCCTATGTGCATGGAGTTCAGGGAAGACTTTCAACAAGCATCTCCTATCCTACAGCACAAAGTGGTAGAGTATAGAAGGCAGGGGTGCCAACTTGAATAAAATATTGGGGGGCCCAGGTAAGCCCCAGCCCACATAATTGATCACAAGACATGGTGCGCGCACACCATTTGAATGGCAATGCCCATCAACTTGTGCGGGAGGAGGGGTTGCCCCCCTCAAATATTTTTTGGGGGGAGCCAAAAGGACCTGGGTCCTAGGAGTTGGCTCCTATGATGGGGGAGGTGTTACATGAACCCTATCACAGACTGACAGCATATGAAGGTGTCGCTCTAGGTCATAGCTGTCAACTTACAGATTTGAAAATAAGGGACCAGCAGCCTCGCCTGTTCCAGGCACTCCAGTCTTCCTGTCCTCCTGCAGTCTGATCAAACTCATGCTGGTAGCTTCGAGAACACTGTCCAACCAACTTTGTAACCAGAGGTGCAACTGAATAGAATCTGAATCACATGCACCACAAGGCCTATGCAGCCGCAACTTAAGATGGCTCCCCGGCCTGGCTTTGCACTGCAGCAGCACGTGCAACAAAATTGCTGGCAGGGAGGGAGGGAGAGGAGCTGCTTCCTTTGAAATTTAAGGGACATTTAAGGGACATCCATCAATAAGGGACAGCAGTGGGACATGGCGCTGGAATAAGAGACTGTCCCTTCAAATAAGGGACACTTGACAGCTATGCTCTAGGTATCTCTGAGGGCAGGGACTGACTTGTTTTTACTGATAGGCAAGATGCTCTGAGTTGTTGGTTTTTTAACTGAGGAGAAGGGTAAAAATTACTTAAATAAATAAGGTAACCCAGAGAGCTTTGTGGCTGAGTGGAGGTTTGAACTCTTGTCTCCCCAGTCCTAGTCCTCCTTCAGCATTCTAATATGTGATGTGACATGACTTCATTTCTAAATGAAATAAATGCCCTCTCATTCAGAACATATTCCTCACATCCATGGATGTGTCGAGAATAGTACATTTCTTAACAGGGAAACTGTGGCATTCTATAGACCATACATTAAAAGAACGTTCCCCCGCCCCTGAAAATTTTGGGGACTGTGGTTTGTTAAAGGCTCTGGGAATTGTAGCCCTGTCAGGGTTAAGCCACAGTTCCCAGTATTCTTGTGGGGTGGTGGGGTGTACAGAGCAAAATAAACATTCTCCCTTAAAAGTGCTGTAGAAGTCATGGGGTTGTTAAAAAAAATCAGCCCAGCCAAGTCAAAAAGTCACCAGCTACCACTACTCCAAGTTATCCACTCAGGAGATATTAAGATGGATGAGAAGTTTTTGCTAGGGTGTGTGTTTCTCAGCTGTTTCCATAGAAGTGTCTTTATAAGTGGGGTGGGTGGTAGAAAAAATGGTTCCACATACATCTGGTGCCAAAGGTAGATTTTGGGTTTTTAATGAATGGTTGTGAAAATCAAGTGTCTTTCCCCGAAAAAGCTTTGTTTCAATTAGCTAAGATGTCCACGATTTCTTTTTCAGATAGCCAAAGGATTAGAGACCACCAAACTGCTGGTATTTTAAGAATCTGGCCGTTCACTGCTCTTGACTTTCTCTATCATCTGCGGTTGAAAGGACGTCTTAAGCACTTTAAATTCTTTTGGTTAAGGATCCCTCCCCTCTTTCAGAAGAGACAAATAGAAAAATATGCCAAGTGGACATTTATTACATGCTCTGTGTGTTTTAAGGAGGGGAGGGAAACTCTCCTATCTTCATCTGGAATTTAAGTTCCTGTATTTCAGTGGAAAGGAAGAAAAAACTGTAAACTGGAGTAGAATCCTAGAATTGTAGGATTGCAACCCCTGCAATGCAGGAATCCTTTTGCCCAATGTGGGGTTCAAATCCACACCCCTGAGATTAAGAGTCTCATAGAGGCATAAATACAAGATGGGTGACACCTGGCTTGAGAGCAGTACATGTGAAAAGGATCTAGGAGTCTTGGTTGACCACAAACTTGACATGAGCCAACAGTGTGACGCGGCAGCTAAAAAAGCCAATGCAATTCTGGGCTGCATCAATAGGAGTATAGCATCTAGATCAAGGGAAGTAATAGTGCCACTGTATTCTGCTCTGGTCAGACCTCACCTGGAGTACTGTGTCCAGTTCTGGGCACCACAGTTCAAGAAGGACACTGACAAACTGGAACGTGTCCAGAGGAGGGCAACCAAAATGGTCAAAGGCCTGGAAACGATGCCTTATGAGGAATGACTAAGGGAGCTGGGCATGTTTAGCCTGGAGAAGAGGAGGTTAAGGGGTGATATGATAGCCATGTTCAAATATATAAAAGGATGTCACATAGAGGAGGGAGAAAGGTTGTTTTCTGCTGCTCCAGAGAAGCGGACACGGAGCAATGGATCCAAACTACAAGAAAGAAGATTCCACCTAAACATTAGGAAGAATTTCCTGACCATAAGAGCTGTTCGACAGTGGAATTTGCTGCCAAGGAGTGTGGTGGAGTCTCCTTCTTTGGAGGTCTTTAAGCAGAGGCTTGACAACCATATGTCAGGAGTGCTCTGATGGTGTTTCCTGCTTGGCAGGGGGTTGGACTCGATGGCCCTTGTGGTCTCTTCCAACTCTATGATTCTATGATTCTATATTCTACCAACAGAAGTAGCTAAGCTTTTCAGCTCGAGGGCCTCAATTCCTCTCAGCAGACCTTTCAAGGGCCACATGTCATTGTGGGTGTGGGCATAGGTGTGCTGCACCTGCAGTAGGGTTGCCAGGCCACCAGTCTGACCTGAAGTCTCTAGGTGGCAGGTAGAGAAGCTGAATCTCCAGGTGGGCAAGAGTGTTTTTATTTCATTTTTTCCCCATTAAGAAGACTTTTCATGCTTCAGCCCAACAGGAGCTGGCTGCAAATTATAGCCTGGACACTCTGGGGGAACAGCCCTCCACTAGTCCCCTCTCCCAATTAACCTCCGTCTCCAGGGCCTGCCCCCATGACATCACCAGGGGCTGGCCCTAGGTCTCAGGTCTGGGCCCTGAAACCTCAGAACCTGGGATGCACCTGACCTGGCAAATTGAGCTCTCACACAGCACACTCTCTCACACAAAGGGGCCTGAGCGCAATTAAGCCCTGTTGATTTGAATAAGGAAAGATTAAGGCACACGCTAAACTCTGCCACTGGGTCTTCCAAGAGCTCACCTTTGGCTCAGCTGTGGCTTACATGTCTTAGTTTGGAAAGTCATAACTTGGACAGGAAGATGGTCTTACATGATCAAGCTGAAGACTCTTTTCATAAAAAGGAGGGTGATTTCCACCAGTTCCTCCTCCTTTCTGCTGCACACCATGCAACATCCTACAATTTTGGAAGGTACCCCAACTCTGAGGAGCAGTTTTTAAGGGTTTGCAACAGGAAGGGAGTTTGCTCACGGTAGTCAGGCTGCAAACCATCATTGAAGGATTTCCATGCAGCCATGGGACTTGTTAGGGGACGCGGGTGGCACTGTGGGTTAAACCACAGAGCCTAGGGCTTGCCGATCAGAAGGTCGGCGGTTCGAATCCCCACGACGGGGGGAGCTGCCGTTGCTCGGTCCCAGCTCCTGCCAACCTAGCAGTTCAAAAGCACGTCAAAGTGCAAGTAGATAAATAGGTACCGCTCCGGCGGGAAGGTAAACGGCGTTTCTGTGCGCTGCTCTGGTTCACCAGAAGCGGCTTAGTCATGCTGGCCACATGACCCGGAAGCTGTACGCCGGCTCCCTAGGCCAATAAAGCGAGATGAGTGCCGCAACCCCAGAGTCGGTCACAAGTGGACCTAATGGTCAGGGGTCCCTTTACCCTTTACTATGGGACTTGTTAACAGAATCCCAGATGATCAAGAATCACAGTAAGCCATTGAAGCAGCATGGTTTGAATGGAGCTAGAACTGGAGAGCTCCAAGTTTGAATCCCAACACCCTTGGTGACTTTGGGCCAGTTAATATCACTCAGCATGATCTACCTCGCAGGGGTGTTGTGAGGATGAAAAAGGTGGAGTGGAACTATCCATATCAGATACAGGAAACATTTTCATGCCAAGATTCATGTTACCTTGGTCAGAACTTCCCAGAGCTGAGAAAAGTGGGTGGGGCCAGAGTCCAAAGTGGGTGTGGCTAGAGCAGGGCACACGGGGACACACACACATTCTACACCAGTGTTTCCCAACTTGGGTCTCCAGTTGTTTTTGAACTACAACTCCTAGCAGGACCAGTGGTCAGGCATGATAGAAGTTGTAGTTCAAAAACAGCTGGGAACCCAAGTTTGGAAAAAAAACACTGCTCTACACTGTCCTGAGCTCACTGGGCAAAAGGTGGGATAAAAGCTGCAATAACAATAATGTTATTTTTCAGTGTTCCAAGTTCTCAGTATCAGAATTGGCAGTCTTAATGGGATGAAGTGCAATCCTGAAGTTCGATCCCCCCAGCTCCCTAAATCAGAGCTCTGCAGGCATTCCTTTTGAATTGATGTTTCAGCAGCCCCTAGAAAGAGTGCTGTGTTTTCCAACCGAACAAAGAAAAGCATCTAGACTTACCACTTAGAGAGCCTTTGGATCTATTCACAAGCCAATAATAGAAACAGGACTTTTTCCTTGGAAGGCTGCTCTTGGAAAACATGTCAGATTCTCATAGAAACAAGTCAGGAATTCAAAAGAATGTGTCTGTGGCAGAGACATTAAATCTTTCATCACTGGTCAGGATATTTCTGGTTTGGACCGCCTGCGATTGTGTGCTAAATCATGTGGTATTATTCGGCTGTGTGTTTGCGTTTCATGTTTTATGATTTGCACTAGATTTCATTTCCATGTGCCGTTTGGCTTGTTATGAAATTGGGAGCATTTTCTGACAGGGCGGCTGGAGAGGCGTTTCTGCCATCATTCCGATAACTGGTGTTTTTGAAACTCTTCCCTAAATCCTTCCTCTTTCCTCAAGAGAGTGAACTATGCTTGTGGTGCTGTTTGGGGTTTTTTCTTGCCAGCAGATTCTTAACATGCAGATCCTGTGTCAAAAATAGTTTAGTCTCCCATTCAAAAATCGGATAGAGGGGGAAAAGGAGCAAACTGGAATTTGAGCTAAATTTGGGCTGTCATATAATTTACTACTGTGGCTCCTTCAGTATTAGTCCTACTGCATTAAGCAGACGGGTGGTAAAATATTGATTTATTTCCCTTCTCCATATGATGCGTTAAGGACTGTGGGGGTGGACACTGGCAATGGGTGGCAAGAGATTGAGTGGGTGGCGGTGTCTGATGTTTCAGACCTCCCTAACTTGGTGCCTTCCAAATATTTTGGTCTATAAATCCTATGTTTTAGCTGTGCTGGCTGGAGCCAATGGGAGTTATAGCCAGACACTCTGAAAACTTTTGTATTTCCTACTTAAACTTTTCCCCTGTACCAAGCTGAGCATATGGGAGCCAATCCACCAATATAGCTCCAGTCTCAGTGTACAGTGGTACCTCGGGCTAAGTACTTAATTTGTTCTGGAGGTCAGTTCTTAACCTGAAACTGTTCTTAGCCTGAAGCACCACTTTAGCTAATGGGGCCTCCTGCTGCTGCCGTGCTGCTGGAGCACAATTTCTGTTCTCATCCTGAAACAAAGTTCTTAACCTGAAGCACTATTTCTGGGTTAGCAGAGTCTGTAACCTGAAGCGTATGTAACCTGAGGTACCACTGTATTACGACATATCCTCCAACAGTCCTCAGGTGAAAACAGGGACATATTCTACATCAGTGTTCACCTGCCATTCCTCCTTGAAGGCTGAGGCAGGGATGCAGACGCAGTGAAGCAAGCCAGAGCCAGGCAACCATAACAGCCCACCCACGGCCCTGTGGCGCCCCTCGCAGCCATGGCAATGGCCTCATGGAAGGCCCCGTCCCTATCGCTCCCCCACCCACCCCATTCTTTATGGGAGACTGGTTGTCTGAGGCAGTGGCGTAGCGTGGGTTGTCAGCACCCGGGGCAAGGCAAGTAATTTGTGCCCCCTAACCCATGGATTTGCGCCCCCTAACCCGTGGATTTGCACCCCTAACCCTAACCCCCAGATGTTGCACCCGGTGCGGCCGGCCCCCCCTGCACCCCCCCACGCTACGCCACTGGTCTGAGGAGCAGTGGGAAACTTTTTTTAGGGGCATTTAAGTGACCTGGATCTTGTTTCCACAAAAACAGGAAGTGCCGCCATATTGAGTGGGGGGGGGAGCAAGAGGCATAAATCTAAGAAATGTGGTAGAGGAACACACAGCTCTGCACTTCCAATAACATGTTGAAATGCTGTACGGAAGGGAAGGTCCCTTGGGAATTCGGGAATTTGGTGAAAAAGGGAGAAGCTGTGATGGCTTAAGGGTTTTTGTGATGTTCCTGGTATTTGGGGGGCAGTTGGAGGGTATGTTATGAAGGATTGTGCAGTATATCCATTACATCTATCGTGGGACTCAATTAATTTACCAAGTGAGAGTATTTATACTGCTACCTCTATGGCAAACCAAGACCATTTTTAAAACAGAATTTGCATACACATTGCCTTTGAAACAGAGTATCAGAAAATCTACCTTCAAATAAAGTATTGCTGGCTCCACTTAAAAGAAAACATTTTCTGGGCCTGGTTTAACAACTTATACATTGGTAGAATTGTGGAGACAAGCCGAAGTTTTTTGGGGTTTTTTAATCTCACTCTGTTTAGCCTCAGATGAACTTTCAGTGTCTTTACATTGCCTACAGACTAACATGGCCTGTAATTCATGATTTTCTTCTTTGAATTGTGTAGACTCTGGCGCGAAGGAAGATATTTGGTAAAAAATTTAGAGTGCTGAGTGACTAATGTGGTTAATGCTTCTTTGCACAAGATTAGAGAGTCACATTCTCAAATCCTATGGGGAATTTGGCTTCGACGCTCACCCTGTTTGATATTTTTAGGAGAAAGAGCTAGAACGTGCTATAAACACACACACACACACACACCCATCACACCATTTTGACATGGAGCTGATCAAAGACATGTCAGAAGGAAAACAACATTCCACAACACTTGGGGGATCAGAAAGCGAAGAAATATGCTAGGTGGTAGCAGGAAAAATTGAGAGTTGTTGTTACTGATGGTCTTAAAGGGATTAGGTGAGTGACATTGACCAAAAGAAAATGTGGCTGGCAAAAAGGAGGGGGGAAAAACCCCTACCAAAATAGACATAAACACATTTAATCTTCATTGAAATCTTTGGAAGAGTCGTTAGTCCTTTTCAGATGACAAGCCAAGGCAGGAAGTTAGGAGAGTTGGCTGCTGGGAGATAGAACAGCAAATAATTTGCTGCTGGGAGATAGAACAGCAAATAATGCTCCCTTTAACTTACAGTCACAATACCCAAGGTTTGCAAAGTTATTTTGGCCCCGGAGACAGAAAATCCCACGAAGACCTTCCCCTGGGAGCAAGAATGCAATCAACATGAATGAAATTTTGCTCAGAAATTATTGTTCAGATCAACTGCATTTTGGAGAGATCCTTGATATTTGCAGATGGCTGCAAATCAGCTGGAATAATACGCAATCCAAGATCCCAACTTCACTAGGCATTTAAAGCACATGGCTTTTCTGAAAGAATCCTGGGAACTGCAGTTTATCCCTCAAAGAGCTACAATTCCCAGCGCCTTGAACAAATTACAGTTCCCAGGTTCCCATTTGCTTTAAAGGTATGGTGTAAATGTGACCCAGAACACATTTTAAAACAAAACAAATCTGGGCATAGCAGCTACTTTTGGCAAGTTGAATATAATTGAACGCACAATATTTACTCTGTTGCCAAAAAAGTTAAAGTTAATAAAATGTTAATAAAATGGCAATTTGATAGCCCTGTCCCCTGTTGAAATTCTTCCAAGTTCTCTTAATAGAAATTGAATTTCACTGCTTTTCCTGCTTCAAGAAGAATGTATGAAGATTCCCTTAACATAGAAGACTAATCAGTTCAGCAACATCTAACTTAGTGAACTGTGCCCTCTATAGTCTTAAACTGTAACTGATGTGTTTTGTGACCTATGTCAGTTTTTTACTCTTTTCTGCATAAATTGTATGCTGTGGTCCTGTGGATATTGGGAAGTAAACCCTGCTGCATACAATGGGACTTACTTCTGAGAAGACATGTAAAAGATTGTACTCTGTGCCTTCCTTTAACTATAGGCTGCACTGCCACAACACAACCCTGTGTTTCTTTTTTTGGAAGTAATGTTCCCTTGAGTTCAGTCAGGTTTACTCTCAGATAAATGGATGTTAGATGACAGCTTTAACATCAAGCCTTGTTGTTTTTTCCACCGTAGAGAAAAGCTTTCAACCTTCGCAGAGAGCAGGTTTTTTTCTCATATAGCAGGCCCTGACAACTTGTATATATATATATTTTGAAAATCCCTGAAGGTTAGCCATGTCAGCCTGTTGGAGCAAAAATAGTGAAGACTTTTTATTGTGGCTTTTTATTGTGATCACGGCTGGACTGAACTAGGTCAAAGTTGTTTTTTTTGTTTCGTTTTATCACACTACATGTATTCTTTGGGTTACCTACGCTAAGGTGCCTGAGTGGTCAACAGCAACTGTTTCGTAGCAATGGGCCTTAAATTAAATTAAGACTTGCACAACAGAAAATATAAACTATAACAGAGCTTATATTTTCTAAGAATCCTCCGGAAAAACAATCTCTCAAAGGACCTGTTGATGGCATTTTACCATTGTACTGTGGAGAGTGTATTAACTTATGGTCTGTGTGTGTGGTTTGGGAGCTGCACGGTCAGGGAAAAAACAATGCTGTCCAGGGTTGTAAAGACTGCAGAAAGAATAATTGGGTGCACTCTTCCCACCTTAGATCAAATCTATGCTGCCAGGTGCGATAAGAATGCTGCAGAGATAGTGCAGGATATTGCGCACCCCGGAAATGATCTCTTTCAGCTTCTGCCTTCTGGAAGAAGGTACAGTACAGGACTAGCCTGTCCTTATAAAGACTAGGACTAGCCACTTGAGAAACGGTTTCTACCCAAATTCAATTCTGGTTTTAAACGCAGTATAAGGAGTCTCTATAGGAGTATATTGTATTTTAAAATGGGGTTTCAGAGTTTTTAGGGGTTTTTGAATGTCTTATGTAGATTTTTCCATTTCATTGTTCTGTATGGGACAATAACAATAAAGGTATCATATAATAATTTTTAGAATCTATTGGACTTCTTTGCAGTTGTATAAAAAAGGACTAGCTCAGATAGCTCTGTTTTGGAGATGTGGCAAGAACAATGCTTCCCTGAAACACATGTTTGTACAGTGCTCTATACTTACAAAGTTTTGGGAGAAAGTGCTGAACTTCATAACTATGATGGTGCAGAAAAAGTTAATACCTTCAGCGAAGGGCTTTCTTCCAGCCAGACCTCACTGGAACTCAGTTCCAGCACCTCTCAGGTGGGCGCCATTGCCATTAAGAGAGAGCAAGGAAGGCGTTTGGGGTGAGTTCTGGCACCTCTTTTTCTAGAAAAACAGCACTGCTTCAGTGCAGAATATTCTTTTGAACTATATACCTATTGTAGGGAAATTAACAACAGGACAACGAAAATGGATTCTACGTGCCCTAATGGTGGCTAAAAGACTGATACTGATGAATTGGAAGAATAAAGATATGATACCCCTTAATCAATGGATCAAAAGTATGGCAATACTCATAACTTAGGAACAGACTGCTTACAGGAGTAGACTTTGTTTGGATAAATATGACAACATTTGGAATGAGTTTATACAGAATGTAAGTAAAGGTAAAGGACCCCTGACCGTTTGGTCCAGTCGTGGACGACTCTGGGATTGCAGTGCTCATCTCGCTCTACTGGCCAAGGGAGCCAACGTACAGCTTCTGGGTCATGTGGCCAGCATGACGAAGCCACTTCTGGCGAGCCAGAGCAATGCACGGAAACGCCATTTACCTTCCCACCGGAGCAGTACCTATTTATCTACTTGCACTTTGACGTGCTTTCGAACTGCTAGGTGGGCAGGAGCTGGGACTGAGCAACGGGAGCTCACCCCGTTGTGGGGGTTCGAACCACCGACCTTCTGATCAGCAAGCCCTAGGCTCTGTGGTTTAGACCACAGTGCCACCCACATCCCTTATACAGATGACAGTAGGCTATTAATATCTACATATGCATTAGGATAATAACACTATGAATTTATATAAGAATATTACATTGCATTTTTGTGTGTGTATATATATATATATATATATATTCATATTCTTATTCTTATATACGTCTTTGTTTCCCCCCTCACTTCCCCCCTTTTCCCCCTCTGTATCACTTTATTCCTTTATAACTGAAATTCTTCCAATAAAATATTAATAATAAAAATGACCAGGGTTACTTGTTAAATTACCACCATCTCTCTGCACCATCTGAATTTCATTTCCCTCTGACCTCTCTGTTGACAATTCACATTCATCCAGCCAAACCAGGTGTATAAATGAATACGTGTTAACTCTGTGCCTTGATAAATTCATTAGCTTTTAAGATGCCACAAGACTCATTCAGAATCATTTTTGTGTCATAGGTAATGGAGTGATTTATTCTTTTTAATGAGGAAAAGTGAACACCCCGTTATGTTTTGCGGAAATCGTTGACCCAACAGTGGAAAAGAAGGGACATGGGTGCATCAAGCCCACACACAGCCCGTCCAGCTTTGAGTCCTGTGACTTCCTAGTTTTTGCAGGCTTTGGCAAAAGCAGCATAGGCCACCATGAAAGTCAGAGTTGCATACAAGATTTGGGAAGGGGCCATAGCTCAGTGGTAGGGCATTTGATGTGGATGCAAACGGTCCGAGATCCCTGGCATGTCTAGGTAAGACTGGGAATGTCCTCAGGCTCCATTTCTTTGAGCCTTTCTTGGAGAAGCTCTGTCAGCCAGTGGTGACATTAACTGAGCTAGATAGACAAATGGTACATAGCTGTCAACGTTTCCCGTTTTTAAAGGGAAATTCGCTTATTCTGAATAGGATTCCTCACAAGAAAAGGGAAAAGTTGACAGCTATGCAATGGTATGACATAATATAAGGCCAATGGACAAATCCTGGCTAATGAACTTCTGTGGAGCTGCCTCAGACAGATTTGAGGTTTGTTTGAATGAAAACAGAATCTCTTTGAAGTGCTTCACATCAAAATGTTGTTGTTGTTTGTTGTTGTTTAGTCGTTTAGTCGTGTCCGACTCTTTGTGACCCCATGGACCAGAGCATGCCAGGCACTCCTGTCTTCCGCTGCCTCCCGCAGCTTGGTTAAACTCATGCTGGTAGCTTCAAGAACACTGTCCAACCATCTCGTCCTCTGTTGTTCCCTTCTTCTTGTGCCCTCAATCTTTCCCAACATCAGGGTCTTTTCCAGGGAGTCTTCTCTTCTCATGAGGTGGCCAAAGTATTGGAGCCTTAGTTTCACGATCTCTCCTTCCAGTGAGCACTCAGGGCTGATTTCCTTAAGAATGGATAAGTTTCATCTTCTTGCAGTCCATGGGACTCTCAAGAGTCTCCTCCAACACCATAATTCAAATTAAAATGGGAGCCTCCAAAATCGCCTCACCTTGCCCCATGCAAGGGCCGGCCCTGCAGGCAGCTGATTTGGGTTGTCATGAAAGAGCCACGAATCATTAATTCTTCCATTTATTATCATTGCATTTTCTACTATGTCTTGGGGGGCTGAGAGCCTTACAGTCACTGTTGGTTTCAATTCCTTTAGTCTTGGCTAGAGGTGATTTAGTGGGAGTTATCCAAAGGTACAAAATAATATCGAAAACAATCAACAGTCTTGTCCCAAAAGCATCACCTGCTCCACCTCAGTGATCCACGCAATCACAGTTCTTTATGCCAACTTTATGCATACATATATATTCATGACAAATGTAGCCTCATTTGTGCTGGAACAAGCATTTCCCGCAAGAGGGCACTGTTTACATGCCTTAGAAGACCTATGCATGCATAGGTTTGAGGAAGAAAGAGGGGGGAAGACTGGGGAGTTAAAAATGCACCACCTAAAACAATAAAGATGTTAACACTCAGTCCTTTCCAAGAGCAGAGTTTGCAGGCACAGAAACCCCGACGCTTTCTTCTCATCTAAATATAGAAATGTCACATTCTGCATAATTGTCCGTGACTAATTTGTTGTTTGGGACGCAGGTGGCGCTGTGGGTTAAAGCCTCAGTGCCTAGGACTTGCCGATCGAAAGGTCGGCGGTTCGAATCCCTGCGGCGGGGTGCGCTCCTGCTGCTCGGTCCCAGCGCCTGCCAACCTAGCAGTTCGAAAGCACCTCCGGGTGCAAGTAGATAAATAGGGACCGCTTACCAGCGGGAAGGTAAACGGCGTTTCCGTGTGCGGCTCTGGCTCGCCAGATGCAGCTTTGTCACACTGGCCACGTGACCCGGAAGTGTCTCCGGACAGCGCTGGCCCCTGGCCTCTTGAGTGAGATGGGCGCACAACCCCAGAGTCTGTCAAGACTGGCCGTACGGGCAGGGGTACCTTTACCTAATTTGTTGTTTTATAAGGGTTTTCTGTCATACACGGATGAAATGGGTACAGTTTTTCCAGCAGAGACTGAAATAGTGGCTTGCAGTGAGTAACCAGGGTTGGGCAGGTCGCAGGACTAGAGGTTCCCCTTATCTCTTTAAATCTGCTTTTCAGTCAGGAGATAAGGGCAGCAGCATTCTCTCCTTCTCCTTTGTGCATGGCGCCCCAGCCTTTTCATCCATCACTCTGTTTCTTTGGCATGTTGGATATGCATCCAGAGCATAACAGGTGGTGTCATAGATTGGGGGTGTCAGAGAAAAGGTACCAGAAATTGCATCAGTTCTGGACTAGATTGGGCACTGACCTGACCCAGTGGGCTCTTCTTTGGTTCTCATGAATCGCATTTGCCATTTTAATGCCCGTTCTCCTTTTTTATTATTAAAATGTCCTCTGGCTGGTTTACAAATTAAAATCAATGAAATGCAAATATAATCAATGCTCAGTACAAAAGCTGTACCAGCACAGAAATTAAGTGTGAATTAAGCAACATAAAGTCATAAAAAGCAGCATAAGCTCACAACAACAAAAGAGAAAGAGAAATCAAAGAGAGAAATCAACCTAAGAAAGCAAGACGTAAACCATAATTATTACAAATCTTGGGAGAACAAGAAGGTGCCAAAAAGATCTTCTGCGGGGATTTTTCCATAACCAAGGGGAGAGTGTACCACAGAACAGGATTATATAGTGCAAACATAGCCAACAGTGATACCCTCCGGAAATTGCTGGTTTGGAGAGATCTTTTTGGAGTTCCTCAAAATCCCTTTTTGTTGCTACCATGCTGAAGAATTGGGTGTCATCAGCAAACCTGACCACCCTAATTCCAGATCATTGATGCACATGTTAGAAAGTGCAGGTTCTAATACCTGCCCCTTGGGGAAACGCCATTTCCTCCATCTCTCCTTCAAGAGAACTAGCCATTTATTGCTGCTCTCTGCTTCCTGTTCCTTAACAGCTGAACCAGTTACTTACTGATCCACAGGAACACTTCTCCTCTTATCCTGTGACTGCTAGGTTTACTCAGGAGCCTCTTGGTGATGGGAAAAAGTCAGAAGATTCCCCCCCTCCCCTGAAGTTTAAGTACATCTAATTGCTCCTTTTTGACACTCTCAAAGACTGTTAAAAGTTTGGTGAGACAGGAAAATTACCTTTCCAGAAGCTATGTTGATTCTTCGGCAAGACTTGCTCTGTATATGATGATATTATCTTTAGCCCCAAATCAAGTTATTTGAGTATGCTACCTATTTCATCTCCATGCAGATCCCATAATTAATTTAAATGTGACCATATCGTCCCCTGCCCACTGGAGTTTGAGAGCATCTGCTAGCTATGACTCTTTATACCATGAACAGTTGGTCACGGAAGGAGTTTCTATTGGGACATTATTCCTTCCCAATAAAAACAAAAAAACAAAGCCTGCTGTGGTTATCTCTGCAGATAAATTATTACCTTGCAGGAAACCACTGCTTTGTTTTGCTGCTTTCATTAAATTGCCTTTATTGGGGGGGGGGAGTCTTTAGTCCAGAACCATTTTATGCCTACTGAAATCTATACTTTTAAGAACATGTTCAATCGTTTTCACTCTCCCAATTATACGCTGAATCTGAGAATTTGCGCTGGAACAAATGGTCAATTCCTTGACCTTGTGTGTATTTAAAATGTCTAGACTGGATCCCGATTTCACCATCCATGGACAGAATGTCTCTTTCCATCCGCAGAATGTTTTGGATGCCCCGGAGAAATCTTGCTGGGGTGACTTTTGCTGATTCTCACTACACTTGCATTGTCTGCACGGCTTTCCATAGTGTTTTGCTCACCAC
The DNA here is from genome assembly GCF_964106915.1 of Podarcis gaigeae. Classification (NCBI taxonomy): domain Eukaryota; kingdom Metazoa; phylum Chordata; class Lepidosauria; order Squamata; family Lacertidae; genus Podarcis; species Podarcis gaigeae. The sequence goes on along the minus strand of NC_139678.1, from coordinate 16,225,940 downwards.
CCAACCTTTGTGGGTGGTGGCGCTGGGGGTTGTAAGAGTCAACCAATATTGTCCCAGCCACCCCCAGCCACTACTAGGAGAGGTCTGTTAAGTTGTGGGTGAACATATCAGACGACACAGCGATTCTTCAAACAGCTCTTGTTTATTCACAGGCCAGAACAGAACTGAACTGAAGGGTTCAGTCAGCCTGCTTATATAGAGCTCCAGTACAACGCAACTGTAACAATTTTCTAAAACTATCCAATCACTGAACGTCACTTTCGATCCCTTATTTGCATAACTATCTACAGTATCCCCCCTGCTGGCCCAGGGTGAGAACTTCAGTACATAACAAAGTCTATCTCCAGCTAATCATCATTATTATTATTATTAAAATTTTTATTCTTATGCCATTTGCATACCACCTCATTACATTCCTCTCACAATAAATGAGTAAAAATCAATTGAAATACCAGGTGGAACATAAAACCATTAAAATGGTTGAAACCTACATAAATGCAACTAAAGAACCTGATGCATCTGAAAAAAATTAAAAATGGAATTAGAAACCAGAGGGCTGTCACATAGAGGATGAAGGAAGCTTGTTTTCTGCTGATCCAGCTGGTATATCTTGAACGAATAGAGTCAAACTGCAAGAAAGGATATCCTGATGTATTAAAAAAATTAAGGTCTTATATATATATATAATAAATGTTCATAAATGTACCAAGCAAACATGTACATAAATATACAAACCACATGTCTGAAGCAGCACAGGAAGACAGTCCTGAAACCATTTTGACTCCCAAACTGACCAAATGTTTCTCTGCCAGGAGGGAGGGGGTGAGGGAACTTTCCCATTGTCTCAGGAATTAAGTGATTACCATCTCAAATGAATGGCCAGACTACCAGAAAAGGCAATCAGATAAGGCAATCAGGTAACTTGCCAGACAGGAGATAAACAACGCACTCAGATTTCTGTTGTAGACCTCCTTTTCTGTGATGTATGTATGATGTATGGAGGAGTGGTCTTGAGCTCCAGGGCAGGGCAATTCAAAATGACTATATAAGGGCAGGCACACCTTTGTTCTGGGTCCTCCTCCGCTCCTCTGCTGTGTGTGAGAAGAGCACCCTGTTGCAACAGTTTTAATAACGATCAGGCTTACTAGCTGCTTTGCTTCTCAATTTTCTCAGGTTGGCCTCTGTTATCTTCTCTTACCGATGGAGAACCCACAAAAGACTCTATAAGGGCAGATTTTGTTTACAACACAGACTAAACATTAGGAAGAACATTCTGGTGCTAAGAGCTGTCCAACAGTGGAGCAGTCTACCTTGGAAGGTGGTGAACTCTCCTGTCTGGCAAAGGTTGCAAGACGCCCGCTTCTTAAAAAGCAGAGACATCACCTTGCCAACAAAGGTCCGTATAGTTAAAGCCATGGTTTTCCCAGTAGTGACATATGGAAGTGAGAGCTGGACCATAAAGAAGACTGATCACCGAAGAATTGATGCTTTTGAATTATGGTGCTGGAGGAGACTCTTGAGTGTTCCATGGACTGCAAGAAGATCAAACCTATCCATTCTTAAGGAAATCAGCCCATAGTGCTCACTGGAGGGACAGATCCTGAAACTAAGGCTCCAATACTTTGGCCACCTCATGAGAAGAGAAGACTCCCTGGAAAAGACCCTGATGTTGGGAAAGATGGAGGGCACAAGGAGAAGGGGACGACAGAGGACGAGATGGTTGGACAGTGTTCTCAAAGCTACCAGCATGAGTTTGACCAAACTGCGGGAGGCACTGGAAGACAGGAGTGCCTGGTGTGCTTTGGTCCATGGGGTCACGAAGAGTCGGACACGACTAAACGACTAAACAACAACAACGAAAGCAAAGGTTGGATGGCCATCTTTCAGGGAGTCTTTAGCTGTGATTCCTTCATGACAGGGGGTTGGACTAGATCACCCTTGGGCTTCGTTCCAGCTATACAGTTCTATTATCCTGTGCTTTTTGCAAGGTCAAGTCCTTGTTCCATTGAGCCCAGTACCTGGCAATGGCTCCCTAGGGCCCTCAACCTGATACCTTACTTATCTGCCACCTCTCCTATGACGGTATTTTATGCATTGTGTTTTGCTGTTATTTTTATTGATTATAGATTGGTAATTCTTTATTGTGTGAGTGTAAACTGTTTAAGTGTTATTTGCTGACGTTTAATTTTACTGTTTGCTGTTAGATTCTGATGGATTCTTGAATATTGCTTTGTTTGATATAAGTTGTTTATTTTAAAGTTATTGTGACTTTTATATTGGATCAGATTGTTACTATCAATGTTTGATGTTTTATTGTGTTTTTATATGTGTTGGAAGCCACACAATGTGGCTGGGGCATACTGGGCTGGGGTATAAATAAAAAATATTATTATATATTATACATGACTCCTTTAAAAAAAGAAAAACCTAGCAGCACTAGAGTTTGAATATGAGATTTTATTGTTGCAATGGGTGCCCGCTGCCACTGAGTGTTGGTCCCTGTGACGTTAACATATGAGAGTGCTGGAGGTGAAATAGTTAAACAGGGTGCCCAGTCAGGACCCAAGGGGTGGAGTCAGAGGGACTATAAAACCAGCTCTGGGAGGGGCGAAGGAGGAGTTCATTGGAAGTTGGGTGGTTGGTTGGAGTGGGAGTGAATTGGGATACAGTCTGGGGGTAGGTTGAGTTTGTGTAGCGAAATAAGCTGAGTCAGGAACAGTTAGGGGCTAGGAAGACAAGTAAATATCTGAGAGGTGGTTTAGTGAGTGAGAGCAGGTAGCGGAAGTTATAGGTCTGGATAGGCACCTGTGATGGGATGATGAGCTGCTTGTGCATAAAAGCTTAGTCCCTCAGAGCTTGGGCATGTTTCTCATACTCTGTCTTTAGCGGAGCCCCTTAAACATGACTCCCTTAATCACTGGCAGAATCCGACAGTGGGCGTTTACGGAATCTACTCCAGCATAAAAGCTCCTTAACGGAAACACGTCTTCGGGATTCTCGGCGCGACAGTTTCCGGCGAGGAGTGGGTGTACCTATAGGAGGTCCTGAGACTTCTCCACTGTTTTCGCTGGAAGACTCCCTGAGCCATCCCTTCGACTCACTTTCTCTCTGATCTCCCTCTCTCCCCCTGCTGGTGCCTTCCTCCGCTGCTGAGTCTCTCCTAGCTTCCGAGAGCCCCTCCACCACCTGCCTTTCCGATGGCAGTTCCCTGACATCCACCTCCCCTCCAGGGCCCCCTTCCCGCCCCCTTCTCTACTGGCGGTGAGGATGGAAAACCCCGGAAAGAACACTCCTCATCGTCAGAGGATTCGAACACTTCTCTCCACTGACTCCTGTCTCTTCTCCCTGAGTCCTCCTCCTCGTCAGAGTCTATTCCATCTTCCAGCCCTGATTCTGGGAACCCTTCAAACTCCTCTTCCTCATCGGTGGTGCCACCGGCTGAGGTTTCTTTGGGAACCGTTGATGAAACGTTTCTATTAAAACCTCGTCATTGACCTCCTCTGCCGGTACCCATGTATTTTCTGACTCCGGTTCCCCTTCCCATTCTACCAAATACTCCACCTGATCCCCTTTCCACCTGGAATCAATGATTTCTGCCACATGCATGTTGCGTTCCCTTTCTTCTATGACTGGTGTTTGAGTGACCTCCCTCTCACGTCCCCCCCACTCCCGCCCCTCTCGATACGGCGACAGTAAGGACCTGTGAAATACTGGGTGCAGTTTCATGTGGTTGGGCAACCTGAGTTTGAACGCCACCGGGTTGACCTGCTGTATGACCTCAAAGGGTCCCAGCCGTTTGGGTTTCAATTTCTTACACCCTCCCTTGGGTGGATAACCACACCCGGTCCCCCACCCTTATGGTTTCACCTTCCCGTCTGCTTCTGTCTGCTTGCTTCTTGTATTCTTCCTTGGCCCTTTCTAAATTAAGTTGGAGTTGCCGGTGGATCGCTTCCATCTCTTCAACAAAGTGTTCCGCTGCCGGGACACTCCATCTTTCCCCCCCTTCTCCTGGAAATGCCCTGGGATGACACCCATAATTGGCCAGGAAAGGACTCATCCCTGTGAACACATTCTCCGCGTTGTTGTAGGCAAATTCTGCCAGAGCCAACTTATCTACCCAATCATTTTCTCTGTCATTAACATAACACCTCAGGTATTGTTGTAGAATACCGTTTGCCCTTTCCGCCTGCCCATTTGTTTCTGGGTGTCGGGCTGTCGAAAAATTGACCTCTACGTGTAGTAAGCTCATGAGCTTTCTCCAGAACCTGGAAGTAAATTGTTTCCCTCAGTCTGAGACCACCCTCAAGGGGGCGCCATGCAACCTGAAAATATGCTTTACAAACAACTTGGCGGTTTCTTCCGCTGTGACCGCATGCGAACAGGCTATAAAATGGCACATCTTGGTTAATAGGTCTACCACCACCATGACAGCTGTTTTCCCTTTGGATTTGGGCAGATCCGTCATAAAATCTATGGATACTGCCTCCCATGGCCTTTCTGGTGTGGGCATGGGTTCCAGTAGCCCCGCCGGTGCCCGCCTTTCCCCTTTAGCCCGCTGGCAGCGGTTGCACCCCCTGACATATTCCCGTACGTCTTCCCTCACCTTGGGCCACCAAAACTCCCTGGTAACCAACCACATTGTTTTGTGTTGCCCGAAGTGTCCTGCTGTGGGGCTGTCGTGCAATTGTTTGAGTACTCGGCCCCTCAGTTCTCCTTCGGGTATGTACAGTGCCCCCTTGTAATACAACGCTCCGTTCCTTTCCTCAAACCCCCCTGTGTTCTCTCCCCCTCCCCGGAGTCCCCTGAGCTTCTCTTGGGCATATTCATCGTTCTCGGTTCCCTCGACCAGTTCTCTCGGCCCCACCAATGCCGCCCCACACATCCAGTGGTCTTCGGGGATGACATGTCTCTCCTCTGGCGCTCCCTCCCCCTCTAAATACTCTGGTTTTCGAGAGAGAGCGTCCGCTCTGACGTTCTCCGGCCCTGGCACGTAGCAAATTTCAAAATGGAATTTGGAGAACTCCTGGGCCCATCTCACTTGTCTCTGGTTCAGTACTCGGGCAGTTCTCCAGTATTCTAGGTTCTTGTGGTCGGTGCACACTTGGACCTTGTGCTGTGCTCCAATCAGCAAGTGTCGCCATCTCCGGAACGCTTCATGAATGGCGAGTAGTTCTCAGTCGTACACGGTGTAGTTCCTCTCGGATTTGTTCAATTTCCGCGAGAAGAAGGCACACGGTCTCCATTCCGACGTATCCTTTCCCGGCTGAAGAAGCACCGACCCCACCGCTCGGTCTGATGCATCTGTTTCTACTCTCATCGGTTGCCGCAGATCCACGTGCAAAAGTTGTTCTTCCGACGCGAACGCCTTCTTTAACCTTTCGAATGCCCGCTGCGCCTCTTCCGTCCAGACAAATTTCTTCTTGCTGCTGAGACAATCAGTGATGGGCGCCGTTAAGTGGGCGAAGTTTTTGATGAACTTCCGGTAGAAGTTTCCAAATCCCAGGAACCTTTGCACGTCCTTCTTTGTCTTTGGTGTCTTCCATTCCAGTACCGCTTGAACCTTACTGGGATCCATGGCCAATCCCTTGTCTGACAAACGGTACCCCAGGAATTCCACCTCTCTGGTATGAAACTGACACTTCTCCAGTTTCACCCACAGCTGGTTTGCTTGCAGTCTGCTCAGTACCTCTCTTACGTCCCGCACATGCTGCTCCTCATTCTCTGAGTACACCAATACGTCATCCAAGAATGCCACACAGTTTTTGTAAAGTAAAGGTCCCAGGACGTGATTCATGAATGATTGAAAACAGGCTGAGCCCCCCTGTAGACCGAAGGGCATAACGAGGTACTCACAGGCCCCCAAGGGGGTGAACATGGTAGTTTTCCATTCGTCTCCCTTTCTCATTCGTATCAGGTTATACGCCCCCCTCAGGTCCAGTTTGGTGAAAATTTTCCCCTTCCTCACCCAGGTCAAAATGTCATCGATTCTGGGCATGGGGAAAGTCACTGGTTCTGACACTGCATTTACGGCCCTGTAATCCATGACCAATCTGGGTTTATCTGTGTCTTTTTTGTCCACAAAGAACACTGGACTACCCCCCACCGCTCGTGACTCCCTTATGAAACCTCGTTTGAGGTTCTTGTCAATGAACTCCATTAACTCCTGCATCTCCCTGTCGGACATGGCGTACAGCTTGCCCACTGGCAGCTGGGCTCCTGGGAGCAGGTTAATTTGACAGTCAAAGGGTCTATGCGGTGGCAGTTTATCTGCTTCTCTTTCGCTGAAGACGTTGCCCAGGTCGGCGTATTGTCGTGGTACCTTCCCTTTATCTGTTACTTCCATCCCTGCTAGAGTGGCCTGGGCTCCTCCTTGAGCCCCCCCCCCTCCTTGCAGTGTGCTAGGCAATGTGCTGACCCAAAGGAAACTACTCGCTGGTGCCATCCCACTAGTGGATCATGCGGCGCTAGCCAGCACATTCCCAGGGTGGCCACATTAAATGCTATCACCTCCGTGTGTCTTCCCACCTTCATTATCATGGGGACAGTTTGTTGGTTAACTTCTCCACCCAACAGTTCCCTCCCATCAATCGTTGTCACCTGCAAAGGGTTACTTAAAGGGATAGTCTGTATCTGGTGTTCAGCTGCAAACTCCTTGCTCATGAAATTGCAGGAGCTGCCTGAGTCCAATAGCGCCTTTATCTTTAGCGGATGTCCGTTTGGTAGCTCTAGCACCACCTCTACGACAAGCGCTGGTCTTGGGGGTTCAGGCTTGGGCACATTCACTGATCTTTGGCCTGGCTGCTGTGCCCCGATGCTGGCAACCAGGCGTTGGCTTTTACCTGCTCCTTAACCCCCTCCTCTTCACCCTCAACAGCTCCCGCCATTCCTTGCCATCCCTTCCTTTGAGGGCAGACTCTGGCAAAGTGACCTGGCTGTTGGCAGAGGAAACATTTCTTAGCGCTCTTTCCCTCCTTCTTCCGCCCTTCGTTGGTGTTTGAAACTCTGCGCGTGCGCGCTGTTCCAATCTCCATCGGTTCTACTGGCGGGGAATGCTGCTCTGGCATCTCTGGAATGCGGAACTCACTCCAACGTTCCCCTTTCCCTTCCCGCTTTTCCAAGGCTCTCGCCTCCTGGCGTGCCCCTATGGCAAGCGCGGATTTGGTCAGCTGGTCCATAGACTCCGCCCTGGGCGCGCGGGAAAGCTCGTCCTTCACCGCCGAGGATAACCCTTCTTCGAACAGCATTTGTATCGGGTCCGCAGACAAGTCCCACCCCAATTTATGGATCAGCATGGTGAACTCTGTCCAGTACTCTCGGACGGATCGGTTCCCCTGTTTACACGCCATCAACTGTCTGCGCACCACCCCTTGCTCAATCTCGCTGGAAAACATCAGGTCCATTGCGCGAAAAAACTTTCTCGAGTCTTTTAGAGCGTCATTGTTCGCTGCCATCAGGGGCCTCACCCAGTCTTTCGCCCCCCCCTTCGAGATGCCCAATGACAAACGCCACTCTCGATTCCTCATCGGGAAAGTCATCAAACTGCAGATTGAGGGCGTATTGCATCTCTGTCCTAAAGGCTTGATAATTTCTGGGATCTCCCCCAAACTTTTGCACCAACCCTGGCACCTTCCTTGTGAGTGGGGTGGTTTTCCCCTTGTCTGCATCCTGAGCCCGCCTCTCTTCGAGCCTCGCCGTTTGCAGCGCTAGCTGGAGTTCCAACACCCTGTACCTTTCTTCCAGGCTTGGACCCGCTCCAGCTCCTCCTGCATCTCCGGCTCCGGTTGGGTTGCTCATGATGCCTCTCCTTGCACAAGCGGCTTTCAGGGTCTGTCTGATTGCTGTGATGGGATGATGAGCTGCTTGTGCGTAAAAGCTTAGTCCCTCTGTGATGGCCTGGGATTCCGATTCAGAGGGCGAACCAGAGGAATCCCAGCCTGCACAGGAGTCCCCGCCTCCAGGGCTGGCTGAACTGGGGCAAGGCCTAGATGCTGAAGAGCCTGCACCTGTGGCAGAGCACCAGGAGCTGGCCCCAGGTGAAACCCTTCTGGCCCCAGAGGGGCTTGAGGACTCAGTGGCTACAGGTGAGCCTCCTCCAGGGCCCAGTAACCCTTCGGCCTCTCCTGATCTGCAGAGGCTTAGGGCAGAGAGGCGAAGGGAACTGGTTGCTCCCAGGAGGAGTGCTCGCCTTAAGGTCAGAGGAGGCGGGGCTCCTGGGGGCCGGGGCCGCCCCTGGCCTTAGAAGAGGATAAAAGCCCAGTCAGCCCGGCCCCAGGTTGCGGGAGCAACGTCGTTGTTGGCTTCGGACCTTCCTGTGTTCCTGATCCCTGCTTGGCCTCCTGTTCCTGACCATCCGGTGCTCCTGTTCCCTGCTCGGCCTCCTGTTCCTGACCATCCGGTGTTCCTGTTCCCTGCTCGGCCTCCTGTTCCAGCGTTCCTGTTCCCCGCCCGGCTCTCCGCCTCGGACCTCGCCCCTCTTCGTGTGGACTCTGCTTACGCCCACGGTACCTTACCCCCGGGTCCAGCACACCCTCAGAGCTTGGGCATGTTTCTCATACTCTGTCTTTAGCGGAGCCCCTTAAACATGACTCCCTTAATCGCTGGCAGAATCCGACAGTGGGCGTTTACGGAATCTACTCCAGCATAAAAGCTCCTTAACGGAAACGCGTCTTCGGGATTCTCGGCGCGACAGTTTCTGGCGAGGAGTGGGTGTACCTATAGGAGGTCCTGAGACTTCTCCACTGTTTTCGCTGGAAGACTCCCTGAGCCATCCCTTCGACTCACTTTCTCTCTGATCTCCCTCTCTCCCCCTGCTGGTGCCTTCCTCCGCTGCTGAGTCTCTCCTAGCTTCCGAGAGCCCCTCCACCACCTGCCTTTCCGATGGCAGTTCCCTGACAGCACCCCATGATTGTAATTGACCGATGCCTTTTATGAAAGCAACACGCTTGTTAATCTGAAATAAATAAACAGAAGTTCATGTTCCAATTTAACTCTGACTGGACTCAGTATTGTACTAGGTAGGCCCTGGGTGGTGGCAGCGAGGAATAAAGTGGTGGTACAGGGATCAATAGACTGTGAAACGTCCAGGGACCCTGTGTGATCACCACAGTCCCTCCCAAAGCTTTATACCAGGTCAGACTATTTGCCCATTTGTCTACTCTGGCTTTGCAGCAGCTCTCCTAGTTCACAGCCTAAAAGTTGCAACTCATAATTCTATTTCATATGGAGCATTTATCACACCAGCTTGAGTTGCCCTCACATTAAAATCCTGACTTATTCCTATTAATTGCTTCGGCTGCCTTAGGTTCATCATCAGATGTCACGCAGTGAGTATTTTATGTGGGATGATTCAGTAGGAAATTTCCAGCGATCCGAGATTTTTCTTCCCATCAGATATATTTTCCCTGGTATTTGAAGGCACACATGTGTGCTGTGACTAACAAGTTCCATTCCCTTTATTCTACCGAAGAAGAATTTAAAATGTGGTGCTTATTTTCATAGGAGATCAGTGACTGGAATAAATTTACAACAAGCAGTTCTGCATTTCAGTAAACTCGGCATTTGCTTGTGTGAATATTGAAAATAAGTAAGTATACTGCAAGATTTCAGAGGATTCTCCTGGGTTCCCCCCACACACTCATAATTTTGGGGTCAAAATTTTGTGGTTGCGAACGCATTAAAAATGTCCCTATAGGAATCAATTGTAACAAATGATTTTCTGAGAATGTTCCGATGGCAAGACCTGCTTGTATCTGTAATCGGAGTGTTCCCATGGCTCAACTTGCCTTGCCTTCTAGCAATATTGACCTTAGACCACTTAGTGTGTGCCCTGTTACCTCAGCAGCTCTGAACATTTTTTAGGATCAGTGTGAAATCTTACAACATCAGAGGAACCGGATTGTGAATGAAACTGTCAGGTAATTAATTTTACATGGGCTACTGTCATAAAGTCATTTTCATAAACTAGTTACTTAGAGACAGAAACCTCTGTATCCATTATCCCGAGTACCCTTGAGATCTAGTTTGCTGATCCGAGGATAAAATGCCATCAATAATTTATTCACAGTTTGTAGTCTCATTTCAGTTTTGACATAAATCCTTTCTCTCTCTCTCTCTCTCTCTCTCTCTGTGTGTGTGTGTGTGTGTGTGTGTGTCTGTGTTGTTGTTGGTTTTTGTGTGTGTGTGTGAAGCACCTGCTCACACATCTTTCCCCCTCCCGGTCTGAGGCAAATGTCTCCATCATGTTTTGATTGTGGTTAATACAATGGTACCTCTGGTTACGAACTTAATTCATTCTGAAGCGTATGTAACCTGAAGCGTCTGTAACCCGAGGTAGCACTGTATTTTAAAAGCCTTTTAAAACAGATCCACGGTTAAGGGATATTTTAAGCTGCATTCTGATTGGCCTGAAATATATGCTTTTCTTTTCTTTCTTTTTTTAAGGGATGCTTTGCATGGTATCCTAGAAACATGATGCATGGCAATTCATACTGCATTTGATGCCATGAATAGCATGAGCAGTAAGCAAGAATTAAAAAAAGAGATTCGTGTTTTGTGGAAATGAAGACAGTCCTTCAAGTAACACTCAGAGATGGGCCTAGAAGGATTATTTGCCCTATTTCTGCCATCTGCCCACCCAACAACTCAATTCAATCTGAAGACTTTTGTATCTGGAAAAAGACTCCTGTGGCCGCCTCACGGTACTCTGTGGCTGCATACATGCCATGCATTTAAAATACAGTGGTACCTCAGGTTAAATACTTAATTCGTTCCGGAGGTCCGTTTTTAACCTGAAACTGTTCTTAACCTGAAGCACCACTTTAGCTAACGGGGCCTCCTGCTGCTGCCGCGCCGCCGGAGCCCGATTTCTGTTCTCATCCTGAAGCAAAGTTCTTAACCTGAAGCACTATTTCTGGGTTAGCGGAGTCTGTAACCTGAAGCGTATGTAACCTGAAGCGTATGTAACCCGAGGTACCACTGTACATGAGAACTGTAGTTTTCTGCTCATGGGGCTTCAGCTCCCAGCACCCTTAATGAACTACAGCTCCCAGGATTCTTGGGGGGGGTGCTTTAAATGTATAATGTGTATGCAGTCTTTTTAAAAAAAAAAAATATTTTTTATTAACCAGCCAATCAAACCAAATTAAATCACATCACATAAATTCCGAATTACAAAGCCGAATTTTAAATTTTGTTGGGGGGACCCATATTTCAAGATCCGAAGGGGGATTCTGATCATCTTCTTGCTACTGCGTTAATGTCCAAATCAGTCCAAATCAGTCCAAACAGAGTTCATAATTCTATCCAGTCTTATCTTGCTGTTTCCACATCACATCTTGTTCATATATTTTCTCTTTTTTCTTTATGATCTCTTCTGATAGTCTCCTTAAGCCGATAAACACCAATAATAATCCTGTGTGAATTTTTCCATTCTTCCAATCCTCAAATCAAGATGGTTTCCATATATCATCGCCTTCATAGATAACATCACTCTTTCCATCATTAATCTCGCAAAACTGTCGCTCTTAAGTCCCTCTGAGGAGTTTCACCCACAATATAAAAATAGCTCTATTTCTCTATTTCTCCTCCCAGACTCAAGTCCTCCGACAGAACTTCCCAATATGGCGACGGCATTTTTAACTGCGTCATTCCAAAGCTCTTATACATTCCACGCTCTTCTTAAAACATGCTTTGGTTCGAAAGTTTATCTCCATACAGCCTTAAATCCACAGCTTAAGTCCTTAAAACGACATTTCTGACTCATGAGGGGAGGGGATTCTTGTTTAATCACATAAGGAAAAAAAGGAAAGCTTTTCCCCCCTCCCTCATCAGTCACTTGCCATACCGAGTCTTGGCGTATCTTCTCATGATTTAATCTTGTCTTGTTTTATCAAAGATCTCTTCTGTTAGCAGTCTTTACTCCCCCTCCTTCCTTGAAATATGTGCATTCCTTCATCCAAATTGTTTCTTTTAAAGTTCTTGCAGCTAGTGGCGCGGATCAGGGATGGCGTCCAGGAGCACTGGAATCCCACAGGAGGGCTTTGTGCCTAGTGCCCCCATCCCCACAAATTCGGGGGTGGTATAGGGCACAGCAGGCAAGGCAGTTCCCCCCCCCCACCATCCTGGGGGGGGGTAGGGAGGCTAATTACTCCCATCATAGCCTCCAAATTACCTCGTGTGGGTCAGAGAGATGTTATTGTCAGCCATCTTCCGATGCGCCCCCTAGTGGGCCCCCCAATGTGTGTGTGCAGTCTAATCTCCTCTATGACTTGCCCTCTGTGCTGGTTCCAGGTTTAGGGAAGCCCTTGGCTAGCTGTCTGAAGTATAGGTGGGTTCCCACCAGGCAAGACACGGTGATAACAGCAAGAACCTATATTGAACTACATAACTGGGAAGCAGGGGCAAAGCAACTGCTTATATACATTCCTGAAAGCCTGGGCCACTCCCACTCCCAACATGATTGGCTGTCTAAACTTCCAAGCTGCGAATCACAACTCAGAGTTCAAGGGCCATTGGCAGAGGCCCAAATTATGAAATGTTCTGTGATTGGACATCATGTACCAAATCAGAACATAGGAGCTCAGATTCCTTAGTCTAGACTGACGCTCAGCCAAACACAGACCACTGAATGCAGAACATTGTCCACAATGGGTACTCTTCTCCTGTTGGCTCCTGAGAGGGGCAGGGGTGGCATCATTGAGCGTCCCAAGTCCCCTGGGGAAAGGGATTGATAGGATTTACTACCCTAAAAATTTTAGCTCTGTGAGGGGGGATACAAACCACAGTGTCCCCAGTATTATTTAGGGGAAACCACAGGGCAGCAACCTCAGGGGACAAAACCCAATTCCACCAGATAAGCAAGCAAAAGTGGGGGGGTCCCTTTCCCAGAACCTGGAAGCCAGTGCTGCAGCCCTAAAACTCCAGTAAACAGTTGTGCCGCCTTGCCCCCACGATTGTGGGGCCCCAGGGCTGTGTGACATCAGCACGACATGCAAGCATGCCCTGTGGCATGTGTGCACGGCTGCCACAGAACTTGGGGGGGATGGGGACGCGGACCACTTCGTTGATAATTTTCGGGGAGCCTTGGCCCCCCCTACTTGGTGCCGGTGCCAGTAAACAAGGATTTGGCAGGCAGGCAGGCAGGCAGGCAGGCAGGGGAGGGGGACAGAAGCAGCAGCCATGAAATCATCACCATCTGTGTGGCTTCCAAGAGTGGCCCCTGAGAAGCCATGACTGTTAAAGTGGTATAAAAGGTAAAGGGACCCCTGACCATTAGGTCCAGTTGTGACCGACTCTGGGGTTGCGGCGCTCATCTTGCTTTATTGGCCGAGGGAGCCGGCGTACAGCTTCCGGGTCATGTGGCCAGCATGACTAAGCCGCTTCTGGCGAACCAGAGCAGTGCACAGAAATGCCATTTACCTTCCCACCGGAGCGGTACCTATTTATCTACTTGCACTTTGATGTGCTTTCGAACTGGTATAATAGTGCTTTAAATGTATAGTGTAGATGTGGCCTTGGGAACAGAACCCAGAATGGGATTATGCAGAAGAAATGTGTGGGACTATGCAGATAAGAGCAGGCTTAATTTTCAAAGTCTGGAATCGCCATAGGCCGGAAGCAGGCTTCACCTCCATCCCTAATAGTGTTCTTGTTGGCACTCCTGAATATTCTCCCATCTTAGGGAACAGCTGCTGTTTGCTTTTATGGAAATAAGGGAAGTGGTGCCCTTGGGAAAGTTTTTATGGAGTGTCCCTGACACTGGATGGCTGCGCTTTAGCAACAGGGATCAGGTCTGGAGGCAGAGACCGAGAAAGGTAAAATGTTTATCGGTGTGCTTCCCCCAAGGTGCCCTTGAAAATGTAATCCTCCTCTCCATAAACACATCCCATTATAATGATGGATATTTTGCTAGTAGTTAAATAAATACATAAATGGGTCCTTGTTTATCCCTACCGTAGAGCTGAGACATAAGGAGGTCAAATGATTTACAGCTGTGAAGTTACATGCCTTTGTATTAGGATAAGTTGACATTTTGTCTTTGTGGCACAGATTCAATGGAAATTCAGCCTGTGGGCTAGGCACATCACAATTACATGGTACACGCTCCTGCTTGTGCGGGCCAAATATATAAAACCCAATGCAAAAATAAAAATAAACAACATTTTACATTGGTTTAAATTTTAATACGGTTCTCTGTTGTTATATTTTTGTTCAGATGAGGCATAGCTATTGCACGGCATTTGTGGTGAAGAAGTTGTGGTGCTGTGTTGGTTTGTAAAATTCATTTATTCGTCAGCATCATCATTTTTCTTTTCATTTCTATACCAACTCTACAATTCTATGATTCTATTAAATTTAAAGTATACATTCAAAGCAGCATAATTAACAGGAAACTAAAATATTATCTCAAAGATTTCAAAATAAAACATTACCAAAGTAATTCAAATATAAAATGTGCATAACTGGCAAAAGAATGAAAGAGTATCATAAGCATGAAACATATCAGCTGCTGTTGCTGCCAGTGCTGCCAATGGTGGTTCACGTACCCTCCAACATTTCTCCGATGAAAATAGGGACATCCCATTCCATAATGATAATTTTACTATTTATACCTCAAACATCTTACTAGGTTGATCCAGCCACTCTGGGCAGCTTCCAACATATATGAAAACATAATAAAACATTAAACATTTTAAAAAAACTTCCCTATGCAGGATTGCCTTCAGATGGCTCAGGGGTCATATAACTCCATACCCTCCAACATTTCTCCAGTGAAAATAGGGACACATTCCGAGATCAAATTAGAAACAAGGGTGGCTTCTCTAAATCAGGGGTGTTCCTGGAAAATAGGCACACTTGGAGGGTCTGGGTCAGGGGTCAGCAAACTTTTTCAGCAGGGGCCGGTCCACTGTCCCTCAGACCTTGTGGGGGGGCTGGGCTATATTTTTGGGGGGGGGAATGAACAAATTCCTATGCTCCACAAATAACCCAGAGATGCATTTGAAATAAAAGTACACATTCTACTCATGTAAAAACACGCTGATTCCCGGACCATCTGCGGGCTGGATATAGAAGGCGATTGGGCCGGATTCGGGCCCGGGCCTTAGTTTGCATGACTTGGGTCTGGACTAAGAGACACCCAAGATGGTCTCTGGTTTCTTCAGCAGCCTCAGCTTTTGTAGTTGGAGTCAATCAAAACCCTGCCCTCCCAGGCCTGGTGGGAAAAGGCCTGCAATAGAGGGAACAGGTCCTCTGGGACTCACAGCCAATATGGTCAGGGAGCTATAGAGTCCACAGCAAAAGTCAATGGACTGGGTCAAATTAGGTCTTCTTCCACATGGTCCCTCTTGGGCTTGCTGATCGGAAGGTCAGCGATTTGAATCCATTCAAAGGAGTGAGCTCCCATTGCCCTGTCCCAGCTCCTGCCAACCTAGCAGTTTGAAAGTATGCCAGTGCAAGTAGATAAATAGGTACCACTGCGGAGGGGAAGGTAAACAGCGTTTCCGTGCACTCTGGCACTCAGCACGGTCCTCCGTGCACCAGTAGCAGTTTAGTCATGCTGGCCACATGACACATAAAGCAGTCTGTGGACAAACGCCGGCTTCCTTGGCCTGAAAGCGAGATGAGCACCATAGTCCCATGGTCACCTTTGACTGGACTTAACTGTCCAGGGGTCCTTTATGTTTACCACATGCAGGTGGTGCATTCTGTTAATGGAAGGTTTGTTTTATATTTTGCACTAGAATACTGTTTGAGAAAAGTGAAACTCAGGGCCTAATTACACATTATGCTAATTGCATGATTAGCAATCATATTGAGGGTGTGTGTGTGTGTATATATATAAACACACACACACACACATATATATACACACACACACACACACATACACACCAGGTGCAGGTGTGTATGTGGCGAATTGTCATTGGTGCTTCAGTGTGACAGGAGGGGAGGTTTAAACCTTCTCTTCCCAGCTGCAGTCTCAGTAAATTAGCATTTGGCACCAATAGGAGGTTTTGCCTAATGCTACTTGCCATGCAGGGGGGGACAGCTTTTCCAAGATCGCTCCTCCCTATGTGCTGTGGTGCCAGTGTCAAGCATGCTCCCCCCCCCCCCCCGCTAGTAATTAATTTTTAAAAACCTGTGATGAGATTTACTAATCATGTTGTTAACATAATGGGTAGTCAGGTCATAAATCCAAATATATTATTCTACTTGCACAAGAGCAAATTGCAACTGTTGTTTGTGCAATTGGACGCGTGAGATCAGCTATGGAATCTACCTTGAATAATGTTGTGTGTGGATTCTTGCTCAAGCTTTTATGGAGCTGCTGTTTCTCTTTTCCTCGTGCCTCTTTGGATCCAACCCATTGCTTGTGCTGCTGTAGCTAAACTGGATCAATAAGATTAGGCTGTATGTAAATTATATGTGCAATATTGTTCGAAAGGGAAGTTGATATTCCAGAGCCAAAGATAAAAAGTTCAGAAATCCCTGTATATGCAGAGTTATTTTGTTGCTGCTCCTAGCATGATAGCATTCTGTTACTGGACTCGTAATACAGTTCATTTGTTTACATGTATAACAAACGCTACTGGCAAAGTAAAGAAAGATTGTACAGGTGGTGCTCTCTTCTTTGCGTAGCTTACATCTGCATACGTTGGCCCACAATACTACAAAGCATTTTTTTAAAAAACACCGGCCAAGTTACGTGACTAAAGCTACTGATCTCCACCTGCTCCTTTATGGACTGCCAGCTCAGTGTGTTTAATTACATGGTTGTCTCATTTTGTTCCTAAAATGTACAGTACAACGGTAACCAGGGAACTTATTCCCCAAAAAAAACTCTACCAAAGGTACTCAAACACTGGACTGGATGTTTTCAAAAGAGATTGAATACTTTCGCCAGGTGTAACAAATGAAAAACAGTTTCCCAGGGAAGATGTCCTATGTCAAAATAAACAGAGGGGGTAGGACAGATTTTCATTGCCCTACAACATGTTTTAAAGTCGTAAAGAAGCCACATTCCTCTAAGACAGCGGTTCTCAAAGGGTTGGTGTGGCAAGAGAGGATGGCATGTGTGGAGGAGATTCAAGGACGATCAAATAAACATTTTAACATTTCAGTGTAGTATAGTATCTTTCTTTCTTTTTAATTTGCAGAATATGGATTATTATTTTCCAAAAAGAGCAAGAGCATTAAGATTGATAATGAGGACCATCCTAGTCGTGTTTTCCAGTGGATTTCTTATGAATAAAAAAAAAAAATCAGCGTGACACGAGCAAAGTTTTATTCTGAAAGTATGGCCAAGAGGGAAAAAAGTTTTGAGGACCACTGCTTTAGGTCGTCTTTTAGCTGAGACAAGGCTGATCCAAGGCTGCCTGAGACAAATGACAAGATGGCACTCCTTAATTTCATGCACACCTGACCTGACCAGCAGCTTCGACGCTGGCAATGGGACACAAAACACACCTGAGGGCTTCAGGCAAAGAACACACAGAATGTATGGCACATATGATGCGCTCTGTCTCTCTCTCTTCTCTCCCACCCACCCCATATACCGCCCCGCTTTGGGGGCGATAGGGCTGAGGTTTCTCCGTTTCTCCTCCTTCCCTCAGGCAGGCGGGGAAAAGGGCGGGAAACCGACTCCCCCCCCCCCCGCGCCGCGGCTTCGTGAGGAGAAGTTTGCCTCTTCCGCCAAAGCGGCGTCGGCGTCAGGGAGGGGGAGGGGACGTGGAAGGTACCGGGGAGGAGGAAGAGCAACGTTGGCGCCACGTGACGCGGCGCAGCCAATGGAGGAGGGGCCCCGCCCCGCCGTGGAGCGAGAGTTGCCGACTGAGGCCGCCGCCTCCTCCCTCCCTCTCCTTTGCCGCCGCCGCCGCTCCTGGGAGTCCGAGAAGGCGGGGTGGTTGGCTGGTTGGGGGGGGGAGGGAAGAGGGGAGAAGCTTCCGCCGGGAGGGAGGCGAGGCAGGCCGGCTGGCCGGCCGGTGAAGTAGCAGCGGCAGCCCCGGGGAAGAAGAGGAGGAAGGGGGAGCCACCGTCCCCGCCGTGGGAGGCTGAGACTCTCCGGCCTGGCGGGCCCCCAGCCGCCCACCCAGCCGGCCATGCCGAATAAAAACAAGAAGGAGAAAGTGAGCCAGGTCAGGCCTGAGGAGGAGGCGCGGGCTGGAGGAGGTCCTGGGAGAGGAGCAGGCCCCGGGGAGGGTGTCGCTGGCGGGGTGCAGCAGGCCTGCGGGGGAAGCTGGAGTTTGGGAGGTGGGAAAGGGGGTCCGGGGGGTCGCTAGTACTGGCTGGGCTTCGGGGAGGGTGGTCTGAAAAGACACACAGGGCTTGAAAGATGTACCTCCTGAGAGCAGCTGCTGCTGCTTCTTCCCTGAAGATTTGTTAAAACACGCGTCCCTGTGTACACACGTATACATAAGACACGCGCCTTCCATTATCCGCGCACGCGCGCCGCGCTTCATTATTTTACGCGCAGGTTCCCTCACGGATCTCGAAAAGGGTAACAAAAGGGCAAGAGGCACGAGTTTGTACTTTGGGGGGATAAAGAGACAAAGAGTCTTGTGGCTTTTTTAAAAAAAGGACTAACAGGTTTACTGTGGCGCGGGAGTTAAGTCGTTGTTGCAGCAGGCTTAGGGCGGCTCAGCACCCCTTGCTTTGAGGTTGGTTTCTGGAGGTGTCTGGTATTCCTTGCTAAAAAGTGGGTGGGTTTCTTTTGGAGGGGAGAGGGGAGTCTATCATGCCAAAGGCTGCCAGTGGGAAATACACAACAGAGTTGGTATGGTGGCATCGGTGTTGTTTGTTTATTTATATTTTAATTGGGGCATGTCCTAACAAACTTCCAGATATGCTTGTCAGCTTTCTGGATTTGGCTCTGTCATGTATTTGCAAAAAGAGGCAATTAAAACAAATGTTAAGGTTTAACATGTCATCCTCCTGCTTGGGTAGGGAAATATATTGGCATCTTGACACAGACATGATTGCCTTGAAGTGATGTTTAGGCATAAATCTTAAGTAATGCTGCAATCCTATCCACAGGTACTTGGGGGTAAGAGCTGCTGCTTGATGAGATGTATTTTGAATAAGCATACATAGGATCAGGCTGTGTGATTGCCAGATGGAATGGTCCTCCCTATGTGTGTGGTTCTGGAGGTGGGGAAACTATTGCACAAGCAAAAAATCCTTGCACAGGGCTTCCATTGACTGGGCACATTAAGTAAAACCTGTCCTTTGTCTCCTAATTGACAGGGCAACTGAGGCAGAAACCTGGCCTCTTTCAGACATTCCAAGAAGTCTTGTTTCAGTGCTAAAACTGTGATAAAAGGCTCCTCTTCCACTTAACAGGACCCTTTAGTGTTGAATTCCATGCAACATCTGCACATCTGTTCAGAATTTGTGTGCTTATTGCACTCTGTCTGCTATCTTTTGTATCTCACTGTTACCCTAACAGACAAAAAAAGGCTGTAGCATAGGCCAAATAAATCCCAATAAATTTAGGGGAAGAACAAATCCAGGTGCTCTGTGATGGCTGTTAAGCTGGGTTCTAATTGTCAGGTTTGTTCTGAAGTGCTGGGGAGGGGAAAGTCTCAGGTCCGGTTTACACTTTAGTCCTGCTGTTATAAATATATAAAGTTATGGGAGTGAGCCTTGAACTTGCATGTCTTCTCCTCTTCTCTGTTGTACATAGTTTTCAGTTTGAACACATGGGGTCAAAGTTTAAAGTAGACCTCAGGATCATAGTACTGAAGGTGATGTCATGGATCACCTGTTTCATCTTTGCAACCGTAGGATATATTCCCTGAGCTTCTTCTGTACTAGCTGTGGCCATCCAGCCTCCTTATAATTCTCCAGGGTTTGAAATTGCTCAGACCCCAGTGTCTCTGTCCAGATTTCTAAGCTGTTCATAAAAATTAGAAAGCAGTGGTTGATTGCCATAATACTTTCTGCAGCTTTATTGCCCATCCCTGTTCCATATCCTTTCTGACAGCTTTCCTTGAAATTTCAAAACTATTGCATGTTTCCTTTTACTTGCATTGGGGTAGTTGAGCTTGATTTGAAAACTATGCTGCTTGCTAAGAGAGAGTAAATGGAAACCTAACATCTTCTCTTTTATAGTAAGCATGTGTTGCCATTTATTTTATTTCATGGATTTTGTAACCGAAATTGTACTGTTTCTTTTTCTAAGTAGGGGAAACTTACATGTCTCTGTAAATTTCAGGAACCTCCGAAAGCAGGGAAAAGTGGGAAAAGTAGCAAAGATGTACAAGATAATCTGGACATGGAGGTAAATGTTACAAATTTAAACGTTTTGCTTTCTTTCATAAATGTTTACACTGATGTTTTATAACTTCCTTTGCTGATATTTGGCAGTGCTTTTCAGTCCCTCTTGTGATCACTAGCAACTTCTCAGTTAAAAACTAAAAAGTGAAGTGCCTTAGTGACCTTGTTTTGTGAGAAGCATTAATGTGAAGTTCTCAAAGTGTGATTAAAAATTGTTCCTCAGCATTTTTCTTTGTAGTTAAGAAACTCAGTTTTGACCTGTATGACACCTTTAAGAGTAAAACAGTCTCAATGGGGCTTGTTCTCTTTACCATGAACTTCTGGGTAACTAGGCAAACTGCCCCCCAATCTGAAATACGGGAATAAGAGAGCTGGTTTACCTTACAGGAATGTTGTAAGAAATCTTGAGATAATACACTTCAGGTGCTTTGAACATTTAGGAAAATTGTGCTACAATGTTTGGGGATCTATATTTTTGCCTTTTAAAAGTATGGTGGTGTACCAGTTTTTAATAGAGTAGACCCATTGAAATTAATTGGCATGACTAACTTCGGTCCATTAATTCCAGTGGGTCTACCCTGAGTGGACGGTAGTTGGATGCAGTGCATAAAGGTAAAGGTACCCCTGCCCGTATGGGCCAGCCGTGTCCGACTCTAGGGTTGTGCACCCATCTCACTTAAGAGGCCGGGGGCCAGCGCTGTCCGGAGACACTTCCGGGTCACATGGCCAGCGTGACGAAGCTGCTCTGGCGAGCCAGCACCAGCGCAGCACACGGAAACGCCGTTTACCTTCCCGCTAGAAAGCGGTACCTATTTATCTACTTGCACTTTGGGGGTGCTTTCGAACTGCTAGGTGGGCAGGAGCTGGGACCGAAGACGGGAGCTCACCCCGCTGCGGGGATTCGAACCGCCGACCATGCGATCGGCAAGTTCTAGGCACTGAGGTTTTACCCACAGCGCCACCCGCTTCCCGGATGCAATGCATAGACTCTTGGAAATGAATGTCTCATGTGACTCATGACAGACTGCCAAATGTACTGTACCTTCTACAGATTTGTTCTTAAGGCTGCAATCATGTACGCATTTGCCTATACAAAAGTTCCATTGGGTCTTATTTTTCATGAAAGTACAGCTTTCTCATTTTATGTTTTAAAATGATTCGGTTTGGCATTTCTGTGTGCTGACAAATGCTGATTTCAGCACTTGGAATGTGTTACTGTTGTGGCATTTTTAGGATGGCCATCTGTCATGGATGCTTTAGTTGAGATTCCTGCATTGCTGGGGGTTGGACTAGATGATCCTTGGAGTCCCTTCCAACTCTACAATTCTGTGATTCTATAAAAAGGCATAGGGAAGTAATATGTCTGTTACTGTTAACACATTCTTTAATGCTTTTGTCAAATCTTTAGCTGAACTACTTAAGCAATGTTTTTAAGCATGATAGAAATAGAAATACTTTATTGTCACTGTGCCACTTGTTTACAGTGTAATTAAACGAGGCCCCCCCCCCAATCTCTCTGTCCTTTTAAAAGTTTCCAAAGTGTGTCAAAAGTGTTTACCCTGTTACTGCAGCCGGATAGTACTCAAAGGGTTTTGATGTAATAGTATGCACCTAGCCTCGTCGTATTTCCTGTATGCTGGTGGTGCAGCATGGGTGGGGCCCTGTTGCACCTAATTTTCAACATGAGTTGCTAGTGCTGCATGCAAGCAGACTTGCTGTTTCCCAGATGAGAATCAAATCAGTGGGACAGGATAGATACTGTGCCTGCCTGTTGGAGGAAGAGAGTGATTTCTGTGTCAGCTAGACTTGTGTTCATATGATCCCTTGTAGCTCCCAGAGGAAAATATGAGAGGAAAATTTGCTTCCCTCTTTATTTCACCAAAAATTATATGCCAGTTGATAATAAGGAAACCTCTTGGTACAAATATAAAATAAAACATTAGAAACATTAGAAAGATTATTAAAACCATAATGAAAAAAGAGATAAAACACCTGCCATTTCCAGAGATTGAAGCGGTGGAGTTATTCTGCAAGTAAACTGGTGCTAAGCAGCTAATGCTTTATATACTAACACCTTGCATTTGGCCCAGTAGCAAATGGGCAACCAGTGCAGATCTCTTTAAGCAGAGGTGTTTCTCATCCAGTCAGCTTCTCATTCCTGTCAGCAGCTAGGCTGAAGCACTCTGCACAGTTTCTGGCTCAGGCACAAGGGAAGCCCCACGTAGAGTGCATTGCAGTAATCCAGTCTTGAGAAGTTACCAATGCCTAAATTACTGCGGCCAAGCTCTTCTGGTCCAGAAATGAGCGTAGCTGTCACATCAGTGACAGCTGGTATAAGATTTGCGAAGGGAAGGAGCTGTAGAGACAACCTATGCTGCTGGGGAAAGGAGGATGGAGAGAGAATGGAGAATTGACAGCGATGTGGCTGAACATATGGGCCACATTTGCACAATCAGCCAGGATACGCATGAGCGGTGTGCACCCACACATCCCCGCTTTGCTGCTGCTTTAGTCTTCACTTTGTGTGGGTGGTGAAGCAAACCAGGAAATGAAGTTAGCCATGGTTTAAACTTGACTTCTGAATCCTGTCTCATTTTTTATTTATTTTATTTTTACCATTCACACAAAGGGAGAATCAATGTGGTAGAAAAAGAGCTGTCTGCATGTACATACAGCTTGTACATATCCTGACTTAACAAGCCAGGATTTGATCATGCAAACAAAGCCATGGGATGGCTAGCACCCACAGCAGATAATCTTTCGTTGCTAAAACCACAAGGATGTAACATGCAAGTGTTTCTGCACTTAAATTGTTACTGGCAGAGTAATTGTGCATATTGGAATGTAAGACAATAGTTCAGGTACAATTAAATATTCCATTTAAAAAAAAATGTCTGAATACATATTAATATGTTTTGTGTACATGTACGTAAAAAGAAATTATTTATCAACATACTGGGAACCATTTTAGTCTCCAGTATGAAATTGTGTCTCGTTATATGAAAATATATAGTGAGTGCATATTCTGAAGTGCCATTAATGGCTAAAGGTGTGATGCAGAAAAAGCGCAAAAATTCCTTGCTAAATGAATGTTCTGTGTGTTATACAATGCAGAGCTCTACCAGACTCTCCTGGCGCCATTTCTGATGGCTAGGGAACAAAGGGATACACAGAAACCATACACTTGGATGCTTCCCAGAAAATAGAATCAGCACTACAATCACATATGCTTACACGACGAAGCACAAGTAAATGGGCCAAAGGCTCAGTATGGAAGTTGGCTTCACTTAGCATTCTTAACAGCAGCTATCCATTAGCTAGGTGGTAAATCTTATATCCGTTCAACTGGTTGTAATGTCTGCAGCGTGCAAAAATCAAAGCTTATTTCAAAAGCAGAAATTGGGTGGTTTGATGCTTTCCCATGGCCCAATATTCCCTGGCTTAACTTCTCCACCTTTCCCTTCCCCTGTATCTGTCTTGAGTACTTTGGGCTAATTTTACGTATAATCTTAAGCCTCTCTTTCTGGAAATGTACTAGCATATGTTGTTTTGTTTCAAGTGCTTGTGAAAAATGCCAGATTGTGAAGACTAGAGAATGTCCTCTATTCAAAGAACAAGGAGAACACAAGTGGCTACATCCCACAAATATTTTATTTATAGACACCTATATAAATCTTATAATTTTATTTGAATTCATGGTGGTGCTTACTTTTATGTTATCTTCTCTGTAGATCTGAAAGCACTAGTAAAATGGGTAACATATTTCAAACATCTCATGCAACTTCTCTGAAGTCCAATTAAAAATGAATTCATGGCCAGGGTTGCAGCTGAACTTTTATATTCTGTTAGGCTGGAACTACATAAAGCAGGAGCTGCTTGGCTGATTCCAAAAGTAGAATATATTTAATAAGTGTGGTGTCGTTACACTGTTGAGTTTTTCTGACACCACAAGCAGCAACTAAGTAGAGTAGGGTGGGAAACTCAGCAGTCTACTGTTGTTTTGTGGTACTGGACTTTACCATCTAGGAGGAGAGGAGGCGATGGAAAGCCGCAGTTTGTTGGTGCAGCAGCTATATCTATTTCTGACCTCATCTTTTTTTAAGTCATCTGCATCTGTCTTGCTTACTTTAGTCCAAATACTGATGGTCACAATTGCATCATATCAGATGTAATTAGTTTAGAGTTGTCATTAAGTAGCCTTCTGTGCATCCGCAGACCCTGCTCACAACTGCCCAAAGAGCCTTTGTGGTGTGACTAATACGGTACACCTATTTACAATTCGTTGAATATCCTTATTAAAAAGACACCAAGTTCCATGGACCCCCCCTTCCTTGCCTGAGGGCAAAATATTAACTTGCATATTCCTTTGGGTCTACAGTACTGACAATATTAATTATGAGGGGGTGTGACAACAGACCACTGTAGAAGGTAAAGTACACTAGTCATGAGAAAGAAAGTGTTTATTGGAAGAAAATACAAACATAGTTCAGAGAGTGCATCCATAGTCCACTCTCCTGAGGTTAAAGCAACTTTTTCTTCTTTAGGAAAGAAGTTCCATACTGTTCCCTTTGGGGTGGGCAGGAGCAGCAGTGGGGGAAGAGTCTACTGATGCAACTCTACTTGCTGTTAAGCCCCAACCCGTAAGCTTTTATTCAAAGAAAAATGCTAGTAGGCATTGATTTTCAGTTATACTCAGGGTACTTTGATGAGCGGTTTTCCCTCTTTAAAATGAAGGTGACAGCAAAGAGTGTTAAAAATAGATGCAAGCTTGTTGTAAACAAAGTACTGCTTTTTGGAATCTGAAATGCTATGTGTACTTTACCTAATACCATAATGCAGGTACAAAGTAAGTTCTCAATTCTAACTTAAAGGTTCAGGAAAGTCAGCGAACTAACCTCTAAGAGCTGCTCTTCAAGTGTAGTTCTTTCTTCAAAGTCCATGGATCGCAGACTTGCTGAACCTCATGGGTATTAAAGAGACATATTTAGCCACTTTGCCTCCCTATCCTTTTGGAATGTGTATAGCAGCATACAACATTAAACAAAGTCATTAATCATAGAATTATAGAGTTGGAAGGGACCCCGAGGGTCATTTAGTCCAACGCCCTGCAATGCAGGAATCTCAACTAGATCATACATGACAGATGGCACCCCACCTCTGCTTAAAAACTTCCAAGGAATGAGAGCCACCACCTCTCATGGGAGTCTGTTCTACTGTCAAACAGCTTTTACAGTCAGAAAGTTCTTCCTGATGTTTAATTGGAATCTTTTTTTCTTGTAACTTGAATCCATTGGTTTGGGTCCTATCCTCGAGAGCAGGAGAAACTCCATGTGAGAGGCATTTAGATATTTGAAGATGACTATCATTTCTCCTCTCAGTTTCCTATTTTCCAGGCTAAACATACCCAATTCCCTCATAAGGCTTGGTTTCCAGACCCTTGATCATCTTGGTTGCCCTCCTCTGCACATGTTCCAGCTTGTCAATAGCCTCCTTAAATTGAGGTGCCCTGAACTGGACACAGTACTCCAGATGTGTTCTGACCAAGGCAGAATAGCATGGTACTATTACTTCTCTTGACCTGGACACTATACTTCTGTTGATGCAGCCTAGAATAGTGTTAGCTTTTTTTTGCTGCTGCATCACACTCATGTTAAGCTTGTGGTCCACCAAGACCCCCTAGATCCTTTTCACATGTACTGCTGGCAATCCAGGTGTCCAATCAGATGTGGTTTATTTTTATGCTTTTGTGAAATAGACACACCAAGGGTGAGGCCAAAAATAGAGGCTTCATAAAGCTTGCCTAAAGTAAAGAACATTGGTATTTTCTCAAGGATGCTTCCTTTCTGGATCATGGATTGGGTGTAGCAAGTCTTACAGCACTTGTTACCTTTTTGAGACTGTCTCTTGGCATTATGGACTTGTCCCCTTTAAGGTTTTCTAAAATAGGTTTAAATATGTGGTGACAGCCAAAAAAGAAAACCCCTTTGGAGTTAGTGCTAATGGTATTAGAAGTGAAAACTATCGTTGACTGCTTTATATTGTTTGACTGCTTCTGTTTAAAAAGTCTTAATTATTCTTTATATACAGGTTGCAAGCAAAAAATCCAGCAGCACCGTTGTACCTGCAACACAGATAGCTAAAATCAAAACACCTCCTGTACAACCTGTAGTGAAGAAAGAAAAACGGCAGAGTTCCTCAAGATTTAATCTTGCCAATAACAGAGAACTCCAGAAGCTGCTAGCTTTAAAAGGTATTTACTGTCTTTCTTTCAGTAATCCTTGTCATAGAAGCAAGTTGGTAATGTAAGAGTGAGCTAATTTCTGCAACTGCAGACTTCAATTTGGAGGGCTCATTTAGGCATGCACAGC
Organism: Podarcis gaigeae; assembly: GCF_964106915.1. Taxonomy (NCBI): domain Eukaryota; kingdom Metazoa; phylum Chordata; class Lepidosauria; order Squamata; family Lacertidae; genus Podarcis; species Podarcis gaigeae. Next base: position 16,199,298 of record NC_139678.1, on the reverse strand, counting down.
AGAGGTTCTGACCTTTTCCCCTCAAAGATTGAGTCTTCAGAGCACTTCTCGAACTCGCCTGGTTTCCAAAGTGACTTGTCAAGCTGTGCATAAACTGCTGTTGAGAGAAGGTGGGGAGAAAAAGCTAGTGACCTTGTTGCACATCCAGCTCACCAGATGGCCTATAGGATTGTAGCCGTGGGGTGCGAGCAGCAGATTACATTCCAAAATGCATGCGATAACATTGTGCATTGGTAACGTCGGGGCAAAAATTAGCTAAGAACTTATTGGGCTCTTACTCAGTATGCATCTACTGTAGAGCCAAGACTACACAAGCTTTGGTTTATTGTGGGGCCCTGGGCCATTTCAGAAAGCAAAGCAAATGGGCTTCTACTGCAGATGCTGGCAGTGAACTGGAGAACAGATGAAATTCACACTGTTGGCTATGAGTGCATGCCATTCCATAGGTGATGGCAGCAAAATTCCATCTTTTAAAGAGCCTTGGCATTCATATTTCCCAGTTCATGAGCAGCGTCCAATATGGCTTTTAGCGCTTCAACCTCTGACATACCACTTTTGGCCCACAGTATTTACAAAGCCTACAATTATTCTGCCTGGGCATATTGGCACAATAAAAGGTTATCAAATTCACACCAGTTGAACTGCCAAGGTTTTCCCCTATAGGTCTTGATGTCCCTTCCAACTCTGGTCCCTTCCAACTCTACAATTCTATGATTCTGTGATTGTGGTTTTGTGAGATGCTGTATTATAAAAACTTGCCCTGCCAGCACAGAACTGCAGTTTTCAGTTTTCCTTGGGAAGAGGGATTAATCCTTAAGTGAGTTTTGTAGATGATGCAGATTCAGTTGTGGGTATTTCTAAAGTGTGGGTCACATATGTATTCTTTCTTTGGCATGAATCCATCACCTGCCTTGGTAGCTATTGCTGACCTGGATTTGAAACCACAGTTTGAAGCTGACTTTAAATCCTAATTGAGAGAGAGCACTAGTCATTAGTGAGGGTGGTAAATGCAAATACTGGTGTAACATTAACTACAGTTAGGTTTAGTTAGACTGTTCCTCCGAGAGGAGAGCATGTGATCCTGTAGCCTTGTGTAAAAAGCTTTGCTCCCATTTAGAAACACTGGCCTTTAAATATGCTACTTCATTTGATTTCGTGTTTTTAATATTCTGTTGGGAGCCATCCAGAGTGGCTGGAGCCTAAGTAAATTATTATTATTATTATTATTATTATTATTATTATTAGACTTGAATTCAAGTATTGGCAAATGTCTGTGTACTGAATATCAAAAAGTATCTCACAAGCATATAAATAACTAAAGCAAAGTGGCTGGATGTATCTATGCGGTTCTATGCAATTGTGTGCCTTCTCTTTCATCTATGGTAAATGGAGGTACATTTGAAACATGCAAGTAGTATTTGAAGCGTTAGAATGTTTAAATGTTAGGTGCAAGTTCTTCTTTATCCTATATGATGACCAGTCAGTAACCTCACATTCCAATAATATTCCTCCTCCCGATGCAATCTATTGCTATTTGCTTACTGCAACATCCTCTGGATGTTAATGTGATGTTCCTTATAACTTAAAAAATAGGAAGTTCTGCAAAACATCAAGTATTGTATATAACTTTACTCTAAATACATTAAAATTGGAAACTAGTTGTGTAATCTTATGTTTTTGTCATTTTGCTAATAGAATTTGGTTCTCTTTATACGGAGTATAGACAATGGTTTTGAGGAAGTTCTTCAAAACATAATCCAAATACATTTCTGTTGTTAACTAGCGCTGATGCAAAGTAATGGGGTAGGATTCTGAGAATCACAGGTGAAAGGATGGTTGTGGGAGGGGACTTACCAATTCCCTGCTTCCTACGAAAAAACCTCTGGAGTGTCAGGGGTCCACCCTGAACAACATGGTATGTGACATGGAGGAGAACTTGCCAAAATGATTCAGAGGCATCTTAAGGTTTATTCAGGGCTGGGGAGTCTAGAACCCCCCCCCCCCTTTTCAGACTCTGCCTAGGTTTCACCCTGACGAGAGAAGCTCTGCACCCTCAAGTGCTTTTGCCTGGCTGGAACTGTCTTTGAACTATGGTAATGCTGCTTGTTCAGCTGAATGGGCTGTGAAGGTGTGTGTGAGAGAGAAAACCTTTAGACTTTTACATGACTGGAATGTAGCGTATTATGCAAAGGTAAGAGTCACTTCCCTTGTTTTGCCCATTCTGGCCCTGCCCATTTTTGCTTCTGGTTTTATCAAATCGCTGGCATGTGGCTATTAGAAAGTTGCCCATGAGAGAAAGTGGCCTTCAGACTGAAAACAGTTCCCCAGCCCTGGGTTAATCAGCCTTAAGGTGTCTTGAAACAGACATTTTAATGTTAATTACCTAGCTCTGAAATAGCTGGGATTAAATGCAAGTTTGGTGAAAATTATCTAAAACATGTGAGTTTTGCTTTGTTTTTGTTTTTTTATTCTAAGCACTTGTGCTCATTGGATTTTGTCTTGGACATAATCCAGTGAGCTGAAACATGCCTTGTACCACATCAGTACTTAACCACGAATTGCATTATCCCTCCTGCAGATACTACATTGCGTTCCTCTTTATGGTATGACTGGGAAGTCTGAGGGTGAAGTCTGAGCCACACATAAGCTGTTGCTGGTTCCTTAGTTGTGTATGACTAGCAGAAAGTATGTGGCGCTGCCCAGGAATTTGCAGAAACCGAAAACTGCTGAGATTTTTAAATGAATAATGCAACTTGCTAGTTTCTAGGGCTGTGTCCACGAGCACTTAGCCCCACCCAGGGAGCACCTGCCCCTGCGCAGAATCAGTGCAGGGGGTTGGGCTAATGTTTAACTGGTTTTGTTTAACCCTATACTGTCAGGAAGGTGGGTGGGAAGGAGACATTATGTCTCCTTTCTCGCCCTCCCAGCTGCACTGCAGAGAAACAAGTGTTCTGTTGGAAACATTCTGGCAAAGCAGACCCCATCAGATCAGCCAGCAGGATTGCACCCTTGGCAGTCAGCTCCTGCACTGCTGATGTGCTGGGCCTGTTTATCATCTCCCTCCATAAACAAGAGTGAGAGACTGACTCCAGACACTGGCCCAATATGTGAGCATTTCTTCTCTGCTCGTCTAGCAGATTTTACCAAGTGATTTTTAGTTCGTTTTAATTAAGCACTTCAGGGTAACCAATTGGTGCCTTGGGTGGCTGCCCTTCATGACTTTAGAACAGTTAAAAGGAGAATCTTTAGTGTCTTGGTGTTGCTTGATTTTAAACTACTACTTGATAGCTGTAAATATTAGAAAATGAGAGTATGTAACATCTCATGGGTATAGCATTTGGTCCCAATGTTTAACCTGGCGTCATAGGAAGAGTGGAGCACTTGCAGTCTCCATCAGTGTCAAGGATACTACAAATATCTTCAAAACTTGTATACAGTCCTTCAAAATTGAGAAACAGGCTTGTTCTCTTTCCTGCATAAAAACTAATAATTTCCCAGACCAAGCAAGAATATTTGTGGGGTATTCAAAACTGAATTATTCAGATTACTAGTAATATTTGCATACAAAGAAAGAGAGAGAAAGAAAGAAAGAAAGAAAGAAAGAAAGAAAGAAAGAAAGACTTTGCAGTATTACTTGTGCTGCTTTTGCAAAAATCCTGGAGTTGGGTCTCTAGTACTTCTATTTTACTTATGACGGGCCAAGGGAAAGAATTAAATTTACCAAGGCTGCACAATTTCTGGTAGCACTGAGATTTGAATGCTGCTATCTGAATGAATTAGGGAGGTTTTTAATGTCTGGGCATTTGTGTTTTAATATTTTGTTGGAAGCTGCCCTGAGTGGCTGGGGCAACCCAGTTAGATGGGAGGCATGCATAAATAAATAAATAGGATTATAAGAAACTTTATATACAGTCAGGCATTGTTTTATGTACACAGATTGGCAACATTCATCCAGAATTTCAGGCAAAAGTTATTTAGTTGTTGTGCTTTATTTATTTTGTAAAAAAAAATACACTGCTTGATTGTAAAAAAAACTTCAAAGCAGTTTATAAAACAGTAAAATAAGGAAATCATGAAAAATTCACAACCATACTTTAAAACATGCAGAAGTTAAAATACTAAAATAGATTAAAATTACCGTATTTTTTGCACCATAACACTCACTTTTTTCCTCCTAAAAAGTAAGGGGAAATGTCTGTGCGTGTTATGGAGGGAATGCCTATGGGTGGCATGCCTACGGATTTTCCTCCTCTAAAAACTACGTGCGTGTTATGGTTGGGCGTGTGTTATAGAGCGAAAAATACGGTACTTCTACTTTCTGAACATCTGGATAGGCTTGACTAAACAAAAATGTTGTGGGTTGAACCCCAAACCTTCTGCATACAAAACACTGAGCTATGCCAAACTGTACCAGTCACCCAGTAGCACCATAGAATTTATTGACAACCATAGACCACACCTTTGCACATTAGCACAATTTTGAAATAAGTACTGTATAAAGCTTTATTTCTGTCCACTGTACTCCAGCTGTAGAAAATGGTAGTAATAGAAGTAAATAATATATTAACGACTTCAACTGGGTCTAAGGCCTCTTAACCTATGCCTGCTTGTACGGGAATCAGCCCTATGGAACTCAGTCAGTGTTAATTCTTAGTAGGCGCACATAGGATTGCACTGAAAATAGCTTTTCCTAAGTTCTTACCCTGGGAAGCAACCCCACAAAGTACTACACCAAGCCAGGTTGTGAAATAACATACCAGAACTACCATTACTTGTCTGCAATTTTCCAACTTGAATAAAGGTCTTGTGAGTAACTCTTACATTGTCAGAGCTGCTTCTTTAATTTAATTTTAAGGAAATTTGATATTTAGAGGAGCGCTCAACTTTTAGTAGCTATAATCTTATATGTAGTCAAAAGGCTTTACAATGTCTGTCTTGCACTTTTTAAAGTTCACCTCACTATTATTTTCATAGTTTGTATTGATTGCCCTTTTTGAATTCAGGACTTGGAAAATGGATACATCTTTCATAGAGATCTGTGTCAAGGTAGGCGTCCACTAACAAGCTGCCAGTTGTGTCTCATGGGCATAAGAGCTTCTGTTGATAATGGCCTCTATTTTAGTCTTTGCAAGCGTATGCTCAGCATAGAGCAGACTTCTGTGGTGTTTTTTGAATAGAATAGATGCATGTGACATGCGACTGACTGACTGCTTAACTCCTTTTTGCTAGAGAGTCTGCAGTGCATGCTTATCTGCCGTCCCTTGAGTTCAGTCAAAAGAATTTTTGGAGAGAGGTGACAACAAAATGGATTTGTATTTCCAGAGTGGAGTATATTTATAAAGCTATCAGTGTGCATGAGGCTTTGAGGTTTCTAAAGTAACAAACGGAATGCTAATATCTGGGACAAAATCTAAAACTGGAACTATGTTCCATGAAACTTACAATTTGAAACTAAAATTCTTCAGCATTTGGAGTGGGTTTTGTCAGTCCCCCCCCCTTTTAAATCCAGCTAGCTGTATAATTGCATGACTTTGAAGACTGCTGATATTCTGGCAGTTTCTGCTTAGTTTTTCTTTAAAACCTGCAGGCAATGTGCATCTTCCTTAAATGTCAGAAATGGTTTATACACTTCGGAATTCTGGAAGATGTACTGAAATTTAGTTTGAAAGATGGCTTCCTGGAAAGAATCTTCACCTTGCCATGGTTTCCTTCTCTTTCAAATAAGAACACAGAACAAAGTTTGAGTGAAATTATTGTGCCTTGCTGTCATTCCAGCAAACCTATTTCCTGGTTCTTATGTTACGTTAAACCATAGTTTAAACTATGGTTTAACATGAATGTTCAGTGTGTTGGTGCACACTTGTGAAAAGCTTATGAAAACAAGCCAGAGTCTGACTTGTGCTGACTCCAAGCTCAGCCTCATGGCTTCTTTCTCTCCACTATCCAATGTATATTAAACAGAGGGAATAAATTAAACTGTATCGGTATTCCCAGACAATTTTTTCAAGGTTTTGTATGTGAGTTCTGATTAAAAGGTTTGTATGCAGCACTTTTTGAGTGTACCAGCATGAGCCTTTTTGCATGCATTTGAATATTGTGACCCAGTTTTGTAAGTCGCATCCAATCCTATGCAACTTTTCAAGCTCGTGCTTGAACTTTTAATGGACTGCAGTTGAGGGAGACAGGACCAATATGGACTATGTCATTCTTCTGGGATGGGCATGATAAATCCCCAGTGCTTCCCCAGTCAAAATATTTCTAACTCACCTTTCTGCCCCATAGGGACTCCCAAGGCAGCTAACATAACAAAACTTGGAAACATACTTTTAAAAACGTTTTAATAAGATTTGTATATAAGAAAACCAGGTAAAACACTTCAAGCAAAGGGGGTTAGCCATTCTGCTACCTGACAGACCAAAGGCACGCTGAAATAATGCAGTATTTGCTTGACATTTTAAACACTTAGATTAAGAGGGCCAATGAAACCATAACTGATAACACACACTCTGCCAGCTGTACCCATGCTTGAAGCAAAGGCTCCTCATGACTACTTAAGCAGGAAGAATTGTGTATGTGGACACTATCCTTTAAGTGTACTTTTAGTATGTATGCGTTTCTAGTGAGAACAAAGTGTCTGGGCACAGAACCTTTCCACATCTCTCTTTAGAAAGTTCCCTGCATTCCAAGACCTAGTTTTCATGCTTTGCATTCAGTGCAGCTAGCTGTTTGGCTGCAGCGCTCTTAATTTTCAACCGTACTAATCTGACGAATTTTCATGATTCAAAAAGTGATGCTGCTCATTCACGTTTACTTAACAGTAAGCCCACTGTGTTCAGTGGGGCTTACTCCCAGGAAAATGTGTGCAGGTCATTAAGAGAACAAAGGAGAGGGGGCTCTGTGCCAGATGCCAAAACGTGGTGCCCGTCCTTCAACTGAGATAGACAAAGGCAGAATTTAGAGCAAAGTTTGCTGTGATGTGAGCTAGAAGCAAAAGCAGCAAGCGGAGGGTCAGCGAGCAATGTTTGATTTCTGTTTGAATCCAAGGCTGTGGCTAGGGGAGAAGCAAGACTCTTTTGAGGTGTTGATGCTGTGAACCCCTCCTCCATTGTATGCTTAGGTTGCATATGTGTGTAAATAAACCATACATCATTAAGACACCACAGTCTGCTGTCCTCATTCTGAAAGGGGAAACAAACCCTGCATAAGTGCATGGAACCCCTGGAATCTTGCAGCACTCAGAGATTGGGCTGGATTGCAACAACATGAATTTGCTGGTGTAATAATCATAATAATTTATTTATTTCTGCCCCGCCCATCTGGCTGGGTTTCCCCTGCCACTCCGGGCAGCTCCCAACAGAATACTAAAAACACGATAAATGATCAAACAGGGCTGCTTTCAGATGTCTTATAAAAGTCAGATAGTTGTTTATTTCCTTGACATCTGATAGGAGGGTGTTCCACAGGGTGTGCGCCACTACCAAGAAGGCCCTCTGCCTGGTTCCCTCTGATGTGGGAATCACTGGTGCATTCCACTCCTGGCATGGCAGGAAGGAAATAAGCCATAGACTGGCTTGCTATGTGCAAGGCATGTAACAACAAACCAGTCTGGGTAGAAACAAAGTGCCTGCAAATTCAGTACCATACATTCCCCAAGGTGCACACTGTGACCACCACCTTCTTGAGCCCTAAGGAGACAGAAAAAAAGTTTGTTTTCCCACAAACACACTAGGCTAGTACACCCAAAGCTAATGCTTTCCCTGAGCGGTCTAGACAGGCTACAGACTGGGATATAATGTGTCAGTGCACTGTCATCTGTTGAAAGAAGAAAGCCATTCCTAAAGTGTATCGCACTTTATTGATTTCTCAGTAAGCTGTGTATAGGATTGCAGCTGCAGTGCAAATGCAGTCTCTCTTGAACAGCCATCAAAAGTCATGTAGATGTATGTGTATATATAACTGAAAAAGCTTGCATACCATAAGTACAAAAAATCTAAGCAGCTGGGATATTTCCTTACCCCTGTCTCTGGTGGCAAAATGGGGGTTTATACTTGGAATTTCTCATTTTTATAAACTGGCAAGATTGTCCTAACAAACCAGGAGAAGCACTTTCCCTCTTTCTAAAGCCTGCAAAGTTCATTTAAAGAAAAAGTCATGGATTTCAACCTGTGTGCTCCCCTGAAGTATTTATTATAACTTGGGTTTCTGTGACCTCTTCCTGAACTTCATCTCTATTCTGTCTTTAACTTGCAAGCAATAATTTGATAATTAGTTGCTTCCTTTCTTTGACCTAATTGAACATCTTTACCAGCACACTTAATTTCTGTTTACATAAGTTGCTCATTATGCAAGGGCTTGCCCCATTGCTAGGCCAAATTTCTGCACATTGACCCAACACTTGGACATTGTCTTAATAGCTCTTCAGGCCAATTGTTAACCATGCTTGTGTCCTTAGGGGGTGTGGAGCTATTTTAATAATCATTCCCTGTCCTAAGAAAACAGTTTTTAAAGAAGATTTTTGTTCAACTCCTATTCTTCTGAGTTTTCTAGGCTTCCTGCGGGAGTCAAGAATGTATGTGCTCCACACAAATCAAAGCGGGAAAGAGGAATGCGTGTGGTCCAGGCAGTTAAATTCTGAGTCAAGAACCTGTGCAAATTATGCAAATTGAGGAAATGTTCGTTGCATTATTGTGGCTTTGATCACAGAGAGAGGCAAGAAGGTCTGCAGAGTAGCACAACCAGCCCATTAGAAATCCTATTCACCTGCTCATTGCCTTCTGAAATCTTAGCAGGTGACATGTCTGCAATTTCAAGTATACCTTCATTCCCATATGGTCTAGAATCTGTGGCCTTTAAAACGTGGTGGGGTTGCTTTTGTTGGTTACTATGTGATGCATTTTTGTACTTCATATTGTAAATCACCCTGTGATCACTGGGTGAAGGACAGTATAGAAATCAAATAAATAAATAAAAATAACTCTTTTTTTTTTTTAACAAGAGCTACGATTCTAAATGAGCTAAATTCTGTGCTCTTCTAGAATTGTGCTCCATACGTTGCACTTGCAAAGTTTGCGTGAAGCTTGTACCCTAATATGATGGGATAATGAGCTGCTTGTGCGTAAAAGCTTGATCCCTCTGGGGTTTGGCTGGTCACCCAAACCTAGGCACTAACGGAGCCCCCAAAGCATGACTCCGTCAGTCGCTGGTAGAATCCGACAGTGGGCGTCTACGGAACTTACTCCAACATAAAAGCTGTTTGACGGACATACGCCTCCTGGACTCTCTGCGTGACAGCTTCCGGCGAGGGGTGGGGGTTGCTAAAGGGGGTCTTGTTACCTCCTCACTGTTCTCACTAGAAGTATCCCAGGGCCTCTCCCCCGATTCCCTTTCCGCTGGAACTCCTGCTCTCCCCCTACTGGTTCCTTCTTCTGCTGTAGAGTCTCTCCTATTCTCCTGGAGCCTCTCCACCACCTGTCCCTCCGATGGCAGTTCCCTGACACCTAACATTCAGGTATACATTTTGGTTTCAGTGAAATTACCAAAATTGCCAAGCCATGGAATAACTTCAGTAATCCTTCCAAGACAATAATGCCCACCCACATCACAAAGAACTCATAACCCACCTACTCTCAGCAGCCAGAAACAACATTACCAGACACTGGAGAGACCTGTCCAGGAGTAAGCATGGACCAATGGTACCAAGTAGTATGGGAAACAGCCTTACTGTTTAAATTAACCAATAAGCTGAAACTAACACGGGGACAGATAGAAGAAGATGCCTTCACCCCGGTATGGCTCCCCTTTATCACATACACAGCCCAGCAAAACAATGACAAGAATCCACCAGTGGCATACGAATCAATATGGCTAACCTGATCCAAAACATCCACCCACACATGAAAACAAAGTTCACCAGAGCCAATCACAAACAAGCAACCACACCCCAGACCAGTGGTGTCCAAACTTTTTTCGAAGAGGGACAGATTTGATGAAGTGAAGGGCCATAAGGGCCAACCAACCCTTTTTTAGGACTGAAGTTGTTGATCTTTTTTTAGTGTTGAAATTGTTGAGGTTTTTTAGGATTTTACCCCAGGAAATAAACTGCCACAGTGGCCAGATTAAACCGACTGGCAGGCCGGATTAGGCCCCCGAAAAGGACTTTGGATATGCCTGCCCTAGACCAACCCCAACTTCTCTCACCACCAAAGGAACACAAGCGAATAGCAAAGAGAGCCTGCACAAGACGCTGACACAAAACCCCACACATACATTAAGTAAAATTTAAAACATCGCCACCCGACCCCACCCCCACCCACCATGGCCCCCTCCACCTCTCCCCCCTTTTTTCCTAATGTAACACTAATGTCTCAACAAATGAAGCTCACCTGTAGAAAATGTAACTTGAAAAAAGAGACATTGCACATACAAGAAACCTTTAATAAAAAATACCAAAGAAAAACCTTAGTAATTCTAAATCAGGAGTGCCAATAAAAATATTTTTTGTGGATTTGCTGTATTTTATTTTTATCCTCTGCCAAGTGTGTGTGTGTGTGTGTGTGTGTGTGTGTGAGAGAGAGAGAGAGAGAGAGAGAGAGAGAGAGAGAGAGAGAAATTGTAAATTTCTTTGGATGGTGGGCATATAGGTATTACATAAATCCAATAAATTAAATAAATAACAACAAATATAAGCATTTCTTCTCTGCTCTTGCAGTCTTTAGAATAGGGTTTCCCAAATTTGGGTCTCCAGCTGTTTTTGGACCTCAACTCCCATCCTCCCTAGCTAGCAGGACTAGTGGTCAGGGGTGATGGGAACTGTAGTCCAAATGTTTGGGAAACCCTGCTTTAGGGCAAGGATGGTAAAAGGCTAGGCACAAATCTGGTATGGCCCTTAAAATGTTGATTTGGGAGCCTAGAAATAAGAAATACATTTTCTACCTTATTTCTATCATTGGTCTCTCTGTCTGAAAACAAGCAGCCGTCATCCTTTTCTGTGGGTTCATGTCCTTTCGGATATACATCTAGACTGGTTCAAATTTTTAAAAGGGAGTTTTACCAAATGTAGCTTTATTATTGTAACCTGTGGCATTTTATCAGTTTTATTGGACCTTTGTATGCTTCTGGTGTGGTGTAGTCCTTGGTTTTTAAAAGGTTTTTATAGAGTGCTACTGATTTCAATCGTTTTGATTAGGTTGCATATATTTATTTGTATTGGAAATAACTATGGATGGCTACCCCTGTGGATTTTTGTAACTGAAATTGCTTGATATTAATATTTAGTCATGTCCTATGAGCTCAAGTGTTGGACCTCAATATTGCAATAAATGGCTCTGCTTTGTGGATTTTTTAAAGATGCTAAATAACTGTCAAATACTCATTCTTACAGATAACCAGATACGGTGTTTTTTATATAAATAAAGTTACATCTGCCACATTCCCCACCCCCAGGCATTTCTGGATTTTTTCAGGCCCTCTCTACTTCTATTTATTTTTTGCAGCCATAACTTTTGCGGTTGATCTCATTATTCTAAAATGCTGCTTTTCTTACTCAGATTGTTTATAACAACCATCCAAACATGTTACGGTTGATACCTGCTCATCTTGTCACATATGCGTCAGTTCCTGTTTCCCACCATACAGTACTTTGATTTAAGAAGATTTTGGAAGTTGTTTTCCAATTGTTACTTGGAACACTTGAAAAAAGAACAGGCTTCACAGGGCTGTAAAAAAAACCCACAGTATAGTTATTTAAGCTATTTTTAGAATCAGGACTTCTAGATCTGCACATAGAGCTGACTAATTTTCTCATGGGTCTTAATAAAATAAGCGAATCTGGCCATCTTTGAGTTTTTTGAACTAGGAAAATATCATTAGGAATATGAATCTTAAGTATGGGACTAACCTTATATAACTTGGAAGGAAAGAAGGAAAAAAATCCAGCCTCTGACATCAAAGCCCCCACTTTCTAGAAAATGGCAGTTCAATAAATATGAAGGTAGTTGGTACACAGAGGTCAGAAATGATCTGTTAAACAACAAGTAATATTCAGCTTAAAGAGACAAAATGCCCCACTTTGAGAACAGTTTTCAGATTTCCTTAGGCCATGGGTGAGGGACCTCTAACCAAAGGACAGTCTTGGCTCACCAAGGGGTCCTGTTTGGCCCTCTACCATTTCCCAAAAACTCTAGCCATCTACCAACCAGCTGATGTCACTTTCATGGGCAGGTGACACCAGCTGATGGATGGCACGGGGTTCAATTCTATATTGGCTGCATGTTCCAGTTCTCGAAGCTACCAGCATGAATTTGACCAAACTGCGGGAGGCAGTGGAAGACAGGAGTGCCTGGCATGCTCTGGTCCATGGGGTCACGAAGAGTCGGACACGACTAAACGACTATAAACAACAGCAACCAGTTCCCCAGAGGAAACTGGCGCACACACAATCAAAACATCAGGATTTAACCCATGCTCATCAGCTGCTGAGTGGGAGTTAAATCCTGCTCAGACTCCTGCAGAGAGCAGGATTGAAGCCTGTGCTCATCAGCTGTAAATTTTAAGCAGTGTGCCTCCGATTGCCGCTTACTGGGGGCAGCAGGAAAGCTGTTGCCTTTGTTCCCCATTTGTGGACTTCTCAGAAGCATCTGCTTGGCTCTGGAAAACTGGATGGTGTTTTATTTGGCTATTTATATCCTGCCTTTCAACAAGTTACCAGGGCAGCTTATCAGTATGCTGGACTGGACTGATCCAGCAGGGCACTTCAGTGTTCAAGAAAAGATGTGGGGGAATATCTCTGCACTTTTAACCCACTGCAGCTGAGCTGCTGCATGGGATCATACATATTTGTACCCTTCCTATCTTTCCATGAACTTCAATGTACATAGCTCAATGGATGCTTGGGGAATGGGACACACTGCTGCTGCCTCTCCCACTCCCCAAAGTATTTCATGGGGGAAGGGCTTCCTCCTCATGGTCAGTGGAACGCATGCAGAATAGCTGTATGATAATGCAGCATTTCAGCTCTGAGCAAGTTCAGTAATAGTATTCCTTTTAATGGAATTTTGGAATGGAGGAAACCTCTATGTCTGCATTATAATTGACACAGGTGAGATTCATATCCACCATCAGAGGAGTGTCCTTTTGATCGTTCATTCATTCCTACCATTAATTATATTTTTATGCTGCTTTTCACTATCACAAGTCAGAAAGTGGCTTGCGTAAAATAAATAACAACATAATAGAACATCACAGTTACAACATAAATCATATGAAATAATTAGCAAATCATCAGTAAAAACAACCACCTTCTATAAAACACTATTAACAGAGCAGCTTAAAAAAATAGGCTAAACACCACAGCCTCAAGAAAAGCCATATTGTAAAATTCACAAAGCATTAAACAGCACCCATTATCCACAAAACAATATTAACAGTATTAACAAACTGACAACAAAAAACAAAGTGCTGTTGAATTCACACACACACACACACACACACACACACACTCCTCACAACCATGGCTTGTAGTCTTCCACTTGGTTCATCAAAAGACACATACACATAATAGCCATGGCAGCAATTCCCTTCTGAAAGCTCCAAGGGCTGGAGGGTGGGGCAAGGCAAGTGGAAAAAGCCCTTGCCTGGTGGTCAACAGAGAGTCCCATTCCCCTCACATACCCCTATGTGTCAGTGTAGTTAACCACGTATTTCTGATTGCAGTATTGCTATTAGAGCAGTAGCATTTGCATTGTCATTATAACGGTTATTCCAACACTGGTGTTTAGGGTTAGTGTGTATTTAACCAGATAAATATGTATTGATCATATATGCAGCCAAAGAATGTCTGTTCATGCTAATGCTATGGGTGGCCGGATGCAATTTCTCAACAACTCCTTGCAACCTTTTTAGGAACATGAGTAAAAAATAAATAAATAAAAATGCTTGCCTCTTGACCAAGCCATGAGTGTACCTAATCCAGTAAGTACTGTGATCCCAGCTGTGATCAAACCAGCTGCCCAGGGAACTTCCCAAGCAAAGAAAAATGGCGATAGCCACCCGCTTGCATGCCCCATGTATCTGATATCCGGAGAGATACTGCCTCTGAATATGGGGGATGCCTTTGGCTATAGAGATAATTCTAATTTTCATTAACTTGTCTTGGCCTCTGGATTAGGTGGCTGTAAACAGAACATTACCACAACTTTTAGATAATAAATTATTTTTGTTAATGTGTAGTACTTTTTGCCAGTCCGCAACTAACTACTAATTTTATTGAATGGCCCCAAGTTTTAGTGTCAGGGAAAAGAGACCCCTATTCCCCTCTCCCCCCCCCCCCTCTACACATTCAGCTTTAGCAGTCCTTCCTCCCTCGAACTTAAATGGTAATTTAAGTGTAGCATAATGGTTAGAGTGTTAGATTAAGACCTGGGCGACCAGGGTTCAAATCCTCACTCAGCCACGAAGCTCACTTGGGCCAGTCATTCACTCTCAGACTAACCTACCTCTCAGGGTTATTGTGAGGAAAAGATGGGGAGGAAGAGAACTGTATGCCACCTTGAGCTCCTTAGAAGAAAGGTGGGATATAAATGTCATACATAAATAACCTCACAACAATTTAGCCTCTCTTTTTTGTAGGAAAGGTGTTTATTTTTGTTGCACTGCACATTTTACAAGTTTAAGTTGATTCCTGCAGAGAAGGATGACAAGGAGGTTTGTATAATATCCGGGGGATGTTTCAAATTATACTATATATTTGTATTAAGTCGGTAGTTGCAGTTTTCACATTTGTTAGTCACTAATCAACAATGTAGTCCAAATCTTTCTGCGTTAGGCTGAACAGAGCTACTCAAAACATCTCAAAATGTTGTGCTATTTTATGCTGTTGTCACAGCAAACAAATGTGCCAACACAGACATGTATATATAGTAGTGGGTATATTTTTTACTATCTTTCCTAAAATGTTAAGAGCAAGTTGCAGACTTCACCTTTTAAAATAAATTTTACATTGCTTGGCTTTTGTTTGTTCAATCTGTCATTCCAGACAAGTGTCAAATTTGTGTTTTAGCTCTAGTTTCATTAAGGGTAAGCAAATTGAGGTGTCTTCTGTTTAGATCCCAGACACTAACAGTCAAATTAAAATACAACATTGTTTTTTGTGACACTTTTTTTACTTGTATCAAGATCCCTGTTTTCTTGTCAGGCATCATTGTTTAGAATATACTCTGGGAATTGACAAATTGTGCCCACTTAATTTGTTGCCCCAGAATACCAACATTGGCAGGGTTCAGATGATATTTCCCTAGCTTCATCAACCATGATTTTTATTATCATTTGGCTTGTATGCCCCTTGCTTATCCAAGCCCTTGCATACAAATATTCTTCATTCTTTACTTGTCTTAATCTAGAGTTTCCCTTTGTATCCAGCAGGAGAACTCAAGTTAATGACTGTTAACCATCGTAATAAGCCAGGGTCTGTTTTCTGTACAAATGATAGATTCTAAGTTAATCTACTTAGCAGAATTGGAAAAGGGTGGGTTTGTTATATACAGATTGGTCAGAGTCTGTTTGCTCAGGCATCTGAAAATTTGTTAATGCTGTCTAAAATGTTTCTGATCCAACAATTAAGAAATATTTTCCAGGTTCCCTTCCTGAAGCAGAATTGTAATTTCTGCTATCAAATGCTGGTGGGCCTGGTGAAAGGGGAGCTCTTATAAGGCTGGAATGCAGTTCCAGTGAGATAAACTTCTGGTGCTATTTCAGCATAATTATTTTTTGTAGTGGATTCATTAATGCTGTAGTGGATTCATTAATGCTTTGTAGTGGATTCATTAATGCTGGTTGTTATTCATGTTGTATCTCCAGAATTATAAGCATAGTAATCAAATTGACTTCCTCAATACCTTTGCTTCCTTCCATATTGGGTATTAATAAACCTACCCATCATCCTGGGGGCCTGGTTTTGCTAGTGGCACTTGATGTATTATATTCAATTAGAATTATGCTCCAACGACCATTTGCCAAGTTACTTAGATACCGTGGTACCTCGGGTTACATACGCTTCAGGTTACGGACTCCGCTAACCCAGAAATAGTGCTTCAGGTTAAGAACTTAGCTTCAGGATGAGAACAGAAATTGTGCTCCGGCGACGTGGCGGCAGCAGGAGGTCCTATTAGCTAAAGTGGTGCTTCAGGTTAACAACAGTTTCAGGTTAAGAACGGACCTCCGGAACGAATTAAGTACTTAACCTGAGGTACCACCATATACAGTAAGCCAAGGTTTGCCATAGTGTACATTCAACAGGGAACTGCAAAATATTGTAGCTCCTGATGAGTGTAATTATATGCTACATGTGCCTTTACAAATGTATTTGTTTGATATTTATACTTCACATTTTTAGGCATGAAAATGTTTCAAGCCTGTATATGAAATTATCCTTTCCCTAAATCAGCTTAAAATTGATATAGGCTGAACACTCTGAAAGGAGATAATATCTGAATGATCCAGGAAGGAAATTGATCTTGTCTCTTTACACAGCTTACTAGTTGAGCCTTCTAAAGTTAATTTCACTGTAATTGGTATACAAACAATAAACGAATACTGAAGGAAGAGAAGAGCAAGCAAGACACAGCAGACTTTCTTCTCGTGTTCAGAGAAGCTCTATTTTACTTATTCTACTAAATAGTGCAAGGATTAGTTTTTGCCCAGTGGGATTTCCCTCCTCCTATGTGTGCCATGTACTGTCCCTAAATCTGCTCCAGAGGGTAAGTGGACCCCTCCAGAACAGATTTAGGGGGTGCATGGGGGAGAAAAGGGGAAGAATGTTCCATTGCACAAGGATAAATCCTTGCAGCACCGACTGAACATTTTGCACAACACTACACTGAATACTGCCTGTTGGCTCTTGTCAAACAAGCAATTTAATGTATTCATCAATTACCTATTTGTGTCTTAAGGTGGTTTTATTGGGGTTTGCCTCAAATGACTAGAGTACTGTTCCTTTTCCTCACTTGAAGTAGATAAGTTTTAAGCTGACCTGTTTAATCAGTTCAGATTGAGGCACATTTGCTCCTACATATGAGTTAGTCTATGACAATCCTACTAGTACAATATTATATTTTGGAGCTTGTGTGAACTTCTCTATCACCCCCCTTTCCAAGCCACCCTACTTCATACTGGATTTTTGTTGTTGTTGAAAAAACTGGTTAGCTCAGTTAAAGTGTGGTGCTGATAATGCTAAGGTTGCAGGTTTGATCCTCGTATGGGACAGCTGCGTGTTCCTGCATTTCAAGGGGTTGGACTAGATGATCCTCAGGGTCCCTTACAACCCTACGATTCTGTGGCATTGCAGTGGGCCTATAATCCCCTTGTATTGTTCCTGATGTACTGTGCTTTGCATCTGGTCCTGGTTTTATAAAGCTGAATCCTTATGAGAATTGAAGCATATCTGACTTTCACTGTGAATATGGTTCATAAGAATCCACCAACAACCAATGCAAAACATTTCTTGGAGAAATAGGTAGTGTATAGATACTTGGGAAGGGACAGATGCCAAGAGTGTTATAGACACTAAATTCATTAATGAGCGACTCTCAACCCTTCAAATAAAGCTCACCAAAAACCAGCAGCCTACTATTATAAGCACTTATACACCAACACTAGATGCCGATGAAGACATTAAAGAAAATTTTTACTCTCAGCTGGATACCGTCCTATCAGAGACACCTAAGGAAGATAAAATTACCCTCCTGGGTGATTTTAATGCAAGAGTTAGGTGAGATTTCGATCTATGGCCTGGGACTATTGGGAAAGAAGGAGTTGGCAACAGCAACCAGAACGGAATCTTACTTTTGACGATATGTGCAGCGCACAACCTTGTTATTACCAACACACTCTTTCCACAGAAAAATAAATTTAAAACTTCATGGAGGCATCCTCGGTCAAACCACTGGCACCTCTTAGACTATGTTATTGCCCGTGCTAAAGATCACCGTGATGTGCTCCTTACCAGAGTTATGACGAGCATCGACGACTGCTGGACAGATCACCGACTAATACGCTCCACAATGGCTATCAAGATTATATCTCAACGCAGGCTTCAAGGAAGGAAACCAAGGCACAAAGCGAACACTCAGGCCCTTCAAGATCCCATTAAGCGGGATTGCTTCCAAATGACTCTTAAGGATCATCTGCTTTCAGAATTCCCTGATAACATGGAGGAACACTGGACGAAGCTAAAAACATCCATTATTGCAGCCTGTGAACAAACTATGGGATACCAAACCAAGAAACACCAGGACTGGTTTGATGAGAATGACAGTGAGATTGAATGCATGATTGACAAGAAAAGGAAGGCCTTTCAGATCTGGCAAAGAGATAGAAACTATCCCACTAAGGGGGGGAAAAAACTATGGCAACGCTAAAGCTGAGGTTCAAAGAAGAACCAGAGAACTAAAAAACACCTGGTGGATAAAAAAAGCTCAAAAAGATCCAGCACTTAGCCGACACTCATGATGCACAAAGTTTCTTTAAAGCCACAAAGACCATCTATGGGCCAATAAATCATGGCATATGCCCCCTACGCTCAGCAGACAGTATCACACTTCTAAAAGAGAAAAAAGTGATTGTACTGTGCTGGAAAGAACATTACCAACATCTCCTTAACCGCAACTCCCCTGTAGCTGCTGAGGTCCTCTCTCAAATTCTTCAAAAACAAGTTAGAGATGAGCTTGCAGTATCTCCAAATCTGGGAGAGTTGTGTACAGCTATTAACCAAATGAAAAACAACAAAGCCAGTGACCTGATGGGATACCTGCCGAAATCTTCAAAGTGGGTGGAATTGAACTTACACAACAACTTCACAAGCTCATTGAAAAAATCTGGGAAAGAGAAGAAATCCCAGCAGACTTTAGGGATGCCAAAATCAGCAATCTCTTTTAAAAAGTTGACAGAACTGATTGTGGAAACTATTGAGGCATCTCTCTATTAGCTGCAGACGGCAAAATTATTGCAAGGATCTTAGCAAACTGTCTCTTAACAATATCTGAGCTGATCCTTCCTGAATCCCAAAATGGTTTTCGGCCTTCTAGGGGGACAGTGGACAGGATTTTCACCGCTCGACAGTTGCAAGAAAAATGCAGAGAGCAAAACCAACCCCTGTATATGGCGTTTATTGACCTGACTAAGGCTTTCGACACTGTAAATCGCAATGCCCTGTGGACTGTCCTGAAAATTGGCTGCCCAGATAAATTTGTAAACATCATTCGGCTCCTCCATGATAATATGACAGCAACAATTGCAGATAACAATGGCTCTCAAAGTGAACCATTCACAGTGGGATCAGGTGTTAAACAGGGTTGTGTTATTGCCCCAAGTCTATTCATTATTTTTATTGCCATGATCCTACACTTTGTCGAAGGGAAACTCCCCACCGGAGTAGAAACCATATATCGAACAGATGGAAATCTCTTCAATCTGAGCAGGCTGAAAGCAAAGAGTAAGGTTACCGTAACTTCTGTCATAGAGCTTCAATATGCTGATGACAATGTAGTGTGTGCACACTCAGAGGATGACCTCCAAAACATCCTAAATATCTTTGCAGAAGTTTACGAAAAGCTTGGCCTATTACGCAACATCTAAAAAACCAAAGTGCTGCACCAGCAAGTACAAAATAACCCCTCTGCAGTGCCACAAATCCAACTCAATGGTGTAACGTTGGAAAATGTCAATCACTTCCCCTACCTAGGCAGTTATTTTTCCACAAGGGCCAACATTGATGCCAAAATCCAGCATCACCTGAGCTCTGCAAGCGCAGCTTTCTCCTGATTGAAATGCAGAGTGTTTGAGGACCAGGACATTCACAGGGAAACCAGAATACTTGTTTACAAAGCTATTGTCCTACCAACTTTACTATATGCTTGTGAAACATGGACCACTTATAAACGCCATCTCCAACACCTCGAAAGATTCCATCAACGGTGTCTCCGAAAAATTTTACATAGCTCTTGGGAAAACGGGCGAACTAATATCAGTGTACTGGAAGAAGCAAAGATCACCAGTGTTGAAGCAATGATTCTTCAGCTTCATTGAACTGGCTATGTTGTGCGGATGCCTGATGGACCGTCTTCCAAAGCAACTATTCTATTCCAAATTTTAAAATGGAAAGCGTAATGCTGGTGGTCAACAAAAGAGGTTTAAAGACTGTCTCAAGGCAAATCTTTAAAAATGTAGTATGAACACTGACAACTGGGAATCACTGGCCTGCGAGCACTCCAGTTGGAGAACAGCCTTTACCAAAGGTGTCATGGGCTTTGAAGACACTCAAACTCGGGACGCGAGGGAGAAACGTGCTAAGAGGAAGGCACACTTGGCAAATCCACACCATGATCAACTCCCGCCCGGAAACCAGTGGAAGGACGTGTGGATCCAGAAGTGGCCTCCACAGTCACTTACGGACTCATTGTTAAAACCGTTTTTATGGAAGACAATCGCCAAAGAAGAAGAAATTCTGGATGATAAAATTTCAGGAACTATCCAAGTTTGCATTCTGATGAACGGACCTGTCCCACAACTTGCATTTTGGGTGAATCTTGTAATACAGTGGTACCTCGGTTTACGAACGTAATCCGTTCTGGAAGTCCGTTCTTAAACAGAAACCATTCTTAAACCAAGGCGTGCTTTCCCTAATGAGGCCTCCCACCTCCAGTGCCCTTCCACCGTTTGGATTCCATTCTTAGACCAAGGTAAAGTTCTCAAACCAAGACACTATTTCCAGTTTTGTGGAGTTTGTAAACCAAATCGTTCTTAAACTGGACTGTTCTTAAACCGAGGTACCACTGTACAATAAGCCTGCAACTCACGCAGGGGTTACATTCCAGGGATCATGCCTAAAACCATAATCAAGTATAGTCAAAACACAACGAGTTCAACAGCAAGCAGGATTGCCAAAGTCGTCTTTCCCATATCCTTGCCCGCTTATTATTTTTTATTTTTTGCCAAGCACATAAAGTCGAATACACACATGGTAAATGATTGTAAGTTGGTGTAGCAGTTAGCATGTTGGACTAGGACTTCAAAGAAACCAGGGTTCAAATCCTCACTTGGCCATGCAACT
The DNA here is from genome assembly GCF_964106915.1 of Podarcis gaigeae. NCBI lineage: Eukaryota > Metazoa > Chordata > Lepidosauria > Squamata > Lacertidae > Podarcis > Podarcis gaigeae. The sequence goes on along the minus strand of NC_139678.1, from coordinate 16,178,198 downwards.
CAATGGGTGATCTTGGCCAGTTAATGCCTCTCAGCCTGACCTACCTCACAGGATTGTTGTGAGGATAAAATGGAGCGGGGGCATGTATACTTGAGGTCCTTGGAGAAGAAAGTGGGATATAAATGCAATAAATAAATGATAAATAAATAAATAAATAATAGTGGAGCATGGGATTGTGTTGGGGTCCTGTAGCAAACCTCTAGTATGATGCTATGGATGTCTGTATTTTTTTAAAGTGTATGATGAAATTTAATATAATTGCTGCTTGCAAACTTTTAAAAGTTTTGTGTGTGTGTGTGTGCGCACGCACACGTACATTGTGTGCCTTTTGGGGGGAAGAGCTAAAATATTTCTATTCGTGCTAAAGCAATCATAAGGCAAATATCACAGAGCCCATGCACACAGTTTGCAGGCTTGTGCAGTTCATTTTGAAGAAGAAAGGGGAAACATTTAATGCATTCATGAAATACTGCTGAAATAGAAAATTGAGACAGTGCATCTATTTGTGGATCTTTGCTGGCTGATAACACAAATAGACTCTGAAAAAATCCTAGCACTCCTTTTGTGAAGTGAAAGTTAACTCCATGATATACTTGTTTGTTCGGAAGGTTTAGTGCTTGTATTTTCAAACAGTAGCCTGGGCATTCATTTACTAATGATGAATGGAAGTACAAGAGAGCTGACAAATGTACAAGCTTAATGCACGGTGACAGCCACACAGAGAGCTCTTTTCATTTGCGGCTTTTCAGAGTCATTTTAAGTTGGTGCATTTAGCCAATCAGCTTTCTCCACTCTGCTGACATCACTAACTAGCCAGTTCCCTCCAGCTGCAGAGAGCTTCAGTTTCTTTTTTTTTAAAACTAAAATGGAGGCTGGTTTCTTGCCTTAAGGAGTACACCGCTTTCCCTGCTGAAGCCTAGATGTTGACATGTAATAAAGCTGGCAGCAGGATGGTGGTGGACGCAGCCAATTCAAACGGGCCATTTCAGCCCGTGGCCCTTCTGCATATTCGAGGTGAGTTATTTGTGTTTGAATGAATTGTAACCCTCTGTGGCTTGGTAATAAAAGGCTATTGTGATTCTCGGGTAAGGAAAGCAGGAAGTCCTTTGTAGCAGAATCCATTTTTGTTCCGATGCAGATTTATTAAAGTTGAAAAAATATAGGGGAGTTCCATTAAATCTTTAAAAGATTTAAGAATCGGAAGGGCTGCTTGCATCGTTAAACAGGTTTTGCTGCTTTCTGCCCTAGTGCTCCCCTCCCCCCACTTTCAGGCTGATGTCAAAGGATGTGAAGTCACTACCCCAGAGAAGGGGGGGGGGGGAGTTGGAGGGAAGAGAGGCAGGGCACTTAAGTTACACAGCAGTTCTTTCAGAGAATTGCAGCTCTTTGTGGCATATGTGAGCGATAACGTGCAATAAAAGGATTTTTGTGTCTACAAGTAAGGGTTCATTTATGGCTGCTGTTTAGGTTTGCAACTAAACAGGAAAGTGTGACTGAGTGATACAGTCCATTGCATTATAGAAGGAAGCCACTATATATTTAGGAAACATCCATCGAAACATGCTTTTTGAAACATACAATGCTGAGATTGTGAATCTTAAAACAATTTTACATTGCCGTGTGGAGCGCTGATTATAGAGAGCATGAGTGTATTCTGCCATTGGGCGTCTTAGAAATCTGTAGTGTGTTTTTAAGTACAGTACCTTAAACAATTCCTAAATTCTCTCAAATTTGATTCCAGTTTGCTTTGTTTCAAACACTTGTGGGATTCATTGATTCATGGCTTCTGAACAAATCAAACATCAGCCAAGATACTGATTCTGTGTTTCTCTTTGAAACTACAATCCCAAATGCCAGTATTGTTACAGGATTACTGGATGGCATCTCCTCTAGTTTTACTAGCAAACTAACAGCATTATAAACATACACCATTCCCCACTCCCTTATAAGCATTCATGGCAGAGAAAGATTTCTAAGCTTTACATGATGGAGACTTCCAAAAATAAAATTTAGCAAGGAGTAATCTTACACATTTCTTGTCTTTGTTATAAAATCATGTACATTTAAAAAAATAAATTTTACATGCAAAGGAATCTTGTATTTCCTGCATATATTTCGCTTCTGGCTGTAGTTTTATTGATAGAAGAGTTTATTTATGTTTGTATTATAATTGATGTGTGCTTTCACTACAAAAATTATTTCTTAAAAACAATAACACTAACGGTCTGTTCAGGACTTGCACTTTAAATAGAGGATGCCTTTGTTAAAACCCTTAACTTTAGGGTTCACTAGTTATGTCCTTTCCATAGTGACCTTCAAACTCTAGCAGTGACTTTTTAAAAGTTAAGGCAAACCACCTCCAGCACTTTCATTTCTAGATAAATACTGAAACAGTTTTAACTTGCACTAAAGTAGAGTGTGCTGAAAAACCTAAATTGCCAGGCCAGTCCATTCTTCTTTTCTTACACACTACCAACTTTTTTTAGAAGTTTCTTTGCTCTTGAAATAGCTTCCCAACTCGTATTTGTAATTGGGATGAAACAGTTGTGTATAACTAGTGGCGTCTAATGCCCACTAGACTTGGTGGGAATACAAAGATGTCAGGGGTGTGTTGTCAACAAGAGGTCATGGGAATGTGTCCGAATTCTGATATTCTCCCCATTCTCCTCCCTTGCAAGATACAGTGGATGCATAGGTTAATGTATCTGCTTTACAAATAGCACCTAGCTAAACTGGAAAATATCATTCAGGAGAAGCTCCTGCTGTCACAGTTGCCTTTCTGCTGGGAGGAAAGTTGTATGGCTTCCACTTTTTCTGTTTCTCTCACTATTCACCTGCTTTGCAAATAGTGGACACTGCATCATTGCAGTTGTAATAATAATTTGGCACCTAAATATATTATCTTGGATCAGAAGGGGTACCCGCTGTCACAATTTCTAGTGTGGGTTCATGCCATAATAGCCATATTTTTCTCAGAGGTAAACCCCACGGGGAATTCCACTGGGGCTGCTACCTGATAAGCAGGTTCAGGGTTGCAGCTGGAATTGGCCACACAGAACTGTTAAGAAGGGACCCCCTAAATTTCCAAACCTGGAGGAAAAGATTATTCTCCTCCCCCCACCCCAGCTTTTAAAATTTACCTAAGTGTCTTATAGTCTTTTTATCTCCACAACAACCCTGTAAAGTAGGTCACAGTACAATTTTAGCAAAACAACAGAAAGGATAGTACTATCACATTAAAAACTAAACAAAATATAAAATGGCATAGCTTTCTTGGGTTGGACTCCACTTCATCAGATGCATCATTCTTGATAATCCATGAATCAGTTATGCAGTAATACTGTACAATACTTTTGCTGTAGTATTTAAAGTGCTACTGGATTGCCCCCCATTTCTGGTGTAAGCAGGGGAAGTGAATCCCATTTTTGGTATAAGTACAGAGAACAACACCACCAAACAATAAGTCTATGGTAAAGGGGAGGAATTGTAAATTATGGCCACTTTATCCTCTGGTGCAGGGGTCGGCAAATTTTTTTTTTAGCCGTGGGCCGGTCCACTGTCCCTCAGACCTTGTAGCAGGCCAGAGAAGTGGCACCGGGGGGGGGGGGCTGGAACAAGAGGTGAGGGCGCAAGTAGTCCTACCCAGCCGCTACGCTTACCTTCCCAGGGGCTGCCACCACCACCACCGCTGCTGCTTGTGGGTAGGCAGAGGGAGCTCGTCTGCTCTGCTCTCTGGCCCACAGGAGCACCAGGGCGGGGGTGGCGGAGGGAAGATGAGCGGCGGGAAAGGGCTGGCTCCAGAGAGGGGCTGCTTAAAATGGCACTCAGCCAGCTCAGCCTAGCCCCCTTCCTCCTCTAGGCAGGGCGGGGAGAAGCCAGGAGGAGGGAGGGAGGAGGCGCCGCGGTGGTGTGTGTGAGGGAGAGGTGGGGAATGGAATGGCTCAGCCCAAACAAACAGAATCCCCACGCCAATCCACAGACAGTTCGCGGGCCGGATCCTGAAGACAATTAGTTTGCCAACCCCTGCTCTGGTGGTTTGGGGGGGGGATGCATAAAGACAAGACTCTTGCCAAGTGCCATCCAGAGAAGGAAAAAGTACAGGCAACAGTTTGGTGAAACCCATGGATTTTATACTGTCACCACCAACTACTCACAGTAACCCACAGTATCCTTGCAAAGATTTAAGCAAGGGGGGGGCATCCTGTGGCAATGGGTGCCCAATTAATCTGGCGGGGTGAAGGCAGGTCCTGTCACAAACAATTTTCCCTCTCTCCCACATAGTTACACTTAATGCGAGCACACACACACCTGACACTAGCATACACTCCTGACACACTCACCTGTAGCTCTGTTGCGCGCGCACGCACACACACACACACACACGGGAGGAGATACTCTGGTCTGGGAACAGGGAAACAATGAATCTGTGGGAGGAGAGCGTTTCTGTGCTTCCTGGTCACTAAGGTAGCACAGGAGCAAGCCAGAGGAGATGTTCAGTGAAGAAGATGTGTGCCTTCCTCTCTGAGAAAATTCACACCCTTTCTTTTGCTCTGTCCACATTTGCTCGCTCTTCTCAGTCTCTCTCTCTCTCTCTCTCTCTCTCTCTCTCTCTCTCTGTGTGTGTGTGTGTGTGTGTGTGAACAAATACTAGTTGTAAAAAAGAAAACCAAGCTGCTCAAACTAGCAAACTTTCCCTCTTGCCTGCCTGCCTGCCTACAAAGTGTGCTTCAAACTGTTTGGAGGTGTGGTCTTGAAGGTAGCAGCCATGAGCATACTCAGAACAGCTCCTGGGTCTACCCAAAAGGTAGATTACATTAACTAGATTGAGATGATGACAACAGGGGCGGGGGCCGGGGAGCAGTTACAATCAGGGCAGATAGCTAGTAGCTCCTTGTAAGATAAACACTGTAAGACGTCTTAAGGGGTGTATAATATTTATTACGCATATATGCCACGTGTTACTCCAGGGGGCTCAAGGCGGTGTGCATTGTTGTCCCTTCCCTATTTGATCTTCACAACAACTCTGTGAGGTAGGTTACCAGGCGCCGTCTAATTAAAAAAAGATGTTTCCCACAGGGTTACAATCTGCCGCTGACCCACTGTTTTTTCCTTGCGGAGAATACCATATAGATAGTGTTCTACAGCATTGTCTTTTTTGTCTATATATTTAATTGGATGTTAGTTCATAACCAATTTCATTTATCATAGTTTTTCATTAGGAAAATAAGTATAATGTACGAATTAAAAGCGTGCTCAGAGTGAGGAATGTTGAGTAAGATTCATGAGGGATAGTTGGGGGCGGAAGAGAAAGGGGCGAAGTGCCCAGTTCCTGCTAGCTCATTGTTCAGTTTGGTTATGAGTGTGCCTGTGATAAACTGGATTTGTGGCGTAGTCCTTACAGATCAGCTTGCTGACTCACACACTGGCGTTGAAAGTGGATCTAATGCATGTGATGTAACACTTAACTAGATAATAAAGATGCAACAGCTTCCCTCTGATTTTGATCAGTTAAATGTAAAAGAGCGCATGCAGCAACTGAAAAAGCATTCACATGAACTCAAAAGTGGTGGGATACCATTTAATAAATGCTGGGTGTATCAGATGTGGATGCCACTCAGATCAAGGCAGGCTATGATAAAGCAAGTTCAGTGTGGATATGCGATGAAGCGGAAGGCCAACCAGTTTTAAGAGATGTTGCCTTTGTCCAATAAGCTTAGTATTTATTGGTTAGATTTGTATCCTACCCTATCTCCAAGGTCTCCGGATTTGTAGATTATGCTGAAAGTGACATCTCCAAGCCAGCCAGTGAAGTTCATAGTTTAGTGCAGGCATAGGCAAACTCGCCCTCCAGATGTTTTGGGACTACAACTCCCATCATCCCTAGCTAACAGGACCAGTGGTCAGGGATGATGGGAATTGTAGTCTCAAAACATCTGGAGGACCGAGTTTGCCTATGCCTGGTTTAATGTCTGTTGGAGGACCTTCTCCCAAGAGGGCTGCATACTGGCTTGCAGTGTATATATTTCATTAGAAATATATAGTACAGCCATTGGTGAAAATACAGCTTGACAGTGCCACTGCATCACTCTGTATCTGCATTATTGTTCTTTAAAAGGGTGACAAAAATCCCTGTTGGCATTTAGGACCCTGTTAAAACCTGCAATACTACTAATAACGATAAGCATTGATGCAGCCTTAAGCATTCAAAGCACTTCACACCTTATATTATTGTGATTATCCTTACAAGATTTGTAAGGGTGGTCTGTATTATTAACCCATATCACAGATTAAGGGGTGGGGCTAGGACACACTGGCTTGCTTAAAAGCTGTGAAATAAGTGCATCACGGTGGTGAGATGCACACTGACAGCTTTGTGAGTCATAGCTTGAGCCTGTGACTACGCCACCCCAACTTTTGATATATAATTAACCAATGAGTGTTTGCCCACTCCTTTCTCTGCTGTCTTCCTTGTTCCCCTGTTCTCACACTCTCTGCTGTCCATCCTGCCATATTTCCCAGGCTTTTGAGACCTAGGAAGACAGTGCGATAGGTCTTGCACTCCTCTTTCAAGCCAAGAAGCAGTAATGCAGTCCTACGATGTTCAGTTGCTCTCATGGTTTCAAAGGTCCTGTAGCTTTGCACAGGAATGTCAAATCAGGAATAGCTTCCTACTACAGTGGTACCTCGGGTTAAGTACTTAATTCGTTCTGGAGGTCAGTACTTAACCTGAAACTGTTCTTAACCTGAAGCACCACTTTAACTAATGGGGCCTCCTGCTGCCACCAGAGCACGATTTCTGTTCTCATCCTGAAGCAAAGTTCTTAACCTAAAGCACTATTTCTGGGTTAGTGGAGTCTGTAACCTGAAGCGTATATAACCTGAAGCATATGTAACCAGAGGTACCACTGTACCAGTATCATTGTTTCTTGGTGCTGTTACCAGCTGGTTATTCCCCACCCCCAATTTTGTATTTAGCTCAAGATTGGCCGTTTTTAGAGTTTGAATTCCACAGAGAATCACCATGTTATTTAGCAAATTTCAACAGTTTCTCTCGTGGTATGAAAACCAGTATTATGCTGATTGTGTCGGGAATGCCAGCCTTTTTTAGACAGCTTTCCAAAACATATCCCACTCCGGCTGGAACAAACAAGTTGTGACCTGTCATTCTGATGCTGACAGACTTTCAGTCATGGTGTGCTACTTGTTTTTGAAGTTACTAAATATGCGATGGCTGAAAGGCCTAGCACACCTTTCTGTTGCTTAAGGAGATTTCTCTGGGGATAGTTGTTAACTGTATACGGCATACTTTGGTTTCGGAAGACCACTACAGGCCAGTAGTTCAGTTTGAATCCTGGGGGAGGGGGGGGACGACATTTGCCAACCCTGCAAACATCTACCATTTCATTCCTTTATTGATCATTGCTTTTCGTCAAAGGGCAGAAAGACATGCCTGTGCAAAAGCAAGATGCACAAAATAAAGTGGGTGGGGCTGTTGTCTGTAGTGTGTGTTCCTACCTGTTCTAGAGATTAAAATTCTTCTGTCATACTGTGATTGGCTAGTAGGCCAATCCTTTTTGGGTGAGGCCGCTTGGCCTCTGTTTTCCATTTTTTACTTATTTTAAAATATGCTGCCTCTATTGTATCACCAAGATGGTGTACAGTAAAAAAATCAATACAAAACAACAATTAAATATAAAATAAAAACTATTCCAATCTTTGGGGAGGCAGACTTTGTTGATTTACACATTGATGTGGCCCGTTAGCAGACAGTATTATTTTGCAAGGGAAAACCACACCCAATTAATTCCCCACTATGTCTGCATGGCTGCTAGCCCAATTAAAAAAGAGGGAAGAAAAGACTTGTTTGGTTCTTTTTCCTTCTTCTGAGCCATTTGACTTAGAAGTGAGATGGGCGCACAACCCTAGAGTCGGACACGACTGGCCTGTACGGGCAGGGGTACCTTTACCTTTACCTAAGCCATTTGGACCCCACTGGATACAGGAGTAGTACTATAATGTAACTGATACCAGCCCATCTCCTTTAGTTTCATGTGTCCCCAATGACAATGTTAATTAACTGTTTGGGGGATTCGATAGGAAACCTTGGATCCTGAAGCAACTCTAGTTTCTGTTCTTTCATACAGAATCTTGGTGATTTCCTCATGACGCTTATATTTTTGGACTCTTGCAGTTTTTGAATTTTTATGATTATGCTGTTACAGCATCCATGAACATAGTGTGCAGAGAATGAAAAGACAAGTCTGTGCCCCAAGAGGTTTACAGTCTAGAAAATGACATAAAGGAGACAACAAGAAAAGACAGAAGCTGGAAGCAGGAATAGAAAGGGGGAGACTATGTGAAGTGTACATGTAATTAGGTACAGTAATTCTTAGATACAGTTGGGAATGGGAACTAGAGGCTTCTCAGAAAAATTAGATTTTGAAGAAGAGTTTAAAAGAAGCAAGAAGTGACACCATAGATTATTTCTGAGATGCAGTTTCAGGCAGAATGAACAAGGGAGAAAAGGAAGAATTTTTTGACGGGGGCCTTTGAAGTTTGAACCTGGATGAGATCATAATGGTGGGGGGTGTGCCATGGAGATTTTTTTGAAGGTAAAGACAATAAGAATGTGCAGAATCTATGAATGGAAAGCTAACCTGTGTAGGGATTTAAAAGAAACTGTGGTATGGTTGGAGGAATGAGAGAAGTGAATTATTTTGACAGCAGAGTGCTGGATAGAGGTGAAAGACCAGATGTAAGACAACAGAAAAGAGAAAATGCAAGGTGAGAGATGGCCGAGATGGACCAGAGTTTTTGTCTCATTTTTTTTAATGTTGCCTAGCGAGAAGTGATGCGATTTGGTAACAGGCAGCAAAAGAAGGACGAGTTAAACCCATGACCTTTTGCCAGATCAATAGGATAGAGGATATTGTCATTGAGAGAAGAGAGCTGGGAGAAGGTACAGCCCAGCTGGATCACAACAGTGGCCCATCTAGTCCAGCATCCTGATCCTTCATGGAGGACGTTGAACATTTTAAAAACTTCCAGATACAGAGCTGCCTTCAGATGTTTTCTAAAAGTTGTGTAGTTCTTTATTTCCTTGACATCTGATGGGAGTGTGTTCCACAGAGAGGGTGCCACTGCCGAGAAGGCCCTCTGCCTGGTTCCCTGTAACGTCACTTCTCACAGTGAGGGAACCGCCAGAAGACCCTCACAAGTGGGACCTCAGTGAATGATGGTGGTGGAGACACTCCTTCAGGTATACGGGGCCGAGGCCGTTTAGGGCTTCAAAGGTCAGTACCAACACTTTGAATTGTGCTCGGAAGGGGTTTGAAACGATGACAAAGCACTGAAATATCCGAAAGGCACATGGAGATGCAGAATTGGAGGGAGAAGGTTCTAGGCTAGAGGGTCAAAACCCTTCTGTCAGAACTATTGGTGGTACTGAAAACCATTAGGTGTGATGCTGGGTAGAGGGAGAATAGTGAAGAGTCACTCCCTTGTGTCCTGCACAGCCATTACATAACCCCTAATGAAGACTATACTCTAAAAGACTCAAGATTCTGATCAATGTTCAGATTGTTGCTTACAGATATATCACTTGAAGCTACCAGGCAACTAGGTTTCTGAGTACCTTGGCTGTTGGATCAGCAATTCCTAAACATTCCATTGTGAACCATTATTCTAGTTTCTTCTTCTTCCTCTTCCTCTTCCTCCTCCTCCTCCTCCTCCTCACTGCCACTTTTTTTCTTATATTGCAGGGACCATAGCATTCAGCACCCATGATTTCCATGCTATGCAAGCAATCTGTGTGGTGAGAGAGACCCATGTTATGGCTGCTGCTTGGAACAGCTACAATGTAAAAGTCTTTCAAGCATCAGCCTCCCACGCAGTGACCATGATCTGAGAATCTCAGTAATGAACAGGAAGCACAAATATAACAACACTTATCTACTATCTCTCCGAACTCGCGCACCCATTGTTGGAATTTATAAAAACTGGAACTCTTCTGTAACTTCACATAGTAAAATGATGCATCAGACTAGGACTTAGAAATTCAGGCTAGGAGTGCCACAGAATTCTGATTGGGATGTAGTGAAGGCTGAGTCTTCTTTCTTCAGAGTTTAGAAATCTAAAATAATTGTCTTGTTGAATCAACTGTGTGCATTGCAATTGCATTGCTATTTCTATTAATACCCGGTTTTAGTTTAGTTTAATTCCCGTCTTCCATTTTTTTTCTCCTACTGAAAATAAACCAGTGCCTTCTCTAAAAATTTCTATAAATTAGCCTATATGACTGAGCTTTGTCAGGCACTCCTGTCTTCCACTGCCTCCCGCAGTTGGGTCAAACTCATGCTGGTAGCTTCGAGAACACTGTCCAACCATCTTGACCTCTGCCGTCCCCTTCTCCTTGTGCCCTCAATCTTTCCCAACATCAGGGTCTTTTCCAAGGAGTCTTCTCTTCTCATGAGGTGGCCAGAGTATTGGAGCCTCAGCTTCACGATCTGTCCTTCCAGTGAGCACTCAGGGCTGATTTTCTTAAGAATGGATAGGTTTGATCTTCTTGCAGTCCATGGGACACTCAAGAGTCTCTGAGCATTGTGCTTAGAGATTGTTAATCTTTTGCCCTCTATAACTTGTCTTTAGACCATCTCAGAGGTCCAGAGAGGCCTGGACTACTTGCAGCATTTGAGGCCCCTAGTTGTAATAAATATTTGAAAAATGAGCAAGTTTGTATATATAATAGCTGGTTTAGGAGGGCATGTTCATCACATGTTCATCATTCTTGTGCTATCGTGTTTATGTACAGTGGTACCTCGGGTTACAGACACTTCAGGTTACGGACTCCGCTAACCCAGAAATAGTACCTCGGGTTAAGAACTTTGCTTCAGGATGAGAACAGAAATCGTGCAGCGGCAGTGGGAGGCCCCATTAGCTAAAGTGGCACCTCAGGTTAAGAACAGTTTCAGGTTAAGAACGGACCTCCAGAACGAATGAAGTTCTTAACCCGAGGTACCACTGTACATTTTAAATTATTCAGGATGATAAAATCTATATCAGTTAATGATGACCTATGTTCTTTACCAGATTGCATATTTTATTTGCTTATATTTGCAGCTCTAACCCGAGCGTGTGTATCACATTTTGGTTGAGTATACATAAAAACATAGCCTCCCCCCCCCAATCCTATACACAAATAGAGAGAAGGATTTGAGCCTGATTACATATCAAATACTTGAGAGACAAAATTACTTATTTGCAGTAGTTCAGGTGGGGGAGCTGTGGAGGGGGGGTTATGGTTTTAAAAATTAGAATGTCCCATACTTGGGTAACTTTCAGTCAGTTTTGACCGGTGATGTTCAGAAGTTACTGGAGGCATGAAAGTGTCTGCATTAGCCCCGTGCCTGTCCTGATTGTTGGCTGTGGTGATTGTGGTTGATCAGTCCTACTGAAAAAATTATACCTTCCCAACTGGTTAGCAGCATTTGCTTTCTAAGATAGGTGTTTGAGGACTACTTCGCCTGTTACTTTTTCTGACACAATGGTTGCTTAGGGGAAATGTGTGTGAAGTTATTTATTTATAAGATATATATTTTACTATAGAGCAGGTAAAACAAAAATAAAAGAAGTTAGACTGTTTGTTTTCCATTATAAATAGAAGTATAACTTTCCCAAGCAAAGTCATGAGGTTGAGTGATGGTCCAAGTCTCTGTTCCTCTGCAAATAGATGGGATGTGATACTACCGCATTTATTGGCTTCCCAGTTCACATGCACATGTTAAGATATTTTCACTGTTCTTGTGCTATAAAATTTGCTGGAACCATATCTCCACATTTGTGTATCCTATGGGATGATCCTAGTTAGGATCAGGATTGTGTCTGTATTAAGATCTCTACTAGTCTGGATTTGTAGCTGATCACGACAGTCTGACTACATTTATGTGGTTTCTAGTCAAATAAGAAAAAAAAGTTTTTTTTTATAAGTCCTATTTGAACTTTCTATTGCCCTGGCTAATATTGATCATAAGGTATAAACTGACTGACTGACTGGCAAGAGAGTCTGCTTCTTCATGAGGGCTTCTCAGAAGATGATCTCCTTGAGAAATCCAGGTGTAGTGTTCTTCAGGTTTTAATGATGTATATATATGTGATCAAAGTACCCATGGTAACCTGAAACATAACTGATTACAGGCCATGAAGAATAGAAGAAATTTACATAATTAAAAAAAAATACTCAGGAGACAACAAAGTATTTTGTGGCATTCCTTATTTCATATGAACATATGCTATCAACTTCAGCACAAGATGCTTTGATTACTTTAAAATATGTATATATAACATAAACCACTGTAGCAGTAATATTTTATGAAGAATTGCTTCAGTGCGCTTGCCCCAAAAATGTTACATGTTTGAGTGTGCAAGTAGATCCTTTCCAGTCCTGTCCCCCCTTATCAGAGAACCAGATTTACAACTTACCACGGCCCTACCATACGTAGAAAGAAGAGCCTTTTGGATGCTATACATTTTATGGTTTCCATGGTGACACAATGCCGCAGAGACATCTTGAAACAATATTCTCACAAGTTAGCACAAATATAAAAATGTCCTCTTTCCAATAAGGAATCTCATGTTGTACTAATCAGAATCTTTTTTCCATTGTCTTCAATTCTTTTTACACAATGCTCTGGTAGTAGTAACATATGATTAAGCAGGAAAGCTTTGTCTACCACACTTGCCATTATGCTTTTTTTCAGAAGAATACAGTTTTTCATGATTAATTTTTTTATTTGGAATAAATTATGCATCACTTCCACTTAAGGCTGCACAGCATGATTAGGTGGTTTTTTTTTAACATTATCAGTATTTATGTAGGTGAGGCATTTTGGGTGTAACCTCATTATCCTTTCACCAACTCAAGTTGTCAAATGCCGTTTCTTACTATCATGGCTAATACTTTCAGACCCTACAGAAGTCCTTGTGCAAACGAGATTACTTCATTGGATGCAGCCTTATGTATTTATGGAAAACTGGCACTAATCATGAAGTGAAAGTTGTCCATTTCAATATCTTAAAATAATCTAGATCTGGGCTCTTTTGGAGGACTGTTCGTCAAACTATTGTGCCTACTACTCATTCAATATCACTCACTTCTACTCACATAAATCCATCAGAAGAGGCACATACAGCCGCCACCAAATCACTCAAATTGTATACATGCAGGTCCCGCTTTGTGAACGCTCGCCATGCAAAAATGTTAATTTACAACAAAATGAAGCTTTCTTGAATTCACAGCCCACTAAAACGGAGGTTGCCCACCATTCTGGAGTCATTGGACAGATCTGTAAATTGCTGTGGGCACTACAAATGTAGGCACTGCATCTTAGTCTATTGGCTACAACAGAATGCTTCTTTCTTGCTTAATTTCAGCAAGAGCAGGAGACCCTGCGAATGTCCTTTACCAGCGCTCATGCACTAGAATATTAGTGCAATGCCTGTCTGGTCTTGCACTTGAAAACTCTTTTCAGCATGCCATCAGGGCTGTGTGGGAAGAAAAGTAACTTTCTATTTTTGTTTCGAGTTAGTCATTTTGCTGGTGTCTAGAGGACAAACGGCTTAACTGTGTTTTTTTGTTGCATTTAAGCTGTAGTTGGGCAAAAGGACACTTGAATAATTATTTAACTGGTTTTCTACCTGTGTCCTGCTGAATGAGTAGGCTGCCTAGAGTCGCTCAGATCACAGGATATTAGGAAAATCATATTAAAGTAATTTACAGTGCTTTACAAAAGGTAATGAGCTTGAGCAGTCCCTTTTTAAAGTAAAGGGCAGTGAAGAAGCCTTCTTGAGGAAGAAATGAGCACACGCTAAAAGTGTAGTAGAACTCAGGAGAAGTGGCAGAGTTGTTTTTCTGTGAAACTCTTTCAGGTGCTAGATAAAATGTCAGGTTTGCTTTAGGGCTAAAATCTGGCTTTGTACATTTTGTTTACTTTCCCTCACTCAGCTAGCTTTTCTACACTCTGCCTGTCTGATTATCTGAACTGGCATCTTTTTAAAATTTCCAATGATATTTGTACTTAAAGTCACATTCATTTTTAGTGGTTTCACTTGCAGTTTAGAGTGTTTCTCTGCAGAGTAGCTTTCAAATATTTGTGTGGTTTCTCTGAACACCATTTCTCAGAATCGTATTTCCACATTATGTCAAACTTCATCTTGATTTTTGACATACTTTACAAAGCAAAACTGGCCGCTGTTGCATCTTTATTGATAAATAAGAACCGCCACCATTTTTCCTTATATTATTTAGAAGGTTTTTAAGGCAGTAGTTAAATGTGCAATGAATGGAAGGAGCTCCATTTTCTTCTACTATTCCTTCATTCGTTTGTTCTAGTTTTAACCCAGGACATATCTTGATTGAAACTTAAACTGAAATTAGACTTCCTTGCAGTTCTCTTCCCCACTTTTTTCTAACACTAGTAGATACCTTTTTTATTTTTACTAATAAACAAAATGAACAAAAGATGAAGAGCATAATGAAATACTGTTAAGCAGGTGGAAAGCAGCACAAGATTGGACACTGTCATTGAACATTGTTCTAAAACATTTCTTAAAATACGGATTTTTCCATAAACCAGCTGCGTTGCTTAATATGTATTCTTTTGTAATAAGTTAGCTTAATCATAGTGACTATGGACCATATTTTCTCAATCCATTCAGATATAGTAGGAGATAGGCTTTTTCCATTTTTTAGCTATTATAATCTTAGTACTTAGAAGGTCAAATATTCTTTCTTGCTCATTTTCCAGAATAACATCTTTTAGATAACCAAGCAGCTATAGTTTAGGTCCCAAATGTATATGATATCCTAACATATCAGAGATATTAGCCTGAACAGATTTCCAGGATATTTCTATTTGAGAACAATTCCCAAAGATGTGTATGTAATCTGCTTTATTTAATCCACTTCTCCAGCATTTATCTGATCCTTATATATTAAGTTCAGTTTATTAGGCATTAAATACCATTGATAGAGAGTTTTAAAATAGTTCTCATTTAGGTCTGCAGAAATTAGCAGAACATTTATTATTTTACATTTTTTGTTTCCTTTCCTGGGTAAAAATAGCTTTCTTGTGCGCAGAAAAGTGTCTGCCCATTTATTCAGTTTATTTTTTTATCTCCAAACAACCTTTCATATGTTCATTCATTCATAGACAGACAGACAGAATAAGTTTAAATAGCTCCAGTTTAAACAACATCCAAATCCTGTGCTTCTGCAGAGGTTATTCAGCCGTCCTATTGCATTGGAGCCATGGGAGCCATTTAGGTCATTTGTAAAATATTGCATCTCAGCTAGTGTATGCTTATGATCACCTGGCCAGGATTAGCCCCATCCTGTCACACATTTTACCCGTTGTGTTCATACAGTCGGTGTGTTTCAAGAGACGTATGGCATGTGGAATGGTGATTGTAATTCATGTTAGACCATAGAATGGTTGTTGCATAAGCAGATGCTATACACTGTGTGGGATGTTCTGATTGGTTTAGCATCAACAGGAATTATATTCTCTAACAACAATCAACCACAGTCCGTGACCAACTGGTGAGCCCGTTGGCTATCTCGAATTGCCATTGCAATCTCTAGCCCAGGAGTGAGGAACCTCTGGCCTAAGGCCAATCTTGAGTCCCAAGATCATAGAATCATAGAGTTGGAAGAGACCACAAGGGCCATCGAGTCCAACCCCCTGCCAAGCAGGAAACACCATCAGAGCACTCCTGACATATGGTTGTCAAGCCTCTGCTTAAAGACCTCCAAAGAAGGAGACTCCGCCACACTCCTTGGCAGCAAATTCCACTGTCCAATAGCTCTTACTGTCAGGAAGTTCTTCCTAATGTTTAGGTGGAATCTTCTTTCTTGTAGTTTGGATCCATTGCTCCGTGTCCACTTCTCTGGAGCAGCAGAAAACAACCTTTCTCCCTCCTCTATGTGACATCCTTTTATATATTTGAACATGGCTATCATATCACCCCTTAACCTCCTCTTCTCCAGGCTAAACATGCCCAGCTCCCTTAGCCGTTCCTCATAAGGCATCGTTTCCAGGCCTTTGACCAATGTGCCCACCTGCCCATCAGCTGACACCCCTTGTGATGTCAGTTGGTGGGCAGAAGGGTGGAGTTAAGTTCTGCTTTGACTGCATGCACCTGTTCTCAGCAGGGAACTGGGGCACCCAGTTAGCGTGGGAAGGTTGAACGACCCATTCAAGTGATTAATGGGGGAGTCAAATCCTGTCAATTCTGCAGGTTGCACACCTCTTTATCAGAAGCTGCAACTTATAAATATTTTAAATAAATGTGAAGTGACAAAAGGTACCAAAAGCAGATAATTTAAAGTTAAACTTTTGCAGGAGTGTCAAATGTCTTTAAAATAATTTCCATGTTGTGAGTTTGGTACCCGTGTTACTTTATATTTAGTTGTTTGGGGTCTTAGAATTGGCTAAATTGAGGCTCTTACCCTGCCAGCCGTCATAAGAATGGTGTTCTGTTCTTAAATAGCTGTCATCTAGCACCTTCTTTGTGGTTACCAAGCTCTTTGCTATCAATGGTCTCCTAGTAACACTGACGAAAGCTGTAATTGAATTTCACTTTGCAGTGTGTGCCTTCTAGACTGTTCGGTTAAGTTGATGCTTTTATTTATTTTGAAGATGCAGCTTAGAATTGCTAGATACGTGGAATTTTAATAAAAGCTATCTTTCTTTGCCCAGAATAAAACTTTTTAATTGACTTGGCATTTTTGGTTGCTCAGTTAATATATTTTGTAAATTGCTTGCACAAGACATTACATGCTGAACTAGAAGGTATGAGTAACTTAAATTTTCAAGGAACTTTGCCTTTTTACACATGTGTAAATTGAAGGTATCAGCACGGGGAGTCTCATTTCCTGTATTTT
This sequence comes from Podarcis gaigeae, assembly GCF_964106915.1. Classification (NCBI taxonomy): domain Eukaryota; kingdom Metazoa; phylum Chordata; class Lepidosauria; order Squamata; family Lacertidae; genus Podarcis; species Podarcis gaigeae. Next base: position 16,161,259 of record NC_139678.1, on the reverse strand, counting down.
CAGAAAAGTGCTGACTTCTCAAAGCTTCCCTGTTAAAATGTGCAAAATGTTTCTTTAGCACAGATGAAAGCTAGATGTTTTCTAATTTACGCAAGAAGACATTGCTTGAAATTGCTATATATGTGCTAGTAAACGAGACTTGAGTTTTACAAGCAAGACATTACTGTCTTGTCACTAGAAATCCTACCTCACTCTTGAGACTGAGGCCTGGTCTTGAACCCTGAGATGATAAGAATGGACTGTACAACCTCGATTTTCTGGTGGGCAGTGTCCTTTTTGAATATTCCTCTGCATTTAAAACAAAAGCTGCAAGAAGCAGGAAACTCAACATATTAAAGATAACATTTTATCACATTTCTATATTTATAGGGAGATTACTGTATAGGAAAGCATTAAAAATGTGATTTCCCCACCTGCCACCTGAAATGGTACTGTCTGTTTTACAACCTAAGGACTCCACTGCTCTATTCTGCAGTATGTAGCCAGATTCATAGAATTATAGAAATGTAGAGTTGGAAGGGATCACTAGAGTCATCTAGTCCAACCCCCTGCAATGCAAGAATCTTGGGCCCAACATGGGGTTCAAATGTGTGGAAATGAAGCCAAGCCAGCATTCCCATCTATACATAGTTTTATTTGCTCTAAACTATAGAGCTAACTTGTCCTAGGTGAACTTCATGTCCTGTGTTTTACCACTGCATAAGCAAACACCCCGTTTTTCTAGTTACAAATGTGTAACGATTAATAATGAGAAAAGTACACGATACATGTCTATATAAGTAAATAGAGAGGCTGGAAAAATAGATTATACACTACCTATGGCACAAAACTTTTACAGCTAAATCGTTATCTCTTCGGGAAGTTCATTGCAGTCTTCCACAATACAATATTTTACAGACAATAAAGACTGTACTGCATAAACACAATACGGCAATAACGCAATATTTTCACTCCTTTCAGATGTCCCCCCTGGAGAGCAAGAAAAGCTTTTTATTCAGAAGTTGCGACAATGTTGCGTCCTCTTCGACTTCGTTTCTGATCCACTAAGTGACCTGAAGTGGAAGGAAGTAAAAAGAGCAGCTTTAAGTGAAATGGTAGAGTACATCACGCATAACCGCAATGTAATCACTGAGCCCATTTACCCAGAAGTAGTACATATGGTAAGTGATTTAAATGTAATTTATTTATTTATTTTAAACAACCTTTTTGTTTCTGAGTAAACTCCCCATAATGGAAGCTCTCTAGGTTCTAGAACTGTGCTCCTCAAACCGTGGGCCTCAGCCTACTTGTCATGCAGTAGCCCTTTTGGTGGGCTGAATGCTTGCAGGGGCAGCTCCCTACATGTGCACTACATAGGCATGTGGGGCAGTGGGAGTTGGTTGGAGAGCAAAGCAAGAGTGAAGCTGTAGCACACCATGTTGGAGGACTAGATAGAAAGGAAAGAGGTAATGGCCAAGTGCGACAGAAGAAAGAAAGTGGGAAGGAGGGAGGCAAAGGAAACATACTGCATGAAGGAGAAGAGGAGGGAGGAGAAGCACCCAGGGCCACTGCTGAGTCTTCAAGCTCTCCTCTGCTTTTCTCTGACTCTCACATTGCACACTCAACACCCCGGTTCTCTCTTCCTGCTGAGTCTGCAGTAGAGCCAGGAAGACTCCATCTTCTGAAGGGAAGAGGCCAGAGGGACTGTTTGAGGAAATGAGAAGTAAAATGAATATATTTAAACGTATTAATATTAAAATATTCTAAAAGTAAAGTAATAAACTGGAAATAGAGAAGAAGTGCATAAGACAGGGAAGCCGTTAACAGCAAGAAGATAGGACCAGAGATTAAAGAAGGGGGAAGTTAAGGGGGGGAGGGAATAAGGTAGAAGTAAAGCGTGAAGGGAGAAGTAGGGGAACGACAAGAGAGGAGAAGAAATATTTTGCCTGTTTCCACATGCCTCTCAGATTTTACCTAAACTGAAACGTAAGCCACTTTGTGCCCCGAAAGGTGACCTATAATTAAATTTGCATATGATGTATTATAAGATTAAGAATGGGATGTGTGAGTCACAGTGCTCCAAAATCAGTGCTGTACTTTGCTATGGGACTCCCTGCTACTAGGAAATTGATGTGGCAAAAAGTAATATTGATTTCAGAAGAGGAAATTATGTCATTTTGTAACGGGCATTGCCCTTGCACTGCCATTTTCTGATGGGGGTCAGTATTTTTTCACCCTCAAAAGGAGGCTGCAGTTGGAATATTAAGAACCCCTGATTTAAAAGGGTTTTCTTTACACTTCATTTCCTGCATAACACACTGGCTTGGATTTTTAGTTCACTTTGCACTTTCAGACTTGTCTTTTATAACTAAAATGTAACAGCACCATACTTGCAGCAGCATCAAGTGCATTGTATAAATCTGACTCCAGTCTTTCAAAGTCTGCTTTTACTTCTAGAATCTCGATGGTCCATTTGTATGTTCTAAATTTACAAAAGAGAGAGTTAATAATCCACTAATTTTGGCATTGCTTGCTAGCCAAACCCATTACTTGTGGGCATCACAAAGGTTGTCTTCTCCCCAAATCCTCTGATATGTGCAGTTAACTTGTGTGGGGGAGGGGTTGTTTGCAAAATTAACAAAGCAAACAACATCACTATTTCACAGCCCAGAGGCCCTCCATGAAAATACCATCCTAAAATCATTAGTGAGGGGGAAAGCCTATAACCTTGATGTTACTAAAGTGGTACCTCAGTTTAAGAACAGCCCTGTTTACAAACTGTTCGGTATACAAACCCTGCAAAACCGGAAGTAGTGTTCCGGTTTACAAACTTTACCTTGGTTTACAAACAGAAGCCGAAAAGTGGAAGGGCACCAGCGGCGGGAAGCCTCATTAGGGAAAGTGCGCTTTGGTTTAAGAACTGCTTTGGTTTAAGAACGTGTCATGCTTGGGTCTCCTATCCTACATGCCCAGCCCACGTTAGAAAGTGAAAGAGCACACAGAACAGTTTCTGAAGATGACATAATTGTATGGATTAAGTTCATATGGGAGAAGATGGTCCTTGAGACGTTACTGTCCCAAACCACTTAGAGACCTAAAAGTTAGAAGCAGTACTTTGAATCAGGCCTGAAAAGCAACTAGAAGCCTTCATCGATGGCATAAAATCAGATTGATTTACCTGTGAAGCATGCCCCTGTCAGCAGTCTAGCAGCTACATTGTGGTCCAGTTTAAAGTTTCTGAATATGCTTCAGAGGCCACTTCCTGTACGGCACATTACAGTAAATTTTATTTGAATATCAGCAGACCTTGAGTAACTAGAAAAGATCTCTTCTCTAGGAAAGGGCACAGCTGGAGTTCCAACTAATTGGCAGAAAGCGTCCCTGGCTACTTCCATCATCTGAACATCTAGAAACAGTGCTAGTCTGATCCTTAAGTGGAGATGGAACTCCATTCAACAAAGAAAATACACCTATACCCAGTCCAGTCATATTTTTGATTGAAAGCATCTCTGATTCATCTGGTTTAAGTTTAATGGTTGTTGCTCCTGATTCCATTACTCATCTCAGACACCACTTTGTGACTCCTGCTGTCTCCCCCAGAATTCATTGGAAAAAGAGCAGGTGGTGTCTCTCTGTTGATGGCATCGTAAACCAAATCACAGTAACTATTACAAACATCCTGTAAAGTATGCCAGTCTTATTCCCCTATTACAGATAAATGTTGGGGCTAAGGGATATTTGTCTAGCTTATGCCTACTCAGTGAGTTTATTCCTGAGCTAAGATTTAAACCAGGGTCTTCCCAGGTCATACTTGCAGACTTACGACTGCACTGTTATTTAGGACTGCGTGTGGTAGTTAGAACAAAAATACGTCTTAATACTTTGGTTTCAAAAGCATATACAGTCGTACCTTGGAAGTCAAACAGAATCCGTTCTGAAAGTCAGTTCGACTTCCAAAACGTTCGGAAACCAAAGCGTGACTTCTGATTGGCTGCAAGAGCTTTCAATCAGAAGCCGTGGAAGTCCCATTGGACGTTCATCTTCCAAAAATAGTTCGCAAACCGGAACAGTCACTTCTGGCTTTGCAGCGTTCGGGAGCCAAAACGTTTGAGAACTAAGCTGTTTGAAAACCAAGGTACAATTGTATCTCTCTGTATGTGTAAACTAAGATGAATATATTGATATTATGGTATGGCTAATGTGCTGGTTATTTTCTTTTCCCCTTTTTATTTTTTCTTTAACAAACTTTTAAATAAAGTTAAAAACACTTCTTAACATTTAATAGTCTTGATAGTGAACAGAATACTAGTATACATGGGAATTCTTAAAAAATAATTACAAAACCTTTTGACAGTAATTTACAGAAGAGCTTCCAAGATACAGTGTTCTTTCCCTCTGGTTTACTGGACTTGTCCTAGAGGCAAGATCCTTCTTTATATAAAGCAAATGAAGTGAACATTATTTCTGGGGTAGCGAGAGATAGAAACTTGGAGAAAGAAATGCAGAATAGCAAAACTTGTTTGGTGGTATTTGGAATAAGATTTTTTTCTGCTGTGTATTTATACTTGTTAGGATGTCCTTGTTTAATTTTTTTGTTTTGTTTTTAAATGGGATTTTCTTATAATGCCACTTAGACAAATGTGATTTTTAGTTTGCAGTTAACATGTTTCGCACACTACCACCTTCATCCAATCCAACGGGAGCAGAATTTGACCCAGAGGAGGATGAACCAACCTTAGAAGCCGCCTGGCCTCACTTACAGGTACTATACAAACATAATTTTTTTTCGTTTCTCTGACTAAACAAAGAGGGACTAAATTGCTGCAAAACAAAAGGTTTTAAATCTGAACGCTCAGCACACTGGTTTGCTGTTCTAAGTTTCTAATGGATAGCTTACACCTTTTAAGACTGCAGTTTGACATAAATGTTAATGAACTGTAACTTGGTTATGTCAATGTAGGTTTAGTGTAATACTTTAATCATAAAAATATAAGTGAATGTATATTACAGTAATTGATTTGGGCCTTTTTGGGCTTGTAGGGTTATAGCTTTGAAACATAAGCTCTTTTTAAAAGTGTAAGGTGCATGGTGCCCACTGTTATATAAACAAAAACCCACAAATAGAGTGTACACACAACACTGAGCTGGTTTAACTAAAGTATTCGAGTGTTGGATTGGGGTGGATAGCATAAAGGCCGGGGGTTGCATATGGTCAGCCAAGGTATGCTCAATTCAATTTCCCACCTCTTTTTCTTCCAACAGGGATTTACCAGCAGTTGTGTTTTGTTTCAGCCCAGCTTTGGCAACTATTAGCCTTAATTTGTGTCTTTCTCTAGGTAACTGAGCTCCTATGAGGTGCTTGGCAGGGAAGGTTCTGGGTGGTTTATGCTCATTAAAAAACATTAAGGGAATGTATACAGTTAGGAAGTCGAAGCGATTAATGCTGTTTAGTTTTTCTTTAAATGGTGTTTAAAACTGAGTACTATTTTTAACTGCTTTTCAAAATTCAAGTTGCATTTCTGTTGTAAAACTAATTTTTTTGTGGATCTTTTTCAGCTTGTTTATGAATTTTTCTTAAGATTTTTAGAATCTCCAGATTTCCAACCTAATATAGCTAAGAAATATATTGATCAGAAGTTTGTATTGCAGGTGAGGTTAAAAATGAATATATCTTCAAACTTTAAATCCATATTAATCTGAAATAGATTAAACAAGTAAATGTGCGTCTCTTGCAGCTTTTAGAGCTCTTTGACAGCGAAGATCCTCGAGAAAGAGATTTTCTTAAGACTACTCTGCACAGAATATATGGGAAATTCTTAGGCCTAAGAGCTTACATCAGGAAGCAAATTAACAATATATTTTATAGGTATGTTTTCATTCTGTGCCGATGCAAATTAACTGGGTAAGGTATATTAGAAATGTTGTAACTTTGATGGTACTGCCCTGCTCCCCTCAAATGTTGGCAGTGTTTCATTAAATCTGCAGGTAAGCCTTTTTTACGATGACTTTAGCATTATTTTAATTTGCTGCTCTGGTTAAACCGAATTATGGGTGGGAATAACATGTTAAAAGTTCTGAGTACAGAATTAGCTTTCATTAAGAATGTGCTTTTGGTCAGCTTTGGCAATTTCTATGCTTTACCTTTTGAAAGCTCAGGTCAAGCTTCCTTGTTTCCTTAAGGTTGGAGTTCTGTTTCATTTACCTATGGCAACTTATTCCAATCCCCCATGACCACATTCTGGCATGTGAATTAATACAGTTGTTAAATTTATTATCCCCCTGCCCTCCCCGTGCTGTGTACAGTGAGTATACGAACATAGCATTTGTTAAAAGTGGTTTGGAAAGGGGTGTGTACAGTGGTACCTCAGGTTACAGACACTTCAGTTTACAGACGCTTCAGGTTACAGACTCAGCTAACCCATAAATAGTCCCTCGGGTTAAGAACTTTGCTTCAGGATGAGAACAGAAATCGCGCAGCAGCAGGAGGCCCCATTATCTAAAGTGGTACCTCAGGTTAAGAGCAGTTTCAGGTTAAGAATGGACCTCCAGAACAAATTAAGTTTTTAACTCGAGGTACCACTTTATTGACATATGGCCTTTGAACTTGTTATCTTTCCAGCATATCTGCAGCAGGGCACTATTCTTCCAACATGACCAAAAAAAAATTTTTTTAACCTATATGATTTCTTTATTCCCACTCCCCTTTCTCCCCAAGGTATATTGAGCTGTAATAACTCTGCCAGCTTTTAGCTCATTTTTCTATAGCTTTTCCCTCTGTGCAGTTTTCCCAAAAGGGAATATATGGTACTGCTCCTTTAAGAGCCTGATGCCAACTGCGCCACAGCTTTTTGCCAGTTCATCCATAAGAGACAATAGCACCAGCTGTAGAGGGAGCTTATCTTCTGTACAAATGGTAACAAATACGCACTTTGGGGTGGGGGCGGACAGAGGCATTGACTAAAAATAGCAAGTAAGCTTCATCTGTCTGCATTCAGCAGGTTTTGGCCATACAGAGCCAACACCAATATTTTAGATGAGTGTTTCCTTCCCCCCCCCCCCCCCGGGATAAGAGTTTCTGTAGAAAGAAGAGGTGCAGGGTATAATACACTTCTGATGGGAAAGCTTTGATTTAGGGCTGGAATGCACAACGTATGGCATACGCCGTTGTGAAATCCATGATACTGTGTATTCCACTCTTAAATCAATATATATTTAATTCTGATATTCCATCATGGGCATGTCGCCATAGTTAAGGTGTGAGGTTGGGTTACCACATAACACTAAAGCACAGTTTATTAACTGGAATTTATTCCTTCATTATCCTACCTTTCCTTCAAGGAGCTCAAAGTGTCGTACATGATCCTCCTCCCCCATTTTATCCTCACATTTTATCCTGTTAGGTAGGTTCAAATGAGAAACTGTGAGTGACCCAAGGTCACCCAATGAGCTTCATTGTTGCATGTGAACCAGGTCCTGGTCCAACACTCTTCTCCACTGCACTAAACCATGGTTTCATGTAATGTGTGAGTCAGGTCTCTGCTCTGTCATTCACTGATACAAGCTGTAGGGTCTTCTTCATAGTGGTGCCCACTTTTTGGAACTCACTGCCAGGGAATCTCCTAGGCTGTTCTTCTACTTCTTCTTTATCAGCAGGTTAAAACATTCCCTTAACAACATAGTTTTTAAAGAACTTCCCCAGCCACTGAATATACCAGATGGTTGGTTTTTTGTGGGTTTCATGAGCTCATTGTTTGGTTCAGTATTATTATTTTAGTTTGTTAGGGTTTGCCTGTCCCCCACATTTTATTAGTGGTACCAGCAAAAAGAAGAAGCTGATAAATGCATATATATATATATTTAAAGTTTCAAGAGCTTTGATGTAAAGTTGTTATGTTAACAAGTCTACAGATATAGTGCAGCTTGCCATATGATAGTAACCAAATGGAGACTGGGCTACATAGTGGGATGTTGTGCATGTCTACTCAGCAGACATTCCCACTGAATTCAGTAGGGATTACTCCCCCATAAATTGGTAAAGTTTGCTGCATTAATTCTCTATATTTCATTCTAACTTTAATTCCATCCCTCTCAGAGTATTTTCAAATTCTAGCTGATCTACAAGGTAGCTATTAGTCGTTTTGTAAATCTAAGATTATTACAACTAGCACTACTTGTATTTTCCTGCCCTGTTTCCCAAATGTTGCTTAATGACATGGAAGAATGTGATACACCTTTGCAGTATTTTAATTGCCTTTAATACACCCTGGGCAATAATTGGTGGTAACACTATAGCAGAAGTAAGCAAAACTCATTTAAACTCTTTTCTATCAGCTTGGAAACCACTATTTTTTGTGTTGCGCTACCTTTAGCAAACCAAAACATTTTTAAATGAGTTTATACAGAAAGTATATAAACAGTAGAACAAAGTTAAGGATAGGTACGAAAAAGAGTTGGCCTAAAAACTATATCGAACCTTTAGTTAGGCAAGAGTATTGAACACAAAATTTTCTGATATAGTTTTAAAATAAATGGCAGCTGTTCCTCAAGTTCTTATCCAACTTGAGCTAGACGCATTACCAAACAGATGCTGATTGTCCTCATTGCTGATAACGTATTTGCTTTGTCAGGTTTATTTATGAAACAGAACATCACAATGGCATTGCAGAATTACTGGAAATATTGGGAAGGTAAGCTGCTTAATAGTTACGCATCATAATGTTACTATCTGTGCTCTAAAGCAGAACGACTTTCAAAGAAAGTGAGGGTGGACCTTGGATTGGAAGAAATTTGTACAATTTGTACAGCTTATCTTGGTTCGAAATGAAGAATATAATCACTAGCACTTACGGGGTGAAAACAAAAAATGTGGCAGTACTTCAGGATCAGACAAACCTGTTAAAGAATTCCTGTGTATTTTAATACATAAGAATCTACAGTTTTGCTCTTGGTTGCAGTGTAAGTGAGCATTGTACTTGGGTATTCCGTAAATTCAGAATGAAATTTGAGTGGGAAACATGTCATGAAACAATAGAATAAAAGTGATTTCAAGAAAAGATTTCACGATGAAAATGTAACATCTTTTTTAAAACCATGACGCACTAAATCTCCTCTCCTCTTTTTTAGTATAATTAATGGATTTGCCTTACCATTAAAAGAAGAGCACAAAATTTTCCTTCTAAAGGTACTATTACCTTTGCACAAAGTGAAATCACTGAGTGTCTACCATCCACAGGTAAATGATTCTGCATTTGAATTTCGTTTAAGAGTGTTGATTTAATAATTTACAAACTATTTCTGAGTATATCTAGGAAAAAGATAAAATTAACCAAATGTTACACAAATGCCACCCTCATTTACAAAGTTCGTTGTCTAGCAATAGGTATGATTTTGTTGTATATTAGAAGCCTGATACTGACTTAAATTAATGTCTGTATTTTGGTTGCTTCTGAAAACTATTAAGGTGGTTGGAATGGCTTCGTTGCATTTTGGGCTCACTTTAATTTCACAGTGCTGTAGCAGACTCTTGATAAAGTAAATGAAAGATCTATCATGCTACTAAACTCCCAGGTGTGCTGCAGAACTCCCCCATCCTAGTGTCCACAAGTAGCTGCCCAGAAGAGCTTTTTTATGAATGATGAATTGGCTTTTGCCATCTGGCCAGAGAGTGTTGCTTTGGCATCTTTTGCAACATTTTGTGTGCATTTTGCAAGACTCTTTAGGGATAAAATCGCTCAACTTCAACCAGAATTGGATTTCACATTCAGAATGATGGTATCAGATGTCCCACTTTAACTTGGCCTTTGACCGTTAACCTACTTGCAGGTGCTTTGTCTGTTCTTTGATATAGAGGCGTTGACCATTTTGTGCAGGGATTCTGTTCCTGGAACCTGCAAGCGCCAGCAGAGCGTGCGTAATCCTGCCCCGTTACGCCCCTGTTTTACCCTCTTCCAGGTCCAAACGGGGCACAGGCATCCGTGGTCGCACATCAGCTGAATGCATACAAAATGGTCACTTCCTGTATATTATTCAATTTTGTTTTGGTGTGGTTTTATTCAATTTTAATATCATATGACTGTATTGTAGTAACCTGCTCTGGAATCTTATGGTCAAGGCTGGGTATTATTTAATAAAAAAATTAAAAGGTTATGGAATGAACTCCCAGGTAGCATTCACTAGGCTTTGTCTCTCCTGCCTTTTAAGGAAAAGATAAAGATAGTATGTTAAAGGTTTTTTTTATTATATGACATACTGAGTATGGCTTGCTTTCATTTTGGGATATTCTTCTTCATTTTACTTGGGTGTTAATATGCCTCTGCTCTGCTTTTTGGATATGCAGCAGCAGCTCCCTCGACCTCATCCCCCAATTTGCTTCCAAGGACTCAGGGGCCCCTTTGGAACAATGCTGTAGGTGGCATGGGAGGATGGAGGGATGTACAAAAATTGCTTCTCCTCCTGTGCTCCTCACCACCCAGCTGGTGGAGGCCTCCTCTGGATCAAAGAGCCTTCCCATTGGTGGAGGGACACAATTGCAAACAGCCCTATGTTTTTAACTTTCAAAATACCTCCATCAGCATGGCGAGTTTCAAATGTTTAAAGTGAATAGTTCCAGCATGCACTTTTCAGCTGCGGGTTGAAATACTGCTTTGTAGGTGTGCGCAGTGTTTCTTTGGGTGTCTTCCCCTCCCTCCTTCTACAGTAAACAACAGACATAGTATTTTTCCATCTACCAGGAAGCAAGGTGGTGTGTGTTCTCTCTTGCGCAGACACAAAGAGCCATCTGGAAAAGCTCAACTCTTGTTTGAGCAACATTGTAGACTATTATAGTTACAGTGAAGAATACACAGCTGCCTTTTGCTGGTGAATCCAAATTCAAATAAAGAGCACAATAGGCTACAGACCCACTGATTTTAGCCTATAAAGTTTATCACTTGCTTTTTGCCCCTCAGTTTCATTTATCCTTTCTGATAAATGCTCCTAGAATAGTAGAAGAGACAATAGTATTCAGTCCTCACTCCAAGAGCAAGAGTGGAACTTCCAAGAAATTGTGAATTTGTTTATTTTTTTCTTATATTGAATTATCAGCTCTCACACATCACTGCCAATGAGGGCCTCTGTAGCTGCAAACCTTTGATGCCTTTCCCTTCAGCTAATTTTATTAATCGTACAAAATGTTGCTTAAGTTTTTAGTCATTGATTGTGTTTCTGGAGGAGGCCTATGTGCAGTTACAGCAAAACCGAAGCTTCATGTCCCAGTGTTGCATACAAAAATTGCTTGTCTGATTTCCATAATTATTCTGGATCTGACAGCTGCCCCAGGTTAAAATTATTTTACAAAGGGATAGAAGTTGTCAAAAATAGTATCTTTTTGTGCGTTTGAATTTAGTAGTGTTGAAGAGGGCAAGTCAACAGTACGGTTTACTTGCTGAATAAAGAAATATGGAATCTGTCAAATATTCCCATAGATCCCTGTTAACCTCAAGATAGCTAGGGTGGTGATGGTTGGTTTCCCTCCTTCCCTCCATATTTCCAAATATTTTGTCATTAGAAATAAAGAAAATGTTGCAGTGTGGAATGTAAATAAACAGGTATAGAAAACTGCTTGTACAATGGACATTGTTGTATCCTACCTGAATATCACAGCCCAAGTTCTCAAGTTCACAGTTAAACTGTTTTTCTATATCCTACTTTGTGAGCCTTATTTGTAATCTTAACTGTTGAGTTTTTGCATTTTGCAATATATTTTGGGTTTCATTCACCAAAAATGAACATTCAATAACAACAAAATGTATTTGACTTCTGTATATATATATATTTGGTAGCCTAACAATGTTATTCTTTCCCCTCAATTTAGCTGGCATACTGTGTAGTTCAGTTTTTAGAAAAGGACAGCACGCTTACTGAGCCAGTAAGTTTAATTTCTTTTCTTACTTTTAAACAACATCTTTAAAAGTTTTTACCAAAATAATATAATGGAAATACATTTGATTAATTGCAGGGCAACTACCTTGTCCCCTGAAATAAGTTATGAATTGGTACAATGTTCTACTTGCTAATCAGCTGATTGCAGTGACATCAAGCTTCCCTTGTCAATACAATCAGAATGCATTTTAAGACTTACAGTCATGCACTGACAGACCCATCTCTACCTGCCATCACATATAATGTCAGGTGTGAAACAGGTGGGTGTGGTTTGGAGAAATGACCTCATGGGTCAAATTGAGACTCATTCTGAGTCTAATTTGGCACACTGGCCAGATGTTCCCCACCCATGTCTATTCTATTTGCGTTTTCAATTGGAAATGAAAATAGTGTGAATAGTTTTTCAGTGTGCTTGTAGGAGGCACTGAAAAACATCAACAGATGTATTTTGTCATGCAGATATTAGCTACGAGTTTAGTACTTCCTCATCTCTTATTAAGAACATCAGTGAGAGTCATAAATAGTAAAATCACCTGCTTAACAAAAAAACATTAAAACCTGTGTTTGTTACTTGGAGATAACAAACTTTGATCTCTCCAGGATCTCCAATCACTATGAGCACATTCTTCATAATCAGCATGGCTATACAGAAAAACATATACAGAAAAACATGTGCCTGAGAAATTTCAAACAATACTGGAAAATATGTTGTTATTTTGAGATCATTCCTCTTAAGAATTACTTAGCCTTTCTTCCATCCTGTTTGCAGAGGGTCAAAGTGTTTTTAAAACAAAATCACATTCAACCTTCATTAACAGTTTTTAATTGCAAAGTAAAACTATAATGCCTGCCATTAGTCAAGAATCTTGAGTGTATATTGTTGTTACAATTATTTCATAATGGTGGCAGTCAATGCAAGCAATCCATGATAAATCACTGGACAGATTTATAATGTCCTGAGCATTCCCTCCTCCCTCTTTTCTTTACAGGTGGTGATGGCACTACTCAAGTACTGGCCAAAGACTCACAGTCCAAAAGAAGTTATGTTTTTAAATGAATTAGAAGAAATTTTAGATGTTATTGAACCATCTGAATTTGTAAAGGTTATGGAACCTCTTTTCAGGCAGCTAGCCAAGTGTGTCTCCAGTCCACATTTCCAGGTTGGTAATTCCAATAAATGCAGTACTGTAATTAAGTTTGACATTTTGACATTACACTGCATTAATCACTGCTTAGTGAATATGTTACATGCCTTTTAAATGGACCACCTTTCAGTATGTTGTTAGGCACAATATTTTAAGACCGGCTGAGGGCAGGAAAGGAATAAACTCAGCTACTGCAGCTGTGAAGTCTCCTCTCTATTATCCGTAAACAAAAGTACAGATAGTCTTTCTGTTGCTTTTGACAGTACCAGTTTTGGTTTCTAGTGGATGCTCACACAGAAAGCATAAAAGTGCACCTAAGGAAGCAGCAGGCAAGGGAACAGAAGAGCTCAAGTTGAGATGAAAAAAGGATTCTCTGCTTCCCAAAATGAGAGAACTGTGTAAAGTGTACAGTATGTTAGAGGTGTTGAATGGTAAAATGCTCCCATGTCTCTTAGGTGGCAGAACGAGCACTATACTACTGGAATAATGAGTATATTATGAGCTTAATCAGTGACAACGCAGCAAAGATTTTGCCCATCATGTTTCCATCCTTGTACCGAAATTCAAAGACACACTGGAACAAGTAAGTAGCCATTGAAATATATTGCTTGATGCCCTAAAGTCTGACTCTGTTCATGTCGCAGCATTTTTATAGAAATATAAATCTCAATAAAGTTTGTGTGCTGCAGTTTCCTCATAAGATTGTAATCGGTCAGAAGTATTTCTCTCAAGCAGGTTAGGTGAAGGTAAATGTCACATCACAATAAGGAGCTAAGAAAGATTGATTGAGTAGGTTCTTCCATATCTATGCAGAGTTCTCAGGCACACGTCCTTAAAATCACTGTTCACAAACCAGCCCGTCTTGTTGATGCCACACACAATGGCATAGTGGGGCAAGTCTGGTTCACAGCCCTCCCACCCTGCTGCATACAAGAGGTGGGGAACACCTTTGCCTCCATGGGCCAGATCCTTCTTGGGATATGCCTTGTAGGCCAAATTTGACAGATGGGTGGGGCTGCCCACCTGTCAATCACCTGGAGTCACATATGTCGGCCTTGAAGTTCAAAAGTCGGAATGTCAGTGCCCCTCATATGCAACAAGATGCTTCCAAAAGGAAGTCCTGCCCTCCCCATGATTTTAGCAGCTTCCACATGCAGTGGGGCTTCCCTCCCCTCTCCTCCTCTCCCCACATCTCCACAAAATTGGCTCTGTGGGGGTTCAGTAGAAACCTGAAGAACACCACACAGTGGGAGGAGAAGGGGGGATTGTTCCATCCAGCAAGCTTGAAATGTTTGCCCTGGGGGAGCTAAGGTAAAGGTAAAGGGACCCCTGACTGTTCGGTCCAGTTGCAGACGACTGGGGTTGCGGCACTCATCTCACTTTACTGGCCTAGGGAGCCGGCGTTTGTCTGCAGACAGCTTCCAGGTCATGTGGCCCGTGTGACTAAGCTGCTTCTGGCAAACCAGAGCAGCGCATGGAAGCGCCGTTTAGCTGTGGTACCTGTTTATCTACTTGCACTTTGGTGTGCTTTCGAACTGCTAGGTTGGCAGGGATTCAAACTGCCGACCTTCTGATCGGCAAGCCCTGGGCTCTGTGGTTTAGACCAGAGCGCCACCCGCGTCCCCTGGGGGAGCTATCACCTGTTAATCCCTCACTATGAATTGTAACCCATGATCACCAATTGACTCCCAGTACATTTCCAAGCACAATTGAAAGTGTTGGTGCTGACCTTTAATGCCCTCGGTGGCCTTGGCCCAGTAGACCTGAAGGAGTGTCTCCACCCCCATTGTTCAGCCCAGACACTGAGGTCCAGCTCCGAGGGCCTTCTGGTGGTTTTCTCACTGCGAGAAGTGAGGTTACAGGGAACCAGACAGAGGGCCCTCTCGGTAGTGACGCCTGCCCTGTGGAGCGCCCTCCCATCAGATGTCATGGAAATAAACAACTATCTGACTTTTGGAAGACATCTGAAGGCAGCCCTGTTTAGGGAAGTTTTTAATGTTTCATGATTTATCGTGTTTTAAATATTTTGTTGGGAGCTGCCCAGAGTGGCTGGGGAAACCCAGACTGATGGGCAGGGTATAAATAGTAAATTATCATCATTATAAGTTTGTATTATTTCCCCTCTTTTTCCTCTTTTCCTTCTTTCTGCATTTCTGTCCTAGTTGGTTGTATTTTCATATAGCATGTCTCTCCTTTGTCAGTTTTCATCCACACAGTAGTTTAGAATTCTGGCATGAACCTGTTACTAGCCACCTTGATTTTGCAACTGCTATTTGCCTAAAGAACCTTTTAACTGAGCTACTGTGCGAATGCTGGATGTCCCATAGCCTGATGCTGGTGACAGACTAATGACTACTGATAGAGTAGCCAACAATGCATGTTAAATCTGCACAGTGAAAGAAAATGCTGAGTAGACAGTATTAAAAGTTGATTTACACTAACTGGATGTCAGTAATCCATTGATACATTGGTTTTAAAGTAACATGGATTACTTCATTGAAGATTTGGCAGTCTGTATTTTTTTCGCTTCACCACTTGTGGCTGTCCAGTCATTCTGACCTAAGCATGAGTAATATCACTCTGCACAGTCACATACACAGAGTATATGGCACACCTTTGTACGTGTTTAACTTGCATGATGCAAGGAGCCATAAAACTGGTTTGTCTTTTGTATCTGATGGCCTAACATGTAAGAGATTATTTTTGCAGAATAACTTAACTTCTCTGGCAGGGAGTGCTGCCTAATTCAGGTGACGAGCTTTTACTTTCTCTCCCCATCCCCAATACCATTTTCTAATCTGCTAATTTTAGTTTAAGAAATGAGCTGATAGAGTAACCAAAATTCTCCCACCACTGCCAGTGGCTGTAATCTATCAGGAAAATACCTTGTAGAGACAATACAGCTG
This sequence comes from Podarcis gaigeae, assembly GCF_964106915.1. NCBI lineage: Eukaryota > Metazoa > Chordata > Lepidosauria > Squamata > Lacertidae > Podarcis > Podarcis gaigeae. The sequence goes on along the minus strand of NC_139678.1, from coordinate 16,145,310 downwards.
TGCTCAGGAAACATTTTAGCCCAGTATGTCTGCATAATGTTGCATAATTTTCGCATCAGTTGCTAGAAACCTGTTAGATGTAGCTTCAAGTATTGGCAATGTTCTTACTTCTTTTACTGAGGCTTCTGTTACTGCGTGGAATTTTGTAATATGGACGATTAATGTTAAAATTGCTGAAATTATAGCATTGATATTCAAGAGGAGAGCAATACAACATCTAAAGAGTGCTTGTTTTTTGGTGTTGAGAAGTTATAATGCATACTTTAGCTAATGGAAGCATCCATTGACTAATTTCTGGTTTTTATGGTGTGTGTGTATTTTGAAATAATCAAACTTCCAGAAGAGATACTATGTAATTATTATTTTTAGAAGACATCTGAAGGCAGCCCTGTTTAGGGAAGCTTTTAATGTTTAATAGACTATTGTATTTTTATATTCTGTTGGAAGCCGCCCAGAGTGGCTGGGGAAACCCAGCCAGATGGGCAGGGTATAAATTATTATTATTATTATTGTTGTTGTTGTTGTTGTTGTTGTCATTTTGAAGCCAAAATTTTACTTTATAGGACAATACATGGCTTGATTTACAATGCTCTGAAACTATTCATGGAGATGAACCAAAAACTGTTTGATGACTGCACACAGCAATTTAAAGCAGAAAAAGTTAAGTAAGTTTCCTCTTGAACATCTTTTTTCCCCTTTCATTTTGTTTTCCACTGATTTATTAGAATAAGCACTATCATTCATATATATATATATATATATATATATATATATATATATTTGCATATATATATATATATATATATATATATATATATATATATATATATACACACACAATAACAACTGTTTAGCTCCTTGAAAATGTTCTCTTCCTGCTACTATCATCATGATTGGTTTATATTGCATGCCCGTATATTGTTTCACAGTGCTTACTGGAGCTGTGTGAAACCCATTAATCTCAATCAAAAATGGGCCGATTCACAATTCACCGTCTTGTTTTGGAGAATACTTGGGGGAGGCTTGAGCAATTTCTGGGATTCATTCAGAGCTCAAAAAGTCCCAGCCCTAGGAAACACCTCTATCATCAGACTGCAGAGTGTCAGTCCCTCTTCTTCCTTTTCTACACTTCACCAGATTAAAAGTTGTGGAGGAGAAAGAGGGGAAGCCCCACAAAAGCCAATGGCTCTCTGCCCTAAATGTTGCTGAGCATGCTCAGCAATCCCATTGTCCACAGGAACTCTGGGAGTTTTATTCATGTTCCTCCAGGAAGAACAGAGAAATTTATTTCCTGAATTAAGCAAAAATATTTATACCCTGCATTTCCTCATATATTTCAAGGGGCAGCTTTGAAATAGGAGAGGGGGCCATATTACTTGTGGCTGGTGCATAAAGAAGAATGGGAAAATTGCATAAGCAACCCTCAGTTTTACCCATAGCTGCTATATTCTCTCCCTCCCAAGGCTAGCCCTATGATGAGGCAAGGTGAACCCCACTGCCCACGAAGCTGCTTGTCACTGGCTATTATGCTTTTATATTTGTTGGAAGCTGCCTAGAGTGGCTGGGTACAAATAATAAAATTATTTTTGTTCCTGCCCACTATCACAACCAGCCTCCCACTACTGTTGGTCATCAGGACCACCACCACCACAAGGCATTGAGTGGCGGTGCTCTTAACAGCAGGCCTGTCCAGAGCATGGGTCTCACCACTCCTCATCCTGAGGCTTTGTGGGTGAAGTAGCCACAGAAATTTGGCCACCAGAGTGTCATTGTTTTGCCATAACAGCAGCCAACACTACACAGAACCAGTCTGTTTAAACAGCATTTACCACTGTTGCAGCAAAGTGGTGGCACAGGCAATCTCTGGGGTCACTTCAAACCTAATGCCTCATTCTGAGGAAAAACTACCTCAGGCAGGGCAAAGTATTTCACCAGCCCTACACAAATACACACCCCTTCAGAATTTGGTTAAGTGGGGTGGGAAAAGATACTTCCAGCCATGGCAAGGTTTGGAGTAGGGTTGAGGTTATCTTGTAATGACTAAGGGTTTTCTGGTATGTGGAGGAGTGGGGAGAGGATCATTTCTGAAATTATTTTCTAACCCCAATATATACTATTCATGATATCTTATGGCTGTTTAACCCTCTGTTATATTTAAATATATGTCCGACGTTAAACAAGTAAATACAAAAAAAAAAAAACCCTGTCCTTTTCTGTAGTGTCAAAAGCAATTTGGTAATTTGATTTATTTGAAAAGTTCATTGAGCTTTTTCTGTGACGTGTGTGGGTTTTTTCCCCTAGGGAGAAGCTAAAAATGAAGGAACGGGAAGAAGCTTGGGTTAAAATAGAAAATCTAGCCAAATCAAATCCCCAGGTATTTCAAAAACGTTCAGAGGCTGAACATTTCAACTGTACATTAGATACTGCTGGAACAATAAGGGCCACCATGAATGTAACATTTCCTTACTCACATTTTTTAAAGTAATTAAAGAAGATGACTCTGTGTGGCTGAAGTGTGCATCTTTGGGTGGTTTCCAATTGTCCGTGTGGCAATAACAAATACCACACAATAGCCTGGTTGTTAAAAGCGCTTCATCACATGGTCAGTCTTTAATAAATACTTCTTCTAAGAGCTGTAGCTGCCACAGGTGAGCCAGAGAACAGTATTCATGTATGAACCAATTACTGACAAGCCAACAAAATCCACTGTTTGTATGTAATGTTGGAAAAGTCCACGCAGAAAACAACATACATAATTTCTGGGAGAGGTCCCAGGAACCTTGCAAGATGCTGCTCTCATACTTGTGACTCATCAGACACCACAAATGCGGGTTTAGGTGTTTTCTACATACTTCTTAACCCTCCCCAAAAAAAAACATGACTAGCAAAATATTTAATTAGAACTAGCCCTAATATTCCTTGCCTATTGAGATCAAGCAGGTGCCTTCACTACTCTTTTTTGGCACCTGTTTGGACAACCCGACCCAGATGCTTAGGAATTTGAGCTCATTTTAATCTGTTTTAGTATTTTGACTTTTGAATGTTTTAAAGTAGGGTTGTGATTTTTTTTTTATACTCCTTTTTATTGTTTTATCATTTTGTAAACTGCTTTGAGTATTTTTTTAAAATCAAGTGGTGTACACGTTTTATGAAATAAAGAAATAGTTCAAGTGATACATTAAATCTGTAAGAGTGCTTTAAAATGTCATTGTGCTGGTGGCCTGTTGGCAGACTTGGTCACAACTGCTTTTGAGGTGTGTGTCTCCCCCCCCCCCCAATCAAGTGGTATATCAGTTTCATGAAATAAAACAAATAGATTAAAATCCCTCTGGTTCGTATCCAGAGTAGCCCTTCTGTTCACCAAAGGGTGGGAGATCCAGTAGAAGGAAGGAGGCTGATTTCTCCAATTCTCCCTGCAGCCTCTTACACCACTTCCCACGCTGTTCTGTGGGGTCCTCCATCCCTCCTCCTGTTCAGATTTTCAGTCGGCACAGGGCTGAATTTGGAATTGGCAGGAATTACCGTATTTTTCGCCCCATAGGACGCACTGCCCCATAGGACGCACCTAGATTGGGGGGGGGGAATAAAGGGGGGGGAATTATTTCCCCCCCCCCCAGACGTGGGGCTGGCGCGGGGGAAGCCCAAGCTTTCCCAGCCCCCAGAACAGGCTGCCGCCCGCAAGCCTTGCGCGCCCAGTGGGACCTCCCGCCGGGCGCGCGAGGCTTGCGGACATCTGCCCGAAGCACGGAGCGTGTTCCACAGCATGCCCCGGGCTGCAGGCTGCCGCCCTAAGACTCGTGCGCCCAGCGGGACCTTCCGCTGGGCGCGAGAGGCTTGCGGACATCTGCCCGAAGCAGATTATTATTATTATTATTATTATTATTATTATTATTATTATTATTATTTTATCTTGCCTGCTTTGTTGCTTCTGGATAGCACTTAAGAGAAACAAACCATGATCCTTGGCTTACATTTGCATCCAAACTGGATAGTTTGTCTGGGTGAAACAAACCACAGTCTCTAGTTTGAATATAATGCTATCAGCTATGTTTTACTGAGGTGCAAACGAGACCATATAGTCTCTTGATTCAGGTAGGTAGCCATGTTGGTCTGATGCAGTCAAAAATAATAATAAATAAATAATTGTCCAGTAGCACCTTAGAGACCAACTAAGTTTGTTCTGGGTATAAGCTGTCATGTGCATGCACACTTGGTATCTGAAGAAGTGTGCATGCACATGAAAGCTGATACCCAGAACAAGATTAGTTGGTCTCTAAGGTGCTACTGGGCAATTTTTTATTTATTTCATATAGCCTCTTATTATTGGGAAGTGCTGATACCAATAATTGGGCCAATGCAAATATTTTAGCATCGTGTCTTCTTTTCCTGGCATACCTTTAGCCACCATTTTGTGCAGTGATTGGTCTTAAATTCTTCTACTAAATTTTAAAATGGTAGGTCATCAACCAGTAAAAAGATGTTTGCTCTAAAGGTTACTTTTTATTGTATCTTGGGTCCTAGGAGCTAGATTAGGGTTTGACTGGACGTAGCTGTTTCTCATTTGAATTTCCCATCACACCAATTTAGCGTGTCTAGTTTGGAAATCCTTCAAAGTCTCAAAGGTGGTGCAGGATAAGGGGGCTGGGTGCATAAAGCCAAACTGGGAGAACCATATTGTTTCATATTTCCATTGCAGAAACGTAATAGCCCTTCTGGATCAGAGCAATAGTGCATTATTCAGCATCTTGTTTCCCACAACAACCAGTCAGATGTTCTGGGAAGCCTCACAAGTAAGGCATTCCCCTTTAAAACCATTTAAGCTAGTGGTCATAACCTCCTTCTCTGGCAGCAGATTCCATAAATTAAGCACTGTGTGAAGTTATTTTCTGTTTTGCTTTTTTTGTTTTTAATCTCCTGCAAATGGGTTTTATTGGATAGAACAACACATTTTCTCCACCATACACAGTTTCAAAAAAAAACCTCAGTCGTGTCTCACCCTTAAGTAACGGGTTTCAACACTGACAAAATGAACCTTAGATTATTATTTTTATGCTCATTTCATTATTTCCATTGGACATACGGCTTTATTAGATTTCAACAAGCAGTTTGGACTATCAGATCTCCTGTTTTTTTAAGATAGAAGCTATAACAGTTCATGGTTTAATCCAAAACTCGATTTGTGCAACAAAATGTGTAAATTACTCTTAATCAAGTGTGAGGGTAACATTTCTGTCAGTAAAATTGCTGTTGCTAATCCTAAGCTTTGCCATCAAAAATTCTGACATAAAACATTTTGCATTTGGTTAGTACTCAGTATTTAGTGACACCTGTCTGGTGAGCAGTCCTGTTGCAATGGAAACAGATGGGCCTTTAATTGAAGACTTGCAGGTGCTGAAAAAGACAGTGAAAGAAGAAGCTTGTCCGGTAAGCACATAGGAAGAAAAATTAGCCTACTCGTTCCAAACTTGATTTAGAAATTACTTATTTTGGTTGGTAGTTATGCTTTTCCTCTCTAAATGACAAATTTGAAACGAGCAGAATAATTTTAGTAATTTCTAAGTAGTTTCCTGTTGTCAGTAAAATAGTTATTGTAGCTGTTGACCGTGTCCCATTGGATATGTGAGCAGTGAGAATTTTTTGTCCTGTGTTTATTAAGTGGCTTCAGAACCATTAAAGTGAAGTGGGTATTTCAACACATATACAGTGAAGAGATTGCTTAACAGAACTCGCTTATTGAAATTCCATGTTTTTTTATTCCCTCGTCCCGTGTCTGCTCAGCACAAGACTGCTCAGCCCTGGCTTCTCTGACATCAGAGGATTGCCAGTGAGTCTTGATGCCCTCTCTGCTAAAGCCACACTGAGAAATCAACGCACATCTAGTTATCGGGTTCCATGAATGTGATGCCTGTGGTTGCAATGGCACCCTTGGGTATCTCCTGGCATCCACAAAGCTAAGCTCACTCCCTAACTGCCCCTTTTTTCAGAAGGTGGTGAGGGTTTTCCCTGAAAAATGCAGAGAGCTAAAGGAGAGAATTGGAAGACTCCTTTCTGCTTCCTCTTTCAGCTCTGTGTGGTTTTCAAGACAAAGTGAAGTGACCAAGAGGATAGAGGAAGAGTGAAAGGGGTGGGGGTGGTATGCCACAGGCATCAGGAGCAAAATAACGGAGAAAAAGCTGTGTCTACACGTACATGCACATACACATAATGAATCCAATAAAATGGATCCAATTGACATTGCAGAATTTTAATAGGTTTGCCCTACCACTACCACCATAGAATCAAAGATCACATGTGCCTCCATAGACTGAACCGTAACCATCACACATCTGGTGGTTTCCAGTTCTGCCAGTACAAAAAAAAACATGGTTCTGCAGCACAGATCCTCATATATTTTTTTTTTGCAAGGGAACATCTCAAAATTACCATGTAATTATAGGCCACATCTTTGTGCATAGATGTGCTATGTGATTTGTTGGTGGTTTTGTTCTCATCCCGTGTTGAATCATGGGATCTGTGCCCTTGGGTGAATGTTTTTGTGGTGCTGGCCACAAGGACCAGATTTGTGATCTTTACTGTGCAGTCTACCAGTGTGGTTTTTCATTTGCTGGTGGGGAGGCAAATTTAAGAGGATAAGTTTTAATTCTACTGGATGCGATTTTTCCCCTTGGAAAAACAAAAGGGTATGGGGTGTGTGGGTGTGCGCACACGCATACACATGTGTATGCGTTAGTGCATGCACATGCACAGTTGTGCATGAAGACCAAAGAGGGAAGGGAAGCAATCAGAAGTGGTAGTATCCAGTGCACTGTCAAAATTCCAGATGTGCTCAGGCTCAAAAAAGTTGGTGACTCCTGGTTTAAACATAGAGATACTGCATATTTAAATATGGCGCAAAAGTTAATAACAATTGGTTTCATTAAAAGGCTTCCTTGTCAAGTAGAAACTGGTCTAGCTTCATTAGTGAGGACTTCAATATTTCTAGCAACACACGTATACTTCAGGGAGATAGAAAATGATCATTGGTTATTATTCCTGCTCCCTCTACCCCACCCCTCAGCATCTTGGATTTTATAGTCCTGACCTAATTCAGATCCTGCCCATGACTACTTACTACACAGGTTTTTGAGGCTAAAACTACATAAGGACCAAATAAGGATATAAATTCATTCGTTCATTCAGCCTGTATTGGCATAATTTAGACAATAAAATCATAAAAGAGAAAGAAGGGGAAAACCATCCATAAAACATTGGCGATCCAAACATATTAAACACGTAAAACATTTATTTCCTGGAATATAGCTGGATGGAAGAACAAAGCTACTGACTCCAACCTCGTTGATTATCTCAAAAGTTTTGACAGTATCTTACTCCAAGAAACTTGGTTAGTGACTGAATATAAGGGGGTGGGCAGGTGCTCACCCCCAAACCTATGTCACCTGTGCTTCTCCTTCCCCCATTTCTGTCCCTGCAACCTGCTATTTTTTCCATCCTCAGTGATGTTGTAGGAAGCCTATGCCTGCATTTGAAAGCCTGACTCACAGCTGCCATAGCACTGCTATGCATCTCTCCAGCTGGCAAAAGAGCTGAGTGCAAGGCCATGGTCTTTCTCGCTTTGGGCCAAATAACAGTAGGAGGCAGGCAGGCATAGTATAGATGTGTCTCCCCAATAAAGAAAACCATAGTTCTATGTATGGCAGCTGCATATGCATCCATGTACACTACTTCTGGACTTACTGACCTACTTGGGTGAGTAATCAAAACATGCCATTCCATCCATTTCAGTGCTACACTGTGCTTCCATGGACCTATGGCTGACTCCTAGGATGGTGCTGTCTAGGATGGTAGCCGCACAATTGGCATGGGCACCTGTAGCCGAAAGAGGGAGTGGGTAGGACAGTTTGCTACACGACTGCTCACCAGGGGGCATGACTATTAGCCTAAACAACTTAAAAATGGTATGCCTATAATGATAGTATGTACTGACTGTTAAATTTATGGACTTGGTGGCTTCCCAAAGAACCAGGAGAATCCAAAAATGTATTCAGAGGGGTGCCGTGTATGGATAAGCATTGCATCAACCAAGTCATTCCAGCAGTAGCCAGGTTGTATTGCCAACTTGCTGTCGTAAGCTTGCTAATAATACTTTTCTTCACCCAAAAAACCAACCTATTGTGGATCAAATCATTGCATTAAAAAAAATGCATTTTGATTTTAGGCACAGAAGGAACAGAAAAAGGATCGTGTTATTGTGCGCCGCAAGTCCGAACTGCCTCAGGATATCTATACCATGAAAGCCTTGGAGTCCCATTGCCGAGCTGATGATCTAATAACGCATGATGGGCATTAGACTATTCAAGTGAAATCTTATTTGGAGGAAAACCCTTTTTTCTGGACTCTGTTCCACAGTAGAGAACTTACTTTTTTTGTGCCATACTGATCAGTTACACACAAGTCAAAGCTTTTTCCCCAATCCCATTTCTTTAGGCAATAACTTTGATACAGTATGCGCAGCTCAAGATTAGTTGTTCAAACAATGGTAAATTATCTGATTCTATATGCAGAACCTTGGGTTGACAAGTATTAAACGATGACACTTCCTTGAGGATGCTGGCATAGTACTAGCCAGTCGGAAGCATGCACTTTTCCCCCTCCATATTATTACTGAGAGAAGAACAGCCTTGGCACAAATCATCAAACACTGTTGCCACACAACCTCCCTAAACCTTTTTGGCTGCTCCACCTTCCCTCTTTTGTGCCGGGTATGGAAAGCAGTTCTGTATATGGAAAAGCATGAAACCATAACGTTGATCATATTGTTTGCAGTATGTACACCTGTTATACTACTGTCGGCTGCAGCTTGTGGCTCATGTACATCATATATGTGCGGGCACACAAGAAAACGTGTGTGTGACTGCACATTCCTTTTCCCCCCCCTTTATATGGAACTGCTTTCTGTGTGTGCAAAGTGGCCTTGCATAGATTTTCCTAATTGGAAGCTGCAGTACAGGAGTGCCTGGTAGGCTGAGGCCATTTTCTTTCTATTCTTCCTGTCCCCAAAGTTGGTACTGTGGCAATAGCCGAGTTTTTAAATTCACCGAAAACCTATTAGGCATTTTTATAACACTGAAAAAACTTCCAGGGGGGAAAAAACAAACCTGAATTACTGCCTTGACAAATTCCTGGCAGCTTGGAAACACACACACACAGTTAAATTGTTCTCTCAGTTCAGCTTACAGAATGGCAATTTTCATGACAATCTTCGATCACGGCTAATTTCTGGGAGCTCTGAAAATTATTTCAGAGAGAGGCACCCTCAAAGTACTTTATATGGATTGAAGCCATATTTTCCAATCTTTTAGCATGTAATAGAAGCTGAGTATTTTGGAACTGACCTGCTAGAAAAAGAATTTGTGTTCCTAAAACTGAAATCCTGTCTGCCTTGATTAGAAATAAATTGCATTTTTTAAAAAAAGTCATTGCATAACTCTTATTTTGGTTCCCCCCCCCCCAAAAAAAAAAACCTATTATTTCATTTACCAGAATGACTTCTGTGTTTTTCTCCCTTACCTGAGTTTTTACTGTATGGCATATTTTGAGCTCTAAGAGTTCTTTTTGTAGACATCATGAGACCAGCTAGCTGGATACATTTCTCTTGGTGATATAATTTGATAAGAGTGCAGCATTAGTACCTTTTCAGATTATATTTAATAAGGCAACAGATCCTCATTGCATTATGCATTTTTCCGATGCCTGTCTTAAAAGCTGAGAAATGAGTTACAGAAGTTCTGCTGTCATATTGTTTTCTGTGGTGAAAAGCACATGTAAAACATACACACCTCACAAGGAAAAAAAACTCATCCGAGTTACTGTTGATCTTCAAATGCTGCTATATAGTCCACAAGATTACGTGCATGTTGTGAGCTCTTTTTTATTGTTGTGGATGGGAAAGCACGAAGAAATTTTCTATATATATATATAGTGCTTTGTCTTCGATATTTGATTTCTCTCAGGGTGGCCAGTATTTTTAGACTTTTGTATCCTGCTTAAGAGCTGGGTTTCAGTTGTGTTTTATTTAGAACAAGCAACTAATTTCTTTTGTCTCTGGCAGTAGCAAACAGTGTTTTAATGTCTTGATGCAGAAAAAGTTAAAACATGTGGCTTCTTTAAAATAAGTTTTTAAGGAAATGAGGTATCGTGAATCCATTAAAATTATTGTGCGAAACAGGCAGTTATAGTAACCTTGTGCAGATGTAGTGCCTGCTGTCTGGTCTCACTTAAAACAAAATGTCCAATATTTATTGCAAAAGCTATGGGGAGAAATCATATGTGGTGTGATGGGAATTAGTGGTAAGGCAGAACTAAATTAATATAAAGACCACTCCAAGCTTCAAATAAAATACCCATTCTGTGTAAAAACAATTCCTGTTAAACTTGAAAATAAATATGGTTTACCATGAAAAAACAAGTAATTTAAAGCAGATTAAAGATGTCTTCCCTTTTTGAGGTGGTGGGAAAGGGTGCTTTTTTAATTGCAAACGGCAACGTCTATATGTATTTTGATATACCATTGTTTGAACTTCCATCTTTAGCTGGTAACCTGTCAAATACCTTTTTATAATTAGGCTGTTCAGTAGGTTCATGAAAGAGGTTTCTGGAAAGAAGCATTCAAACTAATGTTATCCTCTGGGGGGAGTGGGAAAATATTGTATATCAATGTTTGGTTGACTGTGTAACGCTCAACGTATAAGATCTTTCACTGTCTAGATTTTATTTTTTCTCTTTACTGAAGATAAACATTCACCAAAAAGCTAACGTTCTGGGATAGGTAGGAAAATTATGCCATGAAAACTTGCTCTTGAGATTTTAGGCCAGTTGACAAACTTGCCTAAGCAATATTCTAAAATTTAGCAGCACTAATTGTTTGGCTTGTTTGTTATCACAATTTTTATGCTCTGTATAAGTTCTGTATTAAATTATTCTAAAAACTAATACATCCAAAATAAAAACGTGCAAATAAAATATAGTTTTGGTGACTGTTGTTCTTCATAAAGTTCAGTGTTAGCCATCTTCCCATGTTCTCCAAAATTTTATGCCTGTACATCAGGAATGTCAAAAAGAATATTACCAAGTGTCTTTTTTTGTGTGTGGCTTTAGTATGGCTTCATTTTAATATTGTACATACATTGTACTTTGTTTTATTGTAATGAGTAATAAAAATGTAGACTTCATATTTTGTACAGAATGGTCCTATGTACAGAATAAAAAGTTCCTAGAAACAGCAAAAAAAAAAAATTATAGGTAAGTGGCACAATTTTTCTTTATACTATATCTGTATCTTTATGCTTTAGTTGAATGCTATGTTCAAATGTACCAACCTATTTTTTAATATTTTATAATTCAGGTTTTTTTGTTCAGACATTGTTTTATGAAGAAAATCTTCATACACCTGCCATTTAATATGCTCTTTTATCTAGTTTTTAAATTTAAAACTGGTGTATTATATGGATTAAATAAAGAAGAAATGGAATTTTACCTGCTCATCATAAAACTACGTTTAACTTAAGGAAAGGATCTTCCAGCAAGAGTGCAGATTATGTAGGTATCCAATAAAAGAACCCATACAAAACAAAGTTTCAACAAGGCCTTTTAAGGGGGGGCTACATCATCTACAGAAGACTCAAACCATCCAATTGACCATACGTAGAATGATGAAGCAGCCTATATATAGGTGGTGGCCAGGAGAAATCGAGGATTCCATTTCTGTCCCTTGACAAGTCAGACCTGTGTGTTCACTCTGCCCGTATTTACGAAAGTTGCATAAACTGTTGTGTGAAAAATATGGTTTTTGACAATTGGGTTTTCTTAGTGCAAAACATGGACGTTTTAGCACTCTAGTGTCTTGTTGCTCCATGCAAAAAATGACTGCTACTCTTAAAGTTAAAACCATAGATAATAATCTCATTACCTAAAATTGAGAAGGATTTTAGGATTTTGTCTCAATCTGTGCTTACTGAAAGACAAATCCATTTTCCTGCAGTTGTTAAAACTGCTGAATGTTGCATACAAGCCAGATGAGATCCCTTACCTTTTGATGGTGGCAGACATTCTACTTGGTCGTGCGCCCCCCCCCCCAAAAAAAAAAAAAATCTTCCAAGTTTACTCTCAAAGTAGAGAACTTTCTTTTTAGGAATTTCACTGAGCCATGAACAGAGTGGCCAATTTGACATTACCGTATAGTGTCAAATTGACCCATTTAATATCTTAAATAACCCAAAGTTTGTCCACTAATATGTGACTCTTGACACAACTGTTCCGCAAGGGACAATGACAATAAAGATATTGTATCGTATCGTATCAACACGCATCATGTAACCATGCCATGGGGTGGAATTTCCTTCCTTTAGAAGCTGGACAAAGTCCAAGCCCCAGCATCTCCCAGGGCAGCCAAAAGAGCTTCCTTGGCTTTGAGCAGAGGGGGCTAATCCGTTTTGGCTGGTGGGCTGCATTCACTCCTGACCAACCCTTTGAAGATAGTGTGTCAGTAGTAGGTGCGGCCACCCCAAAGTCTTGCATCAACACAAAAAGACTGACAGCCCCCGCTCCTCAGCTGGTCCACGTCTCTTGTGCTTTTCTCAGTTTAATGTAGAACCTCTTCCCGATTTTCCCTGATCCTCCACCGACCCACAGCAAATCCTGAAGGTCGGAGCACCCTCAGCAACTCTGGATTTTGCATTGAGGGTCATGCAGTACTGGAGTCTATGAAAATTGGGTGCCTTGCCTTACACGAATGGAAAGCAATTTCTTCCGGCATAAAACCACCACTGTATGCAGCTCTGCGCTCCGAATGATCATGATTCAGCTTGATAGTATGTCAGTACACGGTGCTCTTCAGGACTACAGTCCATTGTGTGTGGTTGCATCACTACTTGGTACTACAATTCTGTAGTTAAATGCTGAGACAGAAGGACTAAATCGAAATAGTTACACCTGAAGCCAAGGGTAGCAGCAGGGTGGGCCAGCATCCCACAAACTGACAAATGAACCAAGGTGAAGTATGTGAGTCAATTGGGGGGGGGGGGAGAGTCAAAATCCTAGCTTGCTTTCCTCCTGAATTAATGAAGAGTCAGTTCTTTCATGGTACTCTGAATCAAGGCCAGCAGCTAGTAATTGGTCCTGTAGACCTAAGGGGATTTGTACTTTGAACAGCAGCCACCTATGCTGCATGGTGTACAGCAGGGAGTTTCAGAAGTATAGTGGTACGTCAGGTTACATATGCTTCAGGTTACAGACTCCGCTAACCCAGAAATAGTACTTCAGGTTAAGAACTTTGCTTCAGGATGAGAACAGAAATCATGCTCCGGCGGCAGCAGGAGGCCCCATTAGCTAAAGTGGTGCTTCAGGTTATGAACAGTTTCAGGTTAAGAATGGACCTCCGGAATGGATTAAGTACTTAACCCAAGGTACCACTGTAGTTAATGACACCTTATGAGGGTCAGTTCTTCAAGCAACAATAAAAAATGCCATTGTAATACCAAGCCCGTAACATTTGTTCATGCATCTCTTGGATTGTTGTCCTAGTCAGGTAGAAGACCAGGACATGAAGACTTGAAAGCAATACATGAACTTTACAGTAGGGTTTTTTGTCTACATTTTCTCTATACACTTGGTTTGGAATTTGATTAAACCGATCAGCTTTTGTAACAAAAAGCTAGTTTTCATGTTGCAGGGCATGACCACAGCTATGCATCCTTCTAGTTGGCTGTTGCATACCTGCATTAAAACTTTAGTGCAGCAATATAGATGAGGACCAAATTAGGTGTAACAGCAAAGATGCAAACTGATTTACTGGGTGAGGGAAGCAGAGAGCATGTTGCCAAGGGGTAAAGGTCTATTATCCAGAGAGAAACCTGGCATTAATCATGAAAAAATGGCGCTTTGGGATGTGGTCTCCTTAAATAATACATTTCTCTTGCTACATTATGCCTAACCTCATGCAACTGTCACTCATAAAAAATTAAAGAGAAAAATGTTGCTGTGTAGCTAAGTTTATTTTCTGTGTTTGATAACCCTCGAGGCAGTAACATATATCAGATTGTTCTCTCTAGGCATAATGGTTAGCTGCAAGCGGGAAAGAAATCGAGGCTGCAGTCCATGGCACTTTTACTAGGGAAGATTGAACTCAGGTTTACTTCTAAGTCTTAAACATGCTTAGAATTCCACAGCATATATTAGAATGCTACAACATTCCAAGGGACCACAAGGCTATCCTAGCCAACCCCTTTCCCTAGACATATTCCACTATGGAGCAAACTCAACACAAATTAAATTCTGCAGTCCAAGCTGCACTTGGTTGCATGCAGAAAACAGTCTTATTCAATTTTTGAAATAAAAGAAGGGAAAGCCACCCCTACCCCCATTGTCTCTTATTAATGGAATGGCATGACTGCATTGTTTTGGTGAGATCTACCCTTTATACCAACGGGACGCAAGTGGTGCTGTGGTCTAAACCACTGGGTCTCTTGGGCTTGCTGATTGGAAGGTTGGCCGTTCGAATCCGTGCAAAGGGGTGAGCTCCCGTTGCTCTGCCCCAGCTCCAGCCAACCAAGCACACCAGTGCAAGTAGATAAATAGGTACTGCTGTGGCGGGAAGGTAAATGGCATTTCTGTGCGCTCTGGCACTCGTCCCAGTGTCCTTTTGCACCAGAAGCGGTTTATGCTGGCCGCATGACCCGGAAAGCTGTCTGTGGACAAACGCCAGCTCCCTTGGCCTGGAAAACAATATGAGCGCCGCACTCCATAGTTGCCTTTGCACTTAACCGTCCAGGGTCCTTTACCTTTCTACCTTACCCTTTATACCACCTTTTTAAAAAAATAAGGAAGTTTATCCCCTTCGGTCCATTTTTTCCCTGTAACAAAGTCATGCAGAGATGTTCAAAGAAGGTAAGGTTCTTTTAATAAGTGGAAGATTGGTGCACTGATCTCTCATGCTAAACTAATTAGGGAGCAGTCCTCTGGCCGTGGCACTGAGACAAGAATCAGAAAGCAGAGCAAATTAAGGACAAAAGTTCCTTATCTTGTATTTCTTTCCACTTCAGTAAGGTCAAGAGTGCTTCCTCCCTGCCTGTTCTCATTGAAGATTTTGTAATCAAAACAAAAAGGGCCATCAGTGTGGACCTTTGAGTTCAGGCAATATAGTTAAGTTCTAGAAAAAGAGATGACAGCACTCATGACCTTGAAATAACACCCTTTGGTGCCGAAGCCCCTTCCCTCTTTTCAACATGAGCTGCTTCTGTGGTTACTCACCTTCTGCTGTCCTCAGAAGTTCAGAGTGTGGTTGCCCAGGAGAAGACCTGTTTTGTGGCAGCCCCTAAATTGTGGGTTTCCCTCACGATAGAGGTGCTCCTGGCACCTTCACTGTACAATTCTCATTGTATGATGGAGGCCCACTCTGCACCTGCTTAAGGACAGGTTCAACTGCTGCTCTGGGTGTATCAATCTTGAACCCTGCCATTGAAATCACATACTAGTTAGGACTGACCTTTGGGGAAGACCCAGTAGAGTTTTAACCATGGTCTCAAGGAATCCATGCTCACCTCTTCCACCCTGGTACACTTAACTATGTAGCCTCTAAAAGAAGCCAACCATCCCACAGAAATGGCTGCCATTATCACAGAACCAGAACCACCATTTGTTGCAACAAGTTAGTAGCTTGCATTGAAGGGCCCCCAGCTCACTGAGGTTGTCTTCAGCACAATCTTTGCATGCTGGGAAGCATTGTTCATTCACAAGCTTTTATTATTTCTGCTCAAGCTGCTCTTTGGGAAGTGGTGTGCGGTTTTGCTGAGGTAGGTGCCACCACAGAGGCTCCCAACATGTCCGGGTCCCAAGCTGGATCTACTGCAATAATTTGCATGGGGAGGGCAGGGCAAGGCTTGAACACGTAGGCTATTCTCTCCAGCACTCTGGTGTTGGTTTCCAGAAAATCCACTAGCACCGTGTGTTGAGGAATGACCCTTTCCCTATTTTGGAGTACCGCTATCCTGGGTGAGAGACGAGCCTTGAGCATTTCTTAGCCATAGATACCATCTTAATTGCAACCCAAGACCATCTTCCCATCCATAGCTGAGCATGTTCCAACGAGAAGGAATACCTTGTGCATGCATGTTTGAGTTACAGTGTTGTAGGGGGCCTTGTGCTCTGACCCCACTCCCTTTGATGCAAAAGATCCAGTTCGAACGTTCCCTAACAAATTGCTTCGTTACGCAGCACAAAGTTAAACCATGGTATCACACAAGATGTAGCGATGGCCATCGACTTGGGACAGCTCTCAGTGAGGATTGGGCAGGTGATGAAGGCTATCGATGGCTGCTAGCCAAAATGGCTATGTCCTGTCTCTGCTGTCGGAGGCAGTATGCCCCTGAATACCTGTTTCTGAGACTCCCAGGTTGGAAAGAGTGCTGCTGTTCTCCTGTCCTGCTTGTGGGCTTCCCATATTTGTCCGCTATAGGAAGAGGATACTGGGCTATGGGTCACTGGCCTCATCCAACAGGCTCTTGTGATGTGGCTGCCCAGCTTCTTCTGCTTGAAGACCTCCAGCAGGGGAGAGTCCGCTATCCCTGTATGGGCCAGGATGGGAACCAGTGGCCCTCCAGATGTCGGACTATAACTCCCATCATCCCTATCCACTGACCACACTGGCAGGGGCTAAATAGGGTCCAGAAACATCGCTGCTCTATGCAATCCAATCCATTGACTATCTGCTCATCTTCCAGAATGGTAAATCCTTTAGATCAGTTTCCCAAACTTGGTTCTCCAGCTGTTGGTTGTGTGTGTGTGTGTTTTGACTACAATTCCCATCATTCCTGACCACTCGTCCTGCTAAGCTAGGGATGGTGGGAGTATTAGTCCAAAAACAGTTGGAGTTTGGGAAATCATGCTCTCTGGGGCAAATCTCTGGTCCCTCTGGTCTCTTACTCATAAGTAAGCCCCTCGTTACCCGTGCTTAAAGACTACAGCAAGCGGGCTGCCTCATCCTACACGTGTTTACCCAGAAAGAATTCCCATATTGTTTCCTAGGCTTCTTTACCAGCCCGAGTCTGCTGAGAAGTCCACTCATTGTGTCTAAGCCCCATGTGAGACGTGTGGCTAAGATTGTAGTCGTTTTGCCTACTCAGTTCAAGTGGGGCTTGGTGCAGAAGGCCGCAGCGTTAACTCCTTATCCGTAGCCGAAAATATCAGAAAATATCAGAGTGCATCACACTCGGCGCGCTGCAATCCGGGGCGAAGCTCTGCAGCGCAACTCTCTGGCAGCAAAGAGGCAAGAGGCTGCGTAGTAACAGCCTCAAAACTGCTTCTTCATTGCTCCGGCGGAAACAGTCGCAGTGCAATCTGGAACAAGTAGTTTTTCTCCTGCAGCCTTTGGCTTCGAAAAAAAGATTTCCTGAGAATAAGCGGGAAGGCGGGGTCACAAATCTGACATTTGCGCCCTATTGAGTTCTGCTTCCTGGAGAAAGAAACAGCCTGGGCGTTGCGTTTGCTTTACATTATCTCTAGAAAACACACACACACTCTCTCTCTCTCACACACACACACACACACACCCTTTAATTTTAACTGTGTAATTAATTTTAATCTGTCCTGTGTTTTTCATCTCTTGTACTGTAATGGCTTTGGCTAGACATTTTTTTTAAAAAATAGTCCCATGTCTAAAGGATGCTTACATTTACATTTAAAACATCATCGAATTTGCTAGCTTTCGAGAGTGGCAGAATTTAACAGCGCAATCCTGCAAATACCTACTCAAAAGCAAACCCCACTGAGCTCCTTTTGCAGAAAACCGGGACCTGAGGATTCCACTCTCATAAGTAGCTTTCTAATCAGGAAAACACGCATCTCATACTAGCGTGCTTCCTTCGGTTGTGCCAAAAACTACATATGAAAATCCAAGAGACAAGTAATTTTTAAATATTGTTAATGCCCTTCCTCCCAAAGGAGCCCAGGAATGCAAGTAATGCTCAGGATTGAAACCTGAAGGTTTTCTCATATTATTACTATTATCATAATTGTATATTTATTTATTTATACCCCACTTTTCCCCCTGACAGGGACTCCAAATGGCTTACGGGGGGGGGGAGAATAAGAGCAGCTTAAAAATACAGGGAAAACCTAAAAATTAAAAAAAATTAACATGGATAAGTTCAAACATATTTAATATATATGCTGATCATCACAATACTGTAAATCCAACTTGCATTCTAAGCAAATCAGAGCCCCACCGCCGGAAACGTGAACTACATTGCCCGCGTGATCCTCTGGAGGGGGGGAGCGGGTGTCCCCTTTCAGATGCATGTCGGGACTTGTAGTCCATCCTACCCCAGACCCCCCTCTTCAGCTACAAGCCCGGGCGGGTTTCCCCGACTACGCTTCCCATCATCCTCCGGGGCGGCTCTGACGGCAAGAGGCGGTGGTTAAAAGAGCGGCGGGGCGGGCGCGGCGGGCTCAGTACCGCTGAGCCGTAGAACTCAGCGGTCGCCGGGGGAGTTAGCTGCGTCTCGTCTCTAGCGGCGTTTTATCCTTCGGCTTTGAGGGGTGGGAGAGAATCCCACGAACCCTCAGCAGCCATGTCCGATTCGGTAGGGGGAGGCGGCGGAGGAGGAGGGGGAGAGGACGGCGGGCTGGAGGTGACCGGCTCGGCGGTGCAGAACGTGGCGGACGTGTCGGTGCTGCAGAAGCACCTGCGTAAGCTGGTGCCGCTGCTGCTGGAGGATGGCGGCGAGGCGCCGGCCGCGCTGGAGGCGGCGCTGGAGGAGAAAGGCGCCGTGGAGCAGATGCGCAAGTTCCTCTCCGACCCGCAGGTCCACGCCGTGCTGGTCGAGCGCTCCACCCTCAAGGGTGAGTCGGCAGCCCAGAGACACCCCAGTCCCACCAACCCCGCCCGACCGCCTGGCTGGCTACGTGTTTCAGGGCGGCGGCTTTCTGCCGGAGGCCGGGGCCTAGAGGTTTTCCCTTCCAGCTGGGGATAAACAAGGGAGGAGCAGCGGAGGGGAAGGAGGAGGATGGAGAGAGGGGTGAGGCCGCTGGGGAAGACGGAGGCGACGGAGGCTGCCTATGCCGCCACTCCCTCGGCTGTCAAAATGGCGCCGCCGCTTTGTCTTCTTCAGGCTGGCGGGCTGAGGGAGCCCGTCCTTCACCGCCTTTAATCTCCCCCCCCCCTTCGCCAGCACCAGGAATAAATCTCTTTTCCCGCACATGTGCCCTCTCCGTGGCCTGATCCGGCAGTCTCCTCATCAACGCATCTTCCTCTTCAATCAGGCCTTGGGCTGATGAACCATCACTTTCAATGTGGGAGGGGAGCGGGGGTTGGTTGTTGGTTGGGTTTGTTACTGTTTTCGTTGTGGGTTGTATTTTATGGTCTTGTTCTGTATTTTTTATTTTTTTATGCTGCGAACCTCTCCAGGATCTTCGGGTGACAGGCAATAGGTGGATCTAATAAAGAATAATGATATATCTTATCTAGATCTGCGTGAGTAAAGCCTTTTTTGCAAGTCAATACAGTGACGCTCAATGCCACAAATAAAATAGGCCATACCTGCCTGTGTGGAGCTTGCACAGATAGGAAGCTGCCTCACACCATTTCAAATTATTTCTGTTTAATGTGGGTATCTTTCCTCGTTCTTCTCAACACACACACACACACACCTGCCAACTGAAGTGGAGGTTTCGTGCATCTGGGCTCTTACCCATTCTATCACCTCGCACCATAAAAGAATGAAATATTTAGGATGCAGCGAGGCTTGTTTTTGCTGCAACGTGCTGGACAAAGCCACCGCTCTGGAAATTGTCACATGCCTCTTTGTTGTCCAGACAGGCAGAGGATCTTTGGGGATTCAGGCGGAGTGAGGCCTTTCCGCATGTAAAATGAGCATGATCGCTGGCTGGGTAGTCCAAGGTACAGCACACAGTAATGCCTTGCTTGTGTGAGAGGAATTCCCAGTGTGAGATGGACTTCTTCTGAGCACTGTGATGCAGAGTACGCTGAAGGTGGATAGTAGGGTTGCCAAGTCGCCAGGAAGACAAAGCGCAATCTGGTTGGCTTCTATGCCTTTGACAACAGCTTGGTGTGCCAGAATCAGTAGGTGAAGCTTTTCCTGGCATGGAGATAAACAGGGTTGCTGTTTCTTGCCTGATGTTAAAATTGACAACCCTGAGTTCAAGGGCAAAATGTGTTCCACTTTCACAGGGTTGTTAGGTTATCTATATTGGCACAGTACAGTATTTTCTAATCCAGTTTCACCTCATCAGGAACTAGATTCCATGCATTGCTTGGGGTTGGACTAGATGACCCTTGGGCTTCCTTCCTACCAGTCTTAGAAACTCAGATATATAAGCCAAATTGCACCTTAAACCTAGGTTCTGGTCTCCAGAACGGAATGTGTATGTGCCTTTTCATTACTATCCTGCTTTATATTTTAAAGGAAAAATCTGAGTGGTTTACAGCACATTAAAACATCAAATAAAACAATCCAGAATAAAACACATTCCAAGTTTGAAGGATAATATTTCAGATCCTTCTCTTAAGTGACATTTTGTTTTTCCCATATTTATTTACCTACTTATTTTATATAGCTGCCCCATAGCAGAAGAACTCTGGGAAGCCAGTGTGGTGTATGTTCAGAGTGTCTGACTAGGACCTGGGAATAAGGGTTCATGAAGCTCATTTGTTGACCTTGGGCCTGTCACAGCTTCTTAACCTACGTCACAGGGTCATTGATCAGTCATAGCCTGCCAATGGTTAGGATCTGCAATGATGGCAGTTGTGGTCCAACAACATCTGAAAGGCCACAGTCAAAACAAAAAAAATTCCTTCCAGTAGCACCTTAAAGACCAACTAAGTCAGTTCTTGGTATGAGCTTTCGTGTGCATGCACACTTCTTCAGATACACTGAAACAGAAGTTTCCAGACCCTTCTATATAGTGAGAAGGTGGGGAGGGGTATTACTCAGAAGGCTGGTGGGAATGGGTGATTGGCAGATAGCTGTGATGAGCCTGTTGACGACTCTTAACGACTGCAATAGGTCTTACAGGAAGAAGCAAGGGGTGAAAAGGTGAAAAATGGCTTTGTCACCCCTTGCTTCTTCCTGTAAGACCTATTGCAGTCCTTAAGAGTTGTCAACAGGGTCATCACAGCTATCTGCCAATCACCCATTCCCACCAGCCTTCTGAGTAATACCCCTCCCCACCTTCTCACTATATAGAAGGGTCTGGAAACTTCTGTTTCAGTGTATCTGAAGAAGTGTGCATGCACACGAAAGCTCATACCAAGAACTGACTTAGTTGGTCTTTAAGGTGCTACTGGAAGGAATTTTTTTTGTTTTGACTATGGCAGACCAACACGGCTACCTATCTGTAACTGAAAGGCCTCAGGTTTGTTATGTACACAGTGGTTCTCAAGATGCAATGTCAGTAATCCCAGCACTCCAGCTACTGTAATTGCATCTCCTCTGCCATTCTCCAAGCTGGCTGGGGTATATGAATGTGTGTGGGTTGTTGTTTTTAAGGCATGCTGATAAGATTATAGATGGCTCTCAGTTTATATTGGGATTACATTCCAGGGATAGTGCCTAGCACCAATATTGCATATAGCTGGGTTCAATGGCAGGTGGGATTGTTAAGTCTTTTTTCCTCTGACGTCCACCCCCTTTTTATTTTCTAATTTTACCAAGTGCATAAAGTTAAATGTGCATAAGTTGCAAGTTACCTGTACTGTAGTCAGCAGTATATCACAGTCCAAAAGGAAAAAGTCTCTACATATGTTACAGTGGTAACGTGTTGATTGGCTACTAATGTAAGTTTGGCCTTTGGAAAGCTTTTAGTGAATTATTGAGATTTTGCATCAGCTTAAGTTTGGCCTTTTTGGAAAGCTTTTACTATCAGCTACCGTAGATGGAGGTTTTCTAAGTATTATTTGTAACTATAATCTTCTGCAAGAATTTGCTGTTGGTAAGCACCCCGCCCCCACTTTCGAGCATTGTTAATCCCTCCCCAGGAGGTGCTTCCCATTTTCCAAACATTAACTCTGTTGGCAGGATTTCTCTGTGCCCAGGTGTCACCTCAGAAAGACAGCCTGGCCTGCTTGCTGAGTTCTGCTGGCTGCTTAGATAAACAAGAGAACTTTCATAGAGGACTGAGCTATGTAAATTTAAACATAAAAGGTATAATATTTGTTTTAGATAGACTAGAACTAGAGAGCTTATTGGGATAGCTAACATCGTGCCTTCCAGATGTTTGAGACTGAAGCACCTATCAGCCCTAGTCAGCATGGCCCGTGATAGATGATGGGAATTGGAGTCTGAAAGTGCACCATGTTCGCTACCCCTGGCATAGATTTTTTTTTTTAAATCCCTGAGCAATAATAGTTATTCCAGGCTAGGGTTGCCATATTTCAAAAAGTAAAAACCTGGTTACCCTGCAGATTTTCGATTGACTTGCCTAAGATCCAGGACAATGCGCCGCCTTTCGGAAATTCCCCCCAGATGTCAATTCCACCTTTGAAATCCTGGTAATGTCTGAGAAAATCCAGACTTATGGTTGCCATATTCTAGGCCCTAGCATAACTTTCTCTGTGATTCATGAGCAGATTTAATGAGTGTAAACAGACCAATTGTAATTCCATGACTAAATCATAGTCCTGGAATAGTTCTAATGATCCCCCCCCCCCTTTGTGAACTATTAGAGTTTTTGTGGGTGACCTACTAAGTCATATACAAATTTAATAATAAACAAATAGACCATTAAGTTTATTGATTTCAATGGGTCTACTCTAAGCATGAATTAATTGGCTGTCTCCCTGTCTTTTTGATAGGCAATGTGCCTGAAGAGTTTGAGTTGCAGTGCAGATAGTGTAGCAGTTGCTAATGCAATGTTAAATATAAACCAAAGAGAGCTCTATGAGTCTTACTGGAGCCCTGCTCAATGTAGTGTATCCTAGTTGTTAGTGTTGATTCATTACATCATTGCCATTTGCTCCTGAAAAACTTGCAGGCTTAAACAGTGGCTTATTGTTGAGATAAATGCTTCCATCTTCTCGAGATCTGAACTGTAAGGTCATTTGAATGTTGCGCTCCTGTGTATGAGTGCACATAGATTTGTACACATAAAATGTAACACTTCATTGACACAATTTTTGTATGAGCTTTTCACTTCCGTTGCGGGAGGCACTACACTGTTGTTGCAAAACTTTTAAATGTTGCGTGTGGGTGACTTTTTGAAAAAATAGTAATATTTGTACAACGTGAAGGAGGTAGATACTCCCACATATTCCTGCATATTCTTTCTCTCTCATCTAAAGAAGTCTTTGAAATAGGATAGTTTTGAGGCTGAAAACAAATAACGTGTCTGTTGGAGAAATCTATATTTTGTGTCCTAAAGACATTCTTCTGGAATCAGTGTTGTACAGTTTAAGCCACATATTGATGTCTTGATTGATTCAAACCTATTCATCAAATTGAATGGCAGCTATGGTGAAATGTTTCTGTATTAAACCTTTTACTTTTTATATTAATTGCAAAGCAAACCCTGATGCTTTTGCATAAGATTTGGAGAAAAGGACACATGCTTGCAGAATCTTACATTTTGGCAGCATTTGCTACAGTATAGTTTCTCCTGGAAAAGGGCTATGACTTGAGAAGTACCAAGGTTGCTGCTGTTTATAATCAAGCTTTGTGGAAATTGATGCTTATTGAAAGTACACAGCGCAAAGGTTTCACAGTTTTGACAGCAACTTTATAATGAAAAAATAGTGCTTTTTTGGCTGATATTATAAGGAATGCATACAGTTCTCTTTATTACAGGGTTCTTTCCTGATAAGATCTATTCTTTGTCCAGTACACTTTCTCTTTCTGTTCTCCTGTTTGGGTGTGCCTCTTAGATGGAAGAATTGCTGTGCTGCATTGCAGTGGTTTCATTGCTGTAGTGTTGGCTGCTAAAGCAGTGACATCATCCTCTGAACTGTCGGTTATTAACAGGGCTCTTCACTTTTTATCTTGGTTCTTCTGCTATTTATATATATAATATATATCTTAAATTCAATCAGTTTGAGGAAGCTGACTGCTTTTAAATAAATCTGATTTCCTCTCAATATGAGAAGAACTGGATTTTGTTGAGAAGCCGGAGTAGGCTAACCTAGAATAAAGGGAAAGAAGAGGGGTTTTTGGGCAATAAAGTTAATGCTAATGAATTCCTCTAGCTTCAGAGTCATGCATTTTGAGGGATACAAGGCTGCAGCCCTGTACCTGGAAGCAAGCCTCAAAGCAAGACTTAATTTGAGTAGATATGTTTAAGATTAAGTTGTGTTGTGTGTCTAAATATTTAGGCATTCTAACTTGAATGTAAAGTTCTGAACATGTGGCTCATAAAGGAAATGAGGGGAGAGGACATAAAAATAATAAAAGTTTCCTAATTCTTTACAGAGGATGTTGGTGATGAAGGAGAGGAAGAGAAGGAATTTATTTCCTATGGCATAAGTACTGACATTCATTATGGGATGAAGTCAAACAGGTGAGTCAAATCTGTGTCTCTTCTGACAGTAAACAAACAAGCCGTGCACTTGATGCAATTGTGGGACTGAAGAGGAATTCTGAGATTTAGGAAAAAGCTCTGTCAGTAGGAAATTCTCATCTGGGCCAATGTTAGTTGGGCAGGAAGAGTTGAATGAGAGCCATGCCCACTGACTGACAGAGGCCTTTTGTATGACTGCAGAATCTCTCTGCCATCTTCTCCTATTGTTCCTGCCTGCTCCACCAATTTTCTATGCTCACATAATGTAGAAGAAGAAGAAGAGGAGTTTGGATTTGATATCCCGCCTTTCACTCCCCTTCAGGAGTCTCAAAGCGGCTAACATTCTCCTTTCTCTTCCTCCCCCACAACAAACACTCTGTGAGGTGAGTGGGGCTGAGAGACTTCAGAGAAGTGTGACTGGCCCAAGGTCACCCAGCAGCTGCATGTGGAGGAGCGGGGAAGCGAACCCGGTTCCCCAGATTACGAGACTACCGCTCTTAACCACTACACCACACTGGTTGTTGTTGTTGTTGTTCCTTCTTTCTAACTGGCAAGTGCAAAGTGAAGAAGAGAGCGAGAGCTATGCTTTCTGCCTGAGTGCTTCTTTGTCCCTCGTGATCCCAATTGTGACACAAAAACCACCAAAAAACCCAAGGCAGATATTTTAAAGGGGGTGGGGTCTACAACAAAGAAAAAGAACAAAAACAATTTTATTATTTATAAGCCACCCATCTAACTGGGTTGCCCCAGCCACTCTGGTCAGTTCCCAACGAAATATTCAAAACACAATAAAACATCAAACATTATAAACTTCCCTATAAGCTTCTAAAGAGAAGAGGTTAGTAATTTCCATGAGTGTGCATACAACATTTTTTTCCTGAATTCCCCACCCCACCCCGGAAATTTGGTTCACACCAAATTCTGGACCCAGCCACTGGTTGGCATTTCACTTCTGAGCATAAACCCATGGTCTTAACTCTGGAAAGACAACATGGGGACATCTGATTTTCTGCCTGGGGAGTGCCTTCTGACAGCAGATGCAGTCATGAGCAAGGCTTACTTATGAGTAGAACTACAAATAGGAAGAACCTTAGCTAGCTAGCTGTTTACTGTAGAGCCCAAGCAGATGATCTTGCAGATTGATCTGTGAACTGCATATCTGCAAACAGAAGAAAACAAGTACATGGCGAAGGGGGAACAGAAAGGAAAAGCTTCTTTCCTACTTTTCTTAGAAAAGAACTTCCACCTGCAAATATAGTTTATGCTACAAGACAGAATTAAACCATGTCCCTGACTCCTCACTCCCTTAGACCCTGTGAGACCCCATTCACATTGCATCCTCATTCTGCATACAAGGGCATAGAGCTGAGTAGGCAAGATTTTACCCACGTAAAATACCATATTCCTTCAATCCTAACCATTGAAACTTTTCTTTCTTTTAAAATGTTAGGAAACCTTTAAATGTCTAGAACTTCTTTAAGTCTAGAAATAAGACTCCCCTTAAAGAGATTAATGTACATTAAACTACAGTTACCTTGTGAACCCCAAAATACATATGTTCTCAGGTTAAATTGAATAGGTACTTAATATTATTTCTTTGGTTTACAGTTTGGCATTCATTAAACGAGCACCAGTAATTGATGCGGACAAGCCTGTGTCCTCACAGCTCAGGGTGCTTACCCTCAGTGAAGACTCCCCGTATGAAACTCTGCATTCCTTCATCAGCAATGCTGTTGCTCCCTTCTTTAAGTCTTACATCAGAGAGTCTGGCAAAGCAGACAGGTAACTACTTTCGTTTGTGTAATTTCTAGCCGTTGTGTACGTGAAGGAATAAAAGATGTGCAGGGGAAGGAAGATATAACTGGAAAGTAGATGGTGGTCAAGATCCTAAGAGCTTTGTGTGTATGTTGAAGCACATGTTTGTGTGGATTAGGGGTTCCCCAAGCTTTTCTTCTGACTGCAGCTTCTCTGCATTAGAGGCCTGCTCCCAAAGATCCCCAGAGATTAGGGAGCAGCTTGCCAAACAACATGGGTAATATTGAACTATGTTAAATTGAACCTCATTGGCTAGCCCTTTGACATCTTAGCCTCACATGCTAGCTTAAGAAATTTGAAAAATGGGAATATATGTTGTCTCTATAGGGTGGGGAGGGCAGCTGCCTGCACATTAATTGTACGTGACTCTGTGTGATGGATTTTCCTTTGGCTCACTTCCATGTTCTCTCAGGGATGGCGATAAAATGGCTCCCTCCGTTGAGAAAAAAATTGCGGAACTCGAAATGGGACTTCTTCATCTGCAGCAAAACATTGAAATCCCAGAGATTAGTTTGCCAATTCATCCGATCATTACCAATGTTGCTAAGCAGTGCTATGAGCGAGGAGAAAAGCCGAAGGTTACTGATTTTGGTGATAAAGTTGAAGACCCAACTTTTCTCAACCAGCTGCAGTCTGGAGTTAACCGGTGGATTAGAGAAATCCAAAAGGTAAATTCGAAAAAGAAGTTTAGTGTTCAAGGGATGTTCAGTTTCCCTCTTTAGTTCGTTGTTGGATACCTTCCCAGTTGCATATTGTTAAAGTGGAGGATGAAATCTTCAGTGTGTAATCTGGAGCATATTTGGAATTGCATGTTCTTAATTTTAAAATAAGAAGCAGTTACACATTTTACTTTCCTATACCCTTCCATTAACTATTTTATGTGCAGCAATGTGAACACACTCAGGTACATAATTTAGCAGTTTTATTTTTTTAAATAAACCCTTCCATCTACTTTGAGATAATCCATCTGAAGCTGATGGGAGATAATGTCTACACAGTGGTACCTCGGTTCAGGTTCGCTTCAGGTTACAGACTTCGCTAACCCAGAAATAGTGCTTCAGGATAAGAACAGAAATTGTGCTGCGGCAGCAGCAGGAGGCTCCATTAGCTAAAGTGGTGCTTCAGGTTAAGAACAGTTTCAGGTTAAGAACAGACCTCCGGAACGAGTTAAGTACTAAACCCGAGGTACCACTGTATAACCAAATCATCTTACAGTTTACTTAGAAGCAAGTCCTTCCACTGTGTACATTGAGACTCCTTAATATTTAGGATTGCAGCTGTAGTGTTGGAATCAGGTTTTCATTTGCAGCTGAGTCCTTTTCTGTACATCGGTAGGACTATGCTCAGTTCCAGTCAGGCAACGTCTTTTTTTTGCTCTGCCCTCTGTTTACATAGCCAAGTAGCTAGAACAAAGCAGGATGGAAATGTGGTTGAGCAGGCAGTATGATCATATGGTAATGCCTTCAGTTGCTTTGACTCCACCATTTGTTGAACAGTAGAAGCCTCATTACCCTCTTTACCAATTTTCAAGGTGACCAAACTAGATCGGGACCCTGCATCAGGCACTGCTTTGCAAGAAATCAGCTTTTGGCTAAACCTGGAACGTGCTCTATACCGTATTCAGGAGAAGCGTGAAAGCCCTGAAGTCCTCTTAACTTTAGATATCTTGAAGCACGGCAAACGCTTTCATGCTACTGTCAGCTTTGATACAGACACAGGTAAGAGCTTATGGAAGCTGTCCAGAAACAGAATTTTTGCAGGGCTCTAGCTGTTGTAGCACATTTACATTAACACAAGCCAAGTGATTAAATGCTTTTAAATGTTTGAAAAAGTGAAATCGGCTTTCTCTTGTACTATCTAGGTCTAAAACAGGCATTGGAGACAGTAAATGACTACAATCCATTGATGAAAGACTTCCCTCTGAATGATTTGCTGTCTGCTACTGAACTGGATAAAATAAGGCAGGCATTGGTTGCAATATTCACCCACCTGAGAAAAATCAGAAATACAAAGTATCCTATTCAACGAGCTCTGCGCCTGGTGGAGGCCATTTCAAGAGACCTGAGTTCTCAGCTACTCAAAGTGTTGGGGACACGGAAATTGATGCATGTTGCCTATGAAGAATTTGAGAAGGCAAGTCTTGCATTTAGATCCTAATGGGATCAGTGGGGGGTGGGAACTTGAGCTAAACATTGCACTCCTCCTTGCTAACTGAAGCCTTAGCATTGGAATAGGTAGTAAAAGGTAGAGATGTGTGATGACACTACCTTACAATTCTTTAAACAACCTTTGGCCCTGTATACCTGAAGGAGCGTCTCCACCATCATCATTCAGCCTGGACACTGAGATTGAGCACTGAGGGCCTTCTGGCGGTTCCTTCACTGTGAGAAGTGATGTTACTTGGTAGTGGTGCCTGCCCTGTGGAATGCCCTCTCATCAGATGTCAAGGAAATAAACATTTGACTTTTAAAAGACATTTAAAGACAGCCTTGTTTAGGGAAGTTTTTAATGTTTGGTGTTTTATCATGTTTTTAATATTCTGTTAGGAGCTGCCCACAGTGGTTGCGGCAACCCAGTCAGATGGGCGGATCTTGTTGGTCATAATACCAAAGTCATTGTTTGGGGCAATATAGCTTTTTCTACTCTTTCATAATCTACCAGTCCATTCCGCCCGTCCCCCGCAAATAAAGTTTGGGGGCAGATCTATCATCACATCCTTAGTGAACGCATACAATATGCAGAATTTGTGTGATGGAGCATGGTGTTCAGTGACGGTGTTCAACTTTCTTTCAGGTCATGGTTGCATGCTTTGAGGTCTTCCAGACCTGGGACGATGAATATGAGAAACTGCAAGTCCTACTGAGAGACATTGTGAAAAGAAAGAGGGAAGAGAATCTGAAGATGGTGTGGCGCATCAATCCTGCTCACAGAAAGCTCCAGGCTCGTCTTGATCAGATGCGGAAGTTTCGACGCCAACACGAACAACTGAGAGCAGTTATCGTGAGAGTGTTAAGACCACAGGTAAGTACAACGGCTGGTGCCTTTTTTTAGAGACTTGGGTTGTGATTTGTTAGAATGGAACTAGTCCATTCGAAGTAAGAACTTACTCTTGTCTTGACCCAGACTATTTTCACCTGGAACACTTTCTACGAAGCAAGCTGCCCCTCATTTGCAAGGAACGGTTTAAATCCATTCCCAAAGGAATTGCTTCAATGCAAGAGAGCGCCCCCTACTGGTTCCTGGGATAAATGCTAAAACGGAAAACTTGATAGTCATTGAATTATGACTATCAAGAAACACATTAAAGGAGGCCCTGAAAATCTGGCAAACAAGTGAGCTAGTGAGTGAAATAACCACGGCTGCTGGTTGTTGAACCTTTGTTAGGGGAAGAGGTCATGTTGCTGTGTGTTCTTGGTAGTGTGATTACTACTGCTGTTGCTTAATGGTATCTTTTTACCTTTTTAGGTGACTGCAGTACCCCAGCAAAATCAGGGAGAGGTACCTGAGCCACAGGATATGAAAGTAGCAGAAGTGCTGTTTGATGCTGCTGATGCCAACGCGATTGAAGAAGTAAACCTTGCTTATGAGAACGTTAAAGAAGTCGACGGCTTGGATGTTTCCAAAGAAGGCACAGAGGCCTGGGAAGCTGCAATGAAGCGTTACGATGAAAGAATTGATAGAGTTGAGACCCGCATTACTGCTCGCCTAAGAGACCAGCTGGGCACAGCAAAGAATGCCAATGAAATGTTCAGGATCTTCTCCAGGTTCAATGCTCTGTTTGTCAGGCCCCACATCAGAGGTGCCATCCGCGAATACCAAACACAGCTGATTCAGCGTGTGAAAGATGACATAGAGTCACTTCATGACAAATTCAAAGTGCAGTATCCACAGAGCCAGGCTTGCAAAATGAGTCATGTTAGAGACTTGCCTCCGGTATCGGGGTCTATAATCTGGGCGAAACAGATTGACAGGCAGCTGACAGCCTACATGAAGCGTGTTGAAGATGTCCTTGGGAAGGGTTGGGAGAACCACGTAGAGGGCCAAAAACTGAAGCAGGACGGAGACAGCTTCCGTATGAAGCTCAACACCCAGGAAATATTTGATGATTGGGCCAGGAAGGTTCAGCAGCGTAACCTTGGTGTCTCGGGCCGCATTTTCACCATCGAAAGCACTCGTGTTCGAGGCCGAACAGGGAATGTCCTCAAACTGAAGGTCAACTTCCTCCCAGAAATAATCACCCTGTCAAAAGAAGTCCGCAACCTTAAGTGGCTAGGGTTCCGGGTTCCTCTTGCGATAGTCAACAAAGCTCACCAAGCAAATCAGCTCTATCCTTTTGCTATTTCTCTGATTGAAAGCGTCCGTACATACGAACGGACCTGTGAAAAGGTGGAAGAACGGAACACCATTTCCCTCTTGGTTGCTGGGCTAAAGAAGGAAGTGCAGGCTTTGATTGGGGAAGGAATTGCTCTAGTGTGGGAATCATACAAACTGGACCCATATGTCCAACGGCTGGCAGAGACAGTCTTCAACTTCCAGGAAAAGGTTAATTTGCTTTGAAGTTTATTACTGGGGTTTGGGGTTTTTTGCAGTGCATGATTTATCAATAATGTATTGCTTCAGTAAAGAAATCTTGAGAAATTGCCATTCAGCTGTTCAGTAGCCATAATGCCAACACTCTAAAACTGACCAGGAAAGCCTCATGCTACAATCGATTTTGATACAGCCTTTATATAAAATATTTCAGTCAACTAGAAGTAAGGCAGTATTGACTCTATATAACAGGTTATAGTATTTTTTGTCAAAACCTTATTAGTACAGTATTACATACCAGACAGGATGTCAGTCCTAGTTAGTGAAATCAATACTTGAAAATGCAGTTTTTATTTGCATTGTATTCAAATGCAGTGATCCTGAGAGTAAATAACAACTTACCACTGCTAATATGCATTCACTTGTTTGTCTAAATTCTGAATCCACTGGGAGTAATGGTATATTAGACTTACATGTTGGAAAGGCAACGTAGACATTTGTTAATGGGTGGCTTTATAGAGAACAATCATTTTGCATACTGAAACTGAGCTTTTAAGACTGTTTTCATTTCTGCCTTTTAGGTGGATGACTTGCTCATCATTGAAGAGAAAATAGACCTGGAAGTCAGATCCTTGGAGACTTGCATGTATGATCACAAAACCTTCTCCGAAATTTTAAACAGAGTTCAAAAAGCTGTGGATGATTTGAATCTTCATTCATACTCCAATTTACCCATCTGGGTTAATAAACTGGATATGGAGGTAAGCTTTGCAAGTGGTTACCGGGACAAAATAGCTATATTTCTTAATAAGTTTAATTTTAAAGTTATCTGGTTTGAACACTTGAGAGATTTTGAGTTAAAAGCCTGCTGGAAGTTAACAGTTTCCTGATATATCCCATCACGGGGTGCAGAGTCCAACTGCAAGGCTACAAATGTATGTGATACTAAAACAATAGGCTCAGCAGTAATGCCCCAGCATTCTTCTGCATTATTGTTGCCATTAATTAAATTTGTATACCACTCTTCATCCAAATATCTCCAGGCACTTCACAGCCTTTCATGAAAGTATGTCGTCAGCTGGTGCCTAAAAGGTATAAGAGCCAATGACAGCTGTACAGGCAATTCCCCATTTACTTGTGTTCCAAGGCATACATGACCATCCACACACGCATCACCGCAATCCCAGAAGTGGCAAAAAAGAGGGGGGGAAACGGCCCTAAAATCATGAAAATGGTATCTAGCAATCCCACAAGCCTTTGCACCGACCTTTGAGGCCTGTGGAGAGTTGGGAGTTTGAGCAAGGAGGTTTGGAGGCAGCATTTGTGGAGTTTGGTGCATTTTAGGTTTTAAAAAGATTTCCAGAGGTTTAAAGGATGTTTGCAGGCTTGTTCCCAATATACACAATTTCAATTAAATGCATGGTGTCTTGGAACGTAACCCCCACATAAATTGGGAGGTGCCTATATTTCAGAGGAGAGGGAGCTCCATAACTGGGGTGCTGCCACTGAGAAAGCCCTGCTTTGCATTACCACATAATGAACTGCTGACAGCTGAGGTACCACAGGGGATTACCTCCTCTCCCACCCACCACAGATCTCAGTACATAGGTAGGGCTGTGTGGGAGGAGTCACTCACAGGTACAAAGGTCCCAAGTTGTATAGTCAGTCACACACTGCTCCAGTTAACCTAATTCAGCCAAGAAGGACAAGTGTCTAGAGGACATGTTGTCAGAGGGCTCTAAGTACTAGTCCATATCCTCAGGTCTCAAAGGGGCTAATAAGAAAGGATGCTGATAAGAAAAATCTTTCCGTGGATGTTTAGTAGCATGTGCTAACTTCAGGTCTGCTGCATTTCTTGCAGTACTTCAGTTTTGTTAATGCAATTGCTTCCTAGATCGAGAGAATCCTGGGAGTTCGTCTGCAGGCTGGGCTGAGAGCATGGACTCAAGTACTACTTGGTCAAGCAGATGACAAAGCAGAAGTTGATATGGACACAGATGCTCCACAAGTCAGCCATAAGCCAGGTGGAGAGCCAAAGATCAAAGTACGTGGTGTCTTCACTTTGAATTGAATCCATGGAGTCTTGCAAGCTGGAAGTAATGCATGCAAAATCTATAACTAAAATGTGTGTTGAAATGATGCAGTATAACTTAAGTCTTGTCCTGTGTTTGCACAGTTCTGGTAAATCTGATGATCTTCCACAAAATTTGGCATCCAGAGAATCCATAAGAATCCATAATTTTGCTGAATGAAGTTCCCAGCTCTTATGATCACGGAAAGAATGCTTATATTATGAGCATTTATTTAAAGGCTTGGAGTTGCAGGGAACTGGGATGTCTTGAGCTCTTTCATCTAATCATTGGCCAGCCTCCGCCATCCTTTTCCATGGCCGCCTCTTTTTAGTCCTGTTCAGTTCCCTGCGTCTTGTGGGGAGTAGTTATTTGTTCTATTGTTACAGGATGTATTGCGTTCATCAATTTTTGCAATAACTGTTACTAAATCAAATGACAAATATATGTACTGCTGAAGACACCATGCTTGGAAAGAAATAAAAACATTTTTAAAAAAGAATTTCAGAGACAAAGGGTACAGCTCTGTGTCAGGGAGCTTTCATTCTAAAATTTGACAATTTAAGAGATAATGGAGGAGAGGATATAGGATTGCATATATGTGCTCAGCCTTGACGGTGAAGAATAAGGGTTAAGCTAAAGGCTTTACAGGAGACGTGGCTTTTTGGAAACTCTGAACAGAATACATAACTTCATCTAGTGCAGTTTATATTTGTGCTATAATGCACGGATACAAAGATAACTTTCCAACTTAATACCACCGTCAAATTTTGAGTAATGCTACCAGACTAATGATAATTTAATGCATTTGGTTATTACTTCCTCCAGTAAACCAAAACTGAACATGGCTTTATATTCCTGCAGAATGTTGTTCATGAACTGCGGATAACCAACCAGGTAATCTACCTGAATCCACCCATTGAAGACTGTAGATACAAACTGTTCCAAGAACTGTTTGCTTGGAAGATGGTAATACTGTCGCTACCTAGAATCCAAAGTCAGAGATATCAGGTAAGAATAAAGAAATACTACTTTTGAATCTCAAGAATCTTGATTTATCCTAAATCTTTTTTTAAAAAATCAACACTCTCATTGCTTTTAAATCAAAATGTGGTACATCTTCTGTGTTTTGTTAGGTGGGTGTGCACTATGAATTATCAGAAGAGGAAAAATTCTACCGTAATGCCCTGACACGGATGCCAGATGGCCCTTCGGCACTTGAAGAGTCTTACTCTGCAGTCATGGGGATTGTAACAGAAGTTGAACAGTACGTGAAGGTAAGAGAACATGTTATGTTTCCTAGTCCAGAGTTATTACGTAACATTATTCCACGTGACAGTGTCTTGATCAAGAATATGGAATGATGAGTTATTTAACATTTGTTTAAAGTACGGAGTTTACAGTTTTGGTTACCAGTTCATAAACCCGAGAATTGAATATATCTAATAGCTTACAAATCCTTAAAATGAAAAATTGAGGTATTTCTTTTGTGTGTGCACACTCGATCTCTAGGTTTGGCTCCAATATCAATGTTTATGGGATATGCAAGCTGAGAACATCTACAACCGCCTTGGAGAAGACTTAAATAAGTGGCAAGCACTCTTGGTTCAGATAAGAAAAGCCAGGGGAACCTTTGACAATGCTGAAACCAGGAAGGAATTTGGGCCTGTTATCATCGACTATGGAAAGGTAAACACCCTGAAGGAAAATAGATCTGATAGTAGAGATATAGAATCATAGAATTGTGGAGTTGGAAGGAAGCCCATGCAGGAATAATGTAGTAGATATCTCCTGCATTAATTTTCATTAAACGGTATCAAATAACAGACCACAAGTAGAAGGGGTGGGGGAATGAGTAAATAAACTTAGTTGGTCTCTAAGGTGCTACTGGACAATTTTTTAATTTATTTCTACAGTATATAAGAAACACAAGTTTGCAAATTATAAGATAGATGGCATAGAGTAAAATTACCACTGTTTTAATTGTATAGGTGCAATCGAAGGTGAACTTGAAGTATGATTCCTGGCATAAGGAAGTGCTCAGCAAATTTGGTCAAATGCTGGGCCAAAACATGACAGAGTTCCATTCTCAAATTTCCAAGGTAAGTTTGCCAAAATTCGTCCCACTGAAAATACCAAAGCAGAAATTTTTGCCAAAGTACCCCTAACCATAGATAGCAACACTTGCTTCTCTTCTCTCAATATGGGATGAAAGAGATTGTTCCATGTCAAAGCTTTCTTACTTTGGGACTCTTAGAGGGGAAAAAACCACGGGATGTCTGAAGAACTGTGAGTGCCTGTATATGCCTGTATTAAACTAATTGGGTGTGATTGGCAATTCCATAGAGGCTTTCCTTGTCTTTTGAACAGGGCATCTAAAACTTACTCCCTTTCCTTTATGAGAGCATTTCTTAAAATTTCCTTTTTCCCACTTCTTAGTCACGGCAAGAACTGGAGCAGCACTCGGTGGACACAGCTAGCACATCTGATGCCGTGACATTCATCACATATGTGCAGTCACTGAAACGCAAAATCAAACAATTTGAGAAACAAGTTGAGGTAAGCTTTCTACAACAGGTTTCTGCAATCAGTTTCAATGGAAAAGGCTTCATAACAGAGATAGGATCAGAAGATATGTGATTGAAGCCTGTTCCAAATAAAACATTGCTGTACATATCTCATATTCAGGTTATGTGTCAAAATAAAATACCCTTTAAATTTAACAAAAAAGAAACCCCTACATAGTGACAAGTCTCAGTGCAACGCTAGCATCTGAACTTGGCACTTTTTGTTATAATTGTAACTTATTTTTTGGTGCCTATAGCTCTACCGTAATGGCCAGCGCTTGCTTGAGAAGCAGAGGTTCCAATTTCCTTCATCCTGGTTGTACATTGATAACATTGAAGGAGAATGGGGTGCTTTCAATGACATCATGCGTCGAAAGGATTCTGCCATTCAGCAGCAAGTAGCAAACCTGCAAATGAAAATCGTTCAGGAAGATCGAGCTGTGGAGACTCGTACAGTTGACTTACTGACAGACTGGGAGAAAACAAAGCCTGTAACTGTAAGTTGTCTTCAGTGCTCTGGCATTTTGACCCTCAAGTTATCATTCCTTTGACACCTATGATCTCCTTTAGCCAAAACATGAATCTAGTGGTGCACTTAACAGCTTGAGCACCATACAAATACTATCCTGCCCTAAGTCAGGCTGAGACCCACCAATTGAAGACCAGTGATCTAAATTATGTGTCCATTATGAATGCTTGTAATTGTGCTTAGCTGTCTCATTCACTAACAAACCCCAATGATACTTGGGACTAACCGGCTCAGCACGACTTGGAGAACTGGAGAATTTGGTGCTTTTATATTCCTTGACATCCAACTTAATGGGAAGTCTGAAAACGGAGTGCTTGTACCTCTCATCTGCAAAACTGGGATATGCTATATTTCAAAATAGCTTAAGGTAGTCGTACACCATCTATAAAAGTGAAATTTGGTACACGTAGTCAAAAGTGCCACCTTACATAACAGTGAACTCCACTATGCCTAGTCTGATAATAGTATTTCACTTCTTTTTTCAGGGCAACCTGCGCCCAGAGGAAGCTCTCCAAGCCCTTACCATTTACGAAGGAAAGTTTGGGAGGTTGAAGGATGACCGTGAGAAATGTGCAAAGGCCAAGGAAGCTCTGGAACTCACAGATACAGGACTTCTCAGTGGTAGTGAAGAACGTGTTCAGGTATGAAAATCTAGTAGCCGGGCGTATAAATTTCAGCTGCTGTATTCCGTAGAAAGACCTTTCCAGCTACGCTGATCAAAACCTACTAGAATTATTTGTCATATCCTGCTTTCCACCCCCCTCTACAATTACTGATGTTTCGAACCATCTCTTGTCTTGTAGGTTGCTTTAGAAGAGCTCCAAGACCTTAAAGGAGTCTGGTCTGAGCTTTCCAAGGTCTGGGAACAGATTGATCAAATGAAGGAGCAACCCTGGGTTTCAGTACAGCCTCGCAAGGTACTTCAGCTGTATATATGTAAAGAACTTGAGGACCATAGCAAGAGAAATTGCAAATCTATCCTCTTCAAAGCCTGCAAAACAGAAGCTAAAAATGTTCTGCCGTATAGTCAGCGTTGACATTGTTCGGCACATATTTGATAGCGCTGATTAAACCAGTGTGGTGTAGTGGTTAAGAGCGGTAGTCTTGTAATCTGGGGAACCGGGTTCGCGTCTCCGCTCCTCCACATGCAGCTGCTGGGCGACCTTGGGCCAGTCACACTTCTTTGAAGTCTCTCAGCCCCACTCACCTCACAGAGTGTTTGTTGTGGGGGAGGAAGGGAAAGGAGAATGTTAGCCGCTTTGAGACTCCTGAAGGGGAGTGAAAGACGGGATATCAAATCCAAACTCCTCCTCTTCTACGGCCCAGGGACCTCAATCCTGTCCCAGAGCACCCTGACCATCTCTGCACATCTATGAACTAACTTGGGCGTAGGAAGCTAACCTGTCAGTAAGGCAGAGAGACCAACCTACCAATGGCTACCACTGCAGGCTTCAACATTGGCTTCTTTACCTTTCTGTTTAAATTAGCAGTGCAGCTCGTCGGCATTTGTAATCAAGGGGGAAGAATTTGG
Source organism: Podarcis gaigeae (assembly GCF_964106915.1). Lineage (NCBI taxonomy): Eukaryota > Metazoa > Chordata > Lepidosauria > Squamata > Lacertidae > Podarcis > Podarcis gaigeae. The sequence continues at coordinate 16,107,714 of NC_139678.1, read as the reverse complement.
GATGCAGAGAAGGATGGTGAGGATGTTGGATTACAGGGAGATTTAGGTTTGTAAGATGGGTGGAGGCATCTGCTATGACATTTGGAAGACTTTGGAGGACTTTGGGGAGCTGCAGAGGGATACTCAGCAAAGGAGAAGCTGAAATTATGTTGTGAAACGCCCTAACATCTATGGATAAAGGGTGGTATACAAATTTGATAAATAATAATAAAATTGGGTGGCATGGTGGTACTGGTATGGAATACGGGCAGGGAGGATGCAGATAAGTAGCACATTGAGACCATTTTAGAAGAACACGTAGAATCAGTTTGTGAGGCTAATCTTTTTTAGGGAGTCTTTGGGTGACTTGATAAAGAGCATTAATAACAGCTTATGGGTTGGCATGCAGATGAGCTCTTGCCTTATCAGAAAGGAGAACAAGATAATAACTTGGTCAGTGTTCCTGGCAAACAGGACTACTTGGGTGAGCTGTCCGTTAATAAAGATGACAAATGGGTAATACAGTCATACTTCGGGTTGAATACGCTTCGAGTTTTGCGGGTTTCACCGCTTGCGCATGCGCAGACGCTCAAAATGACGTCATGCGCAGAAGCGGCGAAAAGTGACGCGCACGTGCGGAGACGTGCCATCGCTGGTTAAGTTTACCTCTAGATGCAAACGGGGCTCCGGAACGGATCCCATTTGTATCTAGAGGTACCACTGTACTCAGCAATTTGCGCAGTCTGTGAACTTGTTAAAAGTTGCTCCCTATCTTCCTTATAGCTTCGACAAAGTCTAGATGGCTTACTCAACCAGCTGAAAAATTTCCCTGCTCGCTTACGGCAATATGCATCCTATGAATACGTGCAGAGGCTCCTGAAAGGTTACATGAAGGTAAGCTTGCTTGTGAAAGACCTCTGGATAGAACATCGTGCTGATGCCTAACAAGACAAGTTTACACCTTTCCTTCATTTCCAACCCCCTCAGATAAACATGTTGGTGATAGAGTTGAAGTCGGAGGCTCTTAAAGATCGCCATTGGAAGCAGCTGATGAAGAGGCTGCACGTGAATTGGGTGGTTTCCGAACTAACCCTGGGTCAGATCTGGGATGTTGATTTGCAGAAGAATGAACTGATTGTGAAAGATGTGCTACTTGTAGCACAGGGAGAGATGGCACTGGAAGAATTCTTGAAGCAGGTAGCTATTGGCTTTTAATAAAATACTTTTGCTCCTTCAAAAACTTTAAATCTATATTTCCAGTGAAGTTCCCTTAACTCAAACAAAACCATTGTCACTGAAGCAAGAAATCTATATTTCCAATGAAGTTCCCTTAACTCAAACAAAACCATTGTCACTGAAGCAAGACAAGTCCTGATGCAATGGTTGCTACTTATTTGTGACCCTGCATAGTGAGAGAGTAAAGGGAAAGTGACAGGAAGGCTTGCTGGAAAAGGCTAAGAGGCTTCCTTCAAGGAACACAGCCTTCTGCACTCAGGAGTGCTGGGGACTTTTCTTCCTGAAGAGGAAGCAGCAACTTACTGGCAATATTCTGTTCTTCCCAAGGAAGTACAGTTTGTTAGAGGACAGTTGGTTAAACCTATGTCAGGCTGCAGGGTGTATTTCAAAAAGTTCTGTTCTTAGAAGCTGCTGTTGATTTTAATCAACTACGTATTGAATATTTTTGATCGATAGTGTTAACGTTTTATATTCTTGTAAACTTGTCTCTATCAAGCAGTATATACATTTTATTAGATAAAGAAACAGCTAATTACTCTAGAGTGAAATAATGATAGAATCAAAAGTGGAACCATTTGAACATCTGGCCACATTTATAAGACAAAGGTCTTATAACCACTTCCTGATTATCACTTGTTACATAGATGTACTCTTGCTCTTCATCATTTGTTGGGCTATTTTTAAAGAAAAGCAGCCTTGGCCTGCCTGATTTTTTACCTTTAATCCTAAATATCACTCTGCATTATTTTCTGTAAAGATACGAGAAGTGTGGAACACCTATGAGCTGGATTTGGTTAACTACCAGAACAAATGTCGTTTGATTCGTGGTTGGGATGACCTTTTCAACAAAGTCAAAGAGCACATCAACAGTGTTTCTGCAATGAAGCTATCGCCATACTACAAGGTAGAACCCAGAATGTATCTTTTGCTCTTTTCATTTCTGTCTCTTAATGTATTCAGGAATGTTAATGCATATGCTTCGGTTTGCACACTTTTGTATAGCTATGACTAACTAGCAAGCACTGAACACAATTATATGAGCTCCCCTACAATCCAGCCTGCTTTCTGAGATCATCTTGGTCCTAATTTCCCTGGAATTGCATTTAGTTGGCACTGGGCAGAGGGTGTTTTCGGTGTCTCGTGCCCAGGCTTTTGAACCTTCTCCCAAGAGAGGCTCATCTCAGCCCTTCTTAAATGCCCTTATGCTGGGTTGTTTTAAAACCTTCCATTTTAGGAAGGCTTTTGAGCCATAAGTGTTTTTTGAGCTTTTGCTGATCAGTTTGTTGTTCTGGTTTTTTATTCTTAGTGTACTTTTTGATTATGCAATTTTTACATTTATTGTTAGACAATTTAAGCCCTTATTGAGGAAAATGTTATAAATTTTCTTTAATATAGATAACACAGCTTAAATATAGTTGCATTGTGCTTTATTTACAATAAATGTGTAACTCAGTTACATAAATTAAAGCCATTTATTGATCTGTAGGTGTTTGAAGAAGATGCCCTAAGCTGGGAAGACAAACTGAATCGTATCATGGCACTTTTTGATGTCTGGATAGATGTCCAGAGGCGCTGGGTTTACCTGGAAGGTATCTTCACTGGGAGCGCTGATATCAAGCACCTGTTGCCTGTTGAAACACAGAGATTCCAAAGGTAATGGTTTGTTCTTGAAGATAAATGTGAATGCAGGAATCTCTGTAACTTCTTATTTCACCCAGGAGGCTTTCATGTATAAGTGTGTCCCTCCTTTGGGACAATGACTGGTGGGGGGTTCTGTTTTGATTCAATGCTCTCTCTTCTTGACTTCACAGCATCAGTACAGAGTTTCTGGCCCTCATGAAAAAGGTGTCCAAATCTCCCCTGGTCATGGATGTTCTGAATATTCAGGGTGTACAGAGATCACTGGAAAGATTAGCAGACTTGCTTGGGAAGATCCAGAAAGCTTTGGGAGAGTACCTGGAGAGAGAGAGAGCTTCTTTCCCTCGGTAAAGAATTGATATTTCACTGCATTAGTTTTGTTCTATAAGCAAACTCTGGCATTAATACATTGTCCCCCAGGCTTTATGTTACCTTATCATCCCCATGTTCTAATCTTGTGTTTGACCAAAAAATTAAACCACCTGTGCAGATTTTGGCTTGGAAATATTTCGATTGGGGACAAGCCTTTAAAAGAGAGTGAACGTTGCATTAAGATATAGCTAGAGTTACGTAAATGGCTTCAGTGTATTATAATGCAATGAAGAGCTATACTTTATTAAATTTATGTACCACCCTTCATCTGAAGATCGCAGGGCAGTTTACAATTTAAAAACACAAAAATATATACCTTAATAACTAACGAAAACAATACCCCCCTAGTAGTAGTATTTATTAAATTTCATTTGGGAGCCTTGGATTGAGAAGTTTTGTGGCTTGACACAATACTGTATAGTAACTGGATTCAGTAATTTGTGGTCTGGGCTTCCCATGTTGTCTTAAACCGAAACTAATTACCTACCTACTAACGGCAAATGTGAATATGTAAATACAATAAACAATGCTGTCGGCTTTATTATTTTATGTTCAAATGACTTCAACCTGGCTCTTCAACCAAGAAGAGTGGCTTACAAACATCAGTAGTAAGATGGGGCCCTGGTCTTAAGACTACAACCTAAATGTGTGACACCCAAAAAATACTGGGAGGGAGGCAGGAAAAAAGTAAACCCAGGCACTAGCTCTCCACAGTCAGAGGCAGTGATGCTTCAGAATGCCAGTCATTGAAAACCACAAGAGGGAAGAGTGCTCTTGTGCTCAGACTCTGCTTGAGGGTTTCCCATAGACAGCTGGGTGGCCACTGAGAGCAGGGTGCTGGACTAGATGGACCATTGGCCTGAACCTCTTCTGTTAGTCAGCAAAGGTGTTTGATCAACTGGAATGGAAAGAGTTGAAGGGGTTGGAGGAGCAAAAGGTTGCTGGTTTCAGCTGAGCTGATGAAGTGGCCCCTTCTCCCTTCCTCTGCTGCATCCCAGTGGAGTGGGAGCTCCCAGGTAACACTTGTGGGAGGGAGAAGCCTAAATAAGCTGGCTTCTCAGCATAGCTGATGGCTGCCCTGTTTCCCTTCACGCCCTCTACTTCAGCCTAATGGAACAGCTCCAGTCAGCTGACAAAATGTAGTCTTCTGTTGTTTCACTTGACAGTCCACATAGAAAAATCCTGGGTTTGTTGAGGGGTACTAGGTGCTTGTCACTTTGCATTTCGCTGTATCCCTTTTTGTCCATTAAAATGGCAAGCTTTCTTTTTTTAGGTTCTACTTTGTTGGTGATGAAGACTTGCTCGAAATCATAGGGAACAGCAAGAACGTAGCTAAACTGCAGAAGCACTTCAAGAAGATGTTTGCTGGAGTGTCGAGCATCATCCTTAACGAGGACAGCTCCATTGTTCTGGGAATATCTTCACGCGAGGGAGAGGAGGTACAGTGAAGAGATACCTCACTCTTTAAAACAGGTGGGGAACCTCCGAACAACCAGGCCATCGGGAGCAAGCTACGCCCACCTGCCCTACACCTGACAACATGTAAAGGCAGGGCTTGGCAGAATCCACCAATTGGCTTACCAAGAGCCTAAGCATCAGCTGGCTGTCAGGCACTTGGAAAGTGCTCTTCAAGGGGCTTCCTTTGGAAAGAACAAAAGGCTCTGTTCTTACAAGTACTTATTTTTTCCAAAGGTCAGCAGGTTTGGAGTTACTGTATATCAGCTGATAGGTGGTAACTCCAAACCATTTGAATCAACTGTGTGTTCAAGTGTCCCGTAGGAAGCTTGGTCACACAAGCAATCCCTGCAGAAAGAAGGTTTAAAACAAGTTACTTCTTGTCAGCTGAATTCTAAGTCTCTGGTGCTTCAAAGCACCACACAGGGCTATTTGCAAGCTCTGCATGTCGCTGTGAAGTCCTCACATGTGGCAGATCTCTCCCCCCCCCCTGCGATGAATTTGACAAATATGCAGACTGTTACATCTGGCTTGAGAGCCAGTGTGGTGTAGTGGTTAAGAGTGGTAGTCTCGTAATCTGGGAAACCAGGTTCGCGTCTCCCCTCCTCCACATGCATCTGCTGGGTGACCTTGGGGCTAGTCACACTTCTTTGAAGTCTCTCAGCCCCACTCACCTCAGAGTGTTTGTTGTGGGAGAGGAAGGGAAAGGAGAATGTTAGCCACTTTGAGACTCCTTAAAGGGAGTGAAAGGCGGGATATCAAATCCAAACTCCTCTTCTTCCTCTTCATCTGGCCCACCAGCTAGAAAGATTCCTCATCCTAGCTTTTATGAAAAGAAAAACACACTTAAACTTGATTTTTCCCCCCTTCAGGTGTTGTTCAAAACTCCCGTTTCAATCACGGAGCATCCCAAGATCAACGAGTGGCTCACACTTGTTGAGAAAGAAATGAGAGTCACACTTGCCAAGCTGCTTGCCGAGTCTGTCACGGAAGTCGAAATCTTTGGCAAAGCAACCTCTATTGATCCAGCTACCTACATCTCCTGGATTGACAAATACCAGGTATAGGTTCTCTTCAGCCTTCAGTAAAATGCATTGTGCTTTTTGGGGGAAGGAAAGGGAAACATCTGGCAAAAGCCAATGCTTATTTTTGTTTCAATGCTCTAGGCCCAGCTTGTTGTCCTGTCAGCCCAGATTGCCTGGTCAGAAAACGTGGAGTCTGCTTTGAGTGGCATGGGCGGAGGCGGTGACAGCAGCCCTCTGCAGTCTGTGCTGACCAATGTTGAGGTCACCCTGAATGTGCTTGCAGACTCTGTGCTGATGGAGCAGCCACCGCTCCGCAGAAGGAAGTTGGAACACCTGGTAAGCCACAACCTTCGTTATGCTCTCTAGACGTCCCATCTCCAATTGCTTTTAAACATGATGATGCTTCATGAAATAGTTGTTTTGATACTTTGCATTCTGAATTTCACATTTTCTTTTTTCAAAAGATCACTGAGCTGGTCCACCAAAGGGATGTCACGCGATCACTGATTAAAAGCAGAATTGACAACTCCAAATCCTTCGATTGGCTGAGCCAGATGAGGTTCTACTTTGACCCGAAACAGACAGATGTGTTGCAGCAACTGTCCATTCAGATGGCCAATGCCAAGTTCAACTATGGCTTTGAATACCTTGGCGTTCAGGATAAACTGGTGCAGACTCCTCTTACTGATCGATGCTACCTGACAATGACCCAAGCTTTGGAAGCCAGGCTGGGAGGTTCTCCATTTGGTAGGTTACTGTTTTCTGTACGCCCATTTCTCAAAAACTTTCTTAACGCTGGAAACAAAAAATTGTGTGTTCAAGGTAGCAAAGCGATTTTAATAGCTGCACAGATAATTTAGTCTTAACTAAAAGGATCTTGGGGTTTGCTTTGAGACATATAATACAGCAGTCTTGCTGAAACTAAACACATCTACTTAATTACTGGATAGAAGATCCCCTGCGAGTCCTATGTACAATACCTTAGGGTTCTAGTTTGGTATCGAGCTGGAATTCAAATTGCATCCTCCAAAGACTGAGGGTTATAAGAAAATTGTATGGCTGTTAAGTGGTAACAAGTGTTGGGCATGGCTATTATTTGGAAGTGATGGTTAAGATGACATGAAACATGTCTCTTTTTTTATTTAATGGACAGGGCCTGCTGGAACTGGTAAAACAGAATCCGTTAAGGCTCTCGGTCACCAGCTTGGACGCTTTGTTCTCGTGTTCAACTGCGACGAAACATTTGACTTCCAGGTATGGTGGTTTCAACTATCATTATGCTACCTTGGAATACTGATAATAAATCATGCAAGTTTCAAGTGTCTGTGTCTACTGTACAGGGAAGCTATAGTTGGTTTCATTGGGCTGCCCCGTATTCTGAAGGAAGAGAAGGAGCACTTCTATGATTCTGTGTCTGTACAAAAGAGTGGCACCATATAGGATGCCCTGCCCAATAATAGCAATTTCTGCCTCTCTAAAACTTAAGGGAAAATCCAGCCCCGTTTTACAACTGATCAGTCTACTATTCTGCCGCATAATACTCCACAGCTTCTCAGTGTTCATTAACCTTCCCCATCCTTTTTTCAGGCAATGGGACGCATCTTTGTGGGTCTTTGCCAAGTGGGCGCGTGGGGCTGCTTTGACGAATTCAACAGACTTGAGGAGCGAATGCTTTCTGCCGTTTCCCAGCAGGTCCAGTGCATCCAAGAAGCCTTGCGAGAGCACTCAAATCCAAACTTGGAGAAAAGTATGTTTGATGCATACGCCCTGCTGCTAATTGTTCATGTGTGGTATCTAACAGGATACAACTCCTGAAACAGCGACCAATTAACATCTCTCTTAAAATTGGACATTATAAACATGGGTTCTATCGCTGTGCTATATTTTTGCTAGTCCATTGTCACAGTGGCAACAGCCTTCACATGCTCAGGGTGAGACAAGCACTAGAGTCAGGCAGGCAAGTGAGTGGGGATGGGGCAGAGGGGTGAGCAAAGCAATAGGGGTGGTGGGCCAGTGAGCTGGGCTTAGGGAAGTGGGGCAGGTCAGCTGAGAGAGGTGGGGTGGTGGGTTGAGTGAGAGGGGTGGCACAGGTGAGCTGCAAAGGTTTGATGAGTAAGGGGGTGGGCTATGGGGAGCAGGTGCTTGGACAAAGAGTAGGGGGAAAGGAGGGGACTTTGGAGAGAAGGAGCTTGGAGACCTAAGCAAGCAAGAGTCATCAGCCCCTAGTATTTCAATATAAGTGGCTTTTATTGTGAGAAGGTATGGAATCCACAAAGAACAGAAGTCTGAGTAATTCATGCTTCCCTGTCTTTCCCTAAAGACTAGGGTGGTTTATGTTTCTGTGTCACTTCTCTGAGAATTCTTTACCTCTTTGGGCTTTGGAAGTCTAATTGCTAGCCTTGTTGACTTCCTTTCATGTGTGCGTGCATATGCAAGTTGATTTGGTTAAGAACAGCAAACTGAACGACCAATGCTTGCTTCCAGCTTCCACCACCATTACCTGTGAGTTGCTGAACAAACAAGTGAAAGTGAGCGCAGACATGGCAATTTTCATCACGATGAACCCTGGCTATGCTGGTAGATCAAATCTCCCAGACAACTTGAAGAAACTGTTCCGGAGCTTGGCCATGACAAAACCTGACCGTCAGCTGATTGCCCAAGTCATGCTGTATTCCCAGGGATTTCGGACAGCAGAAGTGCTTGCCAACAAGATTGTCCCATTTTTCAAGTAAGAAACACTGCTGGTAGTAGAAGCACGTAGCATGATTTGTTCTTAGAGCTGTGTGAATTCAGCAATAACTGGTCCAACCTGCTGCCGGCACTGTTATATTTCTGAAACTTAATTGTCAATTATTCTGATGCATCTGACTGTGTTTAGATCATATCTCATGCAACCATAGTATAACTTGCAAGAACATCCAACTCCAAGCCAACTTCAGCATTAATCGGTTGGTGTCTTTGGCTCCTTAGGTTATGTGATGAGCAGCTCTCCTCTCAAAGCCATTATGACTTTGGCTTGAGAGCTCTGAAGAGCGTCCTGATCAGTGCTGGCAACGTGAAGAGAGAGAGGATTCAGAGAATAAAACGGGAGAAGGAGGAACGTGGTGAAGTGGTTGATGAAGGAGAAATTGCTGAGAACTTGCCAGAACAAGAGGTATAGCCTGGGTTTGCATGTGACGAACTAATGTAAAGTACAGTTACATACGCAGATGCTTGGAGACTATGGATGCACAAAAGGAGTGTGGTGTTAAATTGTTTTCTTGCACCCTGTATTCAAGCCTATCCTGCCTCTTGCTGCTGTAGATGTTGCTTTATCTGGCTCCCTGTAGGCTTTGGTAGAAGGCATCTGAATTGGTGTCAGAAGTGCTGCTGTTCATCATGAGGGCTTCACTTCATGTCCTCTCCATAGTATAGGATCTAAAATCTAAAGGAAAATTCAGTAATTGACATTGCATCATTCACAAAGCTTTTATTTCTTTGCATTTTATCTAGCATGTAGATCTTAAGTATTTGTGCTTCTATTTTGCATTTTTATCTTGCAAACCACCCTGAAATTTTTGGATGAAGGGTGGTATATAAATTTAATAAATAACAACAACAATAATAATTAAAAAGTATTTCTGATGTAGGATCTCAATTTGATATTGTACCCAGAAGTATCACTTGAGTATTTTCATAACACGAGTTCTTCTCACACGAGTTAATAAGCAAGTCGGTTTTTTTGTTCTTCTGTGTAGATCCTGATCCAGAGTGTCTGTGAAACAATGGTACCCAAACTGGTTGCAGAAGACATACCATTGCTTTTCAGTCTCTTGTCCGATGTGTTCCCTGGCATTCAGTATCACCGTGGAGAAATGACTGCCCTGAGGGAAGAGCTTAAGAAGGTCTGTCAGGAAATGTACCTGACGTACGGCGATGGGGAAGACATTGGCAGCATGTGGGTTGAAAAGGTACGTTGCGTCAGTGCTCACTGCCAACAAATAGCACAAAGTTATGTGAGATCTGGCCACAAACAGCCTTCTAGAAATTTAAGCAAGATAATTATATCTTCCTTGTATTTATGTGCTATCTCTTCTCCATCATGGAACCCAAGGTGGTGTATACGTGTTTGCCAGGTGTCGCCCACCCAAGCACTCAGCAAACCCAGACTTGCTTAGCTTCAGCAAAGTGATGGCCTTCCTTGTTTTTGGACCATGACAGCTGGACCCACCCAAAGCATTCTACATTAAGATGTTCCTCATGCAACACTTTGATTTTTCTCTTTCTCCATAGGTTCTTCAGCTCTACCAAATTACCCAGATCAATCATGGTTTGATGATGGTGGGCCCATCTGGAAGTGGAAAGACCATGGCTTGGAGAGTTCTTCTGAAAGCACTGGAGAGGCTGGAGGGTGTGGAAGGTGTTGCCCACATCATCGATCCCAAAGCCATCAGCAAAGACCATCTCTATGGCACTCTCGATCCCAACACCAGAGAGTGGACAGATGGACTGTTCACGCATGTCTTGAGAAAGTGAGTGTGTGCTATAAGTAAAGGTGTGAGCAAGAAATTTCTCCCTGGTGTAGGAAGAACTTGGGCTGGCTGGACGTTCTCTCAAATGGCCCTACATTATTCCCTTGTCTAGGATAATAGATAACGTGAGAGGCGAACTACAGAAACGGCAGTGGATCATCTTCGATGGAGATGTTGATCCTGAGTGGGTTGAGAATTTGAACTCTGTTCTGGATGACAACAAGCTGTTGACACTGCCAAATGGAGAACGTCTGAGCCTTCCACCAAACGTAAGGCTAGCTACTTCCCCCCACCCCAAATAAGAGAATAAATCTGCTTGGACAATATTTCCGGATTGGGAAAATGTCTGGTAATTTTGAGATGCTTGTGTCAGCCAGGAAATTCATTTTAAGGTGTTTCCAGCAGACACAGTTTGGAAGTAGGTTGTTACTCCCTGGTTTTGTCATGTTGGGCTTTGCCAGTTCCCATTAGATTATGAGGAACTGCCTTACTTAAAGGGCTGGCTATAAAATATTACTTGAGGTTTAACTTGTACCATTCTGATTGCAATGCTGTCTTAATGCTCCCAGTGGCCTCTTAACAGGCTAAGGTTAGTCAAGGGAGAAAACTCTTAGAAGTTAGACACAGCTGTGTCCTCAGATAATTTTGAGGCCGGCACTGGTTTCTAAGCCATCTTTCTGCTTTTTCCCATAGGTGCGCATCATGTTTGAAGTTCAAGATCTGAAGTATGCTACTCTGGCCACAGTGTCAAGGTGTGGCATGGTTTGGTTCAGTGAAGATGTTCTAAGCACTGACATGATTTTCAACAACTTCCTGGCCAGACTGAGGAGCATCCCTCTGGATGAAGGCGAAGAGGAAGCTCAGCGTAGGAGAAAGGGCAAGGAAGATGAAGGAGAGGAAGCAGCTTCCCCAATGTTGCAGGTATAGTTCAAGAGTATATAACACGAAAGATTGCAGTACCACCTTGCCGTGGGCACGCAGATTATTATACGAGTAGTTCAGCTCTATTTTGCCCGATAATGGTTGACGAAACGCTGTTTCAACAGATTCAGAGAGATGCAGCAACAATTATGCAGCCATACTTCACATCGAATGGGCTGGTGACGAAGGCACTCGAACATGCTTTCAAGCTGGAGCACATCATGGACCTCACTCGCTTGCGCTGTCTTGGCTCCCTCTTCTCCATGCTGCACCAGGCCTGCCGCAACGTAGCACAGTACAATGCCAACCATCCAGACTTCCCTATGCAGATAGATCAGCTGGAACGCTACATCCAGGTAACTCCCATAGCTAAGTAAATAAAAAAGAGGAAACTGTCAAGCTGCCAGCCTTGTTAATTAACCTTGCTGTTAATTTTCATGTGGCTCTCTTGTGTGGGACTCCTTTTTTCCTGCACCTTTACTGATCAGTTTCTGAACTTTCTCAGCGATACCTCGTGTATGCGATTCTGTGGTCCCTTTGCGGAGACAGCCGTCTGAAGATGAGAGCCGAGCTGGGTGAATACATCAGGAGAATCACAACTGTGCCACTGCCTTCTGCACCAAATATACCTATCATTGATTACGAGGTAAAAAATAAACCTTTCCATTTTCTAAATGCCAGGCTTAATGTACTTATTTATTGATGCTATTTGCACAAAACTTAATACAACAAAATAGATGATTTCACAACCTTCTTCCAGAGACTTGGCAGCAACATAATTATTCAGTGCACTTACATTTTGGACGATGCACTTAACTGAACAAATTTCTTGGTGATTTGAATCTAAGGCTGTCATCAGATTTAAAAACTGATCCTTGAGCCTTGTTGATCTGGTTGGTTTTTAATTCATACGCTTAATAAGTTCAAAAGAAAAGCATACTTTGCTTTTAGATGGTATACTCAGGTATTTTAGAGTCATTTCCCACCACTCACTCAGAAGTGTATTAGCTGTTGTCTGCAATGAGTTTCTTTGTTAAAATCTTTTATAAAGTGTTCTTAATTTGCTGTCAGCTTAGTGGAGGCACTTCAGGTTTTTTTTAATTGCAGCAAACAAAAGCAGGGCCAACATAAATATATAGAAGTCAGTAGTACCAGCAATATATACACAAGCTTATTTTAAATGCTTTTGATCAGCTTAATGTTGCAATTAATGTTAAACCTTGAAGTACCCGCTTTAAACAACACCAAGTTGTTGCTTTGGCAGCAACAGAAGCAGATAATACCAGATACTTAATTTTCTTTCTCTCCATAGGTCTCAATTACTGGTGAGTGGATTCCCTGGCAGTCAAAGGTCCCGCAGATTGAAGTCGAGACTCACAAAGTGGCAGCTCCTGATGTTGTGGTGCCAACCCTAGACACCGTCCGCCACGAAGCATTGTTGTATACTTGGCTTGCGGAGCACAAACCGCTAGTGCTGTGTGGGCCGCCAGGTTCTGGAAAGACCATGACTCTCTTCAGTGCACTCAGGGCTTTGCCTGACATGGAGGTAAACAGTTCTTTGTGTGTGACCTTCTCCCATTCCGAACATTCTGAATGAGTAACCACATCTGCAGGCTTTAAAATGCCACTGAGCAGCAGAAGATCAGAATAATTTATTCATCTTGCACATTTAATTAAATCTCTCTGCACAACAATACAATCAGCAGAACGAGCGAGGAGGCGCTCGTTCCTCTCTTTTTTTGCCAAGCCATTTTGTAGATAGTTCATTGCTGTCTGAGCCAGAATGGTTTGTTAGTTTAAGAACTTTAGATACCACTTTGCAAGTTTACAAAAAGCAATTAAAACAAATTCAGCTAACCTGGCATGCTAGCAGAAGAGCAAGAGAGGGAAGTCACGATGTTGACTTCCTCCCATAGAAACACGAGGAGCATTCATAAAGAACAAAGGAAGACGAGCAACAAAACTTTAAAAGCTGTCACCATTCGGCAGTGTTTATGCCTCTTGGATCTTGCCGCATATTCCTTTCCTGATCACGTCCTTGCATTTTTAGGTGGTTGGTCTGAATTTCTCCAGTGCTACTACTCCAGAGCTGCTCCTGAAAACCTTTGATCACTACTGTGAATACAGGCGTACGCCTAACGGTGTGGTGTTGGCTCCTGTCCAGCTAGGAAAGTGGCTGGTGCTCTTCTGTGACGAAATCAACTTGCCGGATATGGATAAATACGGCACACAGAGAGTCATATCCTTCATCAGACAAGTGAGTATAAGTCAGATTAAAGAACTCAACTTTTTTTTATTGTAGTTAAACTCCGTCGTAACTGCCTCTCTCAAATCCTCAGATGGTGGAACATGGAGGTTTCTACCGCACATCTGACCAGACATGGGTGAAACTGGAGCGAATTCAGTTTGTTGGAGCGTGTAACCCACCTACAGATCCCGGAAGGAAGCCTCTTTCGCATAGGTAATGTGTCCACATTGCTGTTGATAAGTTGCTGGAGCTTTAAGGATTAAACCTGCAGTCCACATTCATATTAATGTGCTTTACTGAGAAGTAGCATTCAGCCTTTCAAATGCTCTATTAATGCTTTGGCTACTGGAATGTAGAACTTCAGAGTCTTTTTGTTGTTGCAGTAGGCTTTGCACGCTAGTTCTGACACCTTGAACATGGCTTGGCATCTCAACAGCAGCCGGTGCTGTGCTTTCAGGACCAGTGAAAGCTTTCAGGATCTGTTTTTGCCATATCTAGACCCATGTATGTAGCCTAATAGCTGAGGTGCTACAGAACTCACCTCTCCTGTATGCCTTCCTAGATTTCTGCGCCATGTTCCTGTTGTGTACGTGGACTATCCTGGCCCAGCTTCCCTCACTCAGATCTACGGCACTTTCAATCGTGCTATGTTGAGGCTCATTCCATCTCTCCGCACGTATGCAGAACCTCTCACTGCAGCCATGGTTGAGTTCTACACAATGTCTCAGGTAACTGGAATGATAAAGCTCTTTGCAGCTTTTTTATCAAATGTCTAGAGTGAGCGGTTAAAAAATACTTCCCTGGTTACTATGGACAACTCCTTATCCTGTTACTTCCAGGAAAGGTTTACTCAAGACACACAGCCGCACTACATCTATTCACCCCGTGAAATGACTCGATGGGTGAGAGGGATCTTCGAAGCTCTGAGACCATTGGAAACATTGCCTGTCGAAGGCCTCATTAGAATTTGGGCCCATGAAGCCCTGCGTCTCTTCCAAGACAGGTAAAGTGTGAAATCATAGAATTGCAGAGTTGAAGGTACGCTGAGGGTCATTTAGTTCAACCCCCTGCAATGCAGGATTGCACAGCTGTCCCATAGGGGGATCAAACCTGCAACCTTGACATTATCCACACCATGCTGTCTCCAACTCAGATCACAGTATACTTTTTAAAACTCCTTTTTGGTAGGAGGCAGGGTGCACAATCTCTTTCCCAACCCCAATTTTATGCTCCCAACAACCCATGAGGGAGGCTGAAACACAGTGGCTGGTCCGTAGTCACCCAGTGAGCTTCATGGCTGATTGGGGATTTCAATCCTGGCCTCCCAGTTTCTAGTCCAACACTAGGCACTGCACCTCACTGGAATAAAGTGTGACTGCACACTTGGTAGTATAATAGTCCGCAAGCATTCAGGCTGCATAGAATTCCTCTTGTGTATTCAGACTGGAGCAAGTCGTTCCAATATGTTTTTCTTAATTAACACAACACAGTTTACTGTATTGTAAATAAGCCCTTTCTAGTAAATGCACATGTTTTTGATGAAATAGAAGGATGCACATTACCATAAATTCAGTTTGCCATTTGTTCACCAGTAGCTGGCATCTCTAGGTAGGGTAGGAAAGACTGAGAGATGTACCAGTTGTCTAACTTAGTATAAGGTAGCTTCCTAGGTCCCTGGGGTTTGGCTTTTTTGGCTTTTTGTTGGGGGTGGAAAGTCAGTGGAAGTATTTATAGGTCCTTTTTCAGCATCACTGCTATGGGCCATCTTTCCACCCAAATCTTAGTGCAGAAAAAGTGGGGGGAAAGTGTATTTAAAACATGTTTAGATACCTCTTGGGATTTGTGAGCAAATTTCAAGCTAACTGAGCACTACTTTTCACCTCATAATTTGAAAACTGGGCATATGATGTAAATGTCAGTGTCCGGGTTCAAAAGATGAGACAAACTCAGAGGGAAATTGCTTAGCTATAGGAATATTCAGAACATGAATTACTTGCCAGTGGTGTCCCTGAATCTTAGACCATTGCAAGTGAATTGCAACCATTATGTTTCGCTAGTAGTTGGGAGAAGTCCATTTCACACTTTTGAAATAGTATTAATGCCAAAGCTTCTTTGTCATGAAGTCTTAACTTCAAGCTGTTAATGTGCTTTCTAATACTAATGGTTCCTCCTTTTATCTAGGCTTGTGGAAGATGAGGAGAGACGGTGGACTGATGAAAACATTGACATGGTAGCTCTGAAGCACTTCCCCAACATAGACAAAGAGAAAGCAATGGCCAGGCCCATTCTGTACAGCAATTGGCTATCCAAGGTATAAGCTCTGCTGCTTACTTGAACTTTAATACATCAATACATTGCTTTAGTTCGTGGGTATGTAGAAGTGTGCTGCATTTTATTTTTTCTACTTTTTTGGTTGATGGAGAAAACCTATGACGTTAAAACTTCTTTAATCAGTTGCAAATTGTATTATCATGACTTAATCATTGGTAGCAGATGTTGACTTGGTTTGAATAATAATTTAGAGCATAATTACATTTGGTGTGTTTACATTGGAAGTTACTGTCTTGACCTCGCTTTAAAAACTTCCTTGGATATCAGGGCACAGCTATCCTTTTGAGGATGAGCACCTCTCAATTTCCCCCCAGTGTAACAAACCGTAGATACTATCTGTTTTAGTGTGAGATTCATGCAAGAATTGACCTACCTGGGATTTTGAGTGTCTCTTAAAATAAATGTAATTAGGTGTACATTTTCTCCATATTACCTTCAGGCAGAATGTTTGCCTGTATGGGAATTTAGTTGTCCCCTCGTCCAGCTCACATACATTTCCCCTCTTCTGCTTCCCTTCTTGTAAAAATGAGTCTACGACTGCTGGCTACTTGGCCAGCAACTGATGAAAAGTATGACGTGGGTAGGCACTAGGGACATTGCAGCAAACTGGCCACCTGGAGGCTGCATGTTGCATCCAGCCTATGTGCAAAATTCTCCCATGTGGCTGTCTTCATTCTTGCCCTTCAGCTGAAGTTCTGCAAAACTTCACTAGATTTTTTCAGTGATTACTTCTCATTCCTCATCTTGGGAAGACGCATTTGTCTGTTGCCCACCACTGTTCCCTACTTGGGAAAAGCTTGGGGATTATTGTTAGTCAACATGAGACAAATTAATTAATTGAGGTGGGTGGATAAGCTTCATGAATAGGCAATACTTTGTGCATCTTCAGATACTGTCATAAGCAAGGACAGCTCTAATGCCGATGCTTTATGGTTTGCAAGTATATAAGTTGTTTGCACTGTCTTTTAGGATTATATTCCAGTTAATCAAGAAGAGCTAAGAGACTACGTGAAAGCCAGACTGAAGGTTTTCTATGAAGAAGAACTTGATGTGCCACTTGTCTTGTTCAATGAAGTTTTGGACCATGTGCTAAGAATTGACAGGTACACAACACTTGTGTTCTAAACTTTTTTCCAGTTGCAGCACCTTGGCAAATACATTTCTAAACTAGTCTAGTATGTATTTAGAAAGGGGATACAGATTTTTATTTTATCACCTTGGACATTGAGTGCTAGAGCAGGAACACAAAGAATACTGCCTACTATGTACCAGTAATACATATGTATTTTTGTAGGCGATGGTTGTTTACCGGTTACTTCTACAACATTGAAAACAATATAATTTAACCCCTGAGTAAGCATGCATGGGATTCTCTGCTAGTCAGTACTTCATCTTCTAAGTCAAGACTCTCTTTTCAGAATCTTCCGTCAGCCTCAGGGACACTTACTTCTCATTGGTGTTAGTGGAGCAGGAAAAACTACTCTCTCGAGATTTGTGGCTTGGATGAATGGCTTAAGTGTCTACCAAATTAAGGTTGGTGTGCCCATTTCCCTAAACTGAAGGCCCAGATTCTGTTTCTTGCAGCATTAAATCGAGCTTGGCAGGCTAGATAAAATTGTAGACGTTTAATCTATAATGGATGTTCACAGGTGCATAGAAAGTACACTGGTGAAGACTTTGATGAAGATCTGAGAACAGTATTGAGAAGATCTGGCTGCAAGAATGAGAAAATAGCATTCATTATGGATGAATCAAATGTACTGGATTCTGGATTCCTGGAGAGAATGAATACTCTGCTGGCCAATGGAGAGGTAAGTTTACTAAAGGCAGGACTTGGGGGGTGGGGTGGGATCTGAACTCTGCCATCCAATCCTGTTTAAGAGATTCTGGATTACTGACAAGCTGCTGTGCAGGCCCATATAATTCTTGTTCCAAACATAGAAATTTACTTCTTAAATTTGTATACTGTCATTCATCTGAAGATCACAGTACAGTTCACAACATACCAAACAATACATAACAAAACATAACAGTATAAAATAGAATAAAAAATACATAATACAACAAAAACAAACCAATAACCCCTCGCCTCCAAACAGATTATTAGCTTGTTAGAAGGTCTTGCACATTCTGTGCCCGAAACAATCTCCTGCCCAAACTAACAGTTTTTTAGAGGCTCTGATTTCAGATTGCCATTGGATCCTCATCAATATTTATCTCAACACAAAATTCAGAGATCTGTCTGTAAATTAACATGTCTCTCTTCCATTTAGGTTCCTGGCTTGTTTGAAGGGGACGAATATGCCACACTTATGACTCAGTGTAAGGAAGGAGCCCAGAAAGAGGGTTTGATGTTGGATTCGCATGAAGAACTATACAAATGGTTCACCAGCCAAGTCATTCGTAATCTCCATGTGGTCTTCACCATGAACCCATCTTCTGAGGGCTTGAAGGACAGAGCAGCTACATCTCCAGCCCTCTTCAACAGGTACACAACTGCTTATTTTCCATTACATCCATTACAGTGGTGTGTGGATAATTCAGATGAGCAGGACTGTAAACTACGATTAGTCTTCATAGTGTGTCATCTTTTGCTTTAGGTGTGTCTTGAATTGGTTTGGAGACTGGTCGACAGAGGCGCTTTATCAAGTTGGCAAAGAGTTCACCAGCAAAATGGACCTTGAAAAGCCAAACTACATTGTACCAGACTACATGCCAGTTGTCTATGACAAGCTGCCACAGCCACCATCACATAGGGAAGCTATTGTGAACAGCTGTGTATTTGTTCACCAGACCCTTCATCAGGTGGGTTTGTCCTCCCACTTTTTGTGCAGCTTCTTGCAGTCCTCAAAACATTTCCAGCTTCGAAGGATATTTTAAAATACGTGCATCAGTTTTTAACACACTCTTTACCCTTTCTGGCAGGCTAATGCTCGTCTAGCCAAACGTGGTGGCAGGACAATGGCCATCACTCCTCGTCATTATTTGGACTTCATCAACCACTATGCCAATTTGTTCAATGAGAAACGGAGTGAGCTGGAAGAGCAGCAGATGCATTTGAATGTTGGTCTTAGGAAGATCAAGGAAACGGTTGACCAGGTATGAGTCTTAAGGAAAGAAGCATTGGAAGAAGGAAGAAACCATTCATGACAATCCTTGGAAGTTGTCTTGAAAAGAGTTCACTGTAATTGAGAATTTGCTGTCGGTTCTAGGTAGAAGAACTTCGCCGTGACTTACGGATAAAAAGCCAGGAGCTGGAAGTCAAGAATGCAGCCGCTAATGATAAGCTGAAGAAGATGGTGAAAGATCAGCAAGAGGCAGAGAAGAAAAAGGTGAAGACCTTAAAGTCCTTTTTAGTGCATGTTGTCGCACCGAGTTGTGCCTCTTAACTCAGAGCAGATAGGGTAAGAACGGGGCTCTTGAAATGTCCTGTGTAACTTGCTTCCAGGTTATGAGCCAGGAAATCCAGGAGCAGTTGCATAAACAGCAAGAGGGCATTGCAGACAAGCAGATGAGCGTGAAGGAAGATCTGGATAAGGTGGAGCCTGCAGTCATCGAGGCTCAAAATGGTATGTGAAAGTCATCTGTTGGGCAGCTTTTCAGTGCATTCCAATCTGCTGCATGCAACAGGAACATTTTGCTCCATGCTTTCGAATATGCCCTTTATGGCTCCCCCCCAAAATCAGTGCTTTTTGGCTTGTCAGCTTAATTCTTCTGGGTAATACTTTGATCAGTAATCAGGTTTGGGCTCTGATTGATTAGAAGCACAAGTAGTGCAGCTTTCCAGAATGCCAGATCATGTTGCTAGATAGATAATCCACATTGCCTTTAAATAAAAGGCAAAAGCATTGCCTTTCAAAAACAAAACCAAGAAGTTCATCTGCCATGAAAAGAAGTACCCAGTCTGGCTATGCCTTTGACAAAGGCTTTGAAGTTGCTTATCATAGTTTTGTGTGTTTTGAAATGGTGTTTCTGAAGGCTGAGAATCTGGGAAACATTTTCCCAGGTCATTTTCCCTTGGCTTTAAAAAAAAAAAACAGTGGGATATGTGCCTGGAAAATTGTGCCTTTCGTTTTTTAAATTAAAGTTGCTTTTTGCTGAAGCTTAAGAATCTTTCACACCGATCCTCAAGATTTGCTAATCATCTTGCTCTTCATTGTTTTCTCCCAAATCACGATCTTTTCTCTCCTGGCTGATTGGGCTTGCTTCTTCCTAGCTGTTAAATCAATAAAGAAACAACATCTGGTGGAGGTTCGTTCTATGGCCAACCCTCCTGCTGCCGTGAAGCTGGCGTTAGAGTCGATCTGCCTGCTCTTGGGTGAAAGCACAACTGATTGGAAACAGATCCGTTCCATCATAATGCGGGAAAACTTCATCCCAACCATTGTAAACTTTTCTGCTGAGGAGATCAGGTGAATAATTGGCAGGTTTACAGTGGCTGCTGCAGGGAACAGAAAGAAATGGTTCGCGAAGACTGCTGCAACACTTATTGCACGTTGGAGATAAAAGGCATAAATTTTTAGGGCTCGATTTCTGCTTCAAATTAGCAAATCTCATCTTGATTCAAGGAGAACATTCTCAGAAAGAAACTCTCCATTCAGTGGATTCCATTGTGGCCAAATCTCAGTCTTGGAACCAAATTTCTTTCTCCTATTCCCAGCAGCAGCCTTCAGTGTTTGTTTTTGCATGCTGAACCCTTTTTTCCCTCCCCTTAATAGCTGTGAGCTCTATAAAGAAGCAGCACCTTATTGAAGTAAGAGCTATGGGCAACCCACCTGCGGCGGTAAAACTGGCTTTAGAATCCATCTGTCTCCTGTTGGGTGAGGAGACGAATGACTGGAAAAAGATCAGGCCAGTTATTCTGAAAGATAATTTCATCACCAGCATTGTCAACTTTAATATTGAAGACATGAGGTATTTGTGTTCTGTAGCTTTGCTTACCAAGGGGATGGGATAACTTGCAGGCTTGGCAATTGCATGCTGGATGGCAACACCACGCTTGTCCGGATACTTTCTCAAACTCTCTCTTTCTCTCCCCACCCCCTTATTCCAGTGATGCAATACGGGAGAAGATGAAGAAGAACTACTTGTCAAATCCAAGTTACAATTATGAAATTGTGAACAGAGCGTCTTTGGCCTGCGGCCCTATGGTGAAATGGGCTATTGCACAGGTAACTTGTCTTGTGGTATTTAACTGGATTAGGATAAAATACTATAGAAGCTCAGTCATATTTTGAAGGTGGTTTCCTGTCCCTTGCTGTTTAGCTCAGCAGGTCACTGACAATCCCACAGTGGCTTTAAAAATAACAAAGCTTTAAAACCAGAACTGTTTAAGTGTCCCAGAACTGAGTGACCTGGTGTTATGTCCCCCCCCCCCCCAGCTGAACTATGCCGACATGTTGAAACGGGTAGAGCCCCTAAGAAACGAACTGCAGAAACTGGAGGACGATGCCAAAGACAACCAGCAGAAGGCCAATGAAGTAGAACAGATGATTAGAGACCTGGAGGCCAGCATTGCCCGCTACAAGGAAGAATATGCCGTGCTGATTTCCGAGGCTCAGGCTATTAAGGCGGATCTGGCTGCTGTGGAAGCAAAAGTGAGATAGCCGTGAATTTATCCTTGTTGTGCTTCCTTAGAAATTTGTCTGTGGTTTCCCTCTTTTATCATGTCTCCTTAAGGGCTTACATTATAGTTGCAACCTTGAGTGGTCTAGCTGAGGGAAGCAAAAAGATAGTAGAATGTGTGCTTCTAAGCATTCTACACAATTTCCTTGTTAGTGCTCTTTGTTCAGGCATGAATTTAAAATCCAAATTTCATTTGTATATTGAAGAGAGTTTACTTACTTTGCTTCTATATTTAATACCAATAGCATAGTTAGGTAATCTATAAATTTGTCCACGTTAATAAATGCAGTATAATTTATATAGTTTTAGAAGCTTAATTTAAAAATGTGTGTATCACTACTTCTGTGTCTTCTGTAATAATTCCTACAGCTGCCTAGTGCTGCATATATTCTAGGTTTTAAGGCTGCCTTTTAAGCCAAACTTGATAAGCAAACAATTTTGCTATGCTTCTTTGTTGATGCTAGCTGCATTTTCTAATAAAAAATAAAGTTGTGGTTATGCTGCCCTTTTCTTCAGCCTCCTAGGTATTTGAAATGTGTGTTTCGTAATAGGATGCTGAAAACCTGGCCCTGTATCTCGTGCAATTACAAATTTCTCCGTGTTTTCAAAGGCAGGTAGTAATCTTCAATCCAGTTTTTGTTTAACTGAAGCAATGGTTTTACTTGCAGGTAAACCGCAGTACGGCTCTCTTGAAGAGTTTGTCTGCAGAGCGTGAAAGATGGGAGAAAACAAGTGAAACCTTCAAAAACCAGATGTCCACCATTGCAGGAGACTGCTTGCTCTCAGGAGCCTTCATCGCTTACGCTGGTTACTTTGACCAACAGATGCGTCAGAACCTGTTCACAACATGGTCTCATCACTTGCAACAAGCAAATATTCAGGTAAAAAACTGTTCATAGGTCATAAAGACAGCTGCTATTTACTTGAAATAATTGGAGCATTTCACTTTATGGTACACCTTCCTCTTCCGTGAAGCTCAGAACAGCTTCTGCATGTTTCACACGTGGTCTCCCACCTGAGCAGCTTACAGAACCAGATACGCACTGCAGAACCATCATGTCCCTTCAGCCATTTTATTTTGTTCCCAGATGTCTGATGATTTCATAAGGTGGCCGATAATAAAGGGTGATGCAACATGGGTATTTTAGGATGGGATAGTTCAGTTGGTAGAGCATAAGACTTTTACTGTCAGGGTCGTGGGTTCAAGCCCCAGGTTAGACGAAAGATTCCTGCATTGCATTTATTTGGACTAGATGATCCTCAGGGTCCCTTCCAACTCTACAATTCTACAATTTGTCAACACTATTGCCATCACCTCCTTTGACTTCAAGCTCTGCCCCCACTTTGCCATAAATGGCAGTGAGTGAATATGGTCTTCAGCCAAGAGAATGCCAATGTTTGTGGGAGCTCAAAGCCATAAGTAGCACAAAGACAACTGATTGCTTCACCTAGTCACAAAAGTTTGTCAGTTCTTGGCTATGAAACACAATGGTCCTTTCCCTACAGTTCCGTACAGACATTGCTAGGACGGAATACCTGTCCAACGCAGATGAACGCCTTCGCTGGCAAGCAAGTTCCCTACCTGCAGATGACCTGTGCACAGAAAATGCCATCATGCTCAAGCGATTTAACCGGTATTGTTGCTTTTCTTTTAATTAGTTTTGTCCATACCAATGGCTTCTTCAGGCCAGAAAAGCTTTCCAGTGGAAGTACCATTTCAAACCTTCTAATGTGATCATTTCTGTCCAAGCTTTCTCAAGTGATTATGAGTGTTTTGGAATTGCCTGGGCTCTCGGCATTTAGATAAGAAGCCTTGTTAAAAGACAGGTGAAACCTGCTCATTCAACACATTGTGAGCACAGAGGTATTTGCCAGAGGATATTGTGAATGGCCACTGGCACAGACAGCATGTGCTAGGAAAATTTTGTGGAGAAGTCTAGCATAGTCTTAAAATGAAACTTTCAAGTGGCGTCTGGCAAAACCGCTGTTCTAAGAATTGCCATGCTAGATCAGATCCCTCGTAACAGAGCACTCTATAGTCAGAATGGAAATTTTGAAGCGCAAAAAGGTAATGTAACTTTGAGCCCAACTATTTCAATAGTAAAGACTGGATGATATGCACATACATTACGTGCAACACTCATAATTTCTGAAGTAAAAATTATTCCAGGCCCCTATTTTGTATCTGCAGCATATCAAAATACAAACTAAGGGCTTTCAAAATACTTGAAGGACACCTAGTATAGCCAATTGTAAACTTTTTATCTGTTCCATGAATCCATAAATTGAAAGTGCTTCTTCCGTTAATATATGTTGAACAAATCTCTTCCTCCTGGGCTCTCTGAATTTTAAATAACGTTCCACCAATTACCTTTTTAGGTATCCCCTGATTATTGACCCCTCTGGGCAAGCTACAGAGTTCATCATGAATGAATATAAGGACCGTAAGATCACGCGTACCAGCTTTCTGGATGATGCTTTCAGGAAGAATTTGGAGAGCGCCTTGCGATTTGGTAATCCTCTGCTTGTCCAGGTTAGTTCTGTGCATATATATATATTTTATAACCAGCACAAGTTTCAAATGAGTTGTTGAAACAAATATTGTGTAACTTGAATAAAAGGGCTTCAGAAAAGCTAAAAGATAAGCACTTCACATAATATCAGAAAGACCACGATCAAGATCCCAGGAACTGTAACAATAGTTCCATGAGCCCAAGAGGGTTTGGACTTAGCACTGTGTGGAAAACAGCTTTTGAAACTTGGGGAGAGACTCTTTAAAAGGCAGCTTGTAATACAGCATGGGAATTTGCGGTTCTAATTAAAACGAGAGATCTCAATGGGTTTAAACTCTTGGGTGTGCCTAAAAGCAACTTTGGGAGTCCCAGCCTATATCTGGGTTGCTTTTTAGAACCAACTCCAGAGTTGAAGGGAAGTACAATTCTTAATACTTAAATTATTTCCCCTTTCTGAATGCTTGGCCAGGATGTGGAGAGCTATGACCCTGTGCTGAACCCTGTGCTGAACCGTGAAGTCCGTAGAACTGGAGGCCGAGTTCTTATTACCCTGGGAGATCAGGATATTGATTTGTCTCCATCGTTCGTCATTTTCCTCTCCACCAGAGATCCAACGGTAAGCAAGAAACTTGATTTATCTGCTCATCAGTTGGTGGGAGTGGAAGGGAAAGGAGATTCAATGTAAAAGGTGACTATGCTCTGTTCGGTAGGTTGAGTTTCCACCAGATCTCTGCTCCCGGGTGACGTTCGTCAACTTTACAGTAACTCGCAGCAGCTTACAGAGCCAGTGTCTGAATGAAGTATTGAAAGCTGAAAGGCCAGATGTGGATGAGAAGCGCTCTGATCTCCTCAAACTTCAAGGTACAGTATTGGCAGGAATCGGATCCCAGACGGGACTTACTACTTTCGGTGGGCCTTAAAACAAACTAGAGATACTTGCAGAATCTCCCTCTGCTGCATTCTGACCCAGATTGTATAGTTCTGCACACACACAGGTATGTTCAGTGCTTTTTTCTGGGGGTATGCAGGGGTATGCATACCCCTAACATTTTGTGAATCTTAAGTTTTGCCTCATTGAGGGGCAGTATTTCAATACGAGTAAGAAAATAAGAGTACCCCTAAACCTTTTTTTATAGAAAAAAAGCACTGGGTGTGTTCACTAGAATGTCAGAATCTCATTCTTTCACGGGTGCATTTTCCAGCATCTTTCAAGCTGAGGGAGATTTACTTTATTTTTAATGTTTTCAAGCCAATGACACAAAGGACTCTGCTATACAGTTGCAAACAGAACGTTTTAAGTGCATTACAGTCATACCAGGGGTTACGAACGCTGCGGGTTGCGCGTTTTCGGGTTGCGGACCGCGCCAAACCCAGAAGTACTGGAATGGGTTACTTCCGGGTTTCGGCGCATGCGCAAAATGGTGCAAATCACACGCGTGCGCAGACGCAGCGCTGTGGCTTGAGAACATGCCTCCTGCAAGGATCACATTCCCAACCCAAGGTATGACTGTATACAAATGTGACACTAGATGGTGAGCTTATGGCAAATTCAATATAAAACATTTCATTAAAAAAGCATTTGCACAGCGTTTTTTATGTGTCTAGAGTCCACCCAATGAGTTGAATTAGAAAATGAAGTGCCTCATCACTGACATATATTAAATGTTTATTTGTAATTGTACAAATATTTGAATAAAAACGTGGCTTTTATAATCTTAAAAACCTAGAATTGCAGGATGTGGGTGTTACTCTGCAACCTCTTCAATTTCATTCAAGGACCCAAAAGTGAGGGACTTTACATTTTTAAATAGTACTGTGAGGGCAATCTGTTACCAGCCTTCTGAAATCCGATTGATTGGAACCCAAGGGATATCGGCTTGGATCCAATGGAGGCCACTGAATTCTTCAGGCTTCTCCATTCCACTCTGGCCTGCCTCATGCTATTCCAGGGGGGTCCTCACCCTTCAAAACAACTTGCCAGGGGCACAGGGAGCTGTAGTGAGTGGAAGGAGCCAGGAAAAACCCCATTGTGCAGGTGACTCTGGGTCTGACCTGTCATTTTTATAACTGTGGAAGTGAAACTGATGGAATCTGTTCACCCTTAAAGAAGCCTAATTAAATTAAGGACTGCGCTGATGTTGCTCTGTGGCTGAAAACAATTTCCGGGGGATGTTGCAGAGTTCTTGGATTATCGTGGTGTATAGCTCGAACTGTCCTTAAGGCTTTTTTTCCTCTACCCAAAGGTGAATTCCAGCTGCGTCTGCGGCAGTTAGAAAAGTCGCTTCTCCAAGCCCTCAATGAAGTGAAGGGTCGGATCTTGGATGACGACACCATCATTACTACACTGGAGAACCTCAAGAAAGAGGCGGCTGAGGTCACCAGGAAAGTTGAAGAAACCGATATTGTCATGCAGGAGGTGGAGACTGTGTCTCAGCAGTATCTCCCACTTTCTACTGCCTGTAGCAGCATCTATTTCACAATGGAGTCACTAAAACAGGTACAAAAGCACGACTGCCTTGCCTTGCCGCCTTCTACCTGTTAGCCATGTTTGTTGCACAACATGATAAGATGCCACAGGTACAGAAGCGGCTTGTTTTTGCTGCTGTGTGACTGTGTTTTTCCCTCTTTAGATACACTTTTTGTACCAGTACTCCCTCCAGTTTTTCCTGGATATCTATCACAATGTCTTGTATGAGAACCCGAATCTGAAGGGGATAACAGACCATACCCAGCGTCTTTCCATCATCACCAAGGATCTCTTCCAGGTTCGGAAAAGCCATATCAAGTTAAAACAGTTCCATGTTACCAGTAGGAGATGAAACTAACCTTTCTCGTTTTGCACCGATAGGTTGCTTTCAACAGAGTCGCACGTGGCATGCTGCATCAGGATCACATAACCTTCGCTATGCTGTTGGCAAGAATAAAACTGAAAGGCACTATTGGGTAAGCATACAATTCTCCCTTTTTCAATAGGTGGCCCAATCTTCAGTCTCTTACAAATGTAGGCAGTGTGTTGTGGCAGTTCTTTAAAAGTAAGGCATACCCTGAATTTTTGCAAAGGTGACATTTGTAAAATCAACTCAGTATAGCCTAATAAACTGCAACGGAAGTTTACAAAAAGGTAAGTCAATATAATGAAGAAAGATTCATAACCCTACTTTAAAACATACAAAAATTAAAATACTAAAACACATTAAAATTACCTCCACTTTCTGGGTAGGCCTGGATGTTTTTAGCAGGTGCTGAAAATATCAATAGTCAGGGAGTTCCAAAGTCCAGGTGCCGCTGCATTAAACTATCGAGTTCTTACAAATGTGGAATGAGTATTAAGTGGCAGTTCTAGTAGTGCCAAGCCGCCGATCATAGAGGTCAAGTGGGCCCATGTGGGGTAAGGTGATCTTGTGGGTAAACAGTTTCCACGTTGTTGTTCTTTGTATATATATATAAAAAAATTGTTTTTCATTTTGACAAAGTATTATTATTATTATTATTATTATTATTATTATTATTATTATTATTATTATTAATGAGCACCCCACCCTGAGACCATTCCATTGTAACTATCCAACTTTCCAAAATTTCAACCCCCCTTGCGATGGTTTGACCCTTTTCTGTTTTAACAGTACAAATTCTACAAACACCCTTCCATATCTCCTCCAAATCATTTCTTCTGCATATTCCCCATCTTACCTTAATAGCACATGTCAATTTATCATTAACAGCTATATCCCACACCTCTTTGTACCATTCTTCCATTCTATATTCTGCTTGCCCCTTCCACTTCCTAGCTATAATAACTCGTGCAGCTGTCAATAAATTTGTGAGCAAGTCCTTCATAGCCTGTGTACCTTCCACCTCATCGTAAATTGATAATAATGCTACCTCTGGACTTGCGGTCAGCTTTAACCCAGTGATTTCTGTTGGACACCCTTTGCCAAAAAAATTGTACATATTTATACCTACACCACATGTGAACATAATTCTCCGTTTCCTGGCATCCCCTCCAACATAACACTGAATATTCCTTGTTTATTTGATTTAATCTGACTGGTGTTAAATACCATCTCCAAATTAATTTATAATAATTTATTTTTATCCTTATAGATAACATTTTCAAAGTGCATCTCTCCCATATTTCCCCCCGACTTTGACTATTTACCTGCTCCCATGTTCTTAAGGGCTGAAAATACTACTGCTTCTGTCCATGAGCACAAATAGTGAATTGTTCTCTAACGAGCTCTTCTTCCTTTGTTGCCAATTGCAGGGAGCCTACCTATGATGCGGAATTCCAGCATTTCTTGAGAGGGAAGGAAATAGTACTCAGCAGCACACCTCTCCCCAAGATCAGTGGCCTGACTGTGGAGCAACTGGAAGCCATGATGAGGTTGAGTTGCCTTCCTGCCTTTAAGGATCTGGTTTCCAAAGTCAAAGCTGATGATGTGAGTACTGTCGTCAAACAAAGCTGCCAAACTGAAATTAAAAATGAATTGCTGGTGCAATGGGAGAGGGCCTTATTGATACCGAAGCCTTGACATTATCTTTATTGGGAACCCGTAACACGTGGCAGGGATGCGGGTGGCGCTGTGGTCTAAACCACAGAGCCTAGGGCTTGCCAATCGGAAGGTCGGCGGTTCGAATCCCCGCGATGGGGTGAGCTCATGTTTCCTGGTCCCTGCTCCTGCCAACCTAGCAGTTCGAAAGCAGGTCAAAGTGAGAGTAGATAAATAGGTACTGCTCCGGCAGGAAGGTAAACAGCATTTCCATGCGCTGCTCTAGTTCGCCAGAAGCGGCTTAGTCATGCTGGCCACATGACCTAGAAGCTGTACGCCGGCTCCCTCGGCCAATAAAGCGAGATGAGTGCCGCAACCCCAGAGTCAGCCACGACTGGACCTAACGGTCAGGGGTCACTTTACCTTTACTAACACACGGCACTTGTTCCTTGTGCTGAGAATTTGTAGAGGGGAGGACAAATGTGTTTCACTTCCATACTTACTGCTTCCAGTACATGGACTGGGTAGCTAAAGCTGCCTGATCGATGTATTGTACAACATCAACTTTAATATGTAGTAGTGATATAGGTGCTGTTTCTCCATGTCAGTCTCCCACACCAACCCACCCCCACACACAGACACACTCTTAATAATTTCATTGTGGTCTTTGGTCTAACACAAGGTTCCTGTTCTTTATCTCCACTTGATTCACAGCAATTCTGCATTTGGCTGGACAGCAGCTCACCAGAGCAGACTGTGCCATATATTTGGACAGAAGACAAACCTGCAAGTAAGTGGATAACTCCATTTCTGGATCAGTTTAAGTATATTTGGAGAAAAGGCAAAGCAGGTGCATGTGGAGATTTATTCCACTGCTCTGGGGAAAGATGCTTCAGTATTACGTGCACAAGGCATCTATTGCAGTTGGCCATTTGCCTTTGGCTGTGGCAAGTAGCAGTTGTCCCCCGGCAACACC
The DNA here is from genome assembly GCF_964106915.1 of Podarcis gaigeae. Lineage (NCBI taxonomy): Eukaryota > Metazoa > Chordata > Lepidosauria > Squamata > Lacertidae > Podarcis > Podarcis gaigeae. The sequence goes on along the minus strand of NC_139678.1, from coordinate 16,078,394 downwards.
TACAACTGAAATACTGTGTGAATTGACTGCAAGTATGCACACCATATCCATGGTCAGAAAGTGAGGACTGTTGTCATGTGCCTTGTCCTGAGGACATCCGAGGTAGCTTATGTGCTTCTAGGGTTCAGTTACTGTCTCTATTCCCCTACTGGGAAAAGTTGGTCTTAGAAGAAGCATAGTCCTCCTTTGCAAGGCCTTTTACCTGATGACTTTTACCCCTCCCCCCTTTTTCTTCTGCTCAGCAACCATTGGGCAGGCCGTTCATCGCTTGCTCCTGATCCAGGCTTTCCGTCCTGATCGCTTACTGGCAATGGCGCATCATTTTGTTTCCACAAACCTTGGAGAAAGCTTTATGTCTATTATGGAGCAGCCCTTGGACCTGTCACACATTGTGGATACAGAGGCAAGTCGGCATTTTAAGTCACACCCATTCCGTTCCACAGAACCTCAGGTGGAACTTCTGCAGGCATGCTGCTTAAACTCTCCTTCTCCGTTTTGTTTCAACCACTTCTGTACCGCTTAATACAAAAAACATATCTATGTGATGTACAGGAAGCTAAAGCAGCAACAGCAGACAGCTTAAATGGCACAGATTTTAGAAAAATGCACAATATTACACTAATACAAATTACTAATAAATATAGGCCAGTGTCAATTCCTTATCCTTCTGAAATACGTCCTGACCTCTCGCTCAGGGCCCAGAGAAACTCACAAAGTGGAACCTGCTGACATCACCCTACTCTAAACTTGTTTTTATGGGCAGGCACCAAGGCAGATGGAGTTTCCTCAGGCTGCCAGCTGCTGTGTCCCAGTCGGCTGCAGTTTTTGCAGCCCTCCTTCCTCCTCTTGTAATTTCCAAGGTGGTTTTATGTGGCATTACAACATGCCTTTTTCTACAAGGTTGACTCTAGTTCTGCGTGCCTGTGGGGAGTTCAGGCTTCTGAATCTTAAAACAGCAGTGCCCAGCGCCACGTAGCATAAACACTGTTGAAACTTTGCAGACTTTTCAGGAGCAGTCTATGATACGGCCCAGGTTTTGCTGCTCAAACAAAGCCCCACTTTCTAGGACGCCCAGCACACCTCAAGTAGACCTTTGGATCTCAGCCTATATTGGAAAACGGGGGTTTGATTTGAACCTCAACCTAGATACGGAATATACCTTAAGTGCCCACAAGTCAGTGGGAATGTGAAGAAAGAGAGGTCTGTTTGGAAATGTGCAAGGCATTCCACTCCTTTTATTACTGAGTGCTGTTGCAATCCCGTACACTTAGGCGACTGTTCCCCTCAAGTCCTCCCTGTGCTGCCGAAACATGAGAAAAGTAATGATCAGCTCCTGTGGGTGTTGAAAAAAGCAAACCTGCTTTGTCCTATAACTACCCTAATTCCTTTACCTTTTTCCTTTCCCCCGCCCCACCCTTCTTGGATTTTAGGTGAAGCCTAATACTCCTGTGCTGATGTGCTCAGTGCCCGGCTATGATGCCAGTGGGCGTGTTGAAGACCTTGCTGCCGAGCAAAACACACAGATCACCTCTATTGCTATCGGTGAGACCTTTGGGCATCCTTGTCACTCCAAATGCTGCGGAAGGTAGCTTTAAACTCCGCCTCTAAATTGTCAACTTTGTGTTGGCAGGTTCCGCTGAAGGATTTAACCAAGCTGACAAGGCAATCAATACAGCAGTGAAGTCTGGCAGGTAGGCTCTGCTCGGTCCGGCATTTACTCTGGCATTGTACAAATAAGTATACTGGAAACTTCTTAATCCATTTTTTTTTAAAACTAACATTTATTCTAGATGGGTCATGCTAAAGAATGTCCACCTGGCGCCTGGATGGCTGATGCAGCTGGAAAAGAAGCTACATTCTCTTCAGCCTCATGCCTGCTTCAGACTCTTCCTTACGATGGAGATAAATCCAAAAGTAAGCAGCTCAGAAGCAAAATCCAAGTCATGACCTGGATCTTTGCAAGCCTTTTCTTTCTGCACTGTTGTTTCTGGAAGAAGGGTGCCACAGTAAAACAGACACACAGAGATAGTATCTCCCCCCCCCCCCCATGAGTTCTCTGTCCAGCCTTCTTAAAAATCCATTAACCTTCCCCTCACTAAAGTCACCGTAATGGCAATAAATAGAAAATAATAAATTAACCTTTATGCAGATTTTTTTTTTAAGTTTTATTTAAATAAACTACAATGTTTTTATTTAAATAAAACCTCAACGTGGTTTTTTGAGCGTCTCAATACATTACCTCAGTAAATGAGGACAAAAGCAAATACAAAATGATAAATGTCTAGATGTTCTTTACCCTCTCCTCTGTTCTCTTCTGTTGGTATTGCAATGAGGCTCTGGCATTTGTTCTGTACCAGCTGCCGGTGGGTGGCTTCTGTTTATTATTATTATTAAAAACATGAAGATACTTCTTGACACTAGAAGTATGACTCTTACTAAGGTTCAGCATGAATTTGAGCTGGCGTAGTCATTTTGCAGAGGTCTAGGAAAGAGGGGGACATCTTTTAGTGCATAATTGCGGGGCTTATTCTGTGTTTTAGGTGCCTGTGAACTTGCTGAGGGCTGGGAGAATCTTTGTGTTTGAACCACCCCCCGGGGTAAAGGCCAACATGTTGAGAACCTTCAGCAGCATTCCGGTGTCCAGAATGTGCAAGGTAAGCTGTCTCGATTATTATAAACAGATCCTATAGTTAGCCAAAGCATTAGTGGGACAGCATATGGTGGTTCCCAAAAGTGCTGGGGGGGGTCCATCAGAGTTTAGTTTAGAGCCCACCTATTCCCACCTAAAAGGCAGTGTCAGTCACTCATTAATTCATGCATTGGAAAGATCATCCTCTGCTGGCTTTTTGACCATTCACTGATTTAAATGAAATAAGTTGAAGCTCCTCCCAGGCTATGTTTCCTTAACGCCAACCTTGCAGAGAGAATGGTGCTGGTCCTCTGCTTGCTGCTGACACTTGGGTAGAGCGCAAAGCATCTGAGGAAGGATGGGATAAGACACTGCAGAGCTTTAGTAAGCCCCTCTAGCCTGCACAAAGTAGACAAACATTCAGGCAGTCTTTCTGAGGCAACCTAAACATGTAATATCCACAACGACCAGGCCATCTGTTCTGACTTTATGTCCAAATGCAATACCTTGTCTTCACTAGCACAGGCCTAAGGCTGCCTACTGTGCCTGTTTGCTTTGGCAAACTTGCTCCAGGAGGTTTTCCTGTAACTCCACAAAATTAAAAAAAAATGTACCAAGTAAGGACAAGGTTTATTCCTTGTAATCTCAAGCATGCAGTTCTTCTCTTGAATGCAATGTAAGAAGAAGAAGAAGAAGCATTTTTTTCTCCTCTCTCCTCCCTAGTCACCAAATGAGCGCGCTCGTCTCTATTTCCTTCTTGCTTGGTTCCATGCCATCATTCAAGAGCGTCTCCGATATGCTCCTCTCGGCTGGTCAAAAAAATACGAGTTTGGTGAATCTGATCTAAGATCTGCATGTGATACAGTGGATACATGGCTGGATGACACAGCAAAGGTAAGTGAAGTTGCAGGCGTTCCACTTTACCGCTCTGTCTTAAAGGGAACGTGGCTGGACTGCTTTCATGAAGGACAAGTAATTTGTAACAAGTAGGCAAAGCACATTCATAAAACATATTCATATCCTGCCTTTCCTCAATGGAGCTCAAGGCAGCATGCATGGTAAGTAAAGCTAAATACTGAATAACTTGTCCAAGATCAGCAAATGGCTACGCTAAGCAGGATTTTGAAACCTGGGTCTTCCAACATGGTGACCAGCCTACCACACTGGTTCTTAATTTGTAATAATGTTAGCTTTGTAGACTTTTACTGGCCTTAAGCTATCACCATTACAACAAAACTGTCTACCCCTCCAGGGCCGCCAGAATATCTCTCCTGACAAGATCCCCTGGTCTGCGCTGAAGACCCTGATGGCTCAGTCAATTTACGGAGGACGCATTGATAACGAATTTGACCAGCGTTTATTGAACAGTTTCCTGGAGCGCCTCTTCACCACTTCAAGCTTTGACAGTGAATTCAAATTGGCCTGCAAGGTTGACGGTCATAAAGACATCCAGATGCCAGATGGAATCAGGTACTTAAGTTCAGCCTTTAGTAGTAAGCCTGGGCCAGGTTGGCTCAAACTGCTCAGTGCTATGGACCACGTGGTCATTACCTGTCGTTTTGTCTTGACAGGCGTGAAGAATTTGTCCAGTGGGTTGAGTTGCTGCCAGATACGCAAACACCATCCTGGCTCGGGCTGCCAAACAATGCCGAGAAGGTTCTTCTCACCACCCAGGGTAAAAAAATGCTTCACTTCGGTAGTTCATTGTTCACCGGAATCTAAACAATATTTGCTAAACCACACAAGATTCTCTAAAGAAGCTTGCAAATGTTGCATCGGTTACAACGGAATTAGCTGGGTTTAAAAAAATTAAAGGCTTAGTGCAGCATGAATCTCGTGAACCAGATTTAGCCAGATAGGGAGGTTGAAGTGTTGGAGCAGGGATGAATCCTGAAAGCCAAGACTTTACTCACAACCTAGTCAGCTGAAGTTGTCAAGACCACACTTTGAGGATATGTGGCTGAATGTTATTTGTGAACCGACTAATAGCACACGATCAAATTCCTAAATTATATGGAGGGCTTTCAAAAAGCTCAAGTTTGGATTAAAGTTAGCCTGCTTGCAGCTAGCACACGTATGTTAATCTTTAACCTTTTTAAAATGGTTAAGCATTTCATGCCCTGTACATTTCAGGTATTGATATGATCAGTAAAATGTTGAAAATGCAAATGCTAGAAGATGAGGATGACTTGGCCTATGCTGAGACCGAGAAGAAGGCACGGACAGACTCCACCTCGGATGGTCGGCCAGCTTGGATGCGAACACTGCACACCACGGCTTCCAACTGGCTCCACCTCATCCCACAGACACTGAACCACCTGAAACGTACCGTGGAAAATATCAAGGTGGGACACACAACCAAGTATGTACAGCAGAGCTGGGGAACTTGTTCTGGCCAGGTTCTGCTGGACCACAATTCCCATAATCCCTAGCCTTTGCCATGCTGGCTGGAGCTGATGAGAGGTAGAATCCAACCATATATGGAAGGCCACAGGTTCCCCAGCCCTGATGTAGGGCGAATGTTTGCAAAATCATATTAATACTGTCTTAGATGATGGCGGTGATACTTAATTGACAAAATTGTCTTGGTTTCAAAAATCAAAATGTGTAAAGTTACTGATGGTGCTTCTAGGAAGGATAGTGCTGGGATATTCCTGCTCTCTCAATTCAGTTGCCAGGATTTTCTCCACTTACTAACACTTTGCTCTTCCTTTGGAAACCAAGGATCCTTTGTTCAGATTCTTTGAGAGAGAAGTGAAGATGGGAGCCAAACTCCTTCAGGACGTTCGTCAAGATCTTGCAGATGTGGTTCAAGTGTGCGAGGGGAAGAAGAAGCAGACCAACTATCTGCGGACACTTATTAATGAACTAGTGAAAGGTGAGCTATTCTAAACATACACACACACAGCTTCCTGAATTAAGATGCTGCTGAAAGAAAGAAAACGGAAGGTCTAAGGGGGTCCCTTTCTTAGCTGTGGTGTTGTGCCTATGCGATGGGATTAAACCAAGTACCTATGTTGAACTAAACCTGCTGCCAAATCATAAATCCAGCTTGGTGGTTGGTTGTTTTTTCACGTTACAGAATCCCATCCATAGATTCTGCAGTCGCCGGTGCTTAATTTGGTATATTTACATTTTACACACAAGAGTTTTCAGTGTAAATGTTGAGTGTTTGTAAGTTAACATAAATGCCATGATAAAGTAATTTAATTGCTGTAATTACCTTCTGGTGGGTTTTTTTTTTTTTGTGTGTGTGTGTGTGTGTGTGTGTGTGTGTGTGTGTTTTCTTTTAATGTGTTCAGTGTTTGCTTATAGGGAAACTATCAATGAAGGAGAGAGACCATCCAGTTGTGACTAGTCTTTTGCTCACAAAAAGTACAGCCTTTTTATACTTTGTCTCTAGGCATCTTGCCTCGCAGCTGGTCTCACTACACTGTGCCTGCTGGCATGACGGTCATCCAGTGGGTGTCTGACTTCAGTGAGCGCATTAAGCAGCTACAGAGCATCTCCCAGGCAGCTGCTGCAGGTGGAGCAAAAGAACTGAAGGTAGGCAATAGAGTGTTTCGTAGTGGTTGAATTCATTACCGGTAATGTGAGAATACACATGAGATGAGTTTCATTCCTCTGGCTTTTATGTGAAATGTGAAGACTACATCAGGGGTGGAAAAGCATGTTCTTTGGAGAAGATAGAGGATAATAAATACACTCAGCTGATTGCTAGGGAAGCAGTGAAGCCCTGGTTCTGTAACCCCTCTACTGATGGCCATGGTTTCTCAAGCACCGCTTTTTTAGTTATGTACAATGCTGTCACTGTATGGATCACATCTCACCATAACAATGATATATATGCGCTTGTATAGCATATTCTCATATGCTGTTTGAGAAGGGGTTGAATACAGCATATCCTCATTTTTAACGCGCTGCTAAGGAAGTGTGGGTGTCTGTATTTCCACTCACACAGATCTGCTTAAATCCATGGGATTTTGTGGGGCTGGTGAGGCCAGTAGTTTCCAGGGTCAGAGGGAAGGCAGAAAGCGCTTCCCTGTCAGTAGCTAAACTGCTCAGACCCTGAGGGTGCAGAGTATGCACCTAAAATGATTGGGCAAAGAGAGATAAGAATAAGTCTGTATATGACTCACCAGCAAGCCTGGGCAATATGTCACCTAGAACTGGTATGAGGAGCAGACTGCGATGTTGGTTTCATTCAGCGGTATATCGCTCCTGTCAAGAGTCAAGAGTTTCTTCCTCCAGCGGGCGCTGCTAGCAGAGGGACTCGGGAGCAACGGCAGTTTCACCGGTGGTAATATCACTGAGTGAAACCACCATCCCACTCTGCCGTCATATGATGGAGAGGGAGAAACAAGCTGTATCAGAGAGGCATTGATACAGTCTGTTCCTCCCTCTGCATCTTTAATCTGCTCGACTGAGGAGTGTGCAGCTGTCCCTTGCCTCAGTCAAGCAGTTAAAGGAGCCCAGACGTCCTGTGCATGAATGGTGAGAGCACCCGGCCTATCTCAGCTGGGGGGAGGAGGAAACCTTCCCTCCCCTCAGCTGAGTGGCGCAAATGAGCTGCATTGTCCCAGCCTGCGAGCCTGAAACCGCCTCAGTTCTTGAGGTGAGAACAGGGGCAATTTCACCCGGTGTCTCACAGGCAGAGGCCAATGCATCTTGTTTTTTCAACATTACGGTATACAGTGGTACCTCTGGTTACGAACTTAATTCATTCCAGAGGTCCGTTCTTAACCTGTGAACACTTTAGCTAATGGGGCCTCCCGCTGCCGCTGCGCCACTGCTGCACAAATTCTGTTCTTATCCTGAAGCATATGTAACCCGAGGTAGCACTGTATCTCCAAACCACGATGTTTGGCTGGGGATACACCATGAAGTTGAAAAGCTAATATAGCCCAGCCCTGCTCACTAAGTCTTCACCTGCAGGCTCCTAGTACTGAGCCAATGAATCAAGTTGTGTCAAACAAACTCTGCTGTGGATTTGCTTAACAGAACATCCATGTATGCCTGGGAGGCCTATTTGTACCTGAGGCCTACATAACAGCTACAAGGCAGTATGTGGCTCAAGCCAACAGCTGGTCTCTTGAAGAACTCTGCCTAGAAGTCAACGTTACAACAACTCAGAACGCAGTGTTGGATGCTTGCAGTTTTGGAGTAACAGGTTAGTTGGAGCAACCGTCTCAAGGGTGACATTGAGGAAATACTCTTCATGCTGAAATGTTCCAGTTTCTTAATGGGTGTAAAAGTTAACACAACATACAGAGTATACAGCAGCAAAGTAATTTTGTGTGCAAAAGACCGTGAGGTTAGATTGCACATGCATTCAGTTGTGCTGAAGTGGTGTTCCATTAACATTTTGGGGGTATGTGTGGCAGATCTTCATCTTACACCTCTTCAGGGGTCCTTAATGGAGACAGGTGTGTGCCACAGTGGCTGTGGCAAAGATTCCAGGTATCTGCAGATTCCTTTGGCTTCGTGTATGCAGTTAGGTGACATTGCATTCTGTCCGTGCCAAGATCAGACAAATTTCCAAGACTGCATCTAGCTGCCGTGCAAGTATGAAATCGAGGCATCCTGAAGTGAACACATAATAATTGGAGGTTTTTAAAGCAAAGATAGGGTGGCCATCTGTCATAGTTACTTTAGTTGAGATGACTCTCGGGGTCCCCTCAAACTCTACAATTCTATGTGCTTCGCTTCTAAGGAGACTTTATATGAAATGGTGAATCCACAAAATAACAGACTTTAATATACTTCACGGCTGACATTTAAACATCCCTCTCTTTTTAACTCAATAGGCCTGAAGCTTCAGGGAGCCGCATGCAACAACAACAAGCTATCGCTTTCCAATGCTATTTCAACGGTCTTGCCCATAACTCAGCTTCGCTGGATCAAACAGACAAATGCTGATAAAAAGTCTAATGTGGTAAGTAATGTGATCTGTTGAGTCTCGTGCTTTTCAGTCATACCTGCTGTTTATGCTCTCCTTGTGATTCACTTCCTCCTCTTCACCTTGTACTGAACCCGTTTGTTTTGCAGGTGACATTACCTGTTTATCTGAACTTCACTCGTGCTGATCTGATCTTCACAGTTGACTTTGAAATTGCCACCAAAGAAGACCCTCGTAGCTTCTATGAACGTGGCGTGGCTGTCCTGTGTACTGAGTAAAAAGGAACCTGTAACCAGCATTCAAGCATTTTTGCATCTCGAATCTAGTTCTAGAAGGCTGTTTTAACACTGCAAAGCATAGTTATGTTGTCAAATGGTTATGTAGAGGAGAGTAAGATGGATGTATCTGAAACATGCTTAGATGTTGACTGTTGGATTGCAAGGCATAGTTAAGTTTTCAGATGGCTGTATAGAGGTGGCCAAGAAAGATTTATGTTTGAAACCTGGAAAGACTGTCAGAAGGATTTGTTGTTTGTGGATTGTTCTAGATTGGTGTACTAATGTCAGATGCTTAAATAAAACTTTACAGCACGATTTCTTGTTTTATGGGAGCTTTTCAGTGCCTTATTCACTTGTCAAGATCATGAGCATAAACCAACGAGAGAGAAAGCTAGGTTCAAAAAGTAAGTGTACTGCAGTCCTATCTTGAAATAGTCTCTATAGCAGGAGAGAGTCCACATTGATGTGCTAGCTTGAGTTATATAGTCCATCTGTAGAATGTGGTCTGCCATTTGGCAACCTGATAGCTTGGAATAAATTTATTCCTTCAATTCAGCTTTTACAGTAAGTTTTTCAAAACAGGCTCTAGAACAAGCTTGCCTTCCAACTTGTTGGACTCCCATCAACCCCTGTAAGCATGACCAATGGCTGGGAATTGTTGTAGTCAAAAACAACTGGAGGGTAACAGATTGGGGGGCACTTTTCTAGAGCTATTTATTTCATTATCTAAAATCTGTGAGCCACCTTCAGGAAGGCTCGCAATAATAAAATTGCACTAAAATAATTTAAAACACTATGGCCTATTGCACACAGCAAGTTAGCAAGGTGAAGAAAGCTCAATTAAGTGGGGAAAGGGGGCATCAGCTGCTTCTGGCACAAGGGCTGGTGAATACTGCTACTTCAGTGGGGTGCAAGAAATGCATGGTGTTATTGAGATTTCCGCACTAAAGGGATAACAATTGTTCTTGGTAAATTCTCTGCCATTAGGTATCTTCCAAACTGCCTTTAATACCAGGCGACTGACACTAGCAAAAGCCAGGAGTAGCAAGGCAGTCAGTTGGGGATTAGGACATAGATGGTTAGTTTGATGTAACAAGGCTGTCTAGTCCAGCATTTGGTCTTCAAATAATGACCAGCGTATAGTATGGCCTGCTTTCAGGCAGGACAGAATCATGCCATGTTTGCCCTTGACATCCCAATAACCCGCAGTTCATAACACTATTATTGTGAAGACTATTTAGCGTGGAGTATAAAAATGTTCTCACAAACACTGCTTCCTCAGTGATAGACAGAAATCATCTTCTAGTATGAACTTCCTTTTTAGCGCTACGTGTTCCTAACTTTCCAAAACTTTTGCGATTACCTTTTTTGTGTAATGTGGCCTTGCAAGAACAATGAAGTGCTTAAATGTTAAAAAGACTTGCACACTTGTGGGCTCCACCTAATTTATTTTTACAACAGGCATTGTTTTCACCCACAGACATGGGTAGATTGCAGTTAGGCTACACAAACTCAAGTCATCCGCAATTTTTTCCTTGGCGTTTCTCCAGCACTGTCTAGGACAGCCCTCCCTTGCTTCCTCTTGACCTTAAGAATTTCACGCAGATTATCACAATCGGCCAACATCGGGTGTAGCACAAAATCACAAGGTGGTTTTTTAGAGAGAACAGCATGCTTTGAATGACCTGGCCCAGGAAACCAGGAAGGTTCTGTGATCATCTGCAATACTTCAGCTGCTTCATTCAGTTGAGGTTCATCCTCATGAGTTACAATTAGAGGGCTTTCCATGGGTGCAAAGGCAGAGAGGGGTTCTGGGCCTTCTGAAAGAACACTGTCTTCTGTGCTCAGATGCTTCAGAAAGATCACCCTACTCAACTCAAGGGAGCCCAAACTACTGTTGGAGTTGCCTTCATCATCACCATCATAAGGATCCATGAACTAAAGCAACAGACACAGCAAAAGACTTCACTTAACAAGAGAGAAAGTTCCTTCTCAGCAGCCAACTTTCGGGAAAGAGTCCCTGAAACTAGACAGGATTTGCACATAACACTTAAGCTGTGGTTTGTTTAGCCCACGCTAAGGTGGCTTGTTTCAACATGTGAAACCAGCTCAGAATACTAACAATGGTTTCTTAAAACAACCCAATATGTGGCACCAATATCCAACTGAAAAGTGCTGCCAATGCAAGGACTTTTGTGCTCAGTCTTGTTTAACCATGATTTGTTTGGCCACCCTACCCTGATGCTACAGAGTCACGGGGCAAGGGCAGCTGGAAACCCAGCTTTGGAAAACTAAGCTGTGGCTCATTTGCTAGCCTGTGAGATAACTTGTGGTTTTTTAAACAAACTGGTTAAAACATTCACACTTAGTGGCTTAGCATTGCGTGTAAATGATTTAAAGAACTGTTGCATTAATCTGATGCATTAATCAGACAACAAACTACTACTAAATAGTCAACCTCGGATAACTTTGGAAAAATTCCACCCTGATCTAAGCCTAACAGTGGAAGCAAGAAAGTATCCCACTTTAATAATACAATATAATACAGGCACCTGTTGAATGCATTTTTGTTTGAAAACACATTCTGCAGAGGTATTCATAAAAGTGGAGTGGTGCCAAAGCTGGCAAAGCAAAATTCCATCGGAGGGCAGAGAATAGATATTCAAAACTTACTTGAAGTTTCGTTCTCTCCCGGGATCCTGCCAAAAGCGCACTCTTGGGCGGCACCTGTTTTGGATAAGACACTTTCTGATGTGTATATAGCACGTGGTTAAAGCCTGACTGCTCAAAGCTTAGCACATTCAAACTATGCAGGTTCACTGTGTGCATGTGCTCCCAACTGTCCCTATATACCAGGAACAGTTTAGAGTTTTAGCTAGCTGCCCTTAGCAAAGTAATTGCCCCCGTTTTACAATTTGGGAGTGTGTTTTCAAAATGTTTCTGTAAGATGCAAGAGTTGCCATTCTTCAGCACTTGTCTGCACTTCCCCTTGCCATCTAGAATGGGGGTAAATCTAGGCATGGGGCGCAAGTGCGCCTTATCTCTAGTGCAGATGCAAGGGTGTTAAGGTACCATTAAGGTACACATTCTCTACTTTCGCATTCTTTAGCTAGCGATTTTGACCTCTTAAGGTACTCTGAATACCTCCTTTTTCCAACAAGCCCTTTAAAGTGCAGATTTGTATCCCTGTCTGTGCTCAACTATACAGCTGCAAATATGTTTTAAGTGCATTATCCAAAGTGACACTAGAGCTAACTGCAAATTCAATATATATTTTAAAACTTTTTAAAAAGCATTTTCACAGCATTTTTTCATATGTGTCTAGATTCCACCTGTATCTGCATTGGATACAAAGTTGTTTTATGTATGCTGCAAATCATTATGAGATGTTTCGTAGCCAACAATTCAATAAAATACTCTACTACAATGGCATTGCTAGCTGAAAGAACCAAATCCCTTATTGCATTCAAATTCAGTGCAGGGCAGACTATGTCCAACAAGCAGCCCAATGCAACAAGCAGACGCCATAAAAGACCCTTCCACAAACTGTAGCAGCCTGAGATGGATTCAGGCTCTTGTCTCCAATTCTGTATTCCATGGGTAGGCAAACTAAGGCCCAGGGGCCAGATTCGGCCCAGTTGCCTTCTCAATCCGGCCCGCGGATAGTCTGGGAATAGTGCGTTTTTACATGAGTAGAATGTGTGCTTTTATTTAAAATGCATCTCTTCGTCTTTTGTGAGGCATAGGAATTCATTAATTTCCCCCCAAAAAATATAGTCGGGCCCACCACAAGGTCTGAGGGACAGTGGACCGGCCCCCTGCTGAAAAAGTTTGCTGACCCCTGGACTGTGCTCTGCTTTCAAGGGAGACCTTTGCTGCTTAGTACTGTATTTGCTTGGGCAGGGGTACCTTTACCTTTACCTTACTGTATTTGCTTTTCCGCTATACTGTACATGTATTGGCCAGCGGCAACCTTGAAGATAAGTGCTAGCCAATCTAAATACACAACCAAATGCACCGTGCAGCAACCCGGAGATACAAAACGCTTGGCTAAAAGCTTCACTTTCTGGAGCCCAAAGGCAAAATGTAATTAAATAGCCTCGTGGAACTGCCCTTTTAAGATAACCACTTATCAGTTGCTTTCCATAAGGTGTCTTTGCGTGCCTGCATGTGCACCATCTACCTTCTTTGAAGTGCTAGTCCTATTGAGAGTAGACCCATTGAAATGAATGGACATGGTTAACTTACACCCATTAATTTCAATGCATTCAACTCCAAGTTGGGCTTTGTTGAATGCCCACGACCCTACAGGGTGCTATTCTCCTAACAACATGCTACATCTTTAAGTGTTAAAAGTGTTGAGCAACTTCTATTAAATATATATATATATAATAGGGTGTACCCTATTACACACACACACACACACACTCTAAATTTACTGGAACCACTTCATCACCACACAAGGCTTTCAAAGGGAAAGCCTTACTTGGGAGTAAATTGAATTCAATAGGACTTAAATCTGACTAGAAATGGTTGGGATTGTGTTGCAATTAAATTTACACAGTGGTACCTCGGGTTAAGTACTTACGGTAATTCGTTCTGGAGGCCCGTTCTTAACCTGAAACTGTTCTTAACCTGAAGCACCACTTTAGCTAATGGGGCCTCCCGCTGCTGCCACACCACCGCTGCGCGATTTCTGTTCTCATCCTGAAGCAAAGTTCTTAATCCAAGGTAATTAATTCTGAGTCTGTAATCTGAAGCGTCTGTAACCCGAGGTACCACTGTATAGCTTTTGGATGGATAAAACTTTGTATCTATATATTACCTCAATGTCGGTATCTGATTCAGATTCACTGCTGTACTCAACAGTACACTTTTGCTGTGAAAGAGAACAGCTGGTGAATACAAGGGGATTTCGTTTAATATTCTTAAAACACTTCAGTCCTGCTGCCCGCAACCTTAGCTTCCAAAAAGCTTCCCACTGCCAAGCACACTAAACATCCTTCCTCAAGTTTCCCATTCAACACCTGAAAACTATTCACTTTGCCCAGATTTAAACCAACAGGCAGAGTAGTTTGCCATTTGGAGCAACTGTTGTTCCACAGTTCCTACTCATGCATGATGCAATACCGAAATACCGGTGGACAACAAAAGAGGTTTAAAGATGCTCTCAAAGGCAAATCTTAAAAAAAAATGTAGTATAAGCTCTGATAACTGGGGGGAAACTGGCCTGCAAGTGTTCCAGTTGGAGAACAGCCTTTGCCAAAGGTGCCATGGGCTTTGAAGACACTCAAACACAGGATGAAAGGGAGAAACGTGCTAAGAGGAAGGCACGCTTGGCAAACCCTCACCATGATCAACTCCCACCCGGAAACCTATGTTCCCACTGTGGAAGGATGTGTGGATCCCAAACTGGCCTCCAGTGTCACTTAGACTCACTGTTAAGACTGTGTTCATGGAAGACAATCTTACTCGGCCTACAAGTGGTCACCAAAGATGATGATGCAATTATTCTTCAGGAAAATTTAGGAAACACAAGGAAGCTGCCTTATACCATCGGCCCATCTAACTCTGTTCTGCCCACACAGATTGGCAGTGGCTCTCCCAGGTTTCAGATGAGTTGCAGACCTACTATGATGGCTACCAGCAGCTGGGAATCGCAGGTGGGCCAAGTGCAGTTATGCTCCTGTCAGCTCATAGACTTCTCGCAGGCAAGTCTCTCCTTCCCGCCATTTTCATGGGTGGAAAGAAGCATGTGTGTGCCAGCAATGGCCATCAAAGTGCCACGCCACAGACACTGGCACGAATGAATTTTAGCGCAACATTTCAAACATTTCAAACAAAAAGCCTGCATTCCATAATGCGACAGGCAATGTAAAAGGAAGTGTAAAAGGAATGTAATAAATTGGGACTATGACTAGGAAAACTAACGCAATAATCCTCACGTCTGAACACAGCCTATGGGTTTGTACACCCTCTTGTTTACATCTAGGCCCTGCCTGCTGCTGTTTTGTGAAGAAGTGTACGCAATCCACATCCTACACCTATCTTGTCATTTTTAAAAAAATGAAATAGCATGTTTTGATGTGTTTTCCCCCAAACCACCTTCAATCCAAATGGAGAAAGAGTTTGCATTTTAAACCAGTAACGTGTGCACAGCCTAGGATTTGCGAGACAAGGGTTCAAATCCCAGCTTGGCCATAAAACTCACTGGGTGACCCCCCTGGGCTAGGCCACTGTCTCTCAGCCCAACCCGCCTCAGGGGGACAAAATGGGAAGTGGGAGGTCAGAACCATATATGTCACTTGGAGCTCAGGTGTAAAACTGGTGTAGAAATAAATAAATGGAGCATGCACAGGCCCAAGCAAATTTTTAAACTTTGTCAAAGATTAAGAGGGAAGCACAACTTCACCTGGTGAAGAGGATTTCATGTTACCTCAAGCCTGGTGAGAGGGTTCCATGTTACCTCAAGCAGCTCTTGGGGTCTTGCCTCGTCACCTGCAGCCGTTTCCACCTCACATTTCACAGGTGGCTCAAATTAAGCTGCTTCATCCCAGTCACAAGGCTCAGCAGGGTTTACCAGTGCAATCAAAGCCATCCCTAGGCCAGGTGAGGCCACCCCTTGCTAAGTTTTGTGTTTTCAAATCAGCATTTTAAAGTGAAAATCTTACCATGTACTTCTGAGCTAATCGCTCTATATAATCAGGTTTCCCCCCTGGATTCAGACGATCACATGAATCTACTACAGAAGAAGGGGAAAGTGTTTGGTTAGGGGGAGAAATCAGCTCTTAAACCAGTGAGCGGCTGTGTTTGGCCTCCCTTCTCTTTATCAATCTCCTGACACGAATTTAAGCAAATGTGGTATGGAACATCGCCTGAAAGGTTTGTATTAGAAACATTTTCAGCTGTTTCCATAAGTGGATCTGTTTTTACGTGTTTCTTGCTTTATGGTCCTGATATATTTGTTTTAGAACTCTATAGTTTATTGTTGTAACTGACCCTGGGACCTTAATGGTAAAGGGCCATCACGTTTTTAAAAAGAAAACAGATTTAAGGATCACTGCTCTTTGACACAGAGGCTGAACTGAACACACAGAAGGTAAAATTCACACAAACTATTTTTATTTGTATTTTTTTACTGTGGAGCAGCACACAGAGCAAAATTTGAGCTCTGTCTTATTTGTTGTACCAATATGCCATGTGAGGCTGGCTTTCCAAAATGCATCCTTTTCCATTTGGTTCTATACAAACTGGCAATGCTATCAAAAGACTCCACCCCAAAAAAGTTACCATGAGCTATTTTTTTTAACGATTCTTTCTCCATCTGTTTAGCACTGCTGAGAAGAAGGGAAAAAATAGTTACTGTCTGATCCTAGGCCTATGCCCATCAAATTCCATATGAGATACTCCAAATGCAAAGGATTACAGCTGTGTAACCCAAATAGCTACACATTACTTGCAACAAGCTGTTGACCTTATGGGGACTAATGTTTAGCTCAAGTGAATTAGGACAGCTGCAAAATCAGAACAGGTATTGATACCAGTTCCCTCCATCCTCGTACCTGCAATAAAATTCCCACTTTGGTATATTTTTCTCCTCTTCCTCCTCTTCCGCTTCTTTTCTTCCACTGATGTCATCTTGTCTCCAGCAACCTTCTGTGGTCTCACCAGTCACCACCCATAATTATAACCTTAACTACTTGCACCTGACCTCAAACTTTCTATAGGTAGGGATGGTGTTGCATTGTGGTAGCTGAACTGCATGGTGGGATTTGTAGTTAAAGGCCGAAAAAGAAAAAGATCAGGAAGGGAAAGGGGGGAAGTGGGCTTGGAGAAGGGTGGGGTTTAGCTTTTATTTCAGTTCTGAGTTGGAAAAATAATATTAAAAAATTAAGCATTTTTCTCTGCCATTTTGGATTTCTTAAAACAATTTGGTGATGTAGGTGGGACGGCTTGTGTCAGGAGCAAGCCAGCAGTAAATCACACTGTGCAAGTGGAGTTAACTCTTTATCAGCAAAAACACAATTTGTCAGGCCTAATGTGCGTGGCAACTCCTCCTCAATAGGTCTTGCCCCCGTGATGCAGTTGTTGAGACTGAAGGTCCCCAGCTCTCCAGGGTTTCTTCCAAGCATTTGGAGACTGTGTGTGTGTGCGCATCACCAATCTCTCCTCCACCCTTTTCATGCCTCTTCTGGTTCTGTGAAACAAGCAGGGAGGGGAGCTTTTTACAACCCACTGCTCTTCACCAGTCTAACTTATCTTTGCCTCTTGACTTACCTTGCCTTTCCCCACCCCCTCCTGCTTCAACTTCTGCCTCTGATTCTAGACCTCTCTCTGCCATAGACTCTTCCCAGCTCACTAAGCCCTGTTGCTCTTCAGCATCCCTCTTATGAGAGGAGGAATCACTTGTTTCTTGCCCTTGGTGCCGCAAAAAAGGCTTCCAAGTCCTCCTCACCAAATAAGCAAGAGCCCTTGAAAGACATTGAAGGCAGGTTGACCATGGTGCCACATCACCATTCCAGTTGCCAAATTTTGCACATGGACACTTTTTAGCTTTGATTGTTTTGTCAGCTCAAAACACACCTATGGCACCATTGGAGGGGAACAGAGAACAGAGGGGAATGAAAGAACTGAGGAAGGCTTCAAACGACAACAAAGAACTTGCAGAAGGAAGAAAAACAGGCAGGGAGAATCAGATAAAAACCGCTGAGAATAATCTGTGGAAATCAGGGAAGGAGAAAGTTGATAAGCTGATCTTCCTAGGTGTGGAAGGGAGAGAAACTTTAGGAAGAGGCTTGGGGTGCTGCCTGCCTCTGCAGTTTGGACCACGTAACCCTCTCCTAGGCTGTGTGGGGGCTGTTGACCCATTGTCTTCTGGACGCCTGCATGCCAACCCGGGGACAAAATGCCTCATTTGAATCCCTGCATCATGACAAAGTAACATTAACATTGGAGGACATAGATCTGTTAACTCATCCACGCTTTCATTGGTGCTTTTTAGTCACAGGGTCTAGAGAAGCTTTTCTTTTGTCCTGCATTTTCACCAGGAAAACCCACTGTTTACTGCTGAATTGGAACAAATGTCAATTCACACAAAACCCGATCGGCATTTGTTCCGATTCAGTAGTGAACGGTGGCTGTTCTGGGGGGGGAACAAAGGTCTCTCAGACCCTTGACTAGAACTCACGGAACAAAAGAAATTGTGGACGAGTCTTTAGTTTAAGAGGGGACAAACAAGCAAACAACAACCCTTGAGTGACAGCTTTCTTCTTTCCCAATGTATGTTTTATTTCACTGGTGCCATTTTAAGACATGGTTACTTGAGAAACTGTGAAAATCCATTTATACCCAGCAGAGAGAGAGAGAGAGAGAGCAGAAAAGTACCCAAGGTAGTCAGGTGATTCATTTCAGCATCACTGCAGAATTGGAAGGAAACATTAGTGAGACATTCCCAGCCACGCAATCTCCACAAAACTAAAGCATTAAACTATGTGGGACTTGGGTGCTTCCTCATAGTAAGATTGCAGGTGAACAGAGCTAGAACAGGGCAACAGAAACAATGAATGCAGGAAGCTGCTTTTACCCAAGTCGGGCTATTGGTCTGTCTGGCTCAATAGGTCTACACCATGGGTAGGCAAACTAAGGCCCAGGGGCCAGATCCGGCCCAATTGCCTTCTCAATCCGGCCCAAGGATGGTCCGGGAATCAGCATGTTTTTACATTCATGTGCTTTTATTTCAAATGCATCTCTGGGTTATTTGTGGGGCATAGGAATTCATTCATATTTTTTTCCAAAATATAGTCCGGCCCCCCACAAGGTCTGAGGGACAGTGGATTGGACCCCTGCTGAAAAAGTTTGCTGACCCCTGGGCTACACCTATCGGCATCAGCTCTCTAGGATTTCAGGTGCGATCCTTTCCCCCAGCCCTACATTGATATGCTGAGGACGGAACCTAGGACCTTTTGCATAAATCACCATGTCTAAGTTGCCAGGGAGTGTCCCAGGGTATGGTCTGAAGGCCTGCCATTTTGTTGAAGCCAAGCATGTTTGGGTCACTGTGTGGATGGATGACCACACTGGGAACCTGGTACATCTTGCCTTGGGTTCCATGATGGGAAGAGGGTGAGTTTTGCATGCGTGTGAAAGTAAATAGATAAATAAAATAGAGCACCTTCCGTATGAGCAGCGTTTTTCTTCTGGGGGGATGCAGGGGGAAGCATACCCCTAAACATTTTGTGATTCTTTGTACTTTTGTCCATTTACTGTATTTATTTCCCCTGATTTGAACTATAAAATGGTGATTTTCTTGAGTCAAAATGGCAGTACCCCTAAACATTATTATTTTTTGGGGGGGGGGGAAGCACTGCGTATGAGGATAATCTAAATCAGCTAGAGGCTTAGAAAATGGAGGACAGAGGAACATGTTAAACGTAGTGTGAAGGAGAGCATTTTCTACCTCTCAGTACCAGAACCTTGGTCACCCAACGAAACTAATCAGTGGTAGATGTTATATGTCAGATTCTTCGTGCGCTTATGCCCTTGGGGAAGACTTCAGTTGGAAAGCATTTAAAAAGGTAAAGGTACCCCTGCCCGTACGGGCCAGTCTTGACAGACTCTGGGGTTGTGCGCCCATCTCACTCAAGAGGCCAGGGGCCAGCGCTGTCCGAAGACACTTCCGGGTCACGTGGCCAGCGTGACATCGCTGCTCTGGCGAGCCAGAGCCGCACACGGAAACGCCGTTTACCTTCCCGCTGGTGAGCGGTCCCTATTTATCTACTTGCACCCGGAGGTGCTTTCGAACTGCTAGGTTGGCAGGCGCTGGGACCGAGCAGCGGGAGCGCACCCCACCGCGGGGATTCGAACCGCCGACCTTTCGATCGGCAAGTCCTAGGTGCTGAGGCTTTAACCCACAGCGCCACCTGCGTCCCCTTGGAAAGCATTTAGACCTAATCAAAAACACTTCCCCTTTTCCGCCCTGCAGTACTCCATCTGTCTGTCTCTTTCCATTTTTTTGCTTGCCACCCAAGCCAGAGAGTTCCTGGGCAGAATGGACTGGCAGAAGGAGAAACCCTCTGGGTTCCACCACAAGGAGCTCCCATGTCTTCTCCTAGGTCTCTCTGCAAGGCGATGGTGGCTGGACCCCGTTCAGACTGGTAGGGCAGGAGGAAGCCAACAGTAGTAGGAGCCAGAGTCAACGATAAGCAGACCCAATGGCAGCCATTGCCAACAAACTCTAGTTTTGTGCCCATCCTGCTACCTGCTTAAGTCTACATGGGCAACATGTTACTAAGGAGGAAGACGCCAACACCTAGGGCCACCCTTCTGGACTTGGTTGCAAGAATGCAGGCCAGTCCAGTGGGCTGAGGGCAGACAGAGGTAGATAGGACAGTGGCACTCGCCCTGATGCACCAGCCTCCAGTGAGAGAAGGTATGCAAGGAGGACAACAGAGAAGAGGTAGTGCCCAGACAGAAAATTTCCTTCTTCCACCGCCCTGCCCGCAGTTCTATCACGGTTCCTATTTGTTACCCATCGCAGCGAACAAGAGCCCATTCTGCTACCTCAAGTCTGGCTGGTGCGCAGTTTCTTTTGCCGTAGTGTTTCCCCAACCCGCTCTAGAATCGGGATGTCCTTGGACTTCCTGACAACTGTTTCGTCAAGCATAACAATGTCGCCATCCAGAGGTTGCGGCAAAGGAGCCACAGGTGAAGTTGGCAAGAGTCCCACATCTTCTGAAGGCTCCACATCCATGAGCAAGGCCAGGTCGGGCACCAGCCCCTCAACTTCCGCCTCTGAGTCTTTCGGAAGCTCAGAGCCCCTTGGAATTATTCGGGGCAGGTTGGTCGCCGTCCCTGTAGAGAGACTTCCGTTTGCTCTTTGGGCATCGCTGCTGGGTTCCATATCAATGTCATCGTGCCTTCTTGTTGATGGAGGAATCCACCTTGCAGGCATTGGGAAGGGTTCTGATGCTTCCGCTCCTGATCCAATCAAGTGCATGATAGGAGCGTGCGCTGCTTGGGGCCTTCTGTCGCTAGGAAGGTTCGCATTGAAGTCAGGGTGAATTGAGAGCTCTTCCCAGAATCTGCCACCGGAATCTGGAGGCTAGCACAATGACAAAACACTGTACCATCATACAAATACAAGACATGCTCATTTACCCAAGTGGAATGAGAGATACAGAGAGAGAGAGAGAGAGAGAGAGAGAGAGAGAGAGAGAGAATGTGTACATACATTATGTGTCTGCATAGGTAAAGGTAAAGGGACCCCTGACCATTAGGGTCCAGTTGTGATTGACTCAGGGGTTGCAGCGCTCATCTCACTTCTGGTGAACCAGAGCAGCGCACAGAAACGCTGTTTACCATCCCACCAGAACGGTACCTATTTATCTACTTGCACTTTGACGTGCTTTCGAACTGCTAGGTTGACAGGAGCAGGAACCGAGCAACGGGACCTCACCCCGTCACGGGGATTCGAACCGCCGACCTTCTGATCGGCAGGTCCTAGGCTCTGTGGTTTAAACCACAGCGCCACCCGCATCCATAGAGGATATCTAAAGCATTCGGGTATGCAAGTTTCCATATGTTTTACAATGTGCAGCTAGTGATGGATGGAACAGCTCAGTGCTAAAGCATAGGCTTTGCATGAAGAAGGTACGCCCCTCTGACATAATGCTGGACAGTTTCTCACCTGCTTAACTGTTGCTAAGGACTCTAATCAATGATATATTCTATTATAAGGTCCTTGGGGCAGAAACCTCTTTTTCTGTATAAAGCACCAAGCTGCAGGTGGCCAGGACTCAGCCCAGGACCGCTTGCATGCAAAGCCTGCGCTGCAATCAGCAAGTTGCAACTCTTTCCCACTTTTAAGGGGATTAGATAAGGCTCCGTCCATAGGAGCACCCTACCTCCAGGATCAGACCGCCAACAATGTGTCTGAATACTAGTTACTGGAGACTGCAGCAGGCGATGGCTACTTCCCTTACGTGCTGCTTGGGATGCTGGACTAGGCAGGTCTTTAGACGGAGTGGTAGGGCTGCATTTATGTTCTTTTGGGGAAAGGCGTTTTCACGGAATCGTAGAGTTGGAAGGGACCGCAAGGGTCATCCAGTCCAGCCCCCAGCAATGCAGGAATCTTTTGTTCCATGTGTGGCTCGAACCCACAACCATGAGATTATGAGTTCTCACGCTCTACCAGCTGCGCTACCTGTAAGGGGGAAAGACTTTTTTCTAATGCATTTTAAAAATACATTCTCGTTAAGATGAATGTGAAGACAGGCTACTCTGCCAGTGGGGTTCTCAGAGTCTCCCTCCCTGAAGTTGAAGGTGCATCTCCTGCAGTTTAAGTCTCCCAAGCTTAAATGGCTAGCTCAGCTCTTCATACACAAGCCAACAGTGTGACACAGCAGCTAAAAAAGCCAATGCAATTCTGGGCTGCATCAATAGGAGTATAGCATCTAGATCAAGGGAAGTAATAGTGCCACTGTATTCTGCTCTGGTCAGACCTCACCTGGAGTACTGTGTCCAGTTCTGGGCACCACAGTTCAAGAAGGACACTGACAAACTGGAACATGTCCAGAGGAGGGCAACCAAAATGGTCAAAGGCCTGGAAACGATGCCTTATGAGGAACGGCTAAGGGAGCTGGGCATGTTTAGCCTGGAGAAGAGAAGGTTAAGGGGTGATATGATAGCCACATTCAAATATATAAAAGGATGTCACATAGAGGAGGGAGAAAGGTTGTTTTCTGCTGCTCCAGAGAAGCAGAGACGGAGCAATGGATCCAAACTACAAGAAAGAAGATTCCACCTAAACATTAGGAAGAACTTCCTGACAGTAAGAGCTGTTCGACAGTGGAATTTGCTGCCAAGGAGTGTGGTGGAGTCTCCTTCTT